>NC_064233.1:6359786-7072072 GCF_023101765.2 Spodoptera frugiperda
CAACGAGGCTGAACAAATAATAACCGGCGGCCGCGGCGCGGGCGAGCGATGCGAGCGGCGCGAGCGGGACGAGCGACGCGAGCGACCACAACGACTACGCCTAAACTAGAATTCAGAAACTTATGAGGTACATCATTCTATTCACGTTACTAAGCGTATGTTATCGGCCCCAACGACAACTTGGGGCCGATTCTTTTTTTTACATTTTTTCCCAAATTTGCAGCCTTTTTGTACAGTATATGATACTTACTAATTATATATGTATAGACATAGTTAAACCGTTACATTTTTTTGTTGCGAGACATTTTTCCTAGCAGCGCATGCGCGATGGGCTGCCATGAAAAACGTTCCCACGAAGTTTTTTATAATCGTTGAGACAACAGGACACTTGCGTAACACGACTCGATATAATTTCGCATAGCTAGATTAAACCCCAATGTTTTTTTACTTTACATTAAAATACACGATATTTTTAACATTTTTTTTTGCTTTTTTTTCTGCAAAATTTCTAACAAGAAGTGATTCGAACAGACAAAATATTTCCATTATACATCTGTTATCCCGAAAAAGAAACTACATTAAGACTGACGAGGCAAATCTGATGGCAAGCGTTGCGTGCTATGATCGTTGCGCGACACGTTGCACGTTGCATGTTACATCGAAGCGTATTTATTACGTGGCAACCCCCGCGAACGAGCACAGGCCGCAGCGTACAATGTCGCCATATAAAAAATGAACGAAAACAATAATTATTTGTTTTATTTCTATCTACCTACATTGTGTCTCTACACGTATATATCTAATAATTTGAATGGACACACTCCCTAGTACTCTACAGTTTATCATATCGATTACTTTACGGACCCCGTGGTCGTAGTCGTCGTGTCGAGCTAACCTTCCTTCATTAATGCAATTACAGCCTTACGGCGCGACAATAAGGTTGTGAATGTATTAAACAGCGCTGTATAGCGTGGCATATCAACGTATCCTTCCCTTTTTAATGCATTTCCAACCTTATGTCGCGGCGATAGGCTTGTAAATGTACTGTCAGACAGGTATAGCTTTACATGCGCTCATCTGCACACACATAAACGTTGTACATGTCATATTTATATACGGAACATGTTCCGCGGTAACGCGAACTGTTCGCACAACTGATGCGTGTAATGTAAACTCACTTTAATTTACATGTCTATAAGGTTGTTATTTGTTAAATAAAGGTTGAAGATTGATTTATTAAGGTTTTATTACAAAAATGAGATAGAAATAACAATCAAACTATAATATTGTGACTGTCTGTGTAATTGATTGGAAAACTAATAAAATTACTTGAGAAACATAGAAAGCCAATATAATTACAATGTAACAGAATCAGCGATACATGTATAAGTGTTTATGATATTAAGCTTGATGGTAGTTTCGTAGGAATTGAGTCAGTTAAAATGCGTGTTTGCTTTAGGAGTTTTTATTTACGACAAACGGGTGACAACTAGTGACAAATACATTTTGTTTATTTATTCTTTTTTTACCATAAACAATATAGATATAACATGCCGCCCACCAAAAGGACACAGTTCTTTTCTAAACATAACAATAGGAAAACTTAAAATGGATATTTACTATTACTATACTTATTAAACTAATCATAATAGTCTTAAGGGTATTTTATGTGAAATTTAGCATAAACTTCATTCATTTTCAATTGGCAATGCGCACAACTTGGAACAGCATCTCTTCACTACGCTGTTACCACTTTTGATACTATAGACTCTAGTAATGCCGTCTTTTCCGGGATGCTTATCTACCACACGACCAAGGGAAAACTTTCCTGGCGGTAATCCGTCGGTCTTTATCAAGACAACATCACCGATTTTGAACTCTTCTGATTTCTTTAACCAAATGGGACGTTGTTGTAATCTTGTCAAGTATTCTTGTTGCCAACGTCGCCAGAAATCGCCAAGCAACTTTTGTGTATATTGCCACCGCGATAGGGAATGCATATTTGTGTTTTTGAAGTTAGGTGACGGTACCACTATAGGAGCTTCACCAATAAGGAAGTGTCCAGGTGTAAGGACTTCTATGCAGTCTGGATCTTTATCATCGATAGGACACAACGGCCTAGAATTGAGACAAGCCTCAATCTGGCACAACACCGTAGTCATTTCTTCATAGGTTAGATTGGTGGTCAGAATGCGTTTCAAATGGTGTTTTACTGATTTTACGCCGGCCTCCCACAAGCCTCCAAAGTTCGGTGAGTACGCTGGTATGTAATGCCATTGTGTTCCTTCCAGTGCCAGTGTGTTTGATATTACACCTTCGAAGACCAGATTTGCCTCTTTCCATGCAGCCATCAGTTCTTTGTTGGCCCCAACAAAGTTTCGGCCCTGATCACTCCATATATCACTACATTTTCCTCTTCTTGCAACAAACCGCTTGAATGCAGCGATAAAGGCCTCAGAGGTTAAATCGCTTACCAACTCAAGGTGCATTGCCTTGGTTGACATACATATGAATACGCAGATGTATGCCTTCTGAGTTCTGATGCCTCTTCCTTTAGACATGCTTATATTAAATGGGCCTGCAAAATCAACTCCGGTGTGTAGGAAAGCTCGAGCAGGAGTGACTCGCACTTTAGGTAGGTCACCCATTAATTGTGTTCTTGATTTCGCTTTTAGTCTAGCACATATAAGACACTTGTGTATGCAGGATTTTATAAGTGCCTTGGCTCGTACAATCCAATACCTTGAGCTTATGTAACTTAACATAAGTTGAACACCACCGTGCAGTGTGCGAGCATGTGCGTCGGCGATAACCAAAGGCACCAAAGTGTTCTTGTTTCCTAATATAACAGGATGTTTAACCTGCTCATCCAAATTCGCGTTACGAAGTCGACCGCCCACCCTGAGGATACCATCTTCGTCAAGGTAAGGATTTAATGTTTTAATTTTACTTTCTCCTTTTAATGCTTTATTTGATTTTATCCTTTCTATATCATCTTTAAATTCTTGTTGTTGTACTAATTCTATGCATTTCATAAGTGACTTTTCTAATTCCTTTGTAGTAAAGTTCTTCTCCAAGTTTTCTAAGCTTCTCTTAAAATTTAAAAATCTTCGACAGTATGTTATTACTTGTATCAGTTCTTGTAAATTAGTAAACTCATTAAACTGTGACGTTAGGCCTTCTTCAATATTTACTTTTAAATTTGCTTGTATTGTATCCCTTTTTCTTTCTAAATCAGTAGATTCATATTCTTGTTTTAATGTTATTTCTGTTTCAGAGAGCCAAGCTGGACCCTTCCACCACAAATTGGACCTTTTTAGATCAACTATTAACATACCCCGTGACCCAATGTCTGCAGGATTATCTTCAGATGAGACATGAAACCACCGGTTGTTATTTACATTTTCAGCTATCTCTACAACCCGATTTGCTACAAATGTCTTCCATTTGTGGGGATCGCCTGATAACCACGCAAGGACGATGGTTGAATCTGTCCATGCATAGATGTTTACGGTAGGTATTCGCATGGCTTGTTGTATTTGCTTAAGCAATCTCGACAGTAACAGCGCTCCACATAACTCCAACCGTGGTAGTGACACAGTTCGTAGCGGTGCCACTCTAGTCTTAGCTGCTTGCAGTTTTGTTGACACTGAGCCATCCCGCATCTTTATTCGGACGTAAGCTACAGCTGCGTATGCTCGCGTGGAAGCGTCGCTGAAGCCATGAATTTCTATCTTGTCTACCTCACTCGTTAATGTGCCAAGCCATCGATCAATATGTACTTCTTTTACTCCTTCAAAGTCCTTACGGATAGTCAACCACTCGTCAATCAGGTTTTGACTTATTTTGTCGTCCCAGCCAGTCTTTTCCAACCATAATTTTTGTATTAACATTTTAGCCAAGATCAAACTCGGAGCGATCCATCCCAGAGGATCGAACAATTTCTGCATGTCAGATAAGATTGTTCTTTTTGTAATTTTATCTGACACTGGAAGTAAGTTTATTTTATATTGAAATTGATCTGTTCCTAGATTCCAGATCAAACCTAGGGCTTGCACAGTTCCATCTAATTTTAAATCTAAGTGTACTCGTGTTGTTCTCTTATTGGCTTCTATAGATTGCATAAACTCCATAGAATTCGAAGACCATTTTGATAATATGAAGCCACCTTTTTGCAGTATAGATGACACTTCTTGAGCTGTCTGTATAGCTTTCTCTGCCGTATCCTCGCCTGAGATCAGATCATCCATATAAAAATCTGATTTGATAACTCGTACGGCTTCTGGATGGTTTTCACCTTCATCGTCAGCCACTTGATGAAGAGTTCTGACTGCTAGATAGGGTGCTGAAGCTGTACCAAAAGTAACACGAAGCATACGGTATTCTTTGATTGGATCTGATTCTTCTTCTCGCCACAGAAGGCGATGATATGTATCGGCGTCTTGTTTGTGTAGTAAAACCTGAAGATACATCTTCTGGATGTCACTGGCATAGCAGACACGATATAGTCTCGATCGCATAACAATATCTCTAAGGTCGTCTTGCAGTTGAGGACCTACAAGTAGCTCATCATTGAGAGAAACGTTATTCGACCCTTTAGCCGAAGCATCAAATACGACACGTGTCTTTGAAGTTTCTCTGTCAGCGCGGACAACTGCGTGATGAGGTAAGTACACAGATTTGTTTTTATTACTTTCATTTTCAGGTATTTCTTCCATGTAGTTTGATTTTATATATTCTTGCATGGCCTTTTGATAGTTATCTTTTAGTGTAGGTTCCTTTCTGAATCTTCTTTCAAGCTGTAGTAGTCTCTTTCTTGCTATTTCTTTAGTGTTTCCATTGGGAGATAAGGGATTTTCAGTTTTAAATGGTAAGCTTACTACATATCTTCCTTCTTTTGTTCTTGTCTGATTTTTTTCATATATAGTTTCACATAGCTTTTCTTCTCTTGTTAATTTTCTTTTCTTGTCTGTGTCAATTTCCCAAAGGGATTTTAACATGTTTTCTACTTCTATTTGTTGATGAAGGACCAGAAAACTTTCTTCTCTTACACTGGTATTGATTTCTCCAAACAGAATCCATCCCAGGTTTGTTTCTTGTGCACATGGAGAACCCGGAGGACCTTTGATTAATTGTTGCTGCACGATTTGTGCATACTCTTTAACACCAAGGAGCAAGTCTATTGGACCCGGTTTGTGATACTCCGGATCAGCCAGGTTGAGTCCCTCTAGGTGTGGCCAATGTGTGACAGTAACAGCTTTGGAAGGGATTTTCGTGGTTAACTGTTTACTCATGACGTATGCTTCAATGTTGATCTCGAAGCTTGAATGCAATCGAGAACCAATCCTTAGTTGTACCACGTGATTGACGTTAGTTTTTGTAGATCCCACTCCAATGATACTTCCTCTTGCTGTACGCCTGGTTAATTTAAGTAGTTGTGTCGCCTTCTCGCTAATGAATGATGCCTGCGAACCTTGGTCTACCAGTGCACGTAGAACAACAGTGTGATTATGTTCGTTCCTTGCTAAAACTGTTGCCGTGGCCAGTAGTGCTAGACTTGTGCTTAGTTTGGTACTGTGATGCGACGCGATTGTAGTGTTGACTAGTTCCTCCTTCTCTTCTACGCCGTGTTGTACTACTTTCGGTTGTTCAGTGTCCTCAGATTGTACCGAAGAAGTAGCGTCCTTAGATCGGTGTAGCAGAGTGTGATGACGTCGACTGCATATACGACATGAGACTCGCAATTTACACAGATAAGCGGAATGTCCTGGTACCAAACAATTAAAGCAAAGTTTGTTTGACTTAACATATTCAGCTCTCTCAGCAGGTTGCAGTTTGCAGAACTCCTTACAGTGGCATAAGGTATGGCTTTCTTTACATAGCACGCATTTTCTATCTCCCGACGATGGTGAAGTTGAGGCTGTAGCAGTAACAAAGTGTGAACGCTCTTTGATAGACTTCTCACGGAGGCCCGATGTTGACATTACAAGTTCTAAGGTACGGTATTTTGATTGCATGAACTGTCTTAAGTCATCCCAGGTAGGTAATTTATCGTCTTCATTTGTACAAACGGTTTGCTCCCATTCTTTGTGAGTCTCTGTGTCCATTTTCTGAATCACTATAAAAATGATTATAGGATCCCAAGAGCTCGTAATTATATTTAAGTTTTGTAAGTTGTTTAAGCAATCCGTTGTAACGTCCAATAAACTCTTTATTTGATTTGCAGATTGAGTATTTATTTTTCTTTGCGAAAATAATTTCTTTAAAACTGAATTGATAATCAATCTTTTATTACCGTACCTGGTTTTGAGAACACTCCATGCTTGTTCATAATTACTTTGAGTTATTTGAATAGGTTTCAATAACACCTCGGCCTCTCCAGTGACACTACTCTTCAAATAGTGTAACTTTTGAACATCACTAATCGCCGTGTTTTCATGAACTAATGAAATAAATAAGTCTTGAAAGGTAGGCCAATCTTCATAATTCCCACTAAATCTTGGTAGTTGTATCCTCGGCAACCTAACGAGTTGATCATTATTCGTATTTGTAAATGAATTATTTTTCGATGATGTGGGTAGGGACGATGCGTTTATCGTAGACAAAAGGTCTTGTAAGTCGGCTAATAACCCAAGATATAAATCTTCATAAGTATAGAAATCCTCGTTAACGAAGTAATTTAACGTTTGTTTTTGTTCTTTCGTTGTTATCTTGACTAATTGTTGATGAGATTCTCTGAATGTTGTCCAATATTCGTCTATACATTTTATTCTTGCTTCGACGTAACCTTTTGTCAGCCTGGTTTTAGGACATTTCTTAATGTTTACTTGCGTTTTTTGTAATAAAGCAGCTGTGTCTTCTAAAACGTTTATTAGCTCCTTAGTAGTCATTGCACCTTTTTTTGCTTCTATTCATTTATTAATGACGGACCTTCGGAATGCGATGTCGCTATTGTTCTCGTTGGCCGGCCGATATCTTCGATAACTTGTTTTTTGTAATTAGCTCGGTTCGTAAATCCGGCTCGAAGGACCACTATGTTTATGATATTAAGCTTGATGGTAGTTTCGTAGGAATTGAGTCAGTTAAAATGCGTGTTTGCTTTAGGAGTTTTTATTTACGACAAACGGGTGACAACTAGTGACAAATACATTTTGTTTATTTATTCTTTTTTTACCATAAACAATATAGATATAACAATAATACTGCGGCGTACCACGTAGTACAATATTATAAATGTTTCATGAAATAAACAGGTAAACGAGCAGACGGATCACCTGATGGTAAGCAATCTGTGTCACCCATGGACACTCAGCAACACCAGAGGAATTACAAGTGCGTTATTAGCCTTTACGGGACTCGGAGATTGAGGGTTAGGGGTACGGGTGATCTAATTTAGAGGGGGATGGGGTATCGAATTTAGAGGGGGGATGGGGTATTGAATTTAGAGGGGGATGGGGAGTGGAATTTAGAGGGGGGATGGGGGATCGAATTTAGAGGGGGGATGGGGGATCGAATTTAGAGGGGGGAGGGGAATACGTAGTTGTCTGATGGGAGGAGGACTGAGCCACAGTATCACTCACATAGCGAAACACATTAAACTAGTATTGAACAGTAATATAGAAACGGCAGACAGACACATTATTCTTTACATGTATATAGCAGCGCAAGAGTTGTGAGAACGAGTGCGCGATTTACAAACGACACATCGAGCTATACAAAACCAGTTTAACAATGATCTCGCTTTGTACGACATTTCCGTACATCGGCCGGTCAGTATATACTGGTTGTTTCATAACCAGTTTATCACGTATGATCCTGTAGAACATTCGACGTTCAATTTCCATTGGTTACAATGAACCAGGGGCCTTAGTCTGCTCTGCTACAGTGCAAGAGGGACGGAGCTATACAACCTACATAGCTCCGTCCCTCTCGCACTGCTCAGTGATCGACCATTCTGACACAATTGTAATAGCAGACTAAGGCCCCAGTCTACCATGGTCTCGCTTTGTATGATCCTAAGGGTCAATTTATACTGGCGCAGAGTCGAAGCGTCAAATTCTTTACAACTAAAGCGAATTCCAGCGAATACGCGCGCATTCGCTCGAATACGCGCGATAGTCCATCGTGATCAACACCGACGCAGGCCAATGTCCAACTGATGACGAGTAGATTCATTAGTGGGCGCATGGATACGCGAGAATACACGCGCACCAACCGGCGTTGTTCATGTGTAGACGCGCGAATTCCGAAGAATGCGCATGAAGCACGCGCCTATTTAAATTCTCAGAAGTAATGTTTTTTTTTTCTGAAACACGCCGGTAAACGTGCAGACGTATCACCTGATGGTAAGCAATCGCCGCCGCCCATGGACACTGGAAACACCAAAGGCGTTACAAAAGCGTTGCCGGCTTTTTGGGGGTTAGGAATTTAAGGGTTGTTGTTCGGAAATGTGTGCGTTACGCTGTGGAGTTAAGGTTGAATTTGTTATGTTCAGTTTTGGAAAGACGCTCCGATGCGCTTCGACTCTGCGCTAGTACAATTTGACCCTAAAGCACATTCGACGTCCTATTTATACCGGTTCCGTATACCTCGACATGTACGCGGGCGGAATACAAAAACGCGTTTAAAAATACAGGCTAACGTTACAAACATATTGGGAATCTCACTTGAGTGTCATATCTTTAATTACAAGTCGTATTATATCGTACGGGGGGTCGGCAGAGCGGTAGGTGTAGCTGATTGTTTGGTCCTTGCTGTAGTGAGGTGAATAGATAATGATAGGTAACACTTAACGATATTTTCGTTATAAGAGACCCCTACCGGTACAAGTATGGGGTCCCTTTAGTTAGGTGCTACATGCTAAGTAACTGTTGATTATGAGATGGTTTTGGGGTTCTTTGTCAATATAAATTATAGAAGTAAGCTTCATATTACTATTTACGTGTGCACATCAACATACACCATTCTGTAATAGATTTTCAACCTTATCTGTGAGCAAATAAAGTTGAAACTTCATTACAATATAGTATACATTGACGAGCTACCGTCCTAACGTAAATATCTTGCAAACTAGACAAGCAGCTACAGACTACCAGCTTCTGCCCACCCTCGGGGGATAGCAAACCATAATTATATACAATACACTGCCTTCTCCCCTTTACAATAGGGTCTATATTCGTGTGGCTACTGCATATAGTTACGGGTTCAAAGCAGTCTGACCGCGAATCAAACTATACTAAACATGTTTAATGGATTTTAAACCTTATATTAGAGGAATAATGTAAAAAATTCTATTTCAAATTCTTAATTTGGTTAATAAAGTATTTTTTATGGAATTGGAAGGTAAACGAGCAGACGTATCACCTGATGATAAGCAATCGGCGCCGTCTGTAGACACACGCAACATCAGGGGAGTTACAAGTGCATTGCCGGCTTTAATATGAGGATTAGGTATCTGAGGATTAGGGGATTTGGGGGGGTTGGGGATTGGGGATTACGGGGATTTGGGGATTTAAGGATTAGAGATACTAAAGCATTTTTAAACGGAATTTCAAACGTTATATTACAATGATAAAATCAATAATCAATTAGAAATGTTTACAAAATTTAGTATACCTTGATCTGCGGTCATTTACACTGTTATACAAAGAATCGTATCGACTACTAGCCGACTGCCGTCCCGCACTACAGTACGTGCAAACAGTCATACGCTACTATTTATTTATTATTATATAATTCGGTACATTTTATTCGCGATCCGTTTTGCTAATCAAACATAATTATAAACTGAAAAGGACAAATATTTTCAATAGATTTTCGACCTTAATGTAGAATATTAAAAGTTGACAATACTATGAAAGATATTTTGTCAATTAAGTTTATTTATAAGGCAGTTATGAAATATGAATTTGTCATAATATTTATTTTATTACGTAATATGTCGTGTAGAGGTAAGGAACACAATGTTATTTAGCTGCGCCGAGCAAGTCTCCGGTTCCAAAACTCGCCACGGCGGCGCTAGTGTCGCAAATGGTCACTTGGAGGTAGCAAATTGCAAAAAAATGTGAACAAGTCTGACACTCCCTCTCGCCTCGCCCAAGATGGGAGAAAACATTGGATAATTCCCCCCCCCCCCCCTTAAAAATCACAGCAGACCTTTGATACTATTTCAAATTATTATTAAGATACTACACATGCCAGCGACTTCGCCCGCCTTGTCAATAGACCACATCAACCTACTAGTAACTACCAGGACAATTGAAATAAGCGACTGAACTCAGTGAACCGTCCAATAGTTGAGAAATAGAGAGCCTAGGCGTCATCCTACGCTACAATCTATCTCTGCGCTCAATTTCATCCGAATCCGTACAGCAGTTACTGCGTGATGTCTGTTCAAACATACGGACAGACAGACTGACATGTGCAAATATCCTATAGTCAGCAAGTTAGGTGAAACATAACGACACCTAACTATAAGTAACACATAGAGGTAAGAGGTTACTGTAGATGCTCCCTCACGCTAAGTAACTCTTAAGAGGTGGTTTAGGGGTGGTTAGCAGGGATTTTATTTAAAAATTGTGTTCTTTACTCCTACAAAACACATTTACAAATAACACACAGCAGTGTACATTACAAAGTCATTTCTTTTTAATTTTAATCAGTACATGTGCACCATGAAGTTAGGTACATGAGAGTTATTGCTTCGCGACTAACTTCAGAGTCCTGACCGAATAATTTTACAATCGCGTACATTGCTACTTTAGATCGAATAGAGATATATTTAGCGGAGATTATACTTCTGAACCAATAAGATATGTGTACAACAAGTTCAAATATTTACATTATGCCAAGTTTAGTTGTATTAAGTCTCATTATTGTTCACACGGCGTATCAATTGAATGTTATAATCCCTTTAGAGGCGTCTCTATTCTCTCCAGAGTCCATTTTCGTTAATATAAGAGCTACAGAAAGGCATCCTTACAAGGGCGACTCGGTACAAGTGCCAATTGGCGCCCACCGAGGTACATAATCACACGAAATAATTTTTACATACATTGCCTCCCATCGAAAGCAGATACTTAAGTATTTATTATTACTATAGCAACACTGCGATCGTCTCCAGTGTTGCCACACGTTGACACGTTACAATTTCGTAGGGTTGCCGGACATGGTCGATATATTGATTCAGTATTCCGTGTCGGCAATGTTGCATACAAGCGAGTGCGGTTACAAGTATATCCTGGAACACGGCCGGAGACGTCGCCGGTCGACTACCGACCTTATCACTAACAACATAAGGGTGATATCAAACGGAACTGTCTCTATATACAAGTTGTCTAATAATAAATTAATGGTACAAACACAAAATAATACTAAACTATACGATCTGCCGAGCGCGGGACACGCGACCGCGCGACCGCGCCTCACCGAGTTATTAAGTAAATATTTTCATTATTTATAATACACATAAAACTATATGATACACAGTAATGCGGTTATTATTTTACACATGTTTAAACATTTCTATTCCGTCCCCACGCGCACATTACACATTAAACGAACAAAACAAAACTAACGAATGTCTCTTTTGCTAAAAAAAACTAGCGAGGGCCGGTGTACCTAGGAAGCGGTGTCGTACGGCGGCCTCGGATTAACTATTTCACAGCCTTGTACAAGTTGACACGCAGCAGGCGCGGCGCGGGTCACGTGACCTCCATCGGCAGCGTGTCCGGCGCCCGGCGCCGCACCGCGCCGTTCGTGGGCGCCGTCTCCTCGGGCGCCGGCGCCGCCGCCGCGCCGGACGTCGACGGCGCCGGCTCGGCGGGCGGGGCGCCGGGCGCGGCGGGGGCGCGCGGGGGGCCCAGCCGCCGCTTGAGCTGCGCGGGCGCCGCGAAGGCGATGGCCGACACGTTGGCCGACAGCGGCTGCGCGGCGCCGCCCAGCGCGATCTTGTGCGCGGCGCGCGGCAGCGGCACGGCCTTGTGCAGCAGGTTGGCGACCAGCGCGCGCGGCGCCACGGGCCCGAGCGCGCGCGACTTGAGCTGGATCTGGTGGCGCACGGCGCCGGGCAGCGCGGCGCGCACGAGCTGGCGCCCGTCGAGGCTGAGGTTGACGCGGCGCTTGTCGTCGGGGGGCGCGCGGGGCGCGGGCTGGCGCACGACGTTGACGAGGTGCGGGCCCTTGCCGAGCTGGCCGGCCTTGATCTCGAACAGCTGCGCGACGGAGCCGGGCGCCGCCTTCAGCAGCGCGGCGGGCGCCTTGCCGTCGAGCGCGGCCAGCGACACGACGGCGGGCAGGCCGGCCAGCGCCCGGTTCTGCGCGAGCAGCGCGGTGCGCTGTGTCTGCGTGAGCGGGTGCGCGTGGAGTACCTTGAGCTTGCTGGGCGGCACGTGCTGTAGATGCGACTGCGCGACGACGAGCGGCGCGTGCGGCGCGTGCAGCACGTGCTTGTGCAGCGCGCCGCCCGCCAGCTGCACGAGCGGCGCGGACAGGCGCCGCCCGCCGCCCGCCGAGCTGGCCGCCGGGGCCGCGCTCGTGCTGCCGCTGGCGCTGGCCGCGCCGACTGTGGCTGGAGGCAAACCATACCGTGCCGGACATTCTTCAACTAGTCACAGAGCGAGCCGACAACATTCTAACCAAACACGTTGAACCAAGACCTCAAACTACATTTCTGAGATCGTCCGAAATGAAACTGTAGCGGACACAGAATATCGACGGGAAGACTGCAGTTCATGGAGTATATAAAAGCGACCTTCGTCCCTTTGTCATGATCATATTGATCAAAAACCTGAAATAATAAATAAAAACGCAAGAACTTACCCGTAAAATTCTCAGTTAGCAGATCATCACCACTGATGTCCAGGCTACCGGCACTATAAGCTGTACTAGTTTCGAGTCACAGAGGGACTCTTCATCATGACCGAGTAGGCTGCGCGACACCAGCAAAGAAATATTTCTCATAAGAACTTACAGTCCGCTTACAATGAAATACAAAGTTATATATACAGTTATTCAGTGCAACACGAATTCATCCAGAATATTAGCAACCGAGACCACCGTATCAAAAGCCTCTCGATCAGAGAAGAAAGAGTTTGAGGCCGGGGTACCAATAGGTTCTACTTCAGAGACCAAATAGGCAGACGTCCCTGGATCAGATTTTATTATATTCAGGAAAACTGGTATAAAGTATTACTATAGTATTAGTTTTAGTACTAGTGTAAGTTTAATTTATAGTTTAGTATTTTCTTTTATTTACCTATTTATATTGTATGGAGAAACCTCTTATGTCTTAATTTAAACCACATATTTGTTATCATCAGAAAAATGAGCGAAATAAGGCCAGCAGTTAAGCCAAAAAGTGCATTATTCTCTTTGAACTAATTTGAACACTCTTTACAAATACGGCATTATAACAGCCGCGCCGCATGTTCGTAACATTCCTAGACAACCTACAACATTACAGCTCTTCTGTGGTCAAGGAACATGGAGCTGTTCACACAGAATTTAATACTTGATTAATTTAATTTTGTAATTTTCTGTTTTCGTTGAAATATTTAGTTGTATTATGCTTCTGTGGACGAGTACTACTTGTAGTTTCATTTAAGTCATATGGGTGATCTCCATACTGTATACTTACGATTCAATGATTCGGGTGTTTCCGGGAATACGAACATTGACGAAGATGTTACATGTGCATGCCCATTATTAATTTGGGAGTACTGTAGATAAGTAGAAGAAATGATTAGAATGCTTCTTTCTGTGTCTGCCTGCCTCGTTGGCCGAGTTGTTGCAAGTGCGACTGCCGGGCAAGGGGTCTCGGGTTCGATTCCCGGGTCGGGCGAAGAATTGCTGCGCTTTTTTCGACTTTTCGAAAATTACTAAGTAGTAGCACGGAGTCTGAAACTGTGGCCGGTATATGGCAATAGGTTCACCATCTATTACATGAGACTTACATAGTGAAAAGTGGGTGTATATTGTACAGCGGCATTACGTGCCATGGGTAATGTGCACCTCTGCCTACCCCTTCGGGGATAAAAGGCGTGACGTGGCGTTGCGTTCTTTCTGTGTAACTGTGAATCAATGTTCGCAGTAAATACAAACACAACTGTACAATGTGTAAATAATTCACGAGGAAGGTTTAATGGTTGAAACTAGTAACCGATTTCTCAAAAATCTCTGCATTGTTGACAGAAACTCCATACCCACAGCTAATGTCAAAACCGGTTATTAACTTCAGCCGTAAGTAAAGTGTTACAAGTGAGAAATAAAACAAACTTATGAAACAGAATCGTCGCTTTATTCAGCAATTTCCGGTTGAAAAAAAGAATCAACAAAACTACACTGAAATTGTGAACATGACTATTTTACAAACATTTTTACAGAGCGATAATGTATAATTGCGTCGCGTCCGGTTGTGGCCGCTCGGCGCTCGCCGCTCGGCGCTCGGCGCTCAACGCTCGCCAAGCTGACTGAAGCTCGCACGCAGAGCGGGCAGAGAGATACAAAATAATAATATTTACAACAAATGTACGTCCGCTGTAGCTCCAACGAGGCTGAACAAATAATAACCGGCGGCCGCGGCGCGGGCGAGCGATGCGAGCGGCGCGAGCGGGACGAGCGACGCGAGCGACCACAACGACTACGCCTAAACTAGAATTCAGAAACTTATGAGGTACATCATTCTATTCACGTTACTAAGCGTATGTTATCGGCCCCAACGACAACTTGGGGCCGATTCTTTTTTTTACATTTTTTCCCAAATTTGCAGCCTTTTTGTACAGTATATGATACTTACTAATTATATATGTATAGACATAGTTAAACCGTTACATTTTTTTGTTGCGAGACATTTTTCCTAGCAGCGCATGCGCGATGGGCTGCCATGAAAAACGTTCCCACGAAGTTTTTTATAATCGTTGAGACAACAGGACACTTGCGTAACACGACTCGATATAATTTCGCATAGCTAGATTAAACCCCAATGTTTTTTTTACTTTACATTAAAATACACGATATTTTTAACATTTTTTTTTTGCTTTTTTTTCTGCAAAATTTCTAACAAGAAGTGATTCGAACAGACAAAATATTTCCATTATACATCTGTTATCCCGAAAAAGAAACTACATTAAGACTGACGAGGCAAATCTGATGGCAAGCGTTGCGTGCTATGATCGTTGCGCGACACGTTGCACGTTGCATGTTACATCGAAGCGTATTTATTACGTGGCAACCCCCGCGAACGAGCACAGGCCGCAGCGTACAATGTTGCCATATAAAAAATGAACGAAAACAATAATTATTTGTTTTATTTCTATCTACCTACATTGTGTCTCTACACGTATATATCTAATAATTTGAATGGACACACTCCCTAGTACTCTACAGTTTATCATATCGATTACTTTACGGACCCCATGGTCGTAGTCGTCGTGTCGAGCTAACCTTCCTTCATTAATGCAATTACGACCTTACGACGCGACAATAAGGTTGTGAATGTATTAAACAGCGCTGTATAGCGTGGCATATCAACGTATCCTTCCCTTTTTAATGCATTTCCAACCTTATGTCGCGGCGATAGGCTTGTAAATGTACTGTCAGACAGGTATAGCTTTACATGCGCTCATCTGCACACACATAAACGTTGTACATGTCATATTTATATACGGAACATGTTCCGCGGTAACGCGAACTGTTCGCACAACTGATGCGTGTAATGTAAAATCACTTTAATTTACATGTAAATAAGGTTGATATTTGTTTAAATAAAGGTTGAAGATAGATTTATTAAGGTTTTATTACAAAAATGAGATAGAAATAACAATCAAACTATAATATTGTGACTGTCTGTGTGTGTATTTGATAGGAAAACGAATAAAATTACTTGAGAAACATAGAAAGCCAATATAATATAATTACAATGTAACAGAAACAGCGATACATGTATAATACTGCGGCGTTCCACGTAGTAGAATATTATAAATGTTTCATGAAATAAACAGGTAAACGAGCAGAATAACCTGATGAAATAAATAGGTACGCCAGAGGAGTTACAAGTGCGTTATTAGCCTTTACGGGACTCGGAGATTGAGGGTTAGGGGTACGGGGGATCGAATTTAGAGGGGGGATGGGGGATCGAATTTAGAGGGGGATGAGGGATCGATTTACTGAGGGGGAGGAGGACTGAGCCACAGTATCACTCACATAGCGAAACACATTAAACTAGTATTGAACAGTAATATAGAAACGGCAGACAGACACATTATTCTTTACATGTATATAGCAGCGCAAGAGTTGTGAGAACGAGCGCGCGATTTACAAACGACACATCGAGCTATACAAAACCAGTTTAACAATGATCTCGCTTTGTACGACATTTCTTTACATCCGACGGTCAGTTTATACTGATTGTTTCATAACCAGTTTATCACGTATGATTCTGTAGAACATTCGACGTTCAATTACCATTGGTTTACAATGAACCAGTCTACCATGGTCTCGCTTCGTATGATCCTAAGGGTCAATTTATACTAGCGCAGAGTCGAAGCGTCAAATTCTTTACAACCAAAGCGAATTCCAGCGAATACGCGCGCATTCGCTCGAATACGCGCGATAGTCCATCGTGATCAACACCGACGCAGGCCAATTTCCAACTGATGACGCGTGGGTTCGCTAGTGGGCGCATGGATACGCGAGAATGTGCGCGCTACAATCGGCGTTGTTCGTGCGCCTTTTTAAAATCTCAGAAGTAATGTTTTTTTTTTCTGAAACACGCCGGAAACGGGCAGACGTATCACCTGATGGTAAGCAATCGCCGCCGCCCATGGACACTTGAAACACCAAAGGCAGGAATGGGGGTTAGGAATTTAAGGGTTGTTGTTCGGGAATGTGTGCGTTACGCTGTGGAGTTAAGGTTGAATTTGTTATGTTCAGTTTTGGAAAGACGCTCCAATGCGCTTCGACTCTGCGCTAGTACAAATTGTCCCTAAAGCACATTCGACGTCCTATTTATACTGGTTCCGTATACCTCGACATGTACGCGGGCGGAATACAAAAACGCGTTTAAAAATACAGGCTAACGTTACAAACATATTGGGAATCTCACTTGAGTGTCATATCTTTAATTACAAGTCGTATTATATCGTACGGGGGGTCGGCAGAGCGGTAGGTGTAGCTGATTGTTTGGTCCTTGCTGTAGTGAGGTGGATAGATAATGATAGGTAACACTTAACGATATTCTCGTGTTCACCAAGTTATAAGAGACACCTACTAGTACAAGTAAGGGGTCCCTTTAGTTAGGTGCTGCGACATGCTAATTAACTGTTAATTATGAAATGGTTTTGGGGTTCTTTGTCAATATAATTTATAGAATTAAGCTTCATATTACTATTTACGTGTGCACATCAACATACACCATTCTGTAATAGATTTTCAACCTTATCTGTGAGCAAATAAAGTTGAAACTTCATTACAATTTAGTATACGTTGACGAGCTACCGTCCTAACGTAAATATCTTGCAAACTAGACAAGCAGCTACAGACTACCAGCTTCTGCCCCCCCTCGGGGGATAGCAAACCATAATTATATACAATACACTGCCTTCTCCCCTTTACAATAGGGTCTATATTCGTGTGGCTACTGCATATAGTTACGGGTTCAAAGCAGTCTGACCGCGAATCAAACTATACTAAACATGTTTAATGGATTTTGAATCTTATTTTAGAGGAATAATGTTGAAAATCAATTTCGAAGTAATTTGGTTAATAAAGTATTTTTTATGGGATTGGAAGGTAAACGAGCAGACGTATCACCTGATGATAAGCAATCGGCGCCGTCTGTAGACACACGCAACATCAGGGAAGTTATAAGTGCGTTGCCGGCTTTAATATGGGGGTTAGGTATCTGAGGATTGGGAGGTTAGGGGATTTGAGGGGGATTGGGGGATTTGAGGATTAGAGATACTAAACCATTTTTAAACGGAATTTCAAACGTTATATTACAATGATAAAATCAATAATCAATTAGAAATGTTTACAAAATTTAGTATACCTTGATCTGCGGTCATTTACACTGTTATACAAAGAATCGTATCGACTACTAGCCGACTGCCGTCCCGCACTACAGTACGTGCAAACAGTCATATGCTACTATTTATTTATTATTATATAATTCGGTACATTTTATTCGCCATCCGTTTTGCTAATCAAACATATAAACTGAAAAGGACAAATATTTTCAATAGATTTTCGACCTTAATGTAGAATATTAAAAGTTGACAATACTATGAAAGATATTTTGTCAATTAAGTTTATTTATAAGGCAGTTATGAAATATGAATTTGTCATAATATTTATTTTATTACGTAATATGTCGTGTAGAGGTAAGGAACACAATATTATTAAACTCCGCTAAGCAAGTCTCCGGTTCCAAAACCCGCCACGGCGGCGCTAGTGTCGCAAATGATCTCATAGAGGTAACAAATTGCAAAAAAAAAGTGTGATCAAGTCTGACACTCCCTCTCGCCTCGCCCAAGACGGGAGAAGACATTGGATAATCCCCCCCCCCCCTTAAAAAATCACAGCAGACCTTTGATACTATTTCAAATTATTATTAAGATACTACACATGCCAGCGACTTCGCCCGCATTGTCAATAAACAACATCAACCTGCTAGTAACTACCAGGACAATTGAAACAAGCGACTGAACTAAGTGAACCGTCCAATAGTTGAGAAATAGAGAGCCTAGCCGTTATACTACGCTACAATCTATCTCTGCGCTCAATTTCATCCGAATCCGTACAGCAGTTACTGCGTGATGTCTGTTCAAACATACGGACAGACAGACTGACATGTGCAAATATCCTATAGTCAGCAAGTTAGGTGAAACATAACGACACCTAACTATAAGTAACACATAGAGGTAAGAGGTTACTGTAGATGCTCCCTCACGCTAAGTAACTCTTAATTAAAAGGTGTTTTAAGGGTGGTTGATGTATAGATTTTATTTAAAAATTGTGTTCTTTACTCCTACAAAACACATTTACAAATAACACACAGCAGTGTACATTACAAAGTCATTTCTTTTTAATTTTAATCAGTACATGTGCACCATGAAGTTAGGTACATGAGAGTTATTGCTTCGCGACTAACTTCAGAGTCCTGACCGAATAATTTTACAATCGCGTACATTGCTACTTTAGATCGAATAGAGATATATTTAGCGGAGATTATACTTCTGAACCAATAAGATATGTGTACAACAAGTTCAAATATTTACATTATGCCAAGTGTAGTTGTATTCAAGTCTCATTATTGTTCACACGGCGTATCAATTGAATGTTATAATCCCTTTAGAGGCGTCTCTATTCTCTCCAGAGTCCATGTTCGTTAATATAAGAGCTACAGAAAGGCATCCTTACAAGGGCGACTCGGTACAAGTGCCAATTGGCGCCCACCGAGGTACATAATCACACGAAATAATTTTTACATACATTGCCTCCCATCGAAAGCAGATACTTAAGTATTTATTATTACTATAGCAACACTGCGATCGTCTCCAGTGTTGCCACACGTTGACACGTTACAATTTCGTAGGGTTGCCGGACATGGTCGATATATTGATTCAGTATTCCGTGTCGGCAATGTTGCATACAAGCGAGTGCGGTTACAAGTATATCCTGGAACACGGCCGGAGACGTCGCCGGTCGACTACCGACCTTATCACTAACAACATAAGGGTGATATCAAACGGAACTGTCTCTATATACAAGTTGTCTAATAATAAATTAATGGTACAAACACAAAATAATACTAAACTATACGATCTGCCGAGCGCGGGACACGCGACCGCGCGACCGCGCCTCACCGAGTTATTAAGTAAATATTTTCATTATTTATAATACACATAAAACTATATGATACACAGTAATGCGGTTATTATTTTACACATGTTTAAACATTTCTATTCCGTCCCCACGCGCACATTACACATTAAACGAACAAAACAAAACTAACGAATGTCTCTTTTGCTAAAAAAAACTAGCGAGGGCCGGTGTACCTAGGAAGCGGTGTCGTACGGCGGCCTCGGATTAACTATTTCACAGCCTTGTACAAGTTGACACGCAGCAGGCGCGGCGCGGGTCACGTGACCTCCATCGGCAGCGTGTCCGGCGCCCGGCGCCGCACCGCGCCGTTCGTGGGCGCCGTCTCCTCGGGCGCCGGCGCCGCCGCCGCGCCGGACGTCGACGGCGCCGGCTCGGCGGGCGGGGCGCCGGGCGCGGCGGGGGCGCGCGGGGGGCCCAGCCGCCGCTTGAGCTGCGCGGGCGCCGCGAAGGCGATGGCCGACACGTTGGCCGACAGCGGCTGCGCGGCGCCGCCCAGCGCGATCTTGTGCGCGGCGCGCGGCAGCGGCACGGCCTTGTGCAGCAGGTTGGCGACCAGCGCGCGCGGCGCCACGGGCCCGAGCGCGCGCGACTTGAGCTGGATCTGGTGGCGCACGGCGCCGGGCAGCGCGGCGCGCACGAGCTGGCGCCCGTCGAGGCTGAGGTTGACGCGGCGCTTGTCGTCGGGGGGCGCGCGGGGCGCGGGCTGGCGCACGACGTTGACGAGGTGCGGGCCCTTGCCGAGCTGGCCGGCCTTGATCTCGAACAGCTGCGCGACGGAGCCGGGCGCCGCCTTCAGCAGCGCGGCGGGCGCCTTGCCGTCGAGCGCGGCCAGCGACACGACGGCGGGCAGGCCGGCCAGCGCCCGGTTCTGCGCGAGCAGCGCGGTGCGCTGTGTCTGCGTGAGCGGGTGCGCGTGGAGTACCTTGAGCTTGCTGGGCGGCACGTGCTGTAGATGCGACTGCGCGACGACGAGCGGCGCGTGCGGCGCGTGCAGCACGTGCTTGTGCAGCGCGCCGCCCGCCAGCTGCACGAGCGGCGCGGACAGGCGCCGCCCGCCGCCCGCCGAGCTGGCCGCCGGGGCCGCGCTCGTGCTGCCGCTGGCGCTGGCCGCGCCGACTGTGGCTGGAGGCAAACATACTTGAACTAGTCACAGAGCGAGCCGACAACATTCTAACCAAACACGTTGAAACTGTAGCGGACACAGAATATCGACGGGAAGACTGCAGTTTATGGAGTATATAAAAGCGACCTTCGTCCCTTTGTCATGATCATGTTGATCAAAAACCTGAAATAATTACCTTGATATTATTCAAGCAATAATAAAAAAAGCAAGGATCTTAAAATCCTCAGTTAGCAGATCATCACCACTGATGTCCAGGCTACCGGCACTATAAGCTGTACTAGTTTCGAGTCACAGAAGGACTCTTCATCATGACGGAGTAGGCTGCGCGACAGTTAGTAAAGATATACAGTTAATTCAGTAGGCACAATACGAATTCCTCCAGAGTTAATAGCAAATGAGACCACCATATCAAAAGCCTCTCGATCAGAGAAGAAACACTTTGAGGCCGGGGTATCAGCAGGCTCTTTCTGTTGTCGCTGGATCAGGTTGTATTTGTGATTTCATTATATTCAGGAAAACTGGTAAAATATATTACTATAGTATTTATAAAAACAATAGTTTTAGTACTAGCTATTTACCTATTTATATTGTATGGAGAAACCTCTTATGTCTTAATTTAAACCACATATTTGGTATCATCTGAAAAATGAGCGAAATAAGGCCAGCAGTTAAGCCAAAAAGCGCATTATTCTCTTTGAGCTAATATTAACACTATTTACAAATACGGCATTATAACAGAATAGTTGTAAAGTAGTAAGTTAACAGTAACATTCCTAGACAACCTACAACATTACAGCTCTTCTGTGGTCAAGGAACATGGAGCTGTTCACACAGAATTTAATACTTGATTAATTTAATTATTTATTTTGTTTGAAAATTTCAATTTTTTAATTTTCTGTTTTCGTTGTAATATTTAGTTGTATTATGCTTCTGTGGACGAGTACTACTTGTAGTTTCATTTAAGTCATATGGGTGATCTCCGTACTGTATACTTACGATTCAATGATTCGGGTGTTTCCGGGAATACGAACATTGACGAAGATGTTACATGTGCATGTCCATTATTAATTTGGGAGTACTGTAGATAAGTAGAAGAAATTATTAGAATGCTTCTTTCTGTGTCTGCCTGTCTCGTTGGCCGAGTGGTCGGGTTCGATTCCCGGGTCGGGCAAAGAAAGGCTGGGCTTTCTTCGGTTTTTCAAAAATGACTAAACTCCGTGCTACTGGAGTTTGAAAATGTGCCCGGTATATGGTAATAATGTGAAAAGTGGGTGTACAGTCGCATTACGTGCCTTAAATATGCACCTCTGCCTACCCCTTCGGGGATAAAAGGCGTGACGTTGCATTGCGTTTTTTCTGTGTAACTGTGAGTGAATGTCCGCAATAAATACAAACACAACTGTACAATATGTAAATAATTCACGAGGAAGGTTTAATGGTTGAAACTAGTAACCGATTTCTCAAATATCTCAGCATTGTTAACAGAAACTCCATACCCACAGCTAATGTCAAAACCGGTTATTAACTTCAGCCGTAAGTAAAGTGTTACAAGTGAGAAATAAAACAAACTTATGAAACAGAATCGTCGCTTTATTCAGCAATTTCCGGTTGAAAAAAAGAATCAACAAAACTACACTGAAATTGTGAACATGACTATTTTACAAACATTTTTACAGAGCGATAATGTATAATTGCGTCGCGTCCGGTTGTGGCCGCCCGTCGCTCGCCGCTCATCGCTCGTCGCTCGCTCAACGCTCGCCAAGCTGACTGAAGCTCGCACGCAGAGCGGGCAGAGAGATACAAAATAATAATATTTACAACAAATGTACGTCCGCTGTAGCTCCAACGAGGCTGAACAAATAATAACCGGCGGCCGCGGCGCGGGCGAGCGATGCGAGCGGCGCGAGCGGGACGAGCGACGCGAGCGACCACAACGACTACGCCTAAACTAGAATTCAGAAACTTATGAGGTACATCATTCTATTCACGTTACTAAGCGTATGTTATCGGCCCCAACGACAACTTGGGGCCGATTCTTTTTTTTACATTTTTTCCCAAATTTGCAGCCTTTTTGTACAGTATATGATACTTACTAATTATATATGTATAGACATAGTTAAACCGTTACATTTTTTTGTTGCGAGACATTTTTCCTAGCAGCGCATGCGCGATGGGCTGCCATGAAAAACGTTCCCACGAAGTTTTTTATAATCGTTGAGACAACAGGACACTTGCGTAACACGACTCGATATAATTTCGCATAGCTAGATTAAACCCCAATGTTTTTTTTACTTTACATTAAAATACACGATATTTTTAACATTTTTTTTTTGCTTTTTTTTCTGCAAAATTTCTAACAAGAAGTGATTCGAACAGACAAAATATTTCCATTATACATCTGTTATCCCGAAAAAGAAACTACATTAAGACTGACGAGGCAAATCTGATGGCAAGCGTTGCGTGCTATGATCGTTGCGCGACACGTTGCACGTTGCATGTTACATCGAAGCGTATTTATTACGTGGCAACCCCCGCGAACGAGCACAGGCCGCAGCGTACAATGTTGCCATATAAAAAATGAACGAAAACAATAATTATTTGTTTTATTTCTATCTACCTACATTGTGTCTCTACACGTATATATCTAATAATTTGAATGGACACACTCCCTAGTACTCTACAGTTTATCATATCGATTACTTTACGGACCCCATGGTCGTAGTCGTCGTGTCGAGCTAACCTTCCTTCATTAATGCAATTACGACCTTAGAACGCGACAATAAGGTTGTGAATGTATTAAACAGCGCTGTATAGCGTGGCATATCAACGTATCCTTCCCTTTTTAATGCATTTCCAACCTTATGTCGCGGCGATAGGCTTGTAAATGTACTGTCAGACAGGTATAGCTTTACATGCGCTCATCTGCACACACATAAACGTTGTACATGTCATATTTATATACGGAACATGTTCCGCGGTAACGCGAACTGTTCGCACAACTGATGCGTGTAATGTAAAATCGCTTTAATTTACATGTAAATAAGGTTGTTATTTGTTTAAATAAAGGTTGAAGATAGATTTATTAAGGTTTTATTACAAAAATGAGATAGAAATAACAATCAAACTATAATATTGTGACTGTCTGTGTGTGTATTTGATTGGAAAACTAATAAAATTACTTGAAAAACATAGAAAGCCAATATAATTACAATGTAACAGAATCAGCGATACATGTATAATACTGCGGCGTTCCTCGTAGTAGAATATTATAAATGTTTCATGAAATAAACAGGTAAACGAGCAGACGGATCACCTGATGGTAAGCAATCTGTGTCACCCATGGACACTCGCAACACCAGAGGAGTTACAAGTGCGTTATTAGCCTTTACGGGACTCGGAGATTGAGGGTTAGGGGTACGGGGGATCGAATTTAGAGGGGGGATGGGGGATCGAATTTAGAGGGGGGATGGGGGATCGAATTTGTAGGGGGATGAGGGATCGAATTTAGAAGGGGGACGGGGGATACGTGGTTTGCTGAGGAGGACTGAGCCACAGTATCACTCACATAGCGAAACACTAACTAGTATTGAACAGTAATATAGAAACGGCAGACAGACACATTATTCTTTACATGTATATATATAGCAGCGCAAGAGTTGTGAGAACGAGCGCGCGATTTACAAACGACACATCGAGCTATACAAAACCAGTTTAACATGATCTCGCTTTGTACGACATTTCCGTACATCCGACGGTCAGTTTATACTGGTTGTTTCATAACCAGTTTATCACGTATGATCCTGTAGAACATTCGACGTTCAATTTCCATTGGTTACAATGAACCAGGGGCCTTAGTCTGCTCTGCTACAGTGCAAGAGGGACGGAGCTATACAACCTACATAGCTCCGTCCCTCTCGCACTGCTCAGTGATCGACCATTCTGACACAATTG
This sequence comes from Spodoptera frugiperda, assembly GCF_023101765.2. Taxonomy (NCBI): domain Eukaryota; kingdom Metazoa; phylum Arthropoda; class Insecta; order Lepidoptera; family Noctuidae; genus Spodoptera; species Spodoptera frugiperda. Next base: position 6,384,742 of record NC_064233.1, read on the forward strand.
TAATAGCAGACTAAGGCCCCAGTCTACCATGGTCTCGCTTTGTATGATGCTAAGGGTCAATTTATACTAGCGCAGAGTCGAAGCGTCAAATTCTTTACTAAAAGCGAATACGCGCGCATTCGCTCGAGGCCGCAGGCCAATTTCGCAGGCCAATTTCCAACTGATGACGCGTGGAGTCGCTAGTGGGCGCATGGATACGCGAGAATGCGCGCGCTACAATCGGCGTTGTTCATGCGCCTTTTTAAAATCTCAGAAGTAATGTTTTTTTTTTTCTGAAACACGCCGGAAACGGGCAGACGTATCACCTGGTGGTAAGCAATCGCCGCCGCCCATGAACACTTGAAACACCAAAGGTGTTACAAAAGCGTTGCCGGCTTTTTGGGTGTTAGGAATTTAAGGGTTGTTGTTCGGGAATGTGTGCGTTACGCTGTGGAGTTAAGGTTGAATTTGTTATGTTCAGTTTTGGAAAGACGCTCCGATGCGCTTCGACTCTGCGCTAGTACAAATTGACCGTAAAGCACATTCGACGTCCTATTTATACTGGTTCCGTATACCTCGACATGTACGCGGGCGGAATACAAAAACGCGTTTAAAAATACAGGCTAACGTTACAAACATATTGGGAATCTCACTTGAGTGTCATATCTTTAATTACAAGTCGTATTATATCGTACGGGGGGTCGGCAGAGCGGTAGGTGTAGCTGATTGTTTGGTCCTTGCTGTAGTGAGGTGAATACATACTATCTATACTATAATATTATAAAGCTGAAGAGTTTGTTTGTTTGTTTGAATGCGCTAATCTTTGGAACTATTGGTCCGAATTGAATCATTCTTTTTGTGTTGGATAGTGTATTTATCGAGAAAGGCTATAGGCTATAAAATATCACGCTTTGACCAGTAGGAGACCAGTAGTAGATAATGATAGGTAACACTTAACGATATTCTCGTGTTCACCAAGTTATAAGAGACACCTACTAGTACAAGTAAGGGGTCCCTTTAGTTAGGTGCTGCGACATGCTAATTAACTGTTAATTATGAAATGGTTTTGGGGTTCTTTGTCAATATAAATTATAGAAGTAAGCTTCATATTACGATTTACGTGTGCACATCAACATACACCATTCTGTAATAGATTTTCAACCTTATCTGTGAGCAAATAAAGTTGAAACTTCATTACAATTTAGTATACATTGACGAGCTACCGTCCTAACGTAAATATCTTGCAAACTAGACAAGCAGCTACAGACTACCAGCTTCTGCCCACCCTCGGGGATAGCAAACCATAATTATATACAATACACTGCCTTCTCCCCTTTACAATAGGGTCTATATTTGTGTGGCTACTGCATATAGTCACGGGTTCAAAGCAGTCTGACCGCGAATCAAACTATACTAAACGTGTTTAATGAATTTTGAACCTTATATTACAGCCAGTTTCAATAACGTATCTATCTGTACACATTTTGTATGGAGCTTATGTCAAAATACTATCTCTATTAGGCAAATCTACAGATAGATAGGTAATTGAAACTGGCCGTTAGAGGAATAATGTAAGAAATACAATTTCAAAGTATTAATTTGGTTAATAAAGTATTTTTTATATGGGATTGGGAGGTAAACGAGCAGACGTATCACCTGATGGTAAGCAATCGGCGCCGCCCATGGACACACGCAACATCAGGGGAGTTATAAGTGCATTGCCGGCTTTAATATGGGGGTTAGGTATCTGAGGATTGGGAGGTTAGGGGATTTGAGGGGGATTGGGGGATTTGAGGATTAGAGATACTAAACCATTTTTAATCGGAATTTCAAACGTTATATATTACAATGATAAAATCTAAAATAGAAATGTTTACAAAATTTAGTATACCTTGATCTGCAGTCATTTACACTGTTATACAAAGAATCGTATCGACTACTAGCCGACTGCCGTCCCGCACTACAGTACGTGCAAACAGTCATACGCTACTATTTATTTATTATTATATAATTCGGTACATTTTATTCGCGATCCGTTTTGCTAATCAAACATATAAACTGAAAAGGACAAATATTTTCAATAGATTTTCGACCTTAATGTAGAATATTAAAAGTTGACAATACTATGAAAGATATTTTGTCAATTAAGTTTATTTATAAGGCAGTTATGAAATATGAATTTGTCATAATATTTATTTTATTACGTAATATGTCGTGTAGAGGTAAGGAACACAATGTTATTTAGCTGCGCCGAGCAAGTCTCCGGTTCCGAAACTCGCCACGGCGGCGCTAGTGTCGCAAATGGTCACTTGGAGGTAACAAATTGCAAAAGAAATGTGAACAAGTTTGACACTCCCTCTCGCCTCGCCCAAGACGAGAGAAGACATTGGATAACTCCCCCCCCCCCCTTAAAAAATCACAGCAGACCTTTGATACTATTTCAAATTATTATTAAGATACTACACATGCCAGCGACTTCGCCCGCATTATCAACAAACGACATCAACCTGCTAGTTACTACCAGGACAATTGAAATAAGCGACTGAACTAAGTGAACCGTCCAATAGTTGAGAAATAGAGAGCCTAGCCGTTATACTACGCTACAATCTATCTCTGCGCTCAATTTCATCCGAATCCGTACAGCAGTTACTGCGTGATGTCTGTTCAAACATACGGACAGACAGACTGACATGTGCAAATATCCGTTTTTTAAGGAGTCCTTAGTCTGCAAGTTAGGTGAAACATAACGACACCTAACTATAAGTAACACATAGAGGTAAGAGGTTACTGTAGATGCTCCCTCACGCTAAGTAACTCTTAAGAGGTGGTTTAGGGGTGGTTGATGTAGAGATTTTACTAAAAAATTGTGTTCTTTACTCCTACAAAACACATTTACAAATAACACACAGCAGTGTACATTACAAAGTCATTTCTTTTTAATTTTAATCAGTACATGTGCACCATGAAGTTAGGTACATGAGAGTTATTGCTTCGCGACTAACTTCAGAGTCCTGACCGAATAATTTTACAATCGCGTACATTGCTACTTTAGATCGAATAGAGATATATTTAGCGGAGATTATACTTCTGAACCAATAAGATATGTGTACAACAAGTTCAAATATTTACATTATGCCAAGTGTAGTTGTATTCAAGTCTCATTATTGTTCACACGGCGTATCAATTGAATGTTATAATCCCTTTAGAGGCGTCTCTATTCTCTCCAGAGTCCATGTTCGTTAATATAAGAGCTACAGAAAGGCATCCTTACAAGGGCGACTCGGTACAAGTGCCAATTGGCGCCCACCGAGGTACATAATCACACGAAATAATTTTTACATACATTGCCTCCCATCGAAAGCAGATACTTAAGTATTTATTATTACTATAGCAACACTGCGATCGTCTCCAGTGTTGCCACACGTTGACACGTTACAATTTCGTAGGGTTGCCGGACATGGTCGATATATTGATTCAGTATTCCGTGTCGGCAATGTTGCATACAAGCGAGTGCGGTTACAAGTATATCCTGGAACACGGCCGGAGACGTCGCCGGTCGACTACCGACCTTATCACTAACAACATAAGGGTGATATCAAACGGAACTGTCTCTATATACAAGTTGTCTAATAATAAATTAATGGTACAAACACAAAATAATACTAAACTATACGATCTGCCGAGCGCGGGACACGCGACCGCGCGACCGCGCCTCACCGAGTTATTAAGTAAATATTTTCATTATTTATAATACACATAAAACTATATGATACACAGTAATGCGGTTATTATTTTACACATGTTTAAACATTTCTATTCCGTCCCCACGCGCACATTACACATTAAACGAACAAAACAAAACTAACGAATGTCTCTTTTGCTAAAAAAAACTAGCGAGGGCCGGTGTACCTAGGAAGCGGTGTCGTACGGCGGCCTCGGATTAACTATTTCACAGCCTTGTACAAGTTGACACGCAGCAGGCGCGGCGCGGGTCACGTGACCTCCATCGGCAGCGTGTCCGGCGTCCGGCGCCGCACCGCGCCGTTCGTGGGCGCCGTCTCCTCGGGCGCCGGCGCCGCCGCCGCGCCGGACGTCGACGGCGCCGGCTCGGCGGGCGGGGCGCCGGGCGCGGCGGGGGCGCTCGGGGGCCCAGCCGCCGCTTGAGCTGCGCGGGCGCCGCGAAGGCGATGGCCGACACGTTGGCCGACAGCGGCTGCGCGGCGCCGCCCAGCGCGATCTTGTGCGCGGCGCGCGGCAGCGGCACGGCCTTGTGCAGCAGGTTGGCGACCAGCGCGCGCGGCGCCACGGGCCCGAGCGCGCGCGACTTGAGCTGGATCTGGTGGCGCACGGCGCCGGGCAGCGCGGCGCGCACGAGCTGGCGCCCGTCGAGGCTGAGGTTGACGCGGCGCTTGTCGTCGGGGGGCGCGCGGGGCGCGGGCTGGCGCACGACGTTGACGAGGTGCGGGCCCTTGCCGAGCTGGCCGGCCTTGATCTCGAACAGCTGCGCGACGGAGCCGGGCGCCGCCTTCAGCAGCGCGGCGGGCGCCTTGCCGTCGAGCGCGGCCAGCGACACGACGGCGGGCAGGCCGGCCAGCGCCCGGTTCTGCGCGAGCAGCGCGGTGCGCTGTGTCTGCGTGAGCGGGTGCGCGTGGAGTACCTTGAGCTTGCTGGGCGGCACGTGCTGTAGATGCGACTGCGCGACGACGAGCGGCGCGTGCGGCGCGTGCAGCACGTGCTTGTGCAGCGCGCCGCCCGCCAGCTGCACGAGCGGCGCGGACAGGCGCCGCCCGCCGCCCGCCGAGCTGGCCGCCGGGGCCGCGCTCGTGCTGCCGCTGGCGCTGGCCGCGCTTACTGTGGCTGGAGGCAAACCATACCGTGCCGGACATTCTTCAACTAGTCACAGAGCGAGCGGACAACATTCTAACCAAACACGTTTAACCCAAAACCTCAAACTACATTTCGGAGATCTTCCGAAGTGAAACTGTAGCGGACACAGAATATCAGCGGGAAGACTGCAGTTCATGGAGTATATAAAAGCCACCTCTGTCGTTTTGTCATGATCATATTGATCAAAAACTTGAAATATTAACTTACCCGTAACATTCTCAGTCAGCAGATCATCACCGCTGATGTCCAGGCTACCGGCACTATAAGCTGTACTAGTGTCGAGTCACAGAGGGACTCTTCATCATGACCGAGTAGACTGCGCGACACCAGCAAGGAAATATTTCTCATAAGAACTTACAGTCCGCTTACAATGAAATACAAAGTTACCTATACAGTTATCCAGTACAACACGAATTCCTCCAGAGTATTAGTAACCGAGACCACCGTATATTAAAAGCCTCTCGATCAGAGAAGACTTTGAGGCCGGGGTATCAGCAGGCTCTACTTCAGAGACAAAATAGGCAGAAGTCGCTCGATCAGTTTTATTTGTGATTTCATTATATTCAGGAAAACTGGTAAAAAATAATACTATAGTATTAGTTTTAGTACTAGTGTAAGTGTTATTCATAGTTTAGTATTTTCTTTTATTTACCTATTTATATTGTATGGAGAAACCTCTTATTATATAATTTAAACCGCATACTTGTTAACATTTGAAAAATGAACGAAATAGGCCCAGCAGCTAAGCCAAAAAGTGCATTATTCTCTTTGAACTAATTTGAACACTCTTTACAAATACGGCATTATAACAGCCGCGCCGCATATCCGTAACATTCCTAGACAACCTACAACATTACAGCTCTTCTGTGATCAAGGAACATGGAGCTGTTCACACAGAATTTAATACGTGATTAATTTTAAGTTTTCGCTGTAATATTTAGTTGTATTATGCTTCTGTGGACGAGTACTACTTGTAGTTTCATTTAAGTCATATGGGTGATCTCCATACTGTATACTTACGATTCAATGATTCGGGTGTTTCCGGGAATACGAACATTGACGAAGATGTTACATGTGCATGCCTATTATTAATTTGGGAGTACTGTAGATAAGTAGAAAAATAATAAGAATGCTTCTGTGTCTGCCTGCCTCGTTGGCCGAGTGGTTGCAAATGCGACTGCCAGGCAAGGGGTCTCGGGTTCGATTCCCGGGTCGGGCAACGAATTGCTGCGCATTTTTCGACTTTTCGAAAATTACTAAGTAGTAGCACGCAGTCTGAAACTGTGACCGGTATATGGCAATAGGTTCACCATCTATTACATGAGACTTACATAGTGAAAAGTGGGTGTATATTGTACAGCGGCATTACGTGCCGTAATGTGCACCTCTGCCTACCCCTTCGGGGATAAAAGGCGTGACGTTGCGTTGCGTTCTTTCTGTGTAACTGTGAATCAATGTTCGCAGTATACTCAAACACAACTGTACAATGTGTAAATAATTCACGAGGAAGGTTTAATGGTTGAAATTAGTAACCGATTTCTCAAACATCTCTGCCTTGTTGACAGAAACTCCATACGCACAGCTAATGTGAAAATCGGTTATTAACTTCATCCGTAAGTAAAGTGTTACAAGTGAGAAATAAAACAAACTTATGAAACAGAATCGTCGCTTTATTCAGCAATTTCCGGTTGAAAAAAAGAATCAACAAAACTACACTGAAATTGTGAACATGACTATTTTACAAACATTTTTACAGAGCGATAATGTATAATTGCGTCGCGTCAGTTGTGGCCGCTCGGCGCTCGCCGCTCGGCGCTCGGCGCTCAACGCTCGCCAAGCTGACTGAAGCTCGCACGCAGAGCGGGCAGAGAGATACAAAATAATAATATTTACAACAAATGTACGTCCGCTGTAGCTCCAACGAGGCTGAACAAATAATAACCGGCGGCCGCGGCGCGGGCGAGCGATGCGAGCGGCGCGAGCGGGACGAGCGACGCGAGCGACCACAACGACTACGCCTAAACTAGAATTCAGAAACTTATGAGGTACATCATTCTATTCACGTTACTAAGCGTATGTTATCGGCCCCAACGACAACTTGGGGCCGATTCTTTTTTTTACATTTTTTCCCAAATTTGCAGCCTTTTTGTACAGTATATGATACTTACTAATTATATATGTATAGACATAGTTAAACCGTTACATTTTTTTGTTGCGAGACATTTTTCCTAGCAGCGCATGCGCGATGGGCTGCCATGAAAAACGTTCCCACGAAATTTTTTATAATCGTTGAGACAACAGGACACTTGCGTAACACGACTCGATATAATTTCGCATAGCTAGATTAAACCCCAATGTTTTTTTTACTTTACATTAAAATACACGATATTTTTAACATTTTTTTTTTGCTTTTTTTCTGCAAAATTTCTAACAAGAAGTGATTCGAACAGACAAAATATTTCCATTATACATCTGTTATCCCGAAAAAGAAACTACATTAAGACTGACGAGGCAAATCTGATGGCAAGCGTTGCGTGCTATGATCGTTGCGCGACACGTTGCACGTTGCATGTTACATCGAAGCGTATTTATTACGTGGCAACCCCCGCGAACGAGCACAGGCCGCAGCGTACAATGTTGCCATATAAAAAATGAACGAAAACAATAATTATTTGTTTTATTTCTATCTACCTACATTGTGTCTCTACACGTATATATCTAATAATTTGAATGGACACACTCCCTAGTACTCTACAGTTTATCATATCGATTACTTTACGGACCCCATGGTCGTAGTCGTCGTGTCGAGCTAACCTTCCTTCATTAATGCAATTACGACCTTAGAACGCGACAATAAGGTTGTGAATGTATTAAACAGCGCTGTATAGCGTGGCATATCAACGTATCCCCCACTTTTTAATGCATTCCCAACCTTATGTCGCGGCGATAGGCTTGTAAATGTACTGTCAGACAGGTATAGCTTTACATGCGCTCATCTGCACACACATAAACGTTGTACATGTCATATTTATATACGGAACATGTTCCGCGGTAACGCGAACTGTTCGCACAACTGATGCGTGTAATGTAAAATGACTTTAATTTACATGTAAATAAGGTTGTTATTTGTTTAAATAAAGCTTGAAGATTGATTTATTAAGGTTTTATTACAAAAATGAGATAGAAATAACAATCAAACTATAATATTGTGACTGTCTGTGTGTTCATTTGATTGGAAAACGAATAAAATTACTTAAGAAACATAGAAAGCCAATATAATTACAATGTAACAGAATCAGCGATACATGTATAATACTGCGGCGTTCCTCGTAGTAGAATATTATAAATGTTTCATGAAATAAACAGGTAAACGAGCAGACGGATCACCTGATGGTAAGCAATAAGCCTCACCCATGGACACTCGCAACACCAGAGGAGTTACAAGTGCGTTATCAGCCTTTAGGGGACTCGGAGATTGAGGGTTATGGGTACGGGGGATCGAATTTAGAGGGGGGATGGGGTATCGAATTTAGAGGGGGCATGGGGATCTAATTTAGAGGGGGGATGGGGGATCGAATTTAGAGGGGGCATGGGGATCTAATTTAGAGGGGGGATGGGGGATACGTAGTTGTCTGATGGGAGGAGGACTGAGCCACAGTATAGAAACGGCAGACAGACACATTATTCTTTACATGTATATAGCAGCGCAAGAGTTGTGAGAACGAGCGCGCGATTTACAAACGACACATCGAGCTATACAAAACCAGTTTAACAATGATCTCGCTTTGTACGACATTTCCGTACATCCGACGGTCAGTTTATACTGGTTGTTACATAACCAGTTTATCACGTATGATCCTGTAGAACATTGAACGTTTAATTTTCATTGGTTACAATGAACCAGGGGCCTTAGTCTGCTCTGCTACAGTGCAAGAGGGACGGAGCTATACAACCTACATAGCTCCGTCCCTCTCGCACTGCTCAGTGATCGACCATTCTGACACAATTGTAATAGCAGACTAAGGCCCCAGTCTACCATGTTCTCGCTTTGTATGATCCTAAGGGTCAATTTATACTAGCGCAGAGTCAAAGCGCATCAAATTCTTGACAACCAAAGCAAATTCCAGCGAAAACGCGCGCATTCGCTAGAATACGCGCGATAGTCCATCGTGATCAACACCGACGCAGGCCAATTTCCAACTGATGACGCGTAGGTTCGCTAGTGGGCGCATGGATACGCGAGAATGCGCGCGCACCAATCCGCGTTGTTCACGCGCAGACGCGCATACTTCGGAATTCGAGCGCCTTTTTAAAATCTCAGAAGTAGTGTTTTTTTTATATAAAACACGTCGGTAAACGTGCAGACGTATCACCTGATGGTAAGCAATCGCCGCCGCCCAAGGACAGTGGAAACACCACGACTTTTTGGAGGTTAGGAATTTAAGGGTTGTTGTTCGGAAATGTGTGCGTTACGCTGTGGAGTTAAGGTTGAATTTGTCATGTTCAGTTTTGGAAAGACGCTCCGATGCGCTTCGACTCTGCGCTAGTACAAATTGACCCTAAAGCACATTCGACGTCCTATTTATACTGGTTCCGTATACCTCGACATGTACGCGGGCGGAATACAAAAACGCGTTTAAAAATACAGGCTAACGTTACAAACATATTGGGAATCTCACTTGAGTGTCATATCTTTAATTACAAGTCGTATTATATCGTACGGGGGGTCGGCAGAGCGGTAGGTGTAGCTGATTGTTTGGTCCTTGCTGTAGTGAGGTGAATAGATAATGATAGGTAACACTTAACGATATATTCGTGTTCACCGAGTTATAAGAGACCCCTACCGGTACAAGTAAGGGGTTCCTTTAGTTAGGTGCTACATGCTAAGTAACTGTTAATTATGAGATGGTTTTGGGGTTCTTTGTCAATATAAATTATAGAAGTAAGCTTCATATTACTATTTACGTGTGCACATCAACATACACCATTCTGCAATAGATTTTCAACCTTATCTGCGAGTGAATAAAGTTGAAATTTCATTACAATTTAGTATACATTGACGAGCTACCGTCCTAACGTAAATATCTTGCAAACTAGACAAGCAGCTACAGACTACCAGCTTCTGCCCCCCCCTCGGGGGATAGCAAACCATAATTATATACAATACACTGCCTTCTCCCCTTTACAATAGGGTCTATATTTGTGTGGCTACTGCATATAGTCACGGGTTCAAAGCAGTCTGACCGCGAATCAAACTATACTAAACATGTTTAATGGATTTTGAATCTTATTTTAGAGGAATAATGTTGAAAATCAATTTCGAAGTATTAAATTAGTTAATAATGTAATTTTTTATGGGATTGGGAGGTAAACGAGCAGACGTATCATCTGATGGTAAGCAATCGGCGCCGTCTGTGGACACACGCAACATCAGGGGAGTTATAAGTTCATTGCCGGCTTTAATATGGGGGTTAGGTATCTGAGGATTGGGAGGTTAGGGGATTTGAGGGGGATTGGGGGATTTGAGGAGTAGAGATACTAAACCATTTTTAAACGGAATTTCAAACGTTATATTACAATGATAAAATCAATAAAATCAATTAGAAATGTTTACAACATTTAGTATACCTTGATCTGCCGTCATTTACACTGTTATACAAAGAATCGTATCGACTACTAGTCGACTGCCGTCCCGCACTACAGTACGTGCAAACAGTCATATGCTACTATTTATTTATTATTATATAATTCGGTACATTTTATTCGCGATCCGTTTTGCTAATCAAACATAATTATAAACTGAAAAGGACAAATATTTTCAATAGATTTTCGACCTTAATGTAGAATATTAAAAGTTGACAATACTATGAAAGATATTTTTTCAATTAAGTTTATTTATAAGGCAGTTATGAAATATGAATTTGTCATAATATTTATTTTATTACGTAATATGTCATGTAGAGGTAAGGAACACAATGTTATTTAGCTGCGCCGAGCAAGTCTCCGGTTCCGAAACTCGCCACGGCGGCGCTAGTGTCGCAAATGGTCACTTGGAGGTAGCAAATAGCAAAAAAAATTGTGATCAAGTCTGATACTCCATTTCGCCTCGCCCAAGGCGAGAGAAGACATTGGATAATCCCCCCCCCTCCACCTTAAAAAATCACAGCAGACCTTTGATACTATATAAAATTATTATTAAGATACTACACATGCCACCGACTTCGCCCGCCTTGTCAATAGACCACATCAACCTGCTAGTAACTACCAGGACAATTGAAACAAGCGACTGAACTAAGTGAACCGTCCAATAGTTGAGAAATAGAGAGCCTAGCCGTTATACTACGCTACAATCTATCTCTGCGCTCAATTTCATCCGAATCCGTACAGCAGTTACTGCGTGATGTCTGTTCAAACATACGGACAGACAGACTGACATGAAAAAGAATTCAGCAAGTTAGGAGAAACATAGCGACACCTAACTATAAGCAACACATAGAGGTAAGAGGTTACTGTAGATGCTCCCTCACGCTAAGTAACTCTTAATTAAAAGGTGTTTTAGGGGTAGTCGGCAGGGATTTTATTTAAAAATTGTGTCCTTTACTCCTACAAAACACATTTACAAATAACACACAGCAGTGTACATTACAAAGTCATTTCTTTTTAATTTTAATCAGTACATGTGCACCATGAAGTTAGGTACATGAGAGTTATTGCTTCGCGACTAACTTCAGAGTCCTGACCGAATAATTTTACAATCGCGTACATTGCTACTTTGGATCGAATAGAGATATATTTAGCGGAGATTATACTTCTGAACCAATAAGATATGTGTACAACAAGTTCAAATATTTACATTATGCCAAGTTTAGTTGTATTAAGTCTCATTATTGTTCACACGGCGTATCAATTGAATGTTATAATCCCTTTAGAGGCGTCTCTATTCTCTCCAGAGTCCATTTTCGTTAATATAAGAGCTACAGAAAGGCATCCTTACAAGGGCGACTCGGTACAAGTGCCAATTGGCGCCCACCGAGGTACATAATCACACGAAATAATTTTTACATACATTGCCTCCCATCGAAAGCAGATACTTAAGTATTTATTATTACTATAGCAACACTGCGATCGTCTCCAGTGTTGCCACACGTTACAATTTCGTAGGGTTGCCGGACATGGTCGATATATTGATTCAGTATTCCGTGTCGGCAATGTTGCATACAAGCGAGTGCGGTTACAAGTATATCCTGGAACACGGCCGGAGACGTCGCCGGTCGACTACCGACCTTATCACTAACAACATAAGGGTGATATCAAACGGAACTGTCTCTATATACAAGTTGTCTAATAATAAATTAATGGTACAAACACAAAATAATACTAAACTATACGATCTGCCGAGCGCGGGACACGCGACCGCGCGACCGCGCCTCACCGAGTTATTAAGTAAATATTTTCATTATTTATAATACACATAAAACTATATGATACACAGTAATGCGGTTATTATTTTACACATGTTTAAACATTTCTATTCCGTCCCCACGCGCACATTACACATTAAACGAACAAAACAAAACTAACGAATGTCTCTTTTGCTAAAAAAAACTAGCGAGGGCCGGTGTACCTAGGAAGCGGTGTCGTACGGCGGCCTCGGATTAACTATTTCACAGCCTTGTACAAGTTGACACGCAGCAGGCGCGGCGCGGGTCACGTGACCTCCATCGGCAGCGTGTCCGGCGCCCGGCGCCGCACCGCGCCGTTCGTGGGCGCCGTCTCCTCGGGCGCCGGCGCCGCCGCCGCGCCGGACGTCGACGGCGCCGGCTCGGCGGGCGGGGCGCCGGGCGCGGCGGGGGCGCGCGGGGGGCCCAGCCGCCGCTTGAGCTGCGCGGGCGCCGCGAAGGCGATGGCCGACACGTTGGCCGACAGCGGCTGCGCGGCGCCGCCCAGCGCGATCTTGTGCGCGGCGCGCGGCAGCGGCACGGCCTTGTGCAGCAGGTTGGCGACCAGCGCGCGCGGCGCCACGGGCCCGAGCGCGCGCGACTTGAGCTGGATCTGGTGGCGCACGGCGCCGGGCAGCGCGGCGCGCACGAGCTGGCGCCCGTCGAGGCTGAGGTTGACGCGGCGCTTGTCGTCGGGGGGCGCGCGGGGCGCGGGCTGGCGCACGACGTTGACGAGGTGCGGGCCCTTGCCGAGCTGGCCGGCCTTGATCTCGAACAGCTGCGCGACGGAGCCGGGCGCCGCCTTCAGCAGCGCGGCGGGCGCCTTGCCGTCGAGCGCGGCCAGCGACACGACGGCGGGCAGGCCGGCCAGCGCCCGGTTCTGCGCGAGCAGCGCGGTGCGCTGTGTCTGCGTGAGCGGGTGCGCGTGGAGTACCTTGAGCTTGCTGGGCGGCACGTGCTGTAGATGCGACTGCGCGACGACGAGCGGCGCGTGCGGCGCGTGCAGCACGTGCTTGTGCAGCGCGCCGCCCGCCAGCTGCACGAGCGGCGCGGACAGGCGCCGCCCGCCGCCCGCCGAGCTGGCCGCCGGGGTAGAGCTCGTGCTGCCGCTGGCGCTGGCTGCGCTGACTGTACCTGGGGACAAACGATACCATACGGAATACTCTTGCTGGACTCTTCACAAAGATATCAGACACAATCCCAACCAAAGACGTTGGTGTTCTTCATAGAGAAAACACACATTATATTACATAAATCTGACTCAAACCAAGTTTTAGAGATCATCTAATAGAATGAAAGTATAACAGACACAGAATATCGATGAGAAGACAGTTTATAGAAAAGCGAAATAAAATGTCTCTTTGTCCGAAGCACCAATACACGCACTATACGAGGGCTGCACTAAAAGTATCGGTAATGGAATATGTCCACTGTTCCTGTCATTTTAAAATCTTATTAATTGAACATTCCCTGGTTTTAAGAATCGAATACAATTTATTTATTTACAAAAAGATTCTCGGTCTTGTCAACCTTGTACGAAACAAGTTACTAGTAATTGTACTATACGTTGAGTAACTGAAAATGACTCGTGAAAATTCAAGAGTGATGATGAAAAGTGATTGTGTGACTTTCAAAGTGGTTTAACACAAAAACAGTGAGTTGATCGGTTGCTTTCTGCATTTGAAGCCCCATCCAAAACCACAATTTATCTCTGGTATGCTGAATTTCAACGTGGACGTGTCAGGCTCACTGAAGATCCCCGTCAAGGGCGTCCAAAAACTGACTGGTCGTCAAGAAAACATTGATCCTGAGCGTAAGCTGACTGAGCAAGATCGACATGTGACATACACGATAATTGGAATGAGTCAAATAATCTAACGTAAAATGCAGGTGTAAAAAATAAATTGCGTGTCGGAGATTTTCATCACCTGAAGAACGTATGGACGCCTACGAAATGGCCGTTTTAGGGACCCCAACTTCCAAATGGAATGGTTGGTTTCATCGCATGGATTAATGTGTCAAATTTCGCGGAGAGTAACTTCGAAAAACAATAAATTCTTACATATAAAAATAAGTCGGGTTTTCTTTCCTGATGCTATAACTCCAGAACGCACAAACCGATTTCGACGGTTTGTTTGAAAGGTGGCATACGTTGGAAAGGTTTCAGGTTCCGTGAGATTTATAGCATGAAAATTCAAGAGAAATTCAAGAGAAAAGCAGGAAAACAAGGTCAAAGTCAAAGTCAAAGTCAAAGCATTTATTTCAATTAATCCTAAATAAGGCACTTTTGAAACGTCAAATTGAATTGTCCGTCAGTCTGTCTGTCAGTGAAGCTAGGAAAATCATTGTTGGCGAAAAGAAGTTTCCCGGTTTGCTTGTACAGTTTTAAATAGTAATGTTGTGTCAATCCCTCGATTCCCAAATTTTTCGCTCGTAAATGCTGCTATTGAACGAAATAATGAGTCAAAAGTCTTGGTCAATTATACATATAGATAAAACTTTTAGTTCAACTCAGTAAACCAAATTTCATAGCCGTTAAACAATACATCATCATCAGCCTGTTCTCGTCCACTGCTGGACATAGGCCTCTCTAATGGCACGCCACTGAGCTCGATCTTCAGCTCTACGCATCCAACCACTACCAGCCACCTTGCGGATATAGTCACTCCACCTTTTTTTTTTTTTGAGGGGTGAAAATCATCCTATGACTTCTCCCGCCTTGGGCGGGGCGAGAGTGAGACTCTTAATGACTAAAAACCACCTCGCTCCTTCTCCTGCTTTTCGAGCCGGAGCCCCGGTTAACCCGCTAGGTAGTCCGCAGCTCCGGATCAGGCATCAGCCCTGCTGGGCCCCATCTGATCGTCACTCCACCTAGCCCTACACTACGCTTGCCTAGACGCGGTCTCCACTCTAGAACACGTTTACCCCAACGGTCATCGGTTCTTCGACAAATGTGACCGGCCCACTGCCATTTCAGCTTGCTAATCCTTTGAGCTATGTCGGTAACTTTAGTTCTCTGTCGGATCACCTCGTTACGGATTTGATCCTTCAGAGAGACTCCGAGCATAGCTCTCAATAACAATACATGCGTCTCAAAATGGTTGCCGATACAAAGCATGCTCGTCTAGTCGACATTACAATACTTTGTATTTCATTTTCTACACATGAAAACAGTTTTGCATGTCTTATTTATATCTAATCTACACCTCACAGCGTCAATAAACTGGATCTTTCAATCCCAAACACATAAGAGCCCGCAGGAAACTTTTCGAAATACAATCAACTCTCGTTAATTTGAAACTGGAGGGATTCTGCAAATGGAGCGAGCGACACTGGGATGCCGTCTCCTCCTTCTGCGAAGCAGTCATGTTGGCTAAGGAGGAGGCGCAGCGCTTAAGGAAACAATCCTCTTCACAAATCGAAAGTTTTAAATTGACAAGACTCGACTGTAGAATATGCATGTACAATCTCTAGCTTAAGTAACTTTTTAAACCTGTGTACTAGATACTGTCAAGAATTTCCCTGTACCTATTCACCTCTCTTCTGTCCCTATTCACCTCTATTCACAGATTATATACGGTAAAACAGGGTGAATAGCGATCCCTATTCTACTATTAATTAGACCGTATATAATCTGTAGGCTATGCACATGGTTCTTTGTACCTATAATATTAATAATATGTACGTGTATTGAACGGCGATGCGGCTGCGCCCGCAGTTCATGTATGTATGTAATTGTATTCAGTCGCCAATATACCGTGATCGCTTTCGGATGTTTTATTTCTTTGACACCCTTCTGATCTAATATTCGTAGTTGGATATAGCAGACATTATTCATATTAACTAAAAATCAATTCATCGCTAAGATCCTTCGGTAAGACAAGGGCGGAAGTGCTAAAATTTCCGAAAATAAGTTAAATATGCCTATAAAGACCAAGGGGCAGGAGTCCGATACGTTGGTCGGACCAAATCCGTGCCACACTGGAGACCACAGTCTGCGACGCCATCCACATCGCCGAAGATAGAGCAACATGGCGAAATATAGTTAACCAGAGAGTTATTCGTCGGGGTCACGACCCTCAGCATTGAGGATAAACGACGCAAGGAGGAGGATGCCTATAAAAACCCTATAAAAACTTTAAAACTTCTATCTTGAAAATGTTTAATACATATTAGCACTTCGGCCCTTTTTCATACAGAAGGTGCGATATTATGTAAAAAAATGGTTTAAAGTTAAAAACTAATACATACCTGTGTTATCCCTAGCCTGCACGGGCACGGCGACGACGGGCGGGAACGGTCCGTTCTGCACGAGCACTCCCGACTGGGCCGACAGCAGGTGGTTCTGTAGCCGCACCTGGGACAATACAAACGTAATGTTATATAGCTTTATTGTATTTTATTATTTGGCTCACTAACAATTGTTTACACGATAGAAATATAAAATACATTCAATATAAAACAATACTTGTGTAACATTTTCTTAAAGGTAAGCACAGCATGCGTTATAAAACTTAGTTAATGTTAACATTTATACAACCTAATGAGACATCCGAAACTTAACAAAATAACATTGTGAACTTTATTGTATGAAGAGATACATGTTTTTGAAGATGTAAGAGGGAGAAGAAGGTAAGTGTAGGAGAGCCATGCTTTTTCGGCACGAATGGGCCGGCTCGACCGGAGTGATACCACGGCCTCATAGAAAACCGACGTGAAACAACGCTTGCGTTGTGTTTCGTTGTGTGAGTGAGGTTACCGGAGGCCCAATTACCCCCTTCCCAATCTTCCTAATCCCCAATTCCTCAACAACCCTTAAATTCCTAACCCTCAAAAGGCCGGCAACGCACTTGTAACGCCTCTGGTGTTTCAAGTGTCCATGGGCGGCGGCGATTGCTTACCATCAGGTGATACGTCTGCTCGTTTACGTGTTCCATAAAAAAACTAGTTTTATTATAAGAATTTCTTCCTGAATATTTCTTATAGACTAGGTACAATAAGGATGATGACGGGGTTCACAACAGACCGCATTAAAACCATAAAACACATGGTTATTAGTTAGAATAATATAAAAATTAAATCGGGTTTTCCTTCCTGGCGCTATAACTCCAGAACTCACGAACCGATTTCCACGGTTTTGCATTCGTTGGAAAGGCCTCAGGCTCCGTAAGGTTTATTGCAAAAAAGATTAAGGAAAAAATTCAAGAGAAAAGCAGGAAAACAGGGAAAATCATTCGCCGGGTTTGCTAGTTAGAACATAGAAAATGAAATTAAGTACAAAACATACCTTCAAACTATCAGAAACAGCAACAGTCACGATCTGAGGCTGAGAAGGAGCCTGCGGTTCAGTAGCCACGGAAGTGACAATAGCAACATCGCTCGCTCTTCGATGCCCGGTTGAGGTAATTATATGCTTCTTAAGCGGCGAGTGCTTCGTCTGTACAGTCTTTAGTTGGACTCCGTGAGGTAATTGGACCTCTTCAATGGTGTCCTCTTTGCGTTTCTTCTCGATCTTGATGTGTGGTACCTCGTTGACCTCTTCGACGATGATGTTGGAGGTCGGTACCGGCGCTGGTACCTCTGCCACCTTCTCCTCTTTGATTGGTTTGGGCGTTTCGATCTTGGCTGGCGGCGGCGGTTCGTTTTTGACCATGTCCACGTAAATTATTTCTTTATCCGCGTTCGTTACGTTCACGACGGTCGAACCAAACGCGTCCGCCTGCGGGAGAATACGTTATTAGAAATATCTTTCGATGAAATTAGTTGAAAACGTACGAGGTTTTTATGATAATTTAACTTTTTAAACCCTAAAGAGAAAGGTACAAATATTCAATGCCACACTACTTTTCAAATGTCATGATAATGTACAAAGTATAGGTACATTATACAATATATTTTTTATATTACGAGTATGTGTATTTTTTGACAAATTTCTCGGTAGGGAACAGAGAGTAAAGTTCCCTAAGAAAAGGAGGATCCTCCGACCAGGCGAGGTGATCAGCCTGGCGGGCTTTCTGCCCAACTGTTGTTCGTTGGGATTTTCTATCCGTGTTAATTCGCATGTAAACTTCGTATGTGCGATGCAGGATATTTGTGACGTCATCCGTTGATTTGCTCGTCGATAGTCTATGTGCGATTTCTGTCAGCTGTCACTTGTTACTTGTCAATGTGTCGCCACATACTTATGATTTGAGATTGACATTTGATTGATGAGAATTTCTCCAAAGTAAATTTTACTATTGCCTCTAAGACCTTAGTAGAACTTGAACAGATAAATTGGCGAGATTATACTAGGATGGATGCTAGAGTCTAATAAAAAAGTGGGATATTTAAATATAAAGAATGCCTCGTTGGTCGAGTGGTCGCAAGTGTGACTGCCGGACAAGGGGTCTCGGGTTCGATTCCCGGGTCGGGCAAATTATTACTGGGCTTTTTTCGGATTTTCGAAAATTTCTCGGTAGTAGCACGGAGTCTGGAATTGTGTCCAGGATATGGCAATAGGCTCACCCCCTATTACATGGGACTTTAACACAAAATGGTGAAAAGTGGGTGTACATTGTATAGCGGCATTACGTTCCGTAATGTGCACCTCTGCCTACCCCTTCGGGGATTAAAAGGCGTGAAATTGAGTTGTGTGTGTGTGTATCTTTATATATATAATTCTTCTGTAAGTGTGTATGTCACTGAACTTCTCTTAAACGACTGGACTGATTTTGATGAAATTTTTTGTGTGTGTTCAAGGGGATCTGAGAATGGTTTAGATTCACAATTTTGTCCGCTGGACAATATTTTTTTCAAATTAAAGATGTGTAGACAGGACAACGTTTGCCGGGTCAGCTAGTTAAAATATAGAATCGTGTGCTCACCTTTCTCTTCCTCGGGCCAGAGTCGGCACGCCCGTCCGAACTCTGGCCGTGCAATAAAAAAGAATCCTTAGCGTCCACGTTGTTCACCAGCTCATCCAAGATATCGTCCGTTATCGCTATCTTCTTGTCGTCCTCCTCGGCTAGTGCCTTGAGGTCCGTCTCCGATAGTATGCTCTCCACTTGTGCTTCTGTCAGACCTGTACAAGATAGAAGAAGTTTATTTATTTATTTATTCAACTCTTTATGCACATGAATGTTTTTTTTTAAAACATTGCTCCACATTAGGATGTTCTCCAGTGTCGTGGGTGCGTTCACAAACATACAAGTTCACAATCATCACACCCAGACCCGGAACAACAATTTGTGGATTACACAAAGAGTTGCTCCATGCGGGAATTGAACCCGCTACCCGTCGCGCGGCAGTCAGTTGCCCAGCCACCGCGCCAACCGTGCAGTCAAATGTGTACATAAGGTGGGCTTATTGCTGTAGGCATTTTCTACCAGCCAAACCCAGTTTAATGTAGTACTCAAGTCCGCTTATACCGTTCAGTAGTTTCAACTTGATTTGCGGATAAATATCCAAACAAATAAACTTTCACATTTATAATATTATATAGTGTGATGTGTGATAGTGTGATATCAACATTGACAGTCTATAAGGGTGCTTTTGCTTTTTACTATGAAGGTTTTAGGGTGATTTTTCACCAGAGATGTGCTATGTAGCTATGCTACAAAGATGTAATAGCTACGCTGTGAAACTATCTGCCGCACTCAGAGACATTTAATGATTACTTAAACTATTCCTTAGTAACAATTTTGTATGGAAAACAATTGCTAAGGACTAGGTTAAGTAACCATTAAATGATTCTGAGTGCGGCAGTATTTGACCGTTTCCACTAGTACTGACATGATCATATTGTACAAAAACCTTGAAACATTATTTAATAAAATTTTTTTTAAAAAGCAAGGAACTTACCCGTAAAATTCTCAGTTAGCAGATCATCACCGCTGATGTCCAGGCTACCGGCACTATTGTCTATATCCGGAGTAATATCCGGGTACAATTCTCCGAGAGTGAACTCCGAAGTAGTGAACGAGTCTAGGCCTTCGGTCGGGGGCTTCTCAGCAGCCCTGAGTTCTACGGAGATCGGGGTGTCCAGGGCGATCGGGAACTGATCGGGGTCCGGCTTTTCTTGGCGGGGCGGCGAAGGGGGCGGTGTTTTCGGTCGGAAATGTAACCTGGAAAGAAATAGGAAATATTTATCAATACATGTTTAACAAAGTTGATATTTTTACCTCAATAAAACTCTGATGTCTATTATTGATTACTCTATGTCTGATATTCGGAGCTCACTTTTCACAATTTGTGTTATAAGTCCCATGTAATAGGGGGTGAACCTATTGCCATATACTGGACATAATTGCAGACTCCGTGCTACTCCTGAGACGTTTTCGAAATACCGCAAAAATCCCAGTAATTTTTGGCCCGACACGGGAATCGAACCCCAGACTCCTTGCTCGGCAGTCGCATGACCACTCGACCAACATTAGTAAAGATGGTAGGTAATGATAATCACTTTCATCATATCGTCACACAGGTAGATCAGGCATCCCCAAATTTAAACAATGATTATGCACAAAACTCACCATTTCTTATTAACTTCATTGATAAACTGCTCAAACTCCTTCTCGACGGGCTGCAGCGGTTCATCCGAATCGTAGCTACTGTCCGAGCAGCCGCTATAAGAACGCTTTCTCATAACTCTCTGCAGATTGTCTTGTACAACATCATCTATAGTCCTCGCACTAAATCTAATATCACTTTTAACACTGTCTTGTATAACGTCTGGTAGGCTATTTCTGTCTGTGTGTCCGTCGTCTGCGTTGTCTGGGTCTGGCTTCGTCCAGAGCTCTGGATTCCTGGCCAGGTGTCGCCTGAACGCATGTCTCCAGGGGTACTTGCCGCTTGTATGGTAGTCTCGAGTCATCTCTTTTGGCGTACGATGCGCTTTTGTCTCGAGTTCCACCTGGAATTTAAGAGTTGATTATAGTTATTAGATTATGATCGTGTTTACTTAAGTTAATAATACTTAAATATGTGTAATTTCATTTCTATTTCGTGTCACTGACGGACTGCTGTACATAGATCTCTTCCAGTGACTTAGATTTGAGTCCATATAGAGATTAATTTCAAGCCCAACCAGGGCTCTTAAAAATAACTGGTACATTCCGTACAGTACGAATACCATGATAAATAAGTGATTTTCTGCTATGTCGTACGACAAAAATCCTAGTACGAAGCCACGTTTTCTTTCTTTAAATAATCTAATATATAAAAATAAGTTGGTTTTTCCTTCCTGACGCTATAACTGGAGAACGCACGAACCGATATCCACATTTTTGCATTCGTTGGAAAGGTCTCGGGCTCTAGTTTATAGCAAAGAAAATTAAAAAAAAAAACAGGAAAACAGGGAAAAACATTGGTGGCGAAATGCAGTTCGCCGGGTTTACTAATTGAATATAATGTAGTTACCTCCTCGTCCTTCTCCCGGCGGTAGTGGTGCGAGTCGGTGAAGGTGAAGGGCAGGTGCGTGAAGAGGTCGTGCAGCGGCGTGCGCGTGCGGTCCAGCACGACGCGCCCGCCGCGCGACACGCGCCGCCGCGCGAACCCGATGCAGCGCGTGCCGCCCTCCGACCGGAGCGACGTCAGCGTGTACCTGAGGGAACAATGTTATATTAGTATAGAGAACATTACAAATATGATGAATCGGCAGAAGGTAATAGTATTGTTCAAAGGTTGTCGTAAACCTTCCAAAAATATTTTCTATAGTGAATTGCATAGGTATTGCATATAAAAATAAGATGATTTCCATTTTTAAGATTTGTTCTTTCAAGTTGTCCGAAAAATGGCTGTTAAGATTGCCTAATCACATGTTACGATCATTATTATTCGCAGACCTTCGATTCCACGATGGATGGATTGTGAAGTGGAAGAACGTAAGTAATAAGAATTTCAAAACTGCCATACCTACATAGTCACACGATAGTAAATATCCCCTTTCCATATTAAAATTTCACAACCCTCTTACATATTATCTTACGGCCATTCCATCAACATCAACAGCTTTTTAATGGCCACTGTTGGCCAAATGTCTCTTCTCACACAGAAAAGGTTTGAGCATTAATCACTACGCTTGCTCATTTCGGGTTGGCGATTTCAAACTTATAATTAGAAATTATAAGCCCAGGTTTCCTCACGATGTTTTCCTTCACCGTTTGTCAGTGGTGTCTAAATAATCTTAGTACTTGCTGTTGGCAGGACAGGCAGGCACCTGTATTCCATATTAACACTACATGTAATACTAAAATAAGCAATATAAAACATACCTATGCCTCTCATCGACCTCGTGTTCGCACAAAGCGTCGGCGGAGGTATCTTCCGGGTCCAACGGGTCTCCGTACAACGTAGACGTCGGCTGCAAACATAACACTATATTACACACGACTATTAAATCTGATACAAATTATGGGACAGTCAAAAAACCTTAGATTAGATAGCCGGCTCGACCAGAGTGATACAACGGCCTCACAGAAAACCGTGAAACAACGCTTACGTTGTGTGAGTGAGGTTACCGGAGGCCTAATTCCCCCTTTCCCAATCCCCGATTCCCGAACAACAATCCTTTAATTCCTAACCCCCAAAAAGCCGGCAACGCACTTGTAACGCCTCTGGTGTTTCAAGTGTCCATGGGCGGCGGCGATTGCTTACCAGCAGATGATCCGTGTGCTCGTTTACCGGCTTATACCATAAACGCCAGTATACGAATAATATCAATGTTTATAGGCGAGCCAGTATACGAATAATATTAAGACGTAACGTAACGCCTTTTATCCCCTAAGGGGTAGGCATACAATGTACACCCACTTTTCACCATTTGTTTTATAAGTTCCATGTAATAGGGGTGAGCCTATATCCTGGACACAATTCCAGACTCCGTGCTACTACCGAGAAATTTTTCGAAAATCCGAAAAAAGCCCAGTAATACTTCGCCCGACCCGGGAATCGAACCCGAGAGTTGTTCGGCAGTCGCACTTACGACCACTCGACCAACGAGGCAGAATAATATTAATGTTCACAGAATATGTATAAAAAACGAACCATTTCATAATAACAGCCGGGTTTCCGTCTGAATGTGAACGGTCCATCGTCGGGCGGAGTGGCGGCCTCGGCGCGGGCGCTGCTCTCCTCCTCCGAAGACGTGTACACGCCAGAGTCTGGAACCATTCAATTTTTTTATTATTATTCATACTTTTATGTACACAGAAATGAGTGAGAGAGTGACCAAATGGTCACTGATTTTTATGAACTAGATTTATTAGCGTAGATTAGGGTTGTCATCTCTGAAGTTTCCAGGTTTCCAAAATAACTTTCGTACAGTTCCTTAAAGATACTTAAGAGAAAAGAACTGTACCCTTAGTATGAGTTTGCTTTACGTATAAAGTAATCAAAACGAGAGAGCGTTCAGCGCTCTGATTGGACGGCTCGAATAAACCAACCAATCAGAGAGCCGAACGCGCTTTCGTTTCGATTACTTTAAACGTAAAGCAAACTCGTACTAAGTGTACTGGATTTGAAACAATTCTCCTAGACGTCTAGACGCTTTTTGAACTTCTTCTAAATTAGGAGAAATCCAAGAAATTCGGATGAATGACAACCCTTGTCTACCGAGATGAGTTTAAAGGAGTTTACAACCAGTTAAGTTTATTAAACTCATTGTAGGCTTAGTTAGTAGTAGCCTACTATCAAATACTGGGGCATACCCAATTCCGTAGTACCTATTAAAGAATATCCAAAAACAATAGTTTAAACCTGAGATATCATGCTTGAAGTCTATATATCAAAAAATCAACCATTTTAGCAAAAACGTTTACATTATTTGAGCAAGAAAAGGTGTCCATTATAAAATAATGGTCTCTTTATTCGATTTCTTCTTTTTAACGATTTATTTGAAGATTTGAATACTTACTTTTGTTGATTTATTAGAACAATGCTAATTACATAACATTTAGACTTGAATAAACCAATTTTTACCGTAGATTTAATGTTCAAACGTTGGTATAGCATCACGCCACGTAACCTAGGTACCTCGGGGCAGAGCTAGTGTTTGTGTACATACCTCTCAGCCCCTGCACGGAGCCGACGACCGGATGCCTGTGTTTCCGTCTCTTGTACGGTCGCTTTTCACGCTGCAAGTTAACAGACCATCATGATATCTTACTCGCTTACAGTTTTCAATTAATAAACTATGCGAGTTTTTTTTTTCGTTCCTATTTGTTGGTGAATAGGTTATATTTTTGTAATATGATTATAATTAATAAAATATTGTAGGTTTTGTACTGTATACAGTACTTTGCTGGTCTATCATTGTTTATTAAGTTTGTTTTTAGTAGGTAACCATAGATACCGTTACAAACCAACCTAGGTAGACAGATTACATTTTGTAAATAAACTGAAACTTATACGAACTTTGTCCTCTTGTGTATACCTTAGTTTTGATGTAAATAGGAATTTCTATCTATCGGATAAAATAAGGTAAAGAAATAGGATGAAAAAAGAAGTATGGAACGGCAAAGGATTACTAGATGGTCGGAAACGGGGATGACCAGAGTAAAGATGTATGAAAAGAAAGAATTTGGTACAGCATCAGGCACAAACAATAGTTTGATGAAAAGGAAGCGATTACCAGAGAAAAAAGAGATGGAAAAGAAGTGAAATAATAGATTGTATGAAAGAAAAAGAGTTCATTATAGAATAGGACGTCGATACATTGAGGAGAATGTCTGAAAAAGACATCGTTCAATTGCCTGGTCCTAAGCAATAGGAAAGTAAAGAATATTTGTAATAGGACGAGACTCCTATGCTACAGCATCAGGCACAAACAATATATCGATGAAAAGGAAGAAGAGATTACCAGAAAGAAGTGGATGAATGAGTAGATTGTGTGAGGAATGATTTGTAAAAAAGGCAGTTTAAGATAGGATGTCGATACATTGAGGAGAATGTCTGAAGAAGACATAATATAATTGCCTGATCCTAAGCAACAGGATAGGAAAGGATATTTGTAATAGGACGAGACTCCTACAAATGAAGAAGGATGGTAGAAGAGGTATAACGTTGACCGGGTTTATGTGTATATGTGTATATTTGGTGTTGTATATAGATACCTGTCGCGGCTGGTCGACAGGCGTGGGGGGTGGGCGCGGCGGGTAGTGGGGGAGCGGGTACGGCTCGCGACGGAACGTCGACGACGATATCGGCACTGCGCTGTAGGTTGTCCTGTGAGATATAAAACATACATGTGTAAAACAATCTTATCATATTTGGCGTAGAATGCAACGTCACGCCTTTTATCCCCGAAGGGGTAGGCAGAGGTGCACATTACGGCAGGTAATGCCGCTATACAAAGTACACCCACTTTTCACTATTTGTGTTATAAGTCCCATGTAAAAGGGGGTGAGCCTATTGCCATATACTGGGCACACTTCCAAACTCCGTGCTACTACTGAGAAATTTTCAGTAATACTTTGCCCGACCCGTGAATCGAACCCGAGACCTCTTGTCTGGCAGCCGCACTTACGACCACTCGACCAATAAGGCAGTCTGGCGCTTCCCGAAATATGCTTCAACAATGTCGTATCATCTTACTTTGTGGGCAGAAATCAGTCATTGCCAAAAAAACCGGGTCAATGTCCATTTAATTGAGGAAGAGACCAAACACAGTTTTGGTCTATTTGTTCTAAATATCTAAGAGAACAGTCACGAAGATATTATAACATTTACTAATAGTAATGACTCAACCGTGGACCATGTGTACATGTGGTATTTTAGCGTAAATTATATCTCTGACAGTGATATGCTTCAGATCATAATTTCACTCCGCAAATTACTCTCGGGACAACTTTTTACTGTTCCCTTACTTCCTAATAAAATCAAGAAGTACACAAAAACTACGTCTCATGTCCTAATTCGGTGGATAGTGATATTTAAAGCCGGGCAGAGCCCTAGTTTTGGGATAAGCCACTCAGAACTCCTGTGCACCAGGATCTATAATAGACACAACCATGAAAACACCGGAACACTGAAGTCCGGCGCATCCCAGGGACATGAACAACTGTCTTGGATCCCGCAAAGACATAAATCTGAAGAGGAGATATCCAGAGTCTGTTATCACATTGAACGCCGTAGTGGTCACCGGTGACCGACGTTAGCGGAGGATTTGCCTTCAACAGTTTTCTATTGGCAGTCAAAGACTTAAACTTATGAAGCGCTTCGCTTCAAGCTTCCTTGTGCGAACTGCTAGGGAGTGGAACTCCTTGCCGGAGTCTGTGTTTCCTGATGGGTATAACCTGGGTATCTTTAAAGCCCGAGTGAATAGGTTGCTTATGGGCAGACGTGCTCCACCGTAGGCCGCATCATCACTTACTATCAGGCGAGATAGCGGCCAAACGTCGGCCCATTTAACATAAAAAAACTGGTTGTTGGTAGTATACCTTGGCGGTGGTTCAGGCAGCAGTTGGTTGGCGAAGTCTCCGGCGTGGTACCGTCGCTCGGCGATCAGTGCAGTCAATCGGACGAGCTCTCGCTTGGCGTTCTCTCGACGTGAAACCAACTCTAACAGGCTCAACGCTCTGGCCAAATCCCGTCGCAGTTTCAACATCTTCTCGTATGAGCTCTCGTCGTTTTTCCTGGAATTAAGTAATGTGAAGTTAATTATTGTTATAGTAGTTTGTTTGTTTGAACGCGCTAATCTCCGGGACTATTGATCCGATTTGAATAATTATTTTTGTGTTGGATAGCGCATTTATAAAACATCACGCTACGATTAATAGGAACCGAGCAGAGCGGGTGAAACCGCGCGGAAGTAGCTAGTAAGAAGATATTATTAGAGTCAATGGCTTATTGACGATGTAAATCCTTCTTCACAAGAATCTGGTATTTCTCACCTGTTCTTTCTGGTCTGCATCTTCTCTGTCCGCCGCCTGAACGCCAGGTAAGGGTTGTTGGACGACTGGCCCGGCCTGTTCTCTGTTTTCACCGACAGGATCAGCGGGTGTTGCTGGAAATATACAAAACAATACATTATTAGTTAAAGGAAATAATCTGTCTAATTATTTACTTGGAGTAACAGTCTCTTGTTTTGGGATAGGTCGGTATACGACGGTAGATGGATCACCTGGTGGTAAGCTGTCGGCGCAGCCCACACACTCGCACCACCTGAGGAGTTATTTTAAGTATGTTGCCGGCTTTTAGGGGTTTGGTGAATTCTTCATCCCTATTAAGAATTCACTGACAATATCTAAAAATGACTGTCTATAACACAAATGGTGCAAACTGGGCGTACATTGTAAAGCGGCATTACGTGCCGTAACGTGCACCTCTGCCTAACCCTTCGGGGATAAAGGCGTTGTGTGTGTGAAAGTGAGAATTTTCGTAGAAATATACCAATTTATTTATTTGACATGATTATGTTTGTGTTTTTTTTTTACACATTTAATGGGACGACGTTTGGCCGCTATTTCACCTGATGGTAAGTGATGATGCGGCCTACGGTGGAGCACGTCTGCCCATAAGCAACCTATTCACTCGGGCCTTGAAGACACCCAGGTTATACCCATCAGGAAACACAGACTCCGGCAAGGAGTTATAAACTTTTATTACCGTATTAAGCCGCTTATTGAGCCAGTAGTCGTAGACCGCGATGACGAGGTCGTCGTTCCTCTCCAGCAGCAGCTTGGCCTCGTTGAGGGTCACCACCGTCTGGCCCGAGCTCTTCTCCAGCTTGTCCATCATCTGCTCGAATTTCAGCTCTGCAAATTAAACATACTAATATTATAAAGCTGAAGAGTTTGTTTGTTTGATTGTTTGTTTGTTTGAACGCGCTAATCTCCAGAACTACTGGTCCGATTTGAATAATTAATTTTGTGTTGAATAGTGCATTTATCGAGGAAGGCTATAGGCTATAAAACATCACGCTATGACCAATAGGAGCCAAGCAGAGTGGGTGAAACCGCGCGGAAGTAGGTAGTTAAACGATAATGTTTGTATTATTACATAGATCAGGTAATTGAGTGGTCACTTAACTGACTATCAAATAAGAAGTCAAGGATATTTAGTCAAGTTGAAAGATGAGATCCTAATATTGTGGTGGCCCGGAGGTTTAAGACGCCCGCTTCTCATGCATGAGGGTGCGGGTCCGAAACCTACCAACGGCAAGTACCAATATGACAATTTCCGAGTTTTATGTTCTTTCCACGATTCATTTAGACACCACTAACAAACGGGGAAGGAAAACTTAGTGAGTAAAGCTAAGGTCATTAAAGCAAATTTTCAGAAGTCAACGAACTTTTAAGCCGGACTGAGCTCTTTTATATCCACCTCTTTCAGACCAAAGGGTATTTTAAAGACTTTTGAATTTTTACATCAGTTTTCTCTATAAAACCACTTTAAAAATCCATTCCATCTCTACCACAATGAATTTTTATCTTGAGCTGCGGTAGTCGACACGTCCGGCGCTACCAGCAATAAATAAGCCGGGGCCACACTAACGACATGATGACGACAAATTGCACCGCTAGATTGATTCAGTCGGTGTGTGCTAGTTACTCACTGCTACGGATTTGTCCGCATAGACGGATAGACAGAGACATTCATTTAACATGTGAAATTGTAGCTTTATTACTTTTTTGGGACACGCTTACCCAACTGCAACTCCTGTAATGCACGCTACACACCTTACGATTTAACTGGGCAGTTTTATCTGTACAGGCGAACTGTACAGTTAAATCGTAAGTCCATACAACCTACACACCTTCAGTCAGCTCTATCACAACATGCAGAAGGCAGGGTCTACAGTAGATACAACCACGAAAACACCGAATCCATAGCGCATCCCAGGGATATAAATAACGGTCGTAGATCCCCCAACGAAATAAATCAGAAGATATCATTAAAGGAGAAGAAAAGGTGCAGTATTCACATGTGTCGGTAATGGGTTGAGCATTCAAAACTCTCTCTGACCTGAAAAAGCGAAGTATCTGTTACCTACAATTACACGAGAGAGTGGAATCAACATCCTTGATGGATTCGGTATATTTAAGTTACCTAAAACAGTCGACACTCTACCAGCGTAGGATTATTAACCTTTCGTATGCCGTATATAAGACAACAATAAAAATTACATTGTGTCTCGCGTGGATCTGTGTTCCTGTACACGACGGGTTTCTTGATAAAGGAGGTTCAATAATTTACCTGTTAGCTCAGGATGCCTTTGCTGTTTCAGCCACCTTTCATCCTCCGTGTCGATGTCGTATTCTGGCGCCTCTTGCTCTTCCCACAGCGCTGTAACAATATAAAACAACATTTTAATAACAAGATAACCATATATTACAGTTATTGAATCGCCAGCTTTTAAAATTAGCCGAAAAGGCAGGAGTAGGAACGGGGTGGTTTTTAGTCAGTAAGAGTTTGACACTCCTCATCCACGGCGATATAAGTAGTTCGAAGATTATATAAAAAGTTTTTAAAAATAAAGCTGCAGTTTTGAAATATACCATGGAAAGCAAAGCTTCAATAATATAAATGTAAACTAGGAGCCCATCCTAATGAGTAATAATGAGGACCCTCATTTCCTCAACCAATATTGTAATTGTAGGTAATGTTTTTCAGACACTAAATATTGTTTTAGATGAGTTCAATGTGTTCAGCTTTTCGCAAACCTAATTGATAATTGAAATTACTCGGAGTCGGTAAAAAAGTACTTATACGCGTCGTACCACAGGGCCAGTGTAAGATTTTTTATGATGCATTTATTACTTCTGCCATACAGCATACTTGGCGTCATTCTCGCGAAAAAAACCTCAAGCAGGCCCTTGTAAGAAACAACAAGTTAGTGTAACATTTCCAAAACCCTTCGACCGAACGGAGGCCGAACCCAACACTTAAGTCAGCGTAAAGTTATTTTAAATGCTAACATTCCCTTAATAAAAACAGGCTCAGGTAGTCGGTACAAAGTTTTTCAAGTCGGTTTCTGTGTGGACCTTTTGCTGTTATAGTTAAAACGCAAACTTCATGTTTTTTGCTGAGCTTTATGGTTATGGTATTGGCACTTTAAAATGTATCGTTTTTTTGTGAGGAGAAAGTCATTCAATGGCTTCTCCTTCCTTGGGTGAGGCAAGAGAGAGTGTCAGATTCTAATTGACTAAAAACCACCCAGTTCTAATTCTGCTTTGAGCCGGAGCTCCGGTAACCTATTACGTTGTTCACAGCTCCGGATTTAAAATGTAGTATCTGAATTGTAATTAATGATTTAGCTGTCAACCCCAGCTACGGATAGTTGCTATTATTCCCCTTATTTTCTCATTGAATTAGCTATTTTTATGCCACTGAGTTCAGTAATAATGAAATTTAACAAAAATAATTATCCAATTAGGCGCAGTCGTTCAGGAGTAATGAGCTTACATACATTTCTTCAACTAAAGTTTACCTAATCGTGGAAAATAAAATCAGCATGTTTATTTTTTAATTAACCGTTCTTATTACAACGAAAGACCTCGATCTTTTAGACCTGTGCCTGTCCTAGCGAGTCTAGCAACTAATGATGTGTATTATTTGTTTCGAGGCAATAAATACATCTGTTGACCATGAATACATTTACTGAATGGTGCAAAATTGATAAGTAAATCTATTATTTCGATTGATTTTGGCTCATTCAACATTTAAGTAATAGAGCCTTAGCCTGGCCCTTTTTTCAGAAGAGAAAATGATCCAATTACTTCTCCTAACCTAACATCTCTTTTCTGTAAACCCCTGCATTACCTACAAAAATAATTTACTAACAGTCAGTTAAACAGCTTTAGTACGTAAAAAGAACATACAACCATCAATCAAACGCGATCATACTACAAAATACGAAAGTTTGTGACTACGAAAAAACCTACTAAACGTATAAAGACAGATTACATTAGTCTGACCTAACTTTGGTGGTATGAACCAAATAATAATAACTTCTTCTTCTTTATTTTTTTATAACTTCACGCTTTTAATCCCCGAAGGTGTAGGCAGAGGTGCACATTATGACACGTAATGCCGCTATACAATATAGGTACACCCACATTTCACGATATATGTTGTAAGTCCCATGTAATAGGTGGTGAGCCTATTGCCATAAACCGGACACATTTCCAGACTCCGTGCCTGCGTGATTTCCAGAATGAGAAATTTTCGAAAAATCGAAAAAAGCCCAGCAATACTTCGCCCTACCCGGGAATCCAACCCGAGATCCTTGCCCTGCACGGCAGTCGCATTCGCAACCACTCGGCCAACGAGGCAGTCTAAATAAATAAATCATCGTATTACATATCGGGCCGACATTGCAACATTGGAACATTGATACCGCACGTCCGTCCACCACGGCGTCCGCCATCGCTCTGCGAAGGCCGAGCCGAGCCTAGCCGAGGCGACTGAGGCGAGTTCACAGCTGACGACTAACGTAATCGAATCACCAGACGCGTGCGTAGACTGGCGAGTGCACACGTGATTTTATATCTAAGGATAAAATGTGCGTCAACTTTTGTATCCAAGTGGTCTGTTGAAGTTTGTTTTGTGTTTTAGTTTAGATTGTTTGCTTTGGTGGTTGGAGTACATAAGTTTCATAAACTCCTTTGTCGCATGAGGATACGATCCTCGGTTGGAATTATCGCAAGTCGAGCAATAGGTTTCAAGAGATTTTAAAACTGACATGGTCACTAACGTTAACATTGACACGGATGAACAGTTCATCTGTGATCATGGCGCTTGCAACAGTGCCGAAATATCGGAAACTCATAGACATAAATAAACATGGTAAATATCCCGTCTCAAGTTCTAATGTTAATTCTCAGAGCATTTTTCTTGGAATTTCACCGATTACAGATCACATTACATTAGGCATGATCATTGAAGCCATATAAATAGAAATAACAAAAACCACAATCATATCACGTATAGCTCCCAAAACAACTGCTGTGCCTAAACCATTATCCTCACAGCTAATAAACAAGTTAATTAATGAAATTTCAATGTAATTTTAACGCCTAACCCCTCACGGGCTGTAGTAATTTGGACCCTAAAAGCTGGACGTAATAACATCAATGCCTATACTAAATAGATACGGGTGTAAAGCTGATTGTCCATTGACGCGGATTTGTTTAAAGGCAAAACATTTATTCGAGGCCTTTTTCAAATATCAAGAATCTCTATGATTACTCTTTAGGACAAATTGAATTTTCTGCGCATTTTTGCTCTACAAATTCACAAAATAGGGGTAGTACAGGAACTGTAGGAATAATGGTAACAGATTCCTAACTAACGCACTTCATGTGATGACCATAATCGATTTGCCAAGAATGATCTGAAGAAGCAGTACTTACTCCTAAGATAGTAGCTACTGGTCACTTATTTTATCCCTTTCTTTCATGTATGTAATTCATTTCCTACTTAGCTAACCTCCAGAGACGTTGGACAATGTTAAGTAAACCCATATTAATAAAGTCCAATATTGTTTAATTTCTACACTGTCTGCAACAACCCGCCGCAATGGAGACTCCGCTTAAGGTCCGGGATTGTTGACTAATTAATGTGATGTAGGTACCTTTGTGCCTGTGTTCAACGTCGAGGGTGAATCGGGTTCCAATAGCCAGACAATTGAATAACGGCACGCGTGAAAGGGTTGAGTATTGATTTTGGCTAACTATTATTACTCGTATGGAAGTGAACGGTACTTTTAGTGATATGATTGATTTTAACGAAATTATTTAGTAGCAAAATATGAGTAAAATAATAGAAAGGATGACATCTAGTAGAGAATATAGGTAAAACGCAGTGTCTAACATTAGAACTTAAGACGGGATATTTACAATGTTTATTTATATATATGAGTATCCCCTCTTATAAATATCCCGTCTTAAGTTCTAATGATAGTGTTAGTGACCACGTCAGTTTAAAAACTTAAAACCCTTTGTCATGTGATTAGAATTTTGATAAACAGAAATTTTAGACTACAAAACCATACCGTTTTTAATTACTAATATTTGTTTATATAAAAGGCAAAAGGATTGAATTTACCAAAGGAAAAACTGCCTCTTATAATGAATGAAAAGAAAAAAAAACTTTGGAATTTAAAATAAAAACAAAATTTTACAGTTTCCAACGCAACGTGTGTATTGTTTTTCAAGGTTTTACAAGGCTTTTGTTCTAAATCAATGGAAGGAAACGACAAAAACAGGAAAATTAACTTTTTGTTTGCCTAAACAAAATGTTTTCCTTAACGTTTCGTTGTTTTTGGTAAGTGACAAAGACTGGTTGCTTTCTTAGCTTCTTTTAATTTTGCAACTTCAGAAAATATATGTCATCGTCATCATACATAAATAAGTCTTCGTTTAATGGTTTTCAGGGACCTTGTTTTCTGATTGGTTGGTTCATTGGAGCCAACCAATCACAACGCCGAACACAGTCTCATTTCGATCTCATTATACGTAAACTCGTACTAAGGCTCAACTCGAAAAGTGACCTCTGTTTTTCACTCAACACAATAAATCAAATAACATGAACTATATCAGCTAGTAACCAACTCTTATTTCAACACTAATAGCCAATAACAACAAGCTACATTCAATTTTGAACCTTATTAACAAGTCGTATGATGGACGAAATCTCATCGGGAATCACCCTCCTTTTGATCTCACACACACGTCACGTCGTCAGTAAATAAGGGTGCCTCATAAATAAACCCTATATATAAAATCATAAGCAACATTTTAGAAAATCCTTTCAAACACATTCACCACAGACTATGAAAGTTGTTGATCGAATTCACATACAAAGGCAGAGACTCCCAAATTGAATTTTGTACCGTTTACATTTATAAACCGTTGAATGTAAAGTAAAAAAATCTTTACAATTTCCCCTCATGTTTTCTCTTTTTTTCGCAGGGAACAGCTAAAAGGAAAATGTTTTATGTTTTTGTAATTTTTTTAATTATACACGGAAGGCATCGCGAAATTTTCAATTAACGCTCAGCGCCGTCCGCGATACAGACCTGCTTTATTTTCATTATTAATTCGTTACTGATTTTTAATTTCCGCGATATTAATTTACAGTTTACTTAACGAAAAAATACTCAGTTCATTAAAATTTTTAATGGGGGAAAATATCTCGAGATTGTTAAAATATCGTTAGAAAAATCTTCTGATACATCGCCACATGTGTTCATGCCATTCACACGGATATAAAGCTGTGTGCGTTGCGCGTACGTCTGTGTTAACGCACACATTGTAAAAGTGGTTTTACTTGGTTCCATGAGTAATTTATGTTGCAACTGTTAGTATAGAGGAGTATCCTACAATGAGGAACTATTGTTTTGTCTCTAAGCAAGTATTTTGTAACTGTCTAGAAAGCGTTTGTCGCGCACAGAGATAGAGAATACTTTGTGCAATGTGATTTATTAGACGAGTACGTATTTTTAGACTGTTTCTATTACTTTAGAGAACTTGTTCTGTGAATTATTTAGAATAAAATCCTCTGCTGCGTTTAAATTGAGATTTTATGGTAACATTTTCGTTATTTAAGCAAGTTTTGATTTTGCTGGTATAAAATAACCACTCGCACAGTTAAGGAGAACAACATTTTTTTTTTTGCATAATTTACGCGAGAAAGATGCGCAGTTCGAGTATGCGATGTACCGATAGTAGGGAAGCCATCCATAGCAGGCATCTTTCCATATAAAAACATAGCTTCGCCGAGTCCATTTCCACTAGGGCTAAGCTATGTGTACCAATGAATATGATCCGTGCAAGCCAAACGCATCCACAGCATAGCATATCTCTGGTGGAAAATCACTCTAAGGCTATATGAATTGCAATGCATAACATACCTTCTTATTAATACCATAAGAAACTTCCATCATATAAAAATACAATACAAATGAGTCACAAGTTTCTCAGTAAGACTAACCTGTGAACAATTTTAATAAGGTTGTAAAATCGATACGATGCGGATGAGGAAAAGTATAAACCGCTTATTTGGATACATGTATGTTAGGAACAGGTTGCAAAAGTTATTTTCTTGAACTGAGACATAATTTATTATCAATTTTTAAACATTATTTTAAAGGTCGACAGCTTATCTAGTTATTTTGACTGTCTAATAACAAAAATAGGAAAATCGTACGCTAACGTTGGTCACATATGACCACCCAAGGCGTTTAACATGTTAATGGTTAATGGTCTATTCATCACGACGTCTTTTCATTGCATTCTCCAATTTCTCTATACTAATGTACAATTTGGTAAGAGCAATTAGCTTCATTCATAGGCAAGATAGACGGGGATAAATGTATAATGTTTCAAAATTGCCTAAATGTGATCTTGATTCCCTAACAATCCTTAAATTCCTTACCTCGGCGACGAACTTGTTACACCTCTAGTGTTACTGGTGTCCGTGAGTACCAGCAATTGCTTACTATCAGGTGATCCGTCTGCTCGTTTACCGGCTTATACCATAAAAAAGCCATTCAACCAGCTATGACATTTGCTAGCCCGTTCTAATCTATAACATGCCTTATTCCGACTTAGCTTCAGTCTAATAACTTCGCAAAGTTGGTCGTTGTATCTAGAAGTTTACGAAATAGGAGCTATCATTAAATGCAGATGTGTCCATTCCCAGCGGCCTCATAAAATTTCAAGCACAAGGGGTCGTATTGTAGAGCTGTATACGTTTTATTTTTATTTCTATAATGTACAATGAATGATTCAGAGGATTTTACGTTATACATTATTTTCGTATCACAGCGTGATCATCACGCAACTGTTATTTGGTTAGGGAGTATATTATGGTCTACTATACGTGTTTTTGTGGATCAGTTATCGAGTTATTCATTCTATAGAATAGTTAACAAACACGATTCACAAAGACATCATGTTGTTACAGCGGAGCCGAAAACACCAAGAGTAATCAACAGAAACGTCATTATATTCGGAGCTGCAGACTACCTAGCAGGCTCCGGCTCGACAAGCAGGAGTAGGAACGGGGTGGTTTTTAGTCAGTAAGAGTCTGACACTCCCTTTCGCCTCGCCCAGGATGGGAGAAGTCATTGGATGATATTCACCCCTCAAAAAAAAAGGTTTCAATTCAACCAACAAAAAATACACATAAGGCTGTATTATTCGAAATACAACAATTTCTACCACCAACGACAATTTTCAATCATCTACAAGTCCCTTCGCTTTTATTCCATCACAATAGAGTTGATTATCATTCCCTTTTACACGCTATACTATATAACATCTCCATTTAGTCCACCATATCCACAATTCAAAATTAAACAAAATATTTAGACATTCCAAAGCGTAGATTTGGCGTCAGTCATGTAAATTCCATTCATTGCTCAATCAACCCTTCGACGGAGCAACGAAAACATATCGCATAACAAAACATTTATAAACGTATCGGGTTTAAAACATCCCGTCGACATAACAGGTTGAAATTGAGGGGGTTGAATGTGAACCGGTTACATTCGATCCGGAATTACGGATGAAGGATTCCGTAGTTCGTACCGTGGAAAATCACCGAAAAATCACTATTTTGTGTAGTGGATACGCATTTTGATTTCGGTTTTAATTAATTTTTATTTTTAGGTTCACTCGACACAAGTCTTTGTGTTTTATTCCATTATTTAGAGGACTTTCTTCAGATAACTATGATTATGCATGAAAACTTTGAAAAATGTAAATAAAAAGAAATATGTATATTATAATTATCTGGGGGCACGGCAGTGCCCCCGCCAAGTCGAGCAAAAAAAAAGCGGCACGGCCGTACCATCCTTTTCTCGAAGCAATTCGGGCCTTTTTCGACCCCCTATAATTCGGTTGTGGATAAAGCAAGAAACCTGAATCTTCAGTAACTAATCCGGCATTGTATAAACACAGAATATTTAAAATTTCAGTCAATTTGAACCAGTAGTTTAAGAATGACAACTTGTTAAAGTTTCTAAATTTTGTCACTCACTGACTCACCGATCATCAAAAGTCCAAGGCACTTCTAGCAGACTTAGAAGCTTCATATTTGGAATACATATAGAGTTTAGTGTCTTAATCATGGGAAAACTTAAATATTTTGTAATTTCGGTCCAGTTTTCCAAATACACCAACTGCATCAATAACTTTGTAATCCCATATAAATATATGGGGAAAGAAGCGACAGACACAATCTTAATACGAGAGGTAAAAATAAGTTGGCTATACCGCAATTCCGATTGTCCAAAGTGCAGAAATCCTTCATGGGTTTTTGTGTTAAATGTTATAATAAACTACCAACTACCATACTGAATCTGAACGAGAAAAAATTTAAATCTTGTATAAAGCGTGAACTGTGTAAACAGGCATATTATAAACTGTCAGATTATATTGAGGATAAAAATGCGTGGCAGCATGTTGGTCCGGCTCCACTGGACACTCGCTCACACTAGACAATGCTCAAATACGATCACTAGTTACACGTTAACTTAAAGTATTAATTTATTCCAATGCAGTCTAGGGATCCTGTGGCATCAAGCAGATATTTATTTTTTTTTATGTGAAAGATTAAATTATATATTATTATTATTTGTATAGAAGCATTATTTCAAAATTGTAAGTGTACATATGTGGGCACTATGTTTGAAATAACCCGCTATTTTATTTTCTTTACAAATTGGTTTTATTGTCCCGTTAGTTTTGACGTATTGTAGTTACATTGTTCCTACATATATATACAATAGATAAATAGTGTATCAGAGAAATTGTAAAAAACTTGTTTTTAAAAGAGTAACGATGGAGTTTCTTGCTCGTTCTTCTCCATTCGAAGCTACACTTTGGAACGAGCGCCTAGCTTCACTGACAGACAGACTGACGGACAATTCAATTTGACGTTTCAAAAGTGCCTTATTTAGGATTAATTGAAATAAATGCTTTGACTTTGACTTTGGGATTACAAAGTTATTTATGCAGTTGGTGGTTGGTGGTGGTTATAAATTTAATAGGTGTAGATAGGTACCTACCATATGAGGCAAGGGAGGGGGTATAGGGTGGGTAAGGGTGTGTTTAGTACCGGAAAAGAAAAAGAGGAAGACTACATATAAAAATAAGAAAATATCATAAGACCTTTAACAAAATTCGTTAGAAGTAGATGGTATCAAAAAGAAAGGCTCTACAAAAAGAAGTGAGATCCCATCAAAAACATCCTGTAAAAAACCCAAGTCTCGCAGCTCAGTCTTTCTACCGTCAAAAGTTGTGAGATCCATGTAATACCAAGTCGGTTAATCTATTTAGTGTCTACTTGAAGGACCTTCTGTCTTAAGTTATTACATAAGTTATTATCATGCCAATATTAAAAATATTTAACGTTTTAAACAAATAGATCGACTTGGACATCGCATGAAAACAAAATGAATATAACAATATTATATTAGATTCTTTAGTCTCTCGCGCCTCACGCGATTGAAACTCTCGTTCCTGTTGGTCGCTGGCCCGTCGTGCTGTGTAGTGTGATACATACTAATAATCAAATCAAGCGATGTCCAAGTCGATCTATTTGTTTAAAACGTTAAATATTTTTAATATTGGCATGATAATAACTTATGTAATAACTTAAGACAGAAGGTCCTTCAAGTAGACACTAAATAGATTAACCGACTTGGTATTACATGGATCTCACAACTTTTGACGGTAGAAAGACTGAGCTGCGAGACTTGGGTTTTTTACAGGATGTTTTTGATGGGATGTCTTTTAGCGTTCAATTAATTATTATTGTCTGTGCAACAATGAAAGAGGTAGATAAAACATGAATTACCTATCAGAATTAGTCCACCACTTTTCGAGATTAGCGCTCAACAACACATTTACATTTCGCCCTTTACTTTTTGTAACTTTTTAATCAAAAATGTTCATGTACAAGATCAAAAGAAGTATCAGACAGACGGACAGCGAAAACTTTGATAAAAGGGTTCCTATAGCACCCCATTTTCACGGTGGAACCCTGGAAACCCCCTCATATTTTTAATATACACACTTGAGCCCACACAATGGGAGGCTCAAATTAGAAAAAAAAAGTGCAACATTACAAAGGGTTCTCCGTTTTTAGGTAGGTATCAATTTCTATATCCTGAGGGTGATATGGAAGTTGTTTGACGAATTTGAGTCGTATTAATGGAGTGTAGAATTCATTTTGTGTTGTTTCGTTTGCTAATCAGTGGGTGGTCATCCGAAACAGATGGTTGCGTATGTTTTTGCAGATAATTTGTAAGTTGAATTAGTTTATAGTGAATTTTGGCATCAGATATTATGAAGATTTGCATCATGTGGAACTACTTAAGATATTGTAAATGTTGTTTATGTAGATATTTTCTTATGCTGTCATCAATACTCTTACTTACAAATTTTAAAACTGTTGCTGTAAAGAAATTACAGTATAACACTCAGTTTTAATAAACACACGATTGATTTGACTGCACGTTTGGTGCGATGGCTGGGCAACCGGGTGCCGCCCGACGTATAGCGGGTTCGATTCACACACGAAACACTCTTTGTGTGATCTCCAAATTGTTGTTTCCTCGCGTTATTTTTCTCCACCGTTTGTCAGTGGTCTCTCAGTTTAAATAATCTTAAAAAGTACATATAACTCGATAACGTCACATCCGTACTTTGCCGTTGGTATTCAACCCACACCCTTATGCATGAGAAGCAGGTATGTATCTTAAACCTTTGGGTCACCCTGACATAACACAGCCCTTGCCCTACACAGACACCGAAATCCCCTATCATCTCGGCAGTGGCACTTTCAACCACTCGACCAACAAGGCACTCTTATTAAAAAATACTAATCTTTTTCAGGGAAAACCAAACTAAAGACTTCATTCAGTACTGTTCCCAAGTGAAAGTTCAATGACCCCGACCTCCGAAATATATCATAAATAGGTGACCCCGGGTTTGGGTTCAAAGAGCTCGTGTTATAAAATAAGGTTGTAGAGTGTAGAGCGAACCGTATATTCGTATCCATATACATTTGAACTTAATTAGTTAGCTGGAGGAATGAAAATGTAAATAAAATGGAACACGTACGAGGATTTTCAGAGGTTTTTTGGAAAGGGGTAGTTTCATTCATAATGAAATAGTTTTTGATTATATTAAAGTTACAGTAAAGACAGCTTTTTCCACCATAGATGTGCTATGTAACTTGGCTACGAAGATGTAATAGATTAGCTGTGAAAATACGTGATCGTTTCCACTGATACTAAGTGATGTAGTTATGCGCAGCTCGATTATGCGATGTATCGATAGTAGGGAAGCCAAATAGTACGCACCTTGTGTGTGTAACTCGTTTATGATGTGATCTAAACTTTTCTTATCAACCATTGAAATGTTGTCTGAAAACATGTATGATTAGCCATATACTAAGACGTCATAAGACGGTCAATGTTGAATGAATGTAGGTCTTTCCCAATGACTTCCAGTTTTATCAAAATATTGTTGTAAAATAGAAAATAATACGTGACGCTTGCTTATGAATATAAATGAACAAAAACGTATCACGCACTGGCCAGTTATCGGATTATATACAAACACACAAAAAAAATAAACAATGATACATTAATCCCTTATTGAAAAACGGAATGAAATATGAATCGAAAAGCAATTTATGAAAAAAAGAACTGCGAGAAACAACATTTACTATTTAACATTTATATTGAAATAGGATTGTATACTTTCAATTCTAGTGTCGAGTAAAGTACGTATTAGGTATGGAGTGTTTTCAGTTTTCCAAAATTTAAAAAGAAACACTGCTTTTAGAATATTTTCAAGTTGTCAACTGAATGACCCTAAGCCCTAAAATCACACGGGACTTTAACCAACACTAACAAAAATGAGTCTCACATTTATAAAGCGCGCACCTCTGCTAAAACCTCTGAGGAATAAAACATATTATTTTAAAATAAAATGGTTTTACATGCTGATAATATAGTAATGTGCTGTCAAAGACTAATTTCCCTTGGGTTTTAGGTACGTACGTATGTAATATCGGAATATTGCTGCATCATGATGGTACCGATATACTCGTACTGGTAGACATTGCTTACATATTGTTAAGCTGAATTTCATTTATATGTATTACCAGACAGTTAGTACTTACTAGATTACTTGTCGCTTCGTAATCGAAAAAAATAGTAGGTAAAAGCTTTCAAAAACAGCTCGTGTTTTTCCGTTCAAGCAAGAAATTCGTGTTTCAAGAGATGCTACGACTTAAAAGGTTTTTACCATTAGTAGTTTTGACTATGCGTTTTATATCAGTTACTAACTGTCCTGGCAAACTTCATACCGCCTCAAACAAAACCAAAATTAGCCAAATCGAAACTAACGAACAGAAATTGATTTTTATAAATAGAGAAGATGCAAATTCATATTCTTTATTTGCAGACTGCAGACAAAATTAACCGATTGACTAAAAATCTTTCCTTATTGGTGACTACTAGTCACAAAATTTATTTATATCCAAATTTTATTTTCCCTTAAATAAATTAATTGAATAACAGACGTCTTAAATAACTAAATTTTCACAAAGTAATAAACTAAAATCCGCCCTAATAAATTGTCCATTGTTCTAGCAGAGTTCAAACAAGCGTTATAGACAGATAGACTGACAGAACTAAGCAAGTCGAAATGGGTCAAGCCCATCTTCCATTCAAGCCGCTCTCATGATAGATTTGACACCGATCCGTCTTCGTTTCTCGTCGAGACGTTGAAATTTGTCGATTGTTCAGCAGTAGAATTATTGGATGAAATTGTTCGTGAAGATTTTGTTGAAGGAAAAATTTGGAGAAATTGTTTTTTAAACTTCTTAAACAGATGTGGAAAGTTATGCTGCGTCTGTTAAATCCCTAAAACGCATTTATAAAAGTTAAATGACCGTATAATATCTAACCAACCTCTGTTCACATCTTGTAGACAAATACTTCATATTTGTCTCACTTCCGAGGAATATTAGTAATTTTCTTCTCTTCAGACTCTTCCTCCTTCTAGCTTCGATGGTGCAGAAGTCAGGGTCGTGACCACACTTCTGCACCACCTTTCACAGATAAACTTTTTCATGAATTCTGTCTCTGGCTCTTCTTACTACATGGATAGAGTGTGTCTGTACTGTCACTCCATGTTTTTTTCAGGAAGAAAACATGCCAATCTGCAACTTTCAACGAAACAGATGTTTCTGTCACTCATTTTGTTACCATTACCAAAGCATTATCCAAATAAATTGGACCACCATTAAACTAACAAACAACAACTTATCATACATCACATCACCAGCCTATAAGTGACCACTGCTGACCGAAAGCCTCTTCTCACACGGAGAAGGTTTGAGCATAAATCACACACTCAATGCTGGCCTACCAATATTAATTCCTACAAACAAAAAAACATACACACGACCCCACCCATATTGTGGAAAGTGCGCTATACTATATCTACGGATTTCTATTTAATAATGGTAATGGAAACCCCGATTGCTATATGGCATTCGATATCCGATACGGTATTGCAAACAGATTGTTCGTAGCGGCTTGTTCTCTTGTTTTTATTTATTTTCAAAAACCTTTTAATTTGACTTTCCATTAAAATCTGCGGTCGAAATGAATGGTTGTGTTTATTTTTGCACCGATGGAGATGTGGTGGGAATGGATTTTTCAATTCTCAGTATTTTGAAAGCCAAGCCAAAAATTCGTTCATTTTCGTATAAAGTTGTAGGGTTTAATAATAGAATATTATTGAGAGTTTGAAATCTGATTTCTCAGTGGTTCGCATAGAGACTGAGACTTTAAAAGGTCCATTGAAAATAAAACTGTTTATTCGAGCAAAATTGCCACAAAGAGTAATCCGTTTGAAAAGAGTATAAAAAGTTATTTATATACTACACATTCTTTTGGAAATGACAATAGCAAAGTCAAAATCTTTAGACCTTAGAGGACTTTTGCGAAAACTGAGAAAATTCGGACATAAACAAAGAAAACTACCTTATTCCCTTAAGAGCCAAACAACCATGGTGTAATACCATCCAAATTGTATACCTATACAACTAATATCATATCCCTAATCCCAAAGAGCTAAGGCACTCCATTGTCTGGT
Organism: Spodoptera frugiperda; assembly: GCF_023101765.2. Classification (NCBI taxonomy): domain Eukaryota; kingdom Metazoa; phylum Arthropoda; class Insecta; order Lepidoptera; family Noctuidae; genus Spodoptera; species Spodoptera frugiperda. Next base: position 6,428,156 of record NC_064233.1, read on the forward strand.
CTATAAGTACCCCTATCGTATACGCTCACCTTACGCCAATTATATTATGTTTCTCTCACATGATAGGATCTAACGAGGCCCATATCCCTAAAAACATACATAGCATCAGCCTTCATTTCAACATTTTCGTAATCGAAAAATTTTCATTCCTGTTTTTGAAAAGAGTAAAAGATGCTAATACCATGTTTAGTAATCATGCTTTTATTCCGTTGAAAATGGGGGAGGTTACGTGTGTATTTACATATTCCTAAGATAAGATCCTATGTCCACAATCTAAGCATTTCTTTTTGGAGAAAAGATCGAATCTAGACCTTTAAAAGATACACCTAAGCATAGTATAAGTAAGTGCATAAAATGAGTCGCTTTACGGATAAAATTATTGCAATTTTCATATACGATTACCAAATGAAACTGACAAGCATGTGTATTTTAATTCTATTCTCAAATCATCAAACGTGTTATTTGGAATTCTTAACTTCGAGAAACCAATTTTCAGAAAATCTAACCACACCACTTATTAAACAAACAGAATTTATTGTCAAAATTGGACAAAATATTAAACCGGCACAACGACGGCACAAAAGTCAAAAGTTGCTATAAAACACCAAAAGCGTAAATTAGACCTTAATTCCCCCATAAAAAGGTCTAAAACAAGGGATTCGTCGAATTTAATTGAATTTATTAAACAGACCCTTTGTGTTGGAATATTGAAAAATAAACTAGAAGGGCGTCGGAGTGTAAGGGTTGAGATTTAATTACAAGTTACCATGTTAAATGAGTTTGTATTGAGTTAGCCATTTTATTTGTATTCAATAACGATGCGTGACAATAACGTGTTAATTCCATTAGGTTGTGTGTATTGTATGATTCGGCGAGTTACTGAGTTAATAATATGATTAAAGATAATTAATCTATGGCTAATTTGTTTAAATATTGGATCATGTTTGATGTTTAAGACTTCGTTTCTCGACTTGTTAAGCTAAGCTAAGCTAAGAGAAGTTTTATTTGTATTTTTGCAATAGAAGAGCATTGGTATTTTTGCAGAGAATTTCACATAAAAAGGAGTTGCAACGAATATGCTCCCACTAATTCCTCTAAAAATAATAACTGTTATATTACATTGAACAAAAACCAACACATACCTAACCTATACATAGAAGTAAACACAAACTAATTATAACACATCAAAAATATGACCTAAAAATTAACTTTCCGAAGGCACAGAGCTGCGGCAAAAGGGCTATTTAAAATTAACATACATATTTCAATATATGTAGGAACAAATAATATACGAAACCAGTTTACCATGGTCTCGCTTTGTACGATATTTCTTTACATTCGACGGTCAATTTATACTGGATTTGTATAGCTTGATGTGTAACCGTTTACGTACGGTATAGTACGTTCGTTAACCGAATACTTGACGAGATTCCAACGATGTAGAATGTTGCCTGATGACTAATGGAAGCCGCGAAATGTATAAAAAATGAGCGGTTAGTTGTGAACGTTGTTTAAGGGCCTTGGGTTCTGTGTATATGTTAGGAAATTATGGTTGGTATATTTATAGGGTACCTAATACAATTTCACGCTTATTAATTTTCAATGGAATGGATAGAAGTTCACATAAACAAGATACAGTATAACGCTCACTTTTCACCAGTCCCATGTAACAGAGGTTTTTTTTTCGCAGACGGATCACTTGTTAAGCAGTCAACTTTTCAAGCATTATTTCCTTGGCCTTTATAAGTCGGTAGAACTAAGCTGCAGTCGACACTATGTCATAAACAGATACGTCCTTCAATAAAACTAGATAAACTTGTATAATAGAAAAGTAAAGTCGGGAGAAGGCATTGGATGATAAAAAATCTCAAAGCAAAGAGATATTGTCAAAATAATCCCGAACATAGAACTAAGAATAGAACATAGAATAAAGGAGATGGACAAATTTTGCCCCAAGCTGTACATAATTAAAAGTATTACAATTAATTAAATTAAAATAAATAAATAATTGATAATATCTAATAATATTTCATAGCAGTCTCTGAATAAAGTACAAAAATAAAAGAATTTTAAGCGATTTTATCCGTTCAATTTCACTTTAAAAAGCATATTCAATGTTGCCATTTAATAATATCCATGCTTAGAGGAAAATATAACTAAACGCATACAGCAATTAAAATATTAATAACAAAATATTTATTTAAATATATTTTTGACGATAAGTAATCCATTAAACAAACCTTCTTTTAATGATTTTTTAGATCAAAACTGAAAGTACACAGACAATATCATATTTTAATAATTTATTTACATAAAGGTTTTACTTGAATTAACTATTACTAACAACACTCAATGAATCCGTCAAACGTCAAAACTGACATGACATATTATGCACTTGAAGTACTCGTTGTTTATATTGTGTTCACTGTATTCGTTTGCTTCGTATTATTATTTTATGGTGTCGTAGCCCCATGCAAATGCTCCACTAATTATAATAAATATAATATTAGGTAATAATATACCTAATATTCGGACAACTATCACACAACATTGTAAAATCATGATGAAAACTGATTGAAAAAATCAAGAGTTTCAATTCTTTATAACTTTATTCCACGACTGCATAGCTATATGTAACTTACGATTCTTAATTATTGAAGATGTGCCCTATTGAACGACATATACTTCATCTCTGTACATTCTGGGGCACAGGTCCTAAACATTTTTGTCCATCTCCTTTATTAAAAATCAAATCATAACGTAGGTAAACTTAATTTATATATGACCGACAAAAGAAGAAGAAGACGAAAGGTTAAGGAATAACCTTTCGTCTGCTGGGATATGAGATATGATATGAGGCACGATAGACAATGCGTCTTGCGCAGATCTACACTCCAAACATCCTACGGGTTTACAAGCAAAATCACGCGATCAAAACAGCGTAAAACATTGCACTAAAACGTATCCTATTTCAACAAGGAACCCTAACTAGACCGCGGTTTCCACAAGCCCTAGTACGAACAGCGTATAGTGGTAAAAAGTTGGCCGGCATCTGCTGTTCAGTCCGCGCATACGAGCAGTAGGGGTAAACAACCGGTCACTGATCAGCCAGTCTATCGGAGGACACTGTGTGTCATTGTGGTTACACTTTATTGTTCAAATAGCTTCTGCTAGCGAGTTCGCCCGATCCCTTCAGCTATATTGATGTGATTGAGTAACAAACATACATACAAACATTCGCATTTATAATATTAGTAAGATTTGTATTGATTTTTGTGCAAATAACTTTGACTTAAGAGTTATTTTGACCTTTGGATTAAGTTTAAACTTAGAGCAAACGTTCTTAACATTTTATAAACGGATTATATTTGAATGTTTGTAGTCGTGTTACTTAGGGGTCATCGTGATTTCATCGTTTCGCATTCTCAGAATGGAGTAGTCATAGCAAATGAACATTTTACTACTTGTAATTAGTTGTAATATTATAAATACGAAAGTTTGTTACTTATGTGTTTGTGTATTACTCGATTACGTCAAAACAACTGAAGAGATCGGGATGAAATTTATAACAAGGGTATGGTCTGGAATAACACATAAGATACTTTTTATCTTAGATTAGATTAAACGCTGGCTAAAGCTAGTAACATATAAAAAGCTGTCCATCCATTTGACCGACTGATCAATTCAGAAGTTAACAGGGCCTGATACAAAATATAATATTTTCCAAGTTAAATATGTTAAACCTTAACTACACATTGTATAACAGATTCTCAGTCTTATAAGACCAATCTTATTAAAACTCAACACTAGAATGAAGAAGAAAAGTAAATATAGTTAGTAGAAATTCATTGCAAAATCGATACAGCTCAGCGTTGTGTCATACATTTTTAAGCGCAAATTACATTTATGTAGAAAATATCGATTCGTCCGTCCGAACCGCCGGCGAACTCTTTAATTAAACAGTGCCACATGTACAATTCACATGTATAAATACATAAAGAATGATTAATATGCACTTTCATTTATTTATTTGTTTAATCAATTGTTTAAGTACCTACGTGAGCAGACGTGTGGTTAAAATATTTCCAATTTGTACTAACACTTTTTTAGTTACTTTTTTGAATTAGATAATTTCGATATTTCGACTGCCTCGTTGGCCGAGTGATCGTAAGTGCGACTGTCAGGCAAGGGGTCTCGGGTCAATAGTAGCAAGGAGTCTGGAATTGTGCACAGTATATGACACTCCCTATTACATGGGACTCATAGCAGAAACGGTGAAAAGTGGGTGTACATTGTACACAGTTGCATTATGTAACATAATGTGCACGTCTGCTTACCCTTTCCGGGATAAAAGGCGATACTTTCGATACCTATTGGCTAAATACATCTATCTACTTATAGTAGCACTTATCGGTAGTTTTACGTTGTTACTTTGTGTGAAAAAGGTTTCTACAGTAAAACGGCAACTCAATTCATACATTGTCCTTTTAATAAAAAAAGTCATCGAAATAAAAACAAAATGGAAACCTTAACTAATTTTACGGCAGAACCTATCTACCTATCTTATTAATCAGCCACGCATCAGAAAATTGCATAAGGTACCTACCTACCTACCTATTTTAAGTTTAAAATTAACTTTTTTTTAAATAAATCGTCGTGCAATCACAGGGTTTCGTTATCTCGTTTCAGACGTCCAATTAAAATGTTGCTACACCAATCGTTTGGTGGGAAGGGGAGCGGAAAATGCTTGCACGTGATACACCCACGTTCCCATGTAGGGACATGAGATTCGACTGTAGAATATAACCAGTATTTATTTATTTGTACTGTAGCTTCTGCCAGTGGTTTCGTCCGCGTACCCGTGGGATAAAGTAGCCTATGTATTAGTCCAGTGCATAATTTATTTATTTATTTTATATTTTATGTACATTATACAAAGGTGGACTTAATGCCAATTTGGCATGCTCTAACAGTCAACCCCCAATGTGGCATTCTGTGTCACGTGGAAGCATAATCTACCCCTATCCTATACTTCATCCCGAATCCTTAAGCAGTTTTGACATGATTTAGTAGCAAACATACAAGCAAACTTCTTATCTCACTAATATTACTCGTATAATTACGAAAGTTTGTGAATTTTTATTTGTGTGTATGTCTGTTGCTCAGTAACGTCAAAACGGCTGAAGGGATCGGGATGAAATTAGACGAAGCCGCTGGCAGAAGCTAGTTTCTAATATTAGTTAGATTCGTCGTGTAGTTACAGCACAGTAGAATACATTTCTACCAGCCCTACTCTTGCTGCGGGTCTCGTAAGAGACGACTAACAGGGACTACATATTAAACAGAGACCCGCAGCAGCCCTCTCATCCTTTTAAACTGCGATTAAGTTTAACGTAGTCGTCTAGTTGTCTACCTACGAATATATCGACCGCAACTTAGGTAGGAGAAAACAAAAAGCAAGATTAAAAATACGTACTTACTTACACAAAAGGTTGTTTTAAGTACATATTTATCTAACTTAGGTTAAGTAAAAAGGACGAGTTTTTTCAAGTACCAAAAATGTCAACAGATCGACCGCGTCAGCCGTATCTAAACCATAATCCTATATCGAAAACATAGTAAATTCAGAGACAATTTAGCCATTATCTTATAATCCCAAATCCCTGATCTCAAACTGCACTAGTTTGAAAGCTTTAGTCGACTTTAGGGAATGATTTATGTATAGTATATGGATGTGGTCAACTCCCGAGGGTGTTTAAATGCAAACTATGTATATTCGTTACCTATCTATTGACTGTGAGTATGAACAATTTGTATTCAAGTCCTATGGGAGTGTGTTTCTGTGTCGGAAGCGAACTAGTTAGTAAGTTATGTAAATGTTTCATTATGTATTTATGTATTTTACAGTAATAGAGATAAGTAGAAAGTCTACTAGGAAATGTTTGTTTAGATGTTACATTGTGTTTATAAATTCACCAATGTAATAGGAGGTAAACCAGACTCCCGAATACCAAAGCCCGATATACACGACTACTCAAACTGAATATGAGTTCTGTAGTCATTCTTTTCAGGGCGGAGAAGAATGCTACACCACAAAGCAAACATTTTTAATTAATAATACATTTTTTTTAATTCGGCATTTATATAATTAACGACTGAATAACCAATTTAAAGACCAACCGGCCTAATTGAAAGTAATTGGAAGAGGCCTATGTTCAGTATTGGACGTCTTGTGGTTGAAATGATGATGTTGGACCAATTTTTAACCAGCATCATCACTGTCTGTCTGCTCGTTCTGGCTAATCTCTGAAATGGTGGGATCGATTTGACGGGACTTTTATTGTTAGGTAGCTGATGTACTAAAGAGAAATTTGTGCTACTTTTATTCCAGAAAAAATAACTCAAATTCTGTCGATAGTTATTATTTTCTATGCGGACGAAGTCACAGGCACCAGCTAGTACCATAATATTGTACAACAAATTACTAATACTGCATCCTACTTATGAAAACTTGTACATATAGAGAAGCTTGTACTTTACATTACCTACGGGCTACAGGAAACTTTTAGTTTAACGTTTCCGTTAAGTTTATAACTGGCGTTTAAGACTTTAATGTATACGTTTCAAGTTAAATTTGTTAACCATTTAAAGTTATTTGTACACAGACTTTTCACTACATAGTATAAAACAAAGTAGCTTTTTCTGACATCGAGATTTTGATGCGGTTTTTTTAATAGATAGAGTGATCTAGAGGAAAGTTTATATGTATACAGGCATAATATATCACCATTGCACCCATGCGAAGCTGGGACGGGTCGCTAGTTTCTTTATAATTTACTATCTGATGTCTCCAATTTCGATCGCGTGGATTGGATTTTGTAACTAAAATATAATTCCAAAATTAAATTACCTAAACAATTTTTTTGTGCAATCTTGTCAGTACTATTTTTGAGCCATGCTTGGGCACGAATGAGCCGGCTTAATTGGAGTGATTGATACCACGGCTTTACAGAAAACCGACGTGAAACAACGCTTATGTTGTGTTTCGTTGTTTGACTGAGGTTATCGGAGGCCTAATCCCCAGTCGTTTGTTTACCGGTTTATACCATAAAAAGAACTAGTATAAAACCACATGCAGCCAAAATCCAAATCCAAAAGCAAAGTGAGTTTTAAGTAGAAACAGGAACAGGTATGTTCATAATCCGCTTTAATGTAGCTTTGGGCGTGTGTTTTATATTTCCACGTTGGGAATTGAGGTTTCTGTTTGTAGCTATAAAGAAAATGTATTTTGTTTGCGTCAAAATATTATAAAGCATATGGAAATACATATTTTAATTTTGAGGTTCTGCTTGATGCTACATAGATTTAATAATAAAATATGTATTAAATTGAGAAATTGTAAAGAACAGACGAAAGATATAGTTGCCTAGGAGCATAAATAACTATTTAATATTTTGACTGCCAACAAAAATCTGTTGAAGGCAAATCCTCCGCTAGCGCCGGTCATTTGACCCCCGTGGCAGCCAATATGTTAAACAACCTTTTCTTTGCCTATAAATATGACTTTGACTATATATTCGCTGGTCGCTGTCAAACGACCTATCTGAAAGTCACTGAGAGGTCTATGAGCAGCAGAATATATCTTGCGGCTGACATGATGAGGATGATAGCCAGATGAGTCTAAGAACTTGAGATTTTGTTTAAAACATCTATCTGATTAATCAAGGTTTCGAAACGAACATTCCACTCACAAAACCTACGTGCAGAAGGAATCTATAGAAAAAATCTGCAAAGCATCACACGACTTACTGTTTATCGACCAGCCGTTTCCGAGTATCGTGCAGTACAGACAGATGCGCGGCATATGGTGTTCAATTGCAAACGTCCGGTTTGGTATTGTAATTTTCATTGATATATTATTGTTTTTAAATAATGACTTTTTGAGTGAAAGGTGGCAGGTGTTTACTGAAGGATAGTAAGGTTAAAGATAAGTTCGGTTTGGTTATTGATGTTTTTATAATAGGTTTGATTTTTCCTTCCTTGTAATAATTGGGTTCATTTACCCCGTTGAGTATAGAAAATTGCTTCCTTATTAAATGTTAAGATTGAGAAACTATGTTCGTCATAAGTTTACGTCGAAATAAAATGCTGCGATGTACGGGTCTGCGGACGGCAAGCAATTCATGTTTCGTGCGCCCCTCATAGAGCCATCAGACCACCACAGATGGGGCCTCTTAATTCCTTTATACCTTTTAATTCTAAATAGTGGCAAATATACCTAGGTAACTTAGCACTGGTTTCATAGGAGTTATTTTTTCGTTCATCAGAGAAACAACTCAGTTCTTTTGAAGCACAACTTTGTCCTAGGTATACTAACACAAAAAGCCTAACTTTTATCTTATGTTACTAACAACGACATAACAAAAATCAGTTATTTGTCGGATTTGTCTAGTAAAACATTATGAGTACGAGTTGACATCACATTCATTAATTCTACATAACACCCTCGTCAGTATGATTGAAGATGTGCGTTGACATTTATATTTTGTGAGAAATCGTGTATTTTCTGTGTCATCTGAAAACGTTTGTGAAACGTGTAAAAGACAGATGTATGCAGATTTTTATTTGACACAATTATGTGGATATAATTAGGTGAAATTGTGTTGCATCAATGCTTGTAGCTGTACTATAGCCATAGCGTATAGGTTTAAACGCCTTAGTATATAAAGATCCGGAGCTACGGACTACCTAGTGGGGTTACCAGGGCTCCGGATCGAAAAGCTGACACTGAGTAGGATCGGGGTGATTTTTAGTCAGTAATAGTCTGACACCCCTTACGCCTCACCCAAGGCGGGTAAAAGCATTGGATTATCTTTCCCCTAAAAAAAAAACAAGTATAGAAAGATATACTTTCGCACTAATGGATTGAAAGTAGTTAATACAACTTTTGATGCTTCAAGCAAGCTTCATGTATAAACTTAAGTCATTAGTTCCATGCAAAAACTGACAAAGTATCACCTACTAGGATCCTTACATACTTCTTTAACTTACACCACATTCATGCATCTGGTCCTACAAGCACACCGATTAAGTATTACAACTAAGTAAATTAGTTAAAATAGACGTTGAATTTAGTCAAAACATGATACTAAGGTATTTAGTGCTCAAAGGCGTCAGTCTAGACATGTTGCATCGATCGAATATAAAATAAGATTCCTTGGAATTTCGACTTATACAAAGCTGTTTATTTGCGTAGATCTCAAAATAAATTAGGGATAATTCGATATTCGATTAATTTATTAGATTAGATTTTGAGATTATGTTATTTGATATTAAATATAAGCTTATTGACTTTTAAAATTCTTAGTAGTCGGACTAATTAAAACATGGTCTATAGTGGTGTAATCTATCTACAGAAAATTAATATTATAAATGTGATAGTTTGATTAGATGTTTGTTACTCAATAACATCAGAATAGCTGAAAGAATTTATATGATATACTGCCATAGAGGTTGATCATAACCATAGGCAATGCACCTATGACTCCTTTGGTGTTGCGAGTGTCCATTAGCGGCGCTGATCGCTTACCATCAGGTGACCCAATACCACATAGACGACTACTAAAGCCTGGAATAACACATAGAGGACTTTTTGACCAAGTAACGTGATCAAGGGATGGGGTGGTTTGTTTTTAGTCAGTAAGAGTCTGACACTCCCTCTCGCCTCGCCTAAGGCAGGAGAAGACATTCGACGATTTTCGCCACTCAAAAAAGAAGTTACGTGCTCAAGACCACTGGCAACGTTTACTTTTTAAAAGAATAACTATAGGCAATTCCTACAAAGATCAACAATTCATGTTCTCATACAAATAAATAACAATAAATCGTGCTGTACAAACTGTCTAACACCCACGAAGTAAGATACAAAACTAACGAACAAAGAATACGACAAAAGTTTAGTGAAAAAAACTTCAACAAAGGTCATAGTCCTTTCTAAAAAACCTCACAAATCAGTGTCCAGATGTTTTGTTTGTAGAAGTGTGCGATTTTAAACCTTATCAGTAGAGAAATAAAGGCTTTATAAAAGTATAGATAGTTGTGTACATGATCATAAAATGATGAATGTTTGACTAGATGTGGTCCTGGTTTGGACAAAGTGATTTTTGCAAACATTGCAAGATGATTTTGTGTCGTATAAGTAAAGACGGCATTAGGAAACACAAACGATTAAAATATCAACATAATATAATGATGTTTGTTATTTCTCAAGTAGATAGACAGTAGTTACTTTACTTCAGCGAGATTCGAGTTCCATCACACTGTATTATTATACACGTGAAAGTTTGTTTGTTTGTATTATTGTCCGTCAATCACGCTGAAACAACTAAACGGATTTTAATGTAATTTGATATTCATACAGGGTATGAGCAGACTGGGTGATAGAATACTTTTTATCCCACGGGACCGCGGGCGAAGTCGCTGGCAGAAAGCTAGTAATAAATTAATAATGTAATCACCATTTCATGCCTCTTCCTGCAAATTACCATGGCTTTCTGAAATATCACAGGAATATACTATCATGCCTGCAAGTATTCCTCGAAGGGATATATCTTTACTTAACAACATAACTTTAATTTACACTTTACCAAGAAGAATCAAGCCATATTCTTCTATGCCACATCCAGTTGCCAACAACGTAAATCTACGTCATCGCCCAGCTACACGAACTACGCGACATTGACTTTTACGTCGCAAACACAAATATTAAATGTTTGATTATGATATTATGTTTGCACAACTATTTAGGGTTGGCTGTCAGCTCCTTATCATAATTATTAAACTTGGAATATTTTCGTGTTTGCTACTATATTGTAGGGTTTATAACTTCACTACGTAGGTATGATTAGTCAAGTATGAATTGAGCAATTAACAATTAAGTTTTGGATTCGTGTGCTATATGATCCTGATCAACGATTGCTTAACTTGTTTTGGCGTGAATAAGTCTTCAGAAAGATTCCTTCATAAAAAAGACACTCAACTTATTCAACCGTCCATTTAACTCCATTTCAAAAACGATTAAATCAACATGTTCGATCGTGCACCAATTCGTTGCAGACTCAAAGAAAAAAATATCGAAGACACACAACGGAACTCTTCAATAAATAACAGCACAACGTTGGAAATTGCTTCAATCGGCTTTAAAATCATTGCTTTTAACACGCCATGATTCTGTTTTAAGCGTGATAGTCGTGATATACTCTGCAATGCATACTTTTCAGATATTCACCCTCCGGCCGGGTCAATAACCGGACTGACGTAGGGTTCAGTTACAGTCTGTATCGGTATTTTTTGTGAAGATGATTAAGTACTTAATACAGCTGTATGATAGCTAGATTATTATGTCTAATTAATCTTTCTGTCTACTCCAATGGATGAAAGCACGAGCTTAGCGGGAACCTGTCTAGAAAACCGGATTCTCGAATCTGTACGATTCGTGCAGTAGGTATGAATTGAAGAAATTTTCAAAGCACTATGTCTGAATTTGTTCCTATAGTTTAGTCTTATGTTACACGGAACTAATGCGAAAATTGGCGAAAATTTTGATATGACTTAATCAGCGAACTTCAGACAAAAAACAAACTTCTTTTTGCAAGCTTGTTTATACTATGAACAGTCACGTCCAAAAGCGACAATGCTGTAGAAGTTGATCATAAGGATCAAAAGTATCTCTTTATTTAATGGACCTACATTACTTTCAACTAATGATTAACTTAAATACGGCATTAAATACTAACAAAGTAACACAGGTTACACACGACCTATTTTTTAGGACTCATCGCATCGATTTACCAGAAACGTCCTTGGCACATATCAGGGTGAGAGGGAATCGTGCAAATTTTGGGAAAACTGAATTCCGTCCGGATGATATGCCACACTCCTGGGATCCGTACGGTATATATATTTTGTCGAGATTGGCAGCCCTAGGCGCCAGCGGCAACGAAATACACATACGTTGATATCGCAAACAATTTTCGTATGAAACATTCATCGTATCGTATGAAAAAATAAAGCGAAAACCGTGTTTTTAAATGTTAAAAGGTTTACTGAAAAACAGAATATGATAGAGGTATGAAAACCAATGGCAATTCATGAAGCTAGGATTTATTCATTTCAACCTATACACCTAACTGAATTATGGACATAAACTGACTGATATTAGAAACCTGTTGTTTATTTTCTTTGAGACTGTAGCAGCAGAACTAGACTAATTTTAAATCACTAAACTGTACCCTCTATAGGATTCATTACCTCAAAAACAATTAAAATGTCTACCACCCGATTTGGGCATTCACTTCGCACTCAGCTTAATTTCAATGGAGTATCAGCTTAACCTATCAGCGGGCAGGGTGAGCCTGCCTGTCTACATTAGCCAATCAAATCAGCTTACGTCACACGGGATTAACCAACACGTCTGGCTGTCACATTCGTTGCGTGTTTCAAGAGTACATACCCACACAATGATTGGACAATCCCTTTCATTTCGTTTTGATATCATTTGCACGAGACGATTGCTTTAAAATGTTTAAGGTTTTTTTGGGTTTAAATAGTGTTTCAACTTTGCTATTTCTAACATTTAATGACTATACTCTATAGGAAGGATATATGTAGTTTGGTATGTTGCCACCACTTCAAAGTCATCATGTGTTGATTTTGATTTTCTTAGTAGCTATGAAGTCTTGGTATGCATGACTTATGTTAGTGTCCTAGAGTGGGTCTAGCAACTTTTTACATAATATGTGAAACTTTTAACTAACTGATAATTTATCATTCGAAGAACTAAAGGCCGGCATTGCTCTAGCCATAGCTCTTCACTATTCACAAACACACGCTTTTTTATAGTATAATCCGGTAAACCAGCAGACGGATCACCTGATGGTAAGCAATCGCCGCCGCCCATGGACTATAATTAATTAACATTAATTGTATAAAACGCTTTTAATTTTAATTTAATTTACTACTCAAACTATTTCCTTTTAAGTCACAAACACCCTGCAAATAGTATAAATTAAGCCATTCTGAGCATATAAATACGTAATAATCCTGGCTCCAACGTGAATCAGAGCTAACGTACAGTTTACAGTTTACAGAGAAACGACCTCACGGGTCATCGACTCAGTTAATTTAGTTCGAAAGGGAAAATACTGGCTACTGAACATTACCCGTTTGATGGCTTTTAGGGTTTATTAGCTTAAATATACTGGGTTTCATGTGTATAGTGGAATATATGTCGTTTATTGAACGGTAGTTAATGGCTATGTTAGAGAATTTTGAACCTTATTGACTAAGGTTACGTTTTGTTTAGTTGTTTTAAAGAACATGACCACAGAATACGAACATTCGAATGAAGTAGGTATATTAGGCAATAAACACAAACACTTACTCATTCTCTTTTTAAATTCAACCTAACTTGTTAGTTTACGTTACGTTAGCAATACTGTACCTTTAGTACGAGTACGAATACGAAACGAGAGCGCGTTCGGCGCTCTGATTGGCCTGTGCGAAAAAACCAACCAATCAGAGCGCCGAACGCGCTTACGTTTCGTTTTCGTTCAACGGAAAGCAAACTCGTACTAAGGGTACTGACATATATTTTCACGAACATAAAGAATAATCCAATCGTTTGAAAAATAATGAAAACGTTACACCATAACATTCATAACTCAGAATCGTTATGTAAAATACGTAATGGCTAAATTATACAAATGAAGAGGTGAAACAAAGGTAGATATAAAACACTGCAGCCACTGCAGGGGTTAAAAGCACCAATAGATATGATTTATTCGTACGTATAAAGGCGGTAGATAGTGTGAAATCGAGTTTTTCACCTGGTCTCCTTTATGGGAGAATACCTAAGTAAATTGCAATGCATTTACACTTGCTAAATAGGACTCAGTTATCAGTGGACTTCGATTAAAAGGATAGATCAGGATATCCTTAATTTCTTCATGCGATAATTAGAATAAATATTTTTTTTAAGTCTTTGACTGCCAATAGAAAAATGTTGAAGGCAAATCCTCCGCTAACGTCGGTCACCGGTGACCACCACGGCGTTCAATGTGTTAAATAATCTTCCTTTCTTTCTTTCTTTTAAAAAGGTAAAAAGAAAACATTAGCCATAAGTAAACTAAATTAAAGTAATATCTGAAAGAGTAATTTAAAATATTACCTTCCTTTAAATAAAATAAAGGACCCATAAAAAGACGTTAAACGTCGTGGCCGTGGCATAAAAACCAGACGATCGCAGTAAACACTCGAAAAGATAGCAAATAAAAAAAAAACAACATAATCTATCAAGCTACATCGCAAAATGACTGCATAATATCACGTTCGGAAAAATTCGTGTATTATACGACAAAATTATAAAATGTAGAACTTACGTTGCATGTGTATGTGCTGCTTGGGCATTTTGTAATCGGGCGGGTAACATCGTTCGTAGAAGTCTAGGTCGCTGACCTGGCATACCTCAGGCGTTGGTATTATCAGACCAGTGCCTGATATCGCCCTCTGCAGATGGTGTTCCTGTGGACAAAAATAATATTCTGTTAGTTTCATTAAGAACTTCAATAAACAAAATCGCTAGGTTCCAGTATATTTCGTTTCGTTTGGATTGGAATAATCATATTCATTGGTACCCATAGCTTAGCAGATAGTGCAAACAGACTCACTGTTTCCACCAGTACTTAGCTATGTGTTTTTATATGGAAAGATGTGCGCTATGGATCTGTGCTATGAACACCTTCCCTACATCGCATCTTCCTCGCACAGCTATATAACTTAGTATCAGTGGAAACGGTTCCATAGTTTCACAGTTTAGCCAATTATTACATCTTCGTAGCTACATAGCACACGTCTGGTGGAAAAGCACCATTAATCCTTACGAAGATACGAATGAATTTCGACCGGAGATCACGTAGAAGTGGATCAAATAAAGAAGTAGACTGCTTCAGTGAAGCAGCTCTTGGTCACCACAAAACCTTGCCATTCTATCAATCCCATTTCATTAATACATTCCAAAAATACCTACGATACCTACGTAGGAAGCTCATCGTCACCGTCATTCTTGCAATATTACATCAGACGAAACGCATACAGGATTACATAATTAGAACATTAATATTACTATTAGGTTTCGTAGCGCATTTGCAAACTGGATGCTTCATTCTGAATCGTCGGAGAATACAAATTAGGTGGTGCAAAGGGAAGGTAGCTAAACTCTATTACGACAGTGGATAGAATTATGAGAAGTATAGATAGGAATATTCTGTGATTAATTAAATAAAAATAAATATTTTTATGTCGTGGTAGAGAAAGATGAGGGTGCGGGCTCGAAATCTGCCAACATCAAGTACCAATGTGACTTTTTCCGAGTTATATTATGTACTTTCTAAGATTATTTAGACACCACTGACAAATGGTGAAGGAATTTGGTTAACAGTGGACACTACCATAGACTGTTGATGTGAATATTCTAACATTGGAGTTGGCTGCGCTGCATAGCTGTCTGCTTATAAATATGGATCCTGATGTTACTTGAAACTAATAGAGCTTTTCTCGAATAGTTCAGAGTAAGTCGCAAGTTTCAGTGAATTTAATATCCTAGCATATAGGTAAGAGCATACATTAATGTTTTGTCAACAATTACTTAAATAAAAATTCTACTGCATAATCACATTCTGAAATTATGAAATGAAACCAATGATTCCTTAACAAAATCAGACAAAGAGACTACAATAAAAAATAGAAATAGGTACTCATAATTTTTCGATAGATCTTTCTTTACATTATAACTTAGTATTCGGAGAAACGCCTAAATAAAATCTATGCGTCTCATAGGAATTGCTCAGATTTCTTTTAGGGTTTGAGAATGTAACCAAAGAAAGCTTTTAAATAGTTATTGTAAGAAGAAAATATATATGGACAATCCTTTTACATGTTTTATGAATCAATTTAAACATAGATTAGGTTAGTATTTGTATTGAAAGAACGTATTGATACCAAGTTTTTCTCAATTCCTAGATGGCAACTAAGAAAAAGACTTGCTGGCGAAAAGAGTGGTACTTCCAGCTGAAAGGAATTTTCCAGAAAAACTTGCTTCAATAGAATAGAATCATTAACTTACGTCATACTTAATCCGATTAGCCAAGAAACTAAGCAACGAAAGCGCTTACTATAATTAAAATAAATTGCCACCTAAGAAAGGGAGGGGTGTTTTTTTTATAATGTTTTCATTTCATATTGAAAAGAGGTATTTCTTTGTAGAGGTTTAAGGCGATTAGGGTCTAAGATATTATAACCTTTATGAAAAAAAGTAAAAGGATATTTTTAATATAGAAACTGGATTTTCATATAAAGAAATTGGACTAAGCACTTTTATATTAAACGTAAAGGTCTTGCTGAACCGTAGTTAGATTTTCTAGCTAAGGACCTATTTCACTAGAAATTCACCTTTGGAGATCTCTTTGTAAAATTATGAGCAGACTATAACACGCATAAATCATAGCTTATACTGCCACAAGCAAATCTTACAGTTACCAGAACCGCTTACAGATTAAAAATTTGAGGAAAGCTAAGGGTCGGTTCATCATCATCATCATCATCATCAGCCGAGAGACGTCCACTGCTGAACAAAGGCCTCCTCCTTAGTCCTCCACGTAGAACGACAAGCCGGGTCGGTTCATATCTGACGTAAAATACGTCGAACGTATCATCGGTTGTCGGTTGAGTGTGAAAGGCCAATTTTTTTTCTATACATTTATCTGTTCTGACGTTACGCGACCGATGATACGCGACGCAAGATCTTCAGACATGAACCGACCCTAAAGGATGAGGGATGTACAAAACTGAGAAGTATGACAGTACTAGAGTAAGACCTATACCCAGCACTGGGTAAGTCCAGAGGCGCTATAAGTATACCGGTCTTTTGGGGATAAGAAATTTAGCAGGGGTTGGTAATACGAGGGATTGGGACCGCTGGTAACCTCATTCGCACAACGAAACACAACGCGAGCGTTGTGTTTTCAGTTTTAGGTGAGGCCGTGGTATCACTACGGTCGAGCTAGAAGACTCATCATATCATGATATCATAGCTGCATAAAACCACTTTTTATCTTCGACAACCGAAGTATTACATAGTAAAGCTTCAAGGCTAAGTACTCATACAACAGCATACATACATCTGTCAACACGACTTGGAAACGTTCCCACAAGTCGTCAGCATCTCGAATCCGCATCGTGACGTCACCGTTCCGATAGAATAGATAGAACTATGACAACACTGCGGTAATATTGATAAGGTATCGATATGTGTGTGATTAGATCACTGATTATGTTGATGATGATGGTGTGAATTTTGTTTTTCGAGTATTTTTTGCGAGGAAACGTTGGTTATATTTTATTGAACAGTATAAACGTTGTGGTTATTAGACATATACTTTTTTCTAGAGGGGAAAATCATCCAATGACTTCTTCCTTGGACGAAACGAGAGGGAGTGTTAGACTATTACTGACTAAAACTCACTTCAATCCTATTCCTGCTTCGAATCGAAGTCCCGGCAACATAGGGTAACCTCCAATTCTATAAAGTTCACAGGAAACTCTCCTTTTTGTAAATAAAGTTAGAATTCCTCTGCAAAACTTTATCATTCCACATTCTTCACCTAGCTTACCCAAGTTTTAAGAAAACAAACACAAGTATATTAACCTTTTATTGTATGAGTCGTTAAACAAGAAGGCAGATCACCTCATGGTAAGCAGTCACCGCTGTTCATGGACACCCGAAACACCAGAGACAAGTGCATTACAACATGTTACTATAACACTCCTACATCAAAGAATTAAAAACAAAATACCTCTAACACTCACATCACAACAAAACTGTAACAATAAATCTACGTTCCCATTTTTTATTTTCTATATAAATCTAGGCACGAAATGACCGTAGTCTATATTTTTAATCAAGTCCATACAATTTCTAACAGAAATAACTGACCCAAACTCCTGGCTGGCACGCGATACCACGGCCAATTTCACCCGAAGCGAAGGTGACTTAGCATTCGCAGGGGCCGTTCGCGTCATGTCTTCTTTAATTTAAGTAAAAGAAAGTATCGGTATGTTGTGATTGGTTTTGTTAATGAATGGAAGACATGCGTTTATTGGAAACCGATTTAAAATATAGAAAAGAAGAAAGAAACAAAAAGCATTTATTTGACAGTAGACATGCACACAAATATAAAAGATTATAAAAAACATATTATACAGAATTATACGTGGAGGACTAAGGGGGAGACCATTGTTCAGCAGTGGACGTCTCTCGGCTGATAATGATGAAGATACTGAATAATAATATAGATCATACATCCGTCTGATACATTCGAGATTAAAATATTTTTAAGAGGATTAAATGGCCATCTATTCTCCATAAATCCATAACCAATTAAGGGTTCTACTAAATTCTCAATTATTCTCTTTATCAAATATTTAAGACACAATGTGCCTGCCCATTTCAACTGCTATAAATATTCACACACTACGGCCTTCCAAGTACTGTAAACCCATACATAGACCGCCTTTGGCAAGCGTAGACTAAGCTTAGCCAAAAACCAATACCTACATTTAATCAACAAGAACAGTTTTCTATTACAAAATAGAGGATCAAATCAGAACAACTACAATATGCCCCTATCAGATAGACCATTAACAAAGCCCCCATGCAATTTACTATCATAACAAATAAACAAACAAACAAATAGCCTTCTAATCAGTAAACACTACAAGTTCTACGCTTAACTTGGTCATAGGAAAAACATGAATTCTCTCTCAACTTACCCTCATTAACGAAGAAGGGAATTGAATTAAGGCGAGCCTACCGAAAACACATTCGGAATTTATTATGAACGTTGTTTTAGGTAAGGCAGGTAAATATTGTGTATTATGAAGATATTTCTTAGTAAAATCTTAGGTAGGTTTTTTTTGCAGTGGCTTCTCCCGCCTTGGGCGAGGCCAGAGGGAGTTTCAGACTCTTACTGATTAAAAACCACCCGTTCCTACTCCTGCTTTTCGAGCCGAAACCCCGATAAACCCGTTAGGTAGTCCGCAGCTCCAAAATCATAGGTAGGGTATGTCTTAAAACTATGACCAGCCCAGCGGTTGTGGAGAACAGTACCTACTCTCAAAATTTTCGGTGACCTGACGAAGTCGTTTAAGCCCCTGCTAAAATCGACGGCATTTTTGGGAAACTTGATCTAAAAAATGTCTTTATTAAGCAGTGCACGTAATCTGGCTGTTGTAATTATATCGATTGAATGGTCGTCTAAAGTATTATTTCCTTTTAGAAGCGTTACTTAAATAGCAGATTCTGCAAAAGACCCTTATGTACAACAACAAGTTCACCTCCTCACTTGAGAACTGGTTAAAATTGTACATTTAATATCTGTAGTACCTCTGTGTACTCCTTCGGGGCATTATCTTATCTCCTGATAAATGTAGCTGTTGATTAACTGCCTCGTAAAGGGACTTCTGTGAGCGTACCCAGAAAGGTTCTAATTACCGTGTCGATCAAATTACTCTTGGGATTTTGGACTACCGATTTTCTTAATAGCGCCATGAAGCGGGTTTATGCTTGTCATTTAATAAAGTAGCTTCTACCTATTTTTTTGCGTATGATTGAGAGGTTGGAATAAAACAAATATTACTCTATAGACTATGATTTATCTCTGTGTCAAAACAGATTGTTTACTGGTCCCAGTGGGACTGAGTAGCAAAGAAATATAGATTCAGCCGTACCTTAACCATTTATTATTCCAGTAGGATAAAATAATAACCTCAAAAACTGGGTGAAACAATACCACGTCAATACCAATCAAAGGCAGTTTCCATCAGTCCAAAATCTACAATAAATCACGTAAACGTTTTGCTAATAAATAAAATAAACATCCACAAAACAAACGAAGGCATTTTCCATTCGTATACACCAATAAAACTGACCCGAATTCAGCGTGGCAGTCAGTTTTATCAATGAAAATTAATGGTCCACATAAACCACTGTGATCGTGGCAATCCCCTAAAACTAACCCTAGCCGATAAATTGATGCGGTTCCCGGTTATTTACCCTTTAGAACCTTTCAATTAATCATTTAAATACCCATTGTCTATTTGTTACTTTTCCTGTCTTTGTGAACCTCTATTTGTCTTGGGTAAACTGTCTGAGACTTAAGTCGAAGGAATCTTATAGATTCTGGTATTTTGTGTTAGTAAAGTATAACATGACCGTTGTAATTGGCCAAAATAGTAGCCTGAGGTACACCAACAGTGTATTTCATACAATTACCGAGAATTTCCGGAGCAAAACGAGGGATATTATTTTTTTAACCCCAAAAAGAAAAATAACTTATATTGGGCAGTCGCCAAGATATAAAAGCGTTTTGATTTAACGCACAAAAAATACATCGATACCTATACATTGTCGCACATTATACGCACACACATATTTACTATCAAAACAGTGTAGCGTAGAGATAAGACGATATGAATGGACCGTGCATACCTACTAATGCTTTATCATCCCACGCGTTCAATCTGCTATAATAACCAGCGGTCACAAGATACTGTGTACCGTACAATCGATAAATTTGAATCATGACCTGCTTTGACTATAAATCGTTTGAAGTAATTGACTAACATGGTTAGGTTAGATATTGTATTGTATATTTATGGGAATGTCGACAGTAAGAGAGTAAGCTTAAGGTGAGTCATAATTAAAAGGTGTCGATTGTACCTATCCATTACTTTTTACCTGTCGTTGTTTATATAATATTTGTACATCTAATGCACGCTACACTTACCTTACGTATTTAACTGTACAGTACCTTATCGTATCGTATATTAAATACGTAATAGTATCATATACGATAATCTTAAGGTGTGTAGCCGTTATAAGTAATCGAATGATAAGCGAGACTTTGTAGCATTGCAGCTGATGCGCAAATGCGACTTTCTTAAAAAATATATGATACATAAGTCAATTATTATGTTATTGGCTTACTCACGTAACTGTTTGACGAGGAACTCGACTAGTTTCAAGCCATATTAGAGGCTCATATTCATTGAGTAGCAGCGCGACAATCGCTACGTCGTATGTCGCAGATGTTCATGAGCAGCAGCTCATGAACATGAGCTTCTAGCGTGGCTTGAAATTAGAAACTAGTCGAGTTCCTCGTCAAACAATTACGTGAGTAAGCCGATATCATAATAATTAAATTAGTATGTCTCACGAAAGTTATAATAAAAAGACATATAAGTCCCTGAACATAAGAAACATGGGTACATACATAATATATTCACCTTTTAGTACCTGTATATATCTACTTATACGTCTGAAAAGATGACAGACAAAAA
This sequence comes from Spodoptera frugiperda, assembly GCF_023101765.2. Taxonomy (NCBI): domain Eukaryota; kingdom Metazoa; phylum Arthropoda; class Insecta; order Lepidoptera; family Noctuidae; genus Spodoptera; species Spodoptera frugiperda. The sequence continues at coordinate 6,449,609 of NC_064233.1, forward strand.
TAGTTTGCGAACAAACTTTTTGCGAAGGGTATCCGTCGGGTTCAAACGCGTAATACTTCCGAGCCTCCGACCCGGCTCCCTTTAAGAGGGACGGAGGAAGAGTAAATATAATAAATAATATGTAACAAGCCTCTCAAGAACGTCTCGAGAGTTAGGATTTGTTGGCGATTGAAATAGAAAGACTGTACGGTCTGGCGCTTGCAATTTTCTTGTAAATGATTTGTATGTTTACTTTGTTTATCTTTTGATTTAGAGTCATTGGGGAGGTCTGTGTTTAGCAGTGGACATCTTGTGGCTGATATGATGATGATGATGATCCTTTAACCTTTGCGTATTTAGGGAACAGAGAGTAAAGTTCCTTAAGAAAAGGAGGATTCTCCGACCAGGTGAGATGATCGTGCCTGGCGGGCTTTCTGCCCAACTGTTGTTCGTTGGGATTTTCTATCCATGTTTATTCGCATTTAAACTTCATAATGTGCGATGTAGGATTAATGACGTTATCCGTCGATCGACTATGTGCGACTTCTATCACCTGTCACTTGTCATGTCGCCACACCTGCCTGTTTTTCTATTCATATTTCGTTACTCTATTTAAATTAAACCCAATAGCTACTAAAAACATATCTAGTGTATGTTTTCACCAGTAAATAAAAAATAAGTTATGAATAATTAAGTACCGTAGACAAAGCAGTGTGGGCGGAAAACTAATAAATACCAACATACTCCCATTTTTTTAAATTATCTGTGGGAAAATGGGTGCCTAGGGACTTAAGGCAGCCGTTAATGTTATTTACGGAAGAGTTGTATCGAATGAGAATGGATCGTAACATAGGTAGAGGGTGCTTGAGGTGAACAGGCGTCAATCGGATTGGTAATGTATTGAAAGAAGGGTAAAATTAAAAGTAGCTGAAGCCAAAGCTGATGTATGGAGAGAGAGAGGTCTTATCAGGGCACTTTTATTCTTTCTACGTTTCACGTTTTAGTAATACAACGAGAACACAATATCTGTACTGTAGAAGACTTTTTAGTACTTACTTTAGAACCGTACATTATTTTAACGTATGAAAGCAACTCCTGGATACAATATCAGACATCATACTGAGAATGTTGACATTAAAGCATAGTTAAAGGTTAGTTTTCCACCTGAGATGTGCTATGTAGCTATACTACGAAGATGTATTAGCTAAGCTGTGAAACTATGTGACCGTTTCCACTGATACCAAGTTACGTAGCTCTTATAAAACTATAAAAATGAAACTAACCAAACTTTCGCAAAATCAATACAAACATAATACCATAACATTTCGAGTCCATCATCGTACAGTTCGCTGAATCGTGTCGGTAATTGAACTTAGGCGAGTACGGTCCAACGCATACGACCCGTCGGGTACCAAATGGAAGTTGTTTGGGTTCTCGCAAGATTACCAGGCGGAAATGAGAGTCTTGTTAGGGGAGAATACTTGGAAGAAATCTCAAGTTTCCTTCATTATTGTGTTAATAAGAAACGAGTGTATATGTATGAAGTGAAGTTTGGCAGGGAATTAAGGAAGGCAAACACATATTACACAGAATATGTAATGTTGTGTAAGACCTTCGGGATCAAGAGCCATTCGATTTTCGCAGTAGCGTATTGGCAAAAACTGACAAAACTTTATATACCTCTATGGCGACACATGACAAGTGACAGATGACAGAAGTCGCACATAGACGGTCGTCATAAATACTTATAAAGTTAACATACGAATAAATATGAATAGAAAATCCTAACTAACAACAGTTGTGCAGAAAGCGCGCCGGCCACGATCACCTCGCCTGGTTGGAAGATCCTCCTTTTCTTAGGGTACTTTTCTCTCTACTCCCTAAACCTGTTAAAGCACACAAAGAAAAAGTAAAGCGCAGTTTATTTCCATAACTATGCATATTTTCTAATTCATCTCGTTACTTCTTTCATTCTTCGATAACCTGAACCTTATCATCTCATCAAAAATTGTGAAACTGTATAACCTTTTAAGTATTCACAAAATAGGCACCTAAAAAACTTCAAACAAAAATACTTTGTTCTAAATAAAGAGTTATAAAAGCCACACCACGAACGATGGAAACCAATAGCAGATAGCAGAATAAAATAATATAAACACAACTTATTCTTTTCCATTAGGTAGAAATATAATTTCTATTGGAATTACCTGGAACTCGGTTACTTTAAAAAACTAAGTCCAAGCAATAATGGCAGTGAAATGAAAGAAAAAGTGTATAAAGCCGTTGCTATAACTGAGTTCTGCAAGTAATGGAAAATATTTTATGAGCGTACTAAGGTCGGTTTTGCACCAGAGATGTGCTATGTAGCTATGCTACTAAGATGTTAAAGTAAAGTTTTGATGTTATATTTATAGTTCTAAAGTTTAAAATGTAGTTAAGTGCATATGGGTGATTTTCCACCAGTAATGTACTATGTTTATATGCAGCTATGCTGCGAAGATGTAATAACTAAGCTGTGAAACTAGGTGACCGTTTCCACTGATACTAAGTTATGTAGCTGTGCGAGGAAGATGCACAGCTCGAGTATGCGATGTATCGATAGTAGGAAGCCATCCATAGCACGCACCTTTCCATATAAAAAACATAGCTTAGCTGAGTCCGTTTCCACCAGTGTTAAGCTATGTGTACCAATGAATATAATTGGTGGAAGCCAAACACATCCACAGCAACGTAGCATAGCACATCTCTGGTGGAAAAGCATCCTAAGTCCGCCTCGGTCGTCCGGTGGTTAGAAACGTGCTCTAGCGTAAAAGTATTATACGTATTGACGTTTTCAATTATGAGGAAAGGGGTGGTTTAGATTCTTACATTGTAGTACATAGTACACAGCAGCGGTTTACTTTTCATCAGTTATTTCTTATATTACGAGTTTCATACAGTATACATTTTTAACAGCTCACACATAGTACCCACTTAGTTTTAAGACCAATATTCGTGATGCTTAGCGACTGAGGTGCTCTCTTTTGTGCCTTTAGTCTTAAGTAATTTTGTCTCCTGCATTAAATTCACTATTTAAGTGAAGGGAAGTGAAAACTATCGTTTTTTTTTTCTTATCCTCTAATAATATCATCTGATTTATTTTATTTCGTCGTGAAGAGACATTCATATCCCTGGGACGCTCTGGACTTCAATATTTTAATGTTTTCATGGTTGTATCTTACTTCTAGATCCTGGCTTACCGGAGCTGCAGCGGTTTTGGGAGATTGCGGCGGACTTGTCCAATAATTAAAAAAAATACACTTTCTTTTGTACGAAGGGATAAGTAAAAATACTATATATTAAATACTGTTCACCAACGATTTTCATCAGTTACGTTATCTATATATTAATACGTGATGCAAAAACTTTGGACCTCTTTTTACGATAATTGCGCGGACGTAGGAGCATAAAATTTGGTACACTTATAGTTTATGTGTAGGAAAAGTGTAGAACGCTAATATTTTTCAAAAATAATGCTTATAAAGTACATTAAATCAATAAATAAAACATTACACACACATGCATAGTATCTGATCGTATTTGACAAAACGTCAAAATCGATAGACATTGCGATGATATTCTCACGTCTCATATGAAAAGAGTTTTATAAAAGAGTTTGAGTTAAATAAAAATTATCCTTCAACGTACGTTAAGTGGTATTGTAAATTAAATCATATATGGTCGAATTTCGGCCACTAGGCGACCACTAGTCAATAGTAATAAACAAAGTTATTAAACCAGTTCCTGTAGTTAATCTTTAAAGAACAGACAGACTTTGACGCATATTGATAAAGCTATTTTTACTACTACTAAAGTGATAGTCTTATCTCAGGATCAATTTATATTAAAGCGAAGTTTTAAAAGTAAAATTGTAACAATATTGAGTTTATAGCGCGCAATAGTAAGACTAACGAGTCCGCGCACACCCCATCCCTAACCCGACGCTCGGCACGAGTCCGCGCCCGCGCCGCCACCGCCCCTAACCGCCAGTGACGCGAGTACAGTACGATTGAGCGCACGTACGCTCCTGCCGCGCGCCGAGTAGGTTTTCTTCTAAGTATTAGTATTGTTCTTAATCTGTACAAGTTGTGTAATTATTTACTATAATAATTAAACGGTCGTTATAATAAATATTTATTGAGTTATTCACTCCCTCGACCTATAACTTCTGATATCGAATACACTCCACTATAGGGTGACTAAAATCCTGATTTGACATTGATATAATGAATGACAAAGTAATACATTTATCCTATTTCCATACATTGATTTTTCTATGCCTTTCAACTAAGGTATAGATAGATAGCATGTCTCTAGTAGGAAATGTCAAGAATGTCCGAGAAAAATGTCTACTGATAAGGGCTGCATTCCTTATAACAATAATTAAGAAGATACGAGAATGCATAGCAAAAATGAATCAATGTTAATAAAGTGAAAAAGATATTTAAGCCAAAAACAATTTGACTAATTCATCTGTCCCTATAGGAGACAGGTGTATCGACACAATTATTATAATTTATGCAGATATTACTGTTAAAAATTTTCTCGAAAAAACGAACAAATACACCATTTCCCAACCAATTTCGTTCGACTAAAAGCTAATCAAAAGAGATCACTTTACCGGGACATCCGCTGACGATCCCCTACGGAGATCTGAACAAGAAGCGTCCCACCTAATCAATACGTTCCCGGTCCTGTTTACCATAAAATAGAAAGTAGATACTACGGGTACATTTGCCGAGACTGGTGCAGTGTCATCGACCTACGTCATCGGAGTGTAAACCACAGAATAAGGATGGCAGGCGGGGCTTAACGCTCCGTTACATTTCTCCTGCGCGTGTATTCTGTTACGTCTAGATATTTTTTCTTGAGGGAATGGTAAGATGGGGTTTTAAATTGAATGATAGTGTTACTTGATAGTCTAGACAGGTTCTCAATAACACTAAGAAGATTTTTAATGCACTTATTTCTTCAGGAACATGTTAGTGTAAATTTTAGGGATGTTTTGATTACGAGATTCAAGTCCACATTATCACCTCTCATGATACATATTCTCAAAATATTATTTTAATAATTTCAATGTGTATATTTGTTAGATCGCTCGATATATTATTAATTTCCTGATAAATAAAGTCTTTAACAAGTACTAATAAAATCAGTATACACGTGTATCTACTGAAATAACGTTTTATTTAAAAATGTAGAGTATACAGAAGGAATAAATTAGCGCAGTTTGCGGAACAAGATAAACCATAATCCAGTTCTTATACTCTGCGGGATAGAAAGAATTGTTTTGCTGCAGAGAGATATAACATTTTATGTTAAAGTTTTATATAATAGTGAAATGTTCAGCGGAGACTGCATTTAAATAGGGATATTTTATAAACTTACCACCGAAATAATAACAGATCTTTGGATCGTTGAAGTTTTTGACAAATGATCTATAGAGCTAATTTAATGTCAAGAATCGCTCTTGATATCTCGAATCTGAACTAAAGTTTTGGATTGAGATCAGTCATTAACACTTTAAACGTCACGGGGGTCATCGGTGACCGACGTTAAGGATTTGCCTTCAACAGTTTTATAACTTGCAGTTAAAGACTTAACTTATAAAACAACTTGCATAGGACTATAACAAGATAAGAGTTCTTCTTTTTCTTCTTCTAAAGAAGAATTAGCAATACACTTTCGTTATCACTCTGTAAATATTTACTACTTTCAGGGAGCATTTAAGTAAGGAACAATTTTCCAAATTATTCAACGTGAATCTAATTACAGACACCATCAGACGTCTCTCTACAGTGTCTACTACAGATTAAACGCTGTCTTTGTCTTTCTATATAAAAGAAAAGAGGACAAAAGATAGATATAAAGTAGCACGAAGTATACGGGGTGTCGTATAAACTAAGTTTCTTCTTTATATTGAATTAAGACTTAAGAGAAAATGTATCAACTTCGCTAAGACTTGCTAAAAGCAAGGGTAATAATTGAAAATGTTCATTAAGCTGAAGATATTGTAGTTCGGTTTTAAACTTATGAAAGTCATAACACGACACCCTTTACTCTCAGAAAGTATAAGCATAGTTGCACTTACACGTAATATTATCGTATTACCCACTCGAAAGCTGTGGGTTACCGGGGATCCGGTGCGAAAAAGCAGTAGGAACTGGGTGAGTTTTGTCAGTAAGAGTCTGACACTCCCTCTTGCCTCGCCCAACGCGACAGAAGTTATTGAATGATTTTCCTCTCATAAAAAAGGATATGTCGAATAACCACAACGTTTATGCTGTTTAATAAAATATTACAACAAAAGATTCCTTGCAAAAAATTCTCGAAAAACTAAACTCTCAATCCAGTAAGAGTCTGACACTGTGTGAGAAGTCATTCGATGATATCCTCATAAAAAAAAAACTCATCATCCACTTTTCAAGTACCATTTAGCGAGCCTAACCTATTGTCATAGACGTGTATTATGGGGTACTGGCAAACGAGCAGACAGATATTAAATCACCTGATATTAAGTACTAAGCGCCGCAAATCGACACCCAACATCAGAAGAGTGTAATAATAGGCAGACACCGACAAAATCTATTAAAATTAATTATAGAATACTTAAACAAGATCAAACAAAAAACGGTCCCTAATAAAAATTTCGTCTTAAAAATATATTTTCAAACGTCCTCATCGCCCTCTCGACCTACATAGATATTTTGTTGTTAGGCAACGAAGGTCAAACGTTCTAAGTCCCTTAACATTATAAGGTTTCTTCTTTCGTGTTGAAATTAGCTAATAATTGTGTAGAAACGGTCTCTTGTGTTGTGTGTATTGTCTAATCAAAGAATATTAATGGTTACCAAGAATCTACAAGGTAAACTTATTTATGACTTATGTTTACTTTTATTTTTGAATGGGGTAGGGGGGCAAACAAGCAGCCTTATCAACTGATGGTAAAACATCGCCGTCTATGGACACTCGAAATACCAAAGCAGAAGGGAGTTACGTGTGTTGCCGGCCTTTTGGATTGTGTCTCTATCAGAAACCACACTCTGGTTTAGTTATAACTTTCGTGAGACACACTAAACTAATTATTATGTTATCTGCTTACTGTAGCAGCGCGACAATCGCCGCGTCGTGTGTCGCGGAATGCTGCTCATGAAAATGAGCCTCTAGGATGGCTTGAAACTAGTCGAGTTCCTAATCAAACAGTTACGTGAGTAAGCCGATAACATAATAATCACTCTGGTTTTCTATGAGGCTCAAGTAAAAGGCCTTCGCGCTTAATTTAAATTTTCTGAACATCATCAACTCGATTAAAACAAAAAAAGTAACCATGACATGATACAATACCGAGTTACAAGCGAATTTTATCGCGTAACGATGTTGCAGCAACGAGTTGCGTAACCTAGCTATAAAAAGAAATTTCGTCCTCAAATGTAACCGAGCCTTTATTACAATTAAGTACGGAACAAATTAAGAGTAATTACGGCTTAATGAGAAGTCTTATAACTGTTTTCATTATGGATTATTTGTGTCACGAATAGAAATTACTTTTTTGGGAGACGAATTTATATAAAAATGTAATTACATTAGGGAAGTATTTGTGATGTAATTTTGACGATTTAATTCGTGTTTTTGTGTGTTTAATGTGTTCATCATATTTAGTAAAGAAGAATATTGTCACAAAGCTTTTAGTATCGTTTTATAACAAGGATCTCAAGGATAAGTTTATCACGAGAATATTAACTTAGAACATAGATTATACGCATCCTGAAATGAATCTATTTTCAATTTACATATTTTAGAAATAGGTAGATTGAAAACAGATTCTTTCACTCGACTACATGGGGAAAACAGTCCATTATATTCCAAACCAGACCAAAAATTACGCATGCTACTAATAGGACACTCTGTCATTCATTAAGTTATGTCCTAATTTCCTAAATGAGGTGATCTAATTCCTCATAGCCTAAATACTTGCTATGAAAGAAAGCATTGACAAGCTAAGATTGAAAGCAGAACGTTAGATACTTATATGTGATCGATTTTCTTCTCACAAAGGCAGATGACAGTGGCCAGTCGAGAGGTCCATTATTGTCCAACATATTGAAGTGAACTTAAGCCTTAAGCCCTTATTGTTATAGAAATAAGGTTGGTTTTAAGTGCTAAATTAAGATATCGTAACTGTAGCTTGTTAGCTCTTTAAAACACAACATTTCATTAGTTTTCTGTTGTACATAAGCGTACGTATTAACTAATAGAGCAGATATTCATCTATCCGTATTCGAAACTACATCAAAATCAGTTCAGTAGTTTCGGAGTGAGTATAACAAGCACGCATTGAACATTGCAAACAATTTACTACTTTTTTATGGTATACATCGGTAAACGAGCAGACGGATCATCTGACGGTAAGCAATCGCCACCGCCCATGGACACTCGAAACACCAGATGCTATACAAGTATGTTGACTACCTTTTGGGACTTGAAAATTACATCATACACGTCTTAATTCTCATAGTTTCTACATCACGCCAATTTTCATCAAGGATACCCCTTAGCATAAAACTAACGTAACATAATAATAAGTACCTACACAGTTACCGATAAAGTTTCAACTATCACATCGTGTTTACTCGACCGTGGATAAAACCACGTTGGATAAGTCTTTCAACGCAAACTATGTACAAGTATGACTCAATCTTGGAGTTTATTCTTATCCACATTCTCTTATCTTTGGAAGGTTGATCACGACCGCAGTTACCATTAAGGGCTCAGAGAATAAGCGATAAAATTATGTAGTAAACTCAAGTTTTACCGTGTCATGTTGAAGGTAATATTGGGCATATTTTTCCTTGAGAAGCGAAAGTAATTGGTGAAAATTTTGCGTTCTTTACATAACTAATCTGATCTCGTTTTTGCTAATTACTTTTTACAATTAACTTGAATGTCTCTTGTCAATTCTTCTCACATTTTTGCAATTAAATCAAAACCTTTCATAACAATTTCCCATTTAATGAAACAATCTCTGTACGAAACTCAAAAACCATGTAAAGGCCACTTAACAAAAAAAAAGAAACAAAAGCACATTTCGGGAGCACAAATAAAAACACAGGAACTCACATTAAATAAAGTCTAACAGCGTTCCCGGAACAGAGCAGCCATTATTCTTTGTGAATAATCGTTTTTACCAACAATATATCACTTGGAAATTATGAAAGTCAACATACTGGCATGAATTAGGGCCGGAGCGCTATGCTATGCTAACTTAGTCAACTGGTATTTTTTGGGGGAATTGGCCTAGTTTATGCTTTTATAACTTGTTATTTTGTACGATTTATTTTATCAATTCAGCAAAAAGCCCTGTCAATTCTAATAAAAGTTGAAGGTTGAGAAATGATAGGGGCATTTCTTATCGTTCAAGTTTTATTTGCGTAAAACCAAATCATAAAACCGCTATAGATCTGGAAGCTCGCATTTATCTTTGCACTTTTTTAAAAAGGGGGAATATCATTCAATGACTTCTCCCGCCTTGGACGACGCGAGAAGGAGTATCCAGACTCTTACTGACTAAAATACACCCCGTTCCTACTCCTGCTTTCCGAGCCGGAGCCCCGGTAAACCCGCTAGGTAGTTATCTCAGCCCAATAAAATTATTTTAACTATTGTAACATGGATTGCATTCTATTTTTAGCAACCAAAATACTATAAATATAACAAAACTATCAATAGAACTCCCTAAAATGCTTTACAACACTTAAACCTCAACTTCAAGTCACATTAAGTACACCAATGAACCACATTTTTTTTTTTTTTATGGAATAGGAGGCAAACGAGCAAACGAGTCACCTGATGGTAAGCGATCAACAACATACATACATACATCAACCCTCCTTCAATCCCTAACCACAAGTAATAGCAAAAACATCCAACTCCATGAAAGATTTCCCCTCCATTCATTCTTTAATCCCCATAAGCGAAACGCGTGACAAAACAACGCATGTTACGTATTTCTAAAACACCCTACTTACGAAAGAAAATAGAGGACGAAAAATTATTAATATTATGTAAAGCTACGCCAGACTACCTCGGGACCCTTACGATACCTATTAGCATTTTCAAATTGAGACCAGCTTTGTTTTCTTTGAATAATTCCCGCTAATTTGTGTTTAATTTACATCATGTTAATTACCGTTGTTCTTTTTGAGGGCCTTGTTTTACGTTGATATTTAGTTAATGAATATTTGTTATTATTAAGCGTGTAGTAGTAACAGAGCAAAGTGTATTGGTCACCACCATTACTCCTCCCGCGGGTGTCGTAGCACCCAATAATTAAATTGTCTTTTAAATTTTAACTTTAAATCGTAAGTCGTATGATATATTTCACAACGTCAGCGTCAACGTGGTAAGCAGTAAGCACGCTGGCAGCTTGCTTACCACCTTTTTGTGTCATTTCCAAAACAAAAAACGCCTTGCCGGAGCCGTGCTTATTAAAATTAAAGCACTTTAACTTTAGGGACTACATTTACATTTGACAGAAACTAAACTACAGCACTTTCATTAGGTTTACTAAACTTTTAAACTGTGCTATCCACATCCAGCCTGCCTTCCAAGAAGAGACAAATATGTCTTTCCTTTAGTGTATCTAGGTTTACTTTGTCCTTAGAAGTCTTATTAGTAAAATTGTTTCAGTCAAGCACATTGCTCATTAGTCCCATCAGATCCCTATAAAACCACAAATCAAAGTAATCTACCCACCGTACATGCAATTATATCGTTACACCAAAACACAAAGCGCTTAAGAAAAGCGCTGTTTCCGCTGAATTTAATGAATTGAAATCAGGACGCCGCTTTGGGGTGAAAAATCAAACGCAAGCTGTTTCGGCAAAACTTAATTTTGGTTTGGGAGTTCGTGTCGCGTATATAAAGATCTCATTATTAGATTAGATGTTAGAGTTTTAGTATACATACGAAATATTAGATGTGTATGCCATATTTAGGGAATTGCTTTATTATTTCTATGTAATAGGGGGACGCAATATGAATCGTATGAACGTAATTATTTGTAGAATTCATCTATTTATATAAGTTGTTCTGAAATATATTTAAAGTACGCCTACATGTTTCGCTTCTATTCTTGTATAAGGGCGAAATAAAAATGCCTATATCGTTGTTAATTAATATTCTAAAAGGGAAACATTTCGGACAAAATCTACAGACATAAGTAAAGATATATCAAAACACGAATATTTTGAAATGAAACGTAAGAACTTAGATACATCGTATCAATTGTAAATGTAAGAAAACTGGCTCTCAAAATACAGGTTTCCGTCTAGCTAGGTACGAATAGTTAGCTAAAAAACCTAAAAATCAATAGTTCCACTAGACGGATACCATTTATTTAGTTTTTGTACAAAATTCTTAGAATATACGCCCCGTAAAATACTTCGAGATAAATGTAATTAGGACTAGTTTAAACAGCGTCTATCAACAGTCTGTCGAGCGTCAAGATTACCGCAAATCCTCTCATGTAGAGAAGGCTCATACACCAGCAGCATAGATAGTCACTATTCATACCTTAAAATTTGAGCCTTAAATTATTTGATATTGAGGCAACCAATTACCAAATTAACATAACAATTAACATAGCTACATGAAGCCAATTATAGGTTATCTAAAAGAAACAGAAAACTTAGATAAATAGACTTAAATATTAGCAAACACTTACTTCCATTAATAATAATAACTATTTAGGTAGTGCAATATGAATATGGTCTCTTAAAAAGGTTGTATTCCATCAATTGCGTACCGAATGGCAACTGGATAGACAGACAGAGGGTCTAGTGTGAATTCCTTATTACCTATTAAATACAAAGAGTTTTCAGCTAAACAAAAAACACACTTGTTAGTAGTATTTTTTCTTTCTAACTGTAAGATAGTTACCTAAAAAGCTCCGTTATATCTATTAGTCTACCTAGTCTATCAGATACGAAGCCTATGAAGTTTTATTGCTAGCTCAATTTCTAGGAATATACCAATGACTACAAAAGGACCCATTCCAATATCACAATAACTGTACTTCTACGAATTTTATCATGAATTCAAATTAATATCTCAATGTTTACATCGGATGAAATCGTTCATTGAAATTTTAATACTACGTATTCAGTGAAATTAAAAATCTTTGGACTTGAGTTTGGTAACGATATTTTATGCTCTATTTAACTTACATAATTATAGAATACATAGGCACCGGTGTTAAGTGTCAATTTAATATAATTAGTGTAGCGTCTCGACTTCACAAAGTTATTTTCGAACCTTCTCGGAAATGTAACAAAAATGTACCATCGATCGTTCGAAAAATGCTGCCTAAAGTGATGGATCAAATTCCTCGTTCACACTGGACCAACTTGTGATCAGTAGACAACCAATGTTGGTACAGTATAGAGCGAGAACATAAAGAGATGTTGCAATTTTGTCCATATTGTAATGTCGTAACCACACATTCAGTGAAAACTACTTCACTAAAAATCTACGATCCGCCCCAGCTTCGCATGGGTACAAATACATTCATATTATGAATGTATTTGTATTATACATAGAAACCTACCTCTTGAATCACTTTATCTATTAAAACAAACCGCATCAAAATCCGTTGCGTAGTTTTAAAGATTTAAGCATACAAAGGGACATAGGGACAGAGAAAGCAACTTTGTTTCATACTATGTAGTGATGCTATAAAAGTCAAGGTATTTATTAGAATATAACAAATTCCTATGGGACATCATAATACCCTTAAAATAATTATTATGTTATTGGCTTACTCACGTAATAACATAATAATTAATTTAGTATGTCTCACGAAAGTTACGATAAAACCCTTAAAATAGTTTACAAAAAGAATTAAAATAATATTCATACGGCATCTCCTCTCGTCGGTACGTATCCTTAAATTCGGGTGTTACGTAATTCGGGGTCAATGATCTGAGGCCCGGCCATCGCATGGTTGTCGCTAGCGAATTTAAGCGCGAATCGTGTTCAAATTACACGTTAAATATTTTTTGTCGAGTTTGTAGTTATAACGTTTTTCGCTTGGTGTCAGACCGGAATTGATGTTTTTAGTTCTAAAGTAAAGTTTTGATGTTATATTTAGAGTTTTAAAGTTTAAAATGTAGTTAAGTGCATTAGAGTGCTTTTTCACCAGTGATGTGCTATGTTTATATGCTACGAAGATATAATAATTATAGCTAAGCTGCCAAACTAAGTGACCGTTTCCGCTGATACTCATATATAGCTCAACTATGTAGCTTTGCTTGGAAGATGCGCAGCTCGAGTATGCGATGTATCGACAGTAGGGCAGCCACCCATAACACGCATCTTTCCAAACAAAAAACCTAGCTTAGCTAAGTCCGTTTCCACCAGTGCTAAGCTATGTGTACCAATGAGTATGATTGGTGGAAGCCAAACGCATCTACAGCAACGTAGCATAGCACATCTCTGGTGGAAAAGCACTCTTAGTCTGCATGTTGCAGCTGAACTAAGCCTGATTTTATGTCTGTAATACCCATAAACTATCTAGCTATAAATTTATGACGCCTTGCGACTATTTAGTCGCGATAAGCAAGGCTGAAGCTTTTAAGATCATTATAAAGGGTCTATAAAGTATTAAATAGTACTAAGAATACGTAATGTCGCCCCCTCTCCGTCCCTTTGAAGAACTAAAACATGATTAAGTCTTTGACTGCCAATAGAAAACGGTTGAAGACAAATCCCTCGCTAACGTCGGTCACCGGTGACCACCATGGCGTTCAATGTGTTAATGATTATATTACATTGTCCACCCTTTGAACACCAAAATTTTAACAGACGTAAGGTAAAGAAATTCCTCATCTCTGGAGATAAAACATAAAACATTGAATAAAACCATGCAGTATAACAGTTACTTTTGTCTTATTCTCACAAAATAAGGTTTACAAACCAGCTGTCGTTGAGACCGGCTTGCAAGCGGCCCACGTGTCCGTATGATTGAATTATTTACAGTAAAACATCAAGTGCCTAAGTGCAAGTAGCTTCGGGGAGATGAATCATTTTTCTTGGTGGAAAGGAGTTTTTGAACGTGAAGTGTGTGGGTACACTATTATTTGAACATTAATTTCAAGATATTTCAAGTTTATTATTTGACCTGAAATTTTAATGTATTGTAACTCTCAAGCTGAGCTAATCATGTCAACTTTATATCTCATCCAATATCGGAAACTGAAATAAATATGTGAGTAATACGCGTCTCGTAAAAGTAAAAAAAAATAAAGAAATAAATATTAAAGTGCTAAATATAATTTCTCAATATTTGGTTTAACCATGAATTAGTTATTAGAAAAAATGTTTTTTATATAGGGAAGGAGATCAAAAGCTATACTAGCGCCACAGGCGTCGTTAAAACCTTTTCACTAGCATTCACAAAAGTTTCTATACCACTGAAACACGTTCAATCAAATCATTGTAAACACAAACGACACCTTACCCATTTACCGAGCAAAACTTGTGAATAAAAATCCTTGAAAGTCTTGAAACTCTGTCCTAAAGGGCTCAACAACTCTAGATTTATACGACAAGCTTGGATTAGGGCTGTCAGCCCGTTGATTACGGTATCTACATCTTTGCTCAAGTAGGGTAGACTTGGGGGGTTTATTGCTATTTATACCGCAGATCTCGTGAAGGGAATAAAAAAATCTCAAGTTTTCAAAAAGTGGTATCTGAGATCAGAGAAGTGTGCTTAAAATTGGCGACTTTATCCGTTTTGACATTGCAGATTGACAGTGATACTTTCTAATCCATAGCCGAAGAGACTATTATTGTGTATAAGACACCTTCATAGGTGCGTCTACTGTCATAATCATAAAAAAAATCAATATTAACAGCTCATGATAGTCCACTGCTAGATAATGGACCTCTAATACATTAGATAGTTTGCCAAAATATAATAATACTGTACAATTCTCGACGTCATGTTGCTACAGTTACTGCAGACGAAAAAGCAATAACACTTTTCCCAACAACGATCTAGTCTTCATCAATCGCAAAAGTGGTCGACTAAAGGAAAAAAAAACCTAAAAATTCAGCACTAAACTTTTACAATCAATCTTAAGTTAGTGTCTAGTAGAAACAAAGTTCGATTGTACCAACAAAGTTTTAAAATTGTGAAGAAAAACTGTAGTACAAGCTAACATTAGTTGGGGAATATTATAAAAAAGGAATTTTCAGCCTTTTATGTATCGACACTAAGCCTAATTCGGATTGTAAATTCTGAATTTGCAGCTGACAGACTTTTTTATATTGAAAAAGTCCTTTCCATCATCGTACCACAAGACAATCGACGAAGCGCCACCGCTTCATGGTAGATATCCCACCCACTCGCACGAAGCGCTTCGCTTCAAGCTTCCTAGTGCTTGGGAGTGGAATTATTTGCCTGAGTCCGTTTCATGATGGGTGTAACCTGGGTATCTTAAAGCCCGAGTGAATAGGTTGCTTATGGGTAGACGTGCTCCATCGTAGGCCGCATCATCACTTACCATCAGGCGAGATAGCGGCCAAACGTCGACCCATCAATTGGAAAAAGGGGTTGTAGTTTGTCCACTATCTCGGCTGGTGGTAAACGATGATGGAAGGCGTCTACCCTATAAGCTCCATTCACTCGGGTCTTCGAAAACACAGACTCTATAAATAAATTCACTCTTAAGTAGCCCCTGCAGAATATATTTAGTCCGTCTCATATGTTACAATTGATTTCAAGGCATTAACAATAAACAATTCAATCGAACACGCTGACTTATTAGTTTGCGCAACATAGTATATAATATTTGCATATTACTGAGAATATTCTCAAGATCAGATGCTTGGATGCTGCACTAAATGTAGTATCTTGCCAGGTGTGTCATTTCGTACGTCTAGTCTATTCAGTTTGAAATTACATGTAGCTTCTTTGATGATAAACATTTTGTTTAGTATTTTGTATTAATCACTGAATACAAGACCAACACTGCTGAAGATAAGCCTCCCTAATAATAAGTAAAAATATCATCAATTAATATTTTAAAGACTTTATTTTCGCAGGTTTCTTATTCTTATCAACATTATACAGTGAGACTTTTTACATAAAGTTGAAGAGTTTTGTGTTTGTTTGTTTGAACGCGATAATCTCTAGAAGTACTGGTTCGATTTGAAAAAATATTCTTATGTTAGATACTATATTTATCTAGGAAGGTTATAAGCTATAAAACATCACGCTACGACTCGTAGGAGCCGAGCAGAGCGGGGGAAGCCGCACCAGAGCTATAAGACCATATACAGAGACTGCTGCGAATAACCAGTCTTCAAGTCAACCAAACTTTAATACGATAATAAAAAAGAGACACAAAATCACTCTTACTCTATACCACAAAGCAAAAACATCAGTCCCAGTTATTTTCACATAAAAAGGCAATATCAATATTTTATACGAGAATACGACCTAAAAGATTTATAAACCTATTTTTGGGCGTTCGGATAATCAGGTTATAATCTATGGTATCGTAGTTATTTATGTATGGTAGGTGTAGTTTTTTTTACATGGCAGCAAAAAAGGTTTCATTTCATACGTTGGCTAGTTGGCCTTGGAATAGCGTGGTACGTATTACATAGTAAATCACGGTTGTGATACTAGTACATGTACAATTTGTTATTGCATTTGTTGTGAGTAGGTGTATGATATGTATTTATTGTATCCTTGCGCCATTTTGTGTGATGGTCGATAGCCTATATTGCTATAGTTTTCATTAATAACTATAATTTTGATATCAATTACGAATTTACGACAAAAACCTCACCCTAACCTAAAATTTGAATCTCCAAGGATTGTGGCGACACATGACAAGTGACAGATGACGACATAAATCCTACATCGCACATTATGAACTTTACATAGGAATAAACATGGATAGAAAATCAAACGAAAAACAATTGGGCAGAAAGCCCGCCAGAAACGATCATCTCGCCTGGTCCGAGGAACCTCCTTTAGTTAGGGAACTTTACTCTCTGTTTCCTAATGAATTATAGAAGAATCTTATAACTTTATAAGACTTTTGCATGGAGGCGTTGATTGCTAACCATCAGTTGCTTCCCTTTCGATTGGAAAACACCTTTTCACATTTAACTGGCATAGAATAAAGCATACACATATGAACGCGTTTAAAGGAAAGAACAGGTGAAACCATACGCCTAATGTACATTTTACATCATACATAAACTAACCAAGGTTCCTACAATATAGGTAGGTACCTAGATTGATATCAAATCTTCTTTGTTCAACAACAAAGAACGTACAAAATAGGGTTGTTAATTCGCCCTTTGTATCGCAACACCTGCCTTTAAGTACACGATAAGAGCCATGCAAAACTCACCCTTAAAGACTGTGCAATTACATTCACACTGTGGTTTTTATTAAACCCTTCAGAACCTGTCTTTTGAAATGATTATCAGTTTAAATGGGATTGTATTTCTTGTAAATTATAGTGATTTGAGTTTTAAGGGTCAATTTAGTTATCATTTATATCATAACTGTGGTACATGCAAATTCTTAGTAGGGTGAGATCTGAATCTTGGTTTGGGGAACTCGTTATTGTGATTTTCGAATTCGAAAGTCATACTAGGTTAGTAATTATGTCCGGAGCTGCGGACTACCTAGCGGGTTTACCGGGGCTCTGGCTCGAAAAGCAGGAGTAGGAACGGGGTGGTTTTTAGTCAGTAAGAGTCTGACACTGCCTCTCGTCTTGTCTAGGGCGGGAGAAGGCATTGGATGATCCCCCTACCCTAAAAAGGTTAGTAATTATTTCCACTTTAAAGGATTCCCCACAACACAGATTGAAACATGACTGAATAATAACAAAACGGACAAAGGCTGAACATTAGCTGTCTTAATACATTTGCCTGCCAAAATTTAGGATTATGTAAAGTTAGAAAAAATAAACGTAGCTAGTTGAAAACATACCATATACGTATAAGTACTTAATATATTTTAGCAATCACCGCAGAACTGCAACCGCCAAGATATCCAAAAATAAATGTTTTTCCTTATGAGCCGAGTGTATTAGGATTCGGGAGGAAAATTGTGGGAGCGATGAAGTCTTATCATCGTGGTTTATAGGGGGAAAAAAATATCTACGAAAAAGACTTGCTCGTGACAGAATAGCAAAATTCATTTCATGAAAAAAATCTTCGTAAGATATGAATAGATTTTTGGAAAGACCGTGTGTACGTTTTGTCTAATTGTAAACATGTTTCTAGATACTGAATTACTAGTGACTAAGACAATGCACAACCGAAACTACTGGGTATTTACACAATGCATCTTTATAAAAGAAGGATTTGCGCTATTCCCACAAAAATATTGGGATTTTTATCGGAAAGTCCCGAGCACACTAGGCGCAAAATATAAACGTAGCAGTCTCCTTAGATAAAGCGACTTTGTGTGGGAGTTATAGTAAACATATACTCTTTAAATGATGTCACCCAGATACGTCTAGCCTAGGTAAGCTAGCATAGCCACACTATCAATCATTAATGTTGAAAGCTATATCTCTGCGGGTAAAACGTGGATACAATGTTTACTTCACTTTTCATCAGATCACAAAACTAAATATTTAGTACTGCGAGACGTGATAATATACAGTTCAGTTCAATGTCTTCGGAGTTCACCAGGGCCTGGTGATCTGTAACACAGGTTCAACCGCTTACAGACACCAGTCTCAGAACTGTATATATCATCATCATCATATCAGCTACAAGACTCCGGACTTGCGGACTACCAAGCGGGTTTACAGGTTTGAAAAGCAGGAATAGGAACGGGGTGGTTTTTAGTCAGTAAGAGTCTGACACTCCCTCTCGCCTCGCCCAAGGCTGGAGAAGTCATTGGATGATTTTTTCTTTATAAAAACAGCTACAAGACGTTCACTACTGAAAGTAGACCTCCCTCAATGACTTCCAGATAGGTCTGTTGGCAGCGACCTGCATCCAGCGGCTCCTTGAGCCTTTAACTAGGTCCTATGTCCACCTTGTGGACTGAGCATAGGTCTGTCCAATAGTCGATACATAGAGTAAATATTTTACAGCAATATCTATAATAACAGAATCTCTATTTTCCACTACACACACTGATACATCGGAACAACCACACCCAGTTACATTTCATGTAATACAAGTATCCAGTTTCTAACGCCAGCGACTGAGTTAGTTTCTCTTTGTATGTAGGTATGTACGTTTGCAACATTGTATTATACGAATACATAATACATTTTTCACACCAGTTATTAACTAATAAAGAACGGATATATCGTTTACCTGTTCTGTTGATTTTTGGGAATCTTTTCCCTATTTTCATTATCACAATTATTCCATTAATTTCAGGTGTCTTTTCTATGGGTCACACACAAGTATTAAAGAGTTTTATACCGTCCCCATCACAAAAAGCAGTTTGAAATCATCAATATTAGCCTGTAAGTGCCCAATGTTAAGCAAAGGTCTCTCGAAGATATGGGCATTATTCACCACACCACGCTTGCTCAAGGCAGCTTGGCAATTTTAAACCTACAATTTTAAATTTAAAGTCCAAATTTCCTCACTATATTTTCCACAGAGTACCACAGCCATTTAATTCTGTCACAGCATAAAAAAAAACAATGGCATTTTGAGGCTAATGAAAGAAACGTGAAACGCACGTATTGGAATATGTACTCTAATTAAAAAGAGATAGAACACAAGATACGAATATTTAACCCCAATTAAGCTGAAACAGAGTAATTTCGTAGTCTTGACCGTCTTTTATCAGTGTCAGTCACAATTTAAATATTTATAAAGAGTTCATTATCGGTCAGTGACCTTTAATTAGCAAACTATTCAGAATTTTTTATATCTCCTGTTCGTGTGAGAGATTATAAATGCTATGTTTCGATGAAACTATGCGATTTTAGTACTTAAACGCGAGAGAATAGAAGTTCTATTTGTTTGTGTTAGTTGGGTCGATGCAAAGATTACGTCATTTCAAAGTAATAAAGTGAGCTTTCCGAAATATATTTGGTATATTTTGTTTAGAAAATGATATTTATAAGAGAAGTAAATGAACCCATAACACCTAAAATACTTTATTGATTTGTGATCGCTATGAATTTATATACTTAGAAATGTTTCGGTATCTGGCTGTTGAGACACAAAATATTAAACTACTTAACACATTTTCATACTATATCGGTCAAGTAGATTTTCAAGGGACTTTGTGCCTAATTGAAAAGATTTTTGATAAGAGGCGGAATCAACAGTACACAAACTTAATTCGCTAGTTGCCTTTTTTAAAATCATGTCCACGTTCAGTGTTACATACAGTATATCTGCATAAGCTTCAAATAACTTGGTAGTATTAAAAATAATGTATTTAAACGAGCAAAAAACTTATCCTAGACCCAAATCACGTAATGTTTTATGTTAGTTGACTAGCAAAACAAATTACATAACATGAATAACCCAGCTCAGAAAAGTAGGTACCTAAATTCCTAAACAAAACCTAAAACACTAAAGGAAATGAGCCAGCAAATCCGCATCCTAATCGATGCCTAGCCTGGCCCTGACAGCTGAGACCTACATAACATTGCTACGTATGTACAATGCCCGGCCGTAAATATTGCACATCATCCTTTGGGAAGAAACGATCGGTCAAGTTGCCTCATATAATGATCGTGACTATAAGCCGCTAAAACTAGTCCACAGTATCCTCGAATCATAAAAATATTAAAAAAGAAAATGTTTTGTTCAAATAAGGGGTCTTCTTAAGCCTTGCTTCGATACGAATGAGCTGGCTTGACCGGAGTGATACTACGACCTCACAGAAAACCGGCGTGAAACAACGCTTGTGTTGTGTTTCGCCAAATGCCCGATGCCCAATCCCCATTCAATATCCTCAAAAAAACCCCAAAAGTCCAACAACGCACTTGTCTCCTCCTCTGGTCATGTGGATGTCCAAAAGCAGGAGATCAATCTGTTCATATCTCACCCTACCACGTAATAAAATATTTACGCACCAATATCGCACTAAATTGTCTTTTACGTGCAATATTTATCGCCGGGCACTGTACGTAGATACAAGTAGTGGGCTGAGCTGGTATAGTCAAGAGCACGTTTGGCAAACACATTGCGAACAGCTCAGCTCGTTCATTATTAGCCGACGGGTTTACTTGCAATGTTATTGAATAATAGATTTATGTGTAAATAAATATAATGAGTAAGTAAACGGTTTTATGAAGGTTGTTTCTTATTATCGTATGTATAACTTGAGTTGACTTCGGTCGCGTCCGCTTATTCGGTTCTTTATGTATGACTATGGGCTCTTGGCGTGGCTTGAAATTAGTCCAGTTACCTCGTCAAATTTAATTGACATATTTCTTTATTAGGTTTCCAATTCTATCGTTTTGTCATCATCATTAACTGGAATACGTACGGGTAAGCTACAATACCTACGCTTTTTTTGAGCGGGGAAAATCATCCCATGACTTCTCCTGCCTTGGGTAAGGCGAACAATCTCTACGCTTGGCTAACGGTTTAAGGATCGAAGGAAAGATTATATTACGGTTTAAGGATTTGACATAAACTTAATTTGACATTGTTTTATAGGTTTTTTTTCCTTATATATTCTTTTTAAAATTGTTAGTTTGAGGACCGTGTGAGACTTTTGCTAGTCATTTTATTTTTAGTAAATTATATTCTGACAGTTTGAGCATTTGTGTGGCCTACCCAAATGTTCTTTTGGTTGGTGTTGTTCGTCGGATCATTCAGCAACAGCCGTCAGCTGAGCTGATTGTAAACTGACACATGCGTGCTGCCATCTGAACAGGTCCGCTCAAACTGCTGTGGTTCTTTCCTCAAAAGACCACTACAGAATCAACTTGCACGGTTCTCCGACATCTTTAATTGATTTTGTCTGGACTTTAAAAGAGACTATGACCTCTGAGTTTGTTTCGGCATTTCTTCTCAGAGTAGTCGGATAGGAAATGCCGGCCTCATCTAGTTATTTAAGAGATTGACGTGTAAAAGTGTTATTTTATAACCTATTTGCAAAATAAATATCATTTATCATTTATCATTTATGAAGTCATGATAATATTCCCTCCTAAACCTAAACCACATGCGATAGAAGCAAAAACCTCATTTAGTAATCAACGTAATAAACTACCTACTCCAAACAATTATTTACCGGACAAACAATAGCGGTAATTATTTAAGCCAATATTTAACAAATTCATCATAGTTAGATTTAAATCGTTTTTGCGGGTACAATTTACACGGACGCGATTAATTTTAGTTCAGTTTTTGATTGAAATATGGTTCGGATGACGAAGACACAGATGTTTAGAGACTGGAAGCCGCATGTGAACTTTTATAGTACAAACTGGTTGTTGTAATGTCGTGGCACTGTCGATCAAATTGCAGCTTAGAGTCAGTCTCTTAGCTAGCAAATTAATTTGGAGATTTGGAAAGTGGCAGGCGCTGTTTGAGAAATCAGACAACATATTTTTTTAAACGTTGCCGTGTGTGTGTGTGTATGTGTTTACAAACATACAAGTTCATATACTCATGACACTCAGACCCAAAGTTGCTCCTTGCGGGAACCGAATACCGCTACACGTTGCGTGGCAGCCGGTTGCCTGTTAGTCTATTGGTGTAAGGCTCGATTCACACCGTTTGGAGACAGCAATTTAACAGGTTCAAGTGATAAAGACAACGCAAATGTAACTGACTACTTCATCTTCATCCTTTCAATGAAATTAGGCCGACCAAGGAACTTTATACCCTTTACCAACATACGCGAGAAGATTATGGGTTGTGACAAACGATTTTTATTAATTACACCATAGCACAGATAACCATACACGCAATAAAAATGGCACATCTAGTAACCACGTACATCCACGACCAGTGTATTCGGGTATAAACGTTGATTTAAAATCAAATACCATTGTAATCCCTTTGCAAACGAAACGGAACGCTGCTCGCTGTTGTTATCCGCGAATAGTCGAATACATACGATTCGCGTTTTATCTTTACAAACGTGCAACTTTGTTTTAGAGATTACTTGGAAATTGGCTTAAAGGAGATTGCAGCTTATTTTGCCATTCTTGATTATAACATTTATCAATTAATTTGGTTTATTTTAAAAGATTTAAAGGGTTAAAGGTTGATTTTAATTATTTTTAATCTGTTTTTATGCTAGACATAATAAAAATATTGTCTGTCTAGTAAGGTTAATTGTTTTGGAAGGTCAAAAATTAATATTGAAATCGCTTTATCAAGTCCTTTAGCTGTGTTATGTTAGAAGATGAACTACAGAATTCTTAACTAACACAAAACTGAATTACACTTCAAGAGAAACTTTGGAAACTCGTTCGTTTTTTTGTTACTAAAGTACGGAGCTCCCATTAATTATGCATAACTTAAACTCATTACGGGGAACGTCGCTCCCTCACTCTTTTTAAAATTAAACATGCCATGAAATATGAACCGTTTGCTTTGAAAACTTGTTTAAAAATCAATTAAAATACCAACAAAATGTTTTAAAATAATGGCAAAGTCCATTTTTATTGTTTAAAAGAGAAATATCTGCCGGTAAAATGGTTCTGCAGTTGATACGGTGAAGTTTTTATTTCGTCGCTGTTTGGGGTAGGGACGTTGAACACGAGTGGGGTGTT
The DNA here is from genome assembly GCF_023101765.2 of Spodoptera frugiperda. Classification (NCBI taxonomy): domain Eukaryota; kingdom Metazoa; phylum Arthropoda; class Insecta; order Lepidoptera; family Noctuidae; genus Spodoptera; species Spodoptera frugiperda. Next base: position 6,473,386 of record NC_064233.1, read on the forward strand.
TTATGACGTGGGTGTTCGCAGTGCACAGGGAATACCGAATCGATGGCTAGAAACACGCTTCTAGGGAATTCCATGGCATTTTTCTACGGTTTTATCATGGGTTTTTTTCGTTTAAGTCGATAACTTGGATAGGAAAAGCTTTTATGCTTTGGTGAATCGGAAACTTATGTTTGGGTCTAAAATGGAAATAGAATAGGGTAGATGCTTAATTTTTTGATTATTTTCAAACAGAAGACACGTATTTTTTATTTACTTACGAAAACAAATACTTTCGAACATCCAAGCAAGTACAGATTACTTGTAACAAATTGCATAAGTATAGCGTATAATTAATAGATTAGAAGTAAGTATCTACTTACAACTTACGCATTTACTTTTCACAACGCTTATCAAACTAAGTACTCCGATAAGCCAAGGTCATAGGATTATGATTAAAATTATTACTTAACTTATAAGTGGTTGTAAAATGAGATTGTAATATCGATTTAAGTAGGTAATATTATTTTCACGTGTCATTTAGGATGTTGATTATCTTACTTTTATTATCAGATATGGATAAAAATATGTCATTCTAAAATGAGTGCAGTTGCGTGTATGACGAAATTGGGTGGTAATGCACTAGTTTAACGTAAAATCAAGATACTGCATCTTGAATATAGAGCCGTATGGCATTTTTGAAATTTTTAAATGCAGTCTCTTCTACTCTTCGTGGGCTAAAAATTTACTGCTGATTTGGGGGATTTGGGGAGATAACCACGTTTAAACACTTTATTATAAATTCTAGTAAAATTGATAAGTATAAAATTTTCATTTCATCCTTATGTAATGCTTTCTTGGACATTCTAGCGTTATTTTCTTTTCAACATAACACACACATCTCTGAGAATTGGATTACGAATATTTAGGAAATTAACACGTTGCAACATAACCAAAAATTCTGTTTTTGCAACATACAAATATGAAATTTGAAAAATACCACAGAAAATTTCGAATATTCAGCGCAAATCCTTGCATTTTAACATCATTGTGGTTCGTCGGGTCCGGGGCGGCGTACTAGAGCGTGTTTTCTATTTAAACTTGTAAGTAAAATGTTTTTTGCATCAAAGCCCCGACCTAGGGAAAATGGTATTCTAAATATGCTTCGCAACAAATTCCCTGTGGTTGCTTTTGATGTGAAATGCACGTTACGTTTGCATTTAGTTTATTTCATTATGATAACTAAATATTAAATTAATGTGTAGCGTATATTTTTAATGTGTTTTATGCACCGTCTGGATAAATGTGTTGGACATTGCTTTATTACATTACTTTATTACATTTCAAGTAATAAACCATAGACAGATTGCCTTTGGTATAAATTCCAGTGTTCTCCTAAAACTTTAATCTTAACCTACCACTAGTATGTTAATGCATGTTTTGTATGGTGGGTTGTAATGTACTGAACGAAATAAATGATAAGATTTTCATGACAAAATACAGGTGCATAATTTAATTTTAAACCGCTTTTATATAGTGTGTCCTATTTCATTTTGTATTTCTTATACATATGTAAAACGTGATGAGTTCGGAAATTAAGTTTAGATAACTGAACAAACGACGAATAAAAAGCTTAGTCTAAGTAAAGAAAAAAATATAACCGGCAGGAATTTCATTAAGATTAGATAAGAAGAATAAAGAAACAAAGAATTATACTAGAAGATAAGTTTAAGTGCTAAACATTAGCAGATAAGTTACTTAGACACGATGATGAAGTAGAACTGAAACTTATCACAATTTGCGTGTTCATAATGACTTAAATCCATAATGTAATAATATCAAAGTATAACATCACCGTACAGTATTGCAGCGTAGAATCAAGTAATCAGCATGGTACTTACCTGTAAACAAATAAGGAATACATTAATATTGATACATAAATATACATTTTAAATAGGTTCTTATAAGTATGGAAAAGCATAATGGAGTTTTTTTTTTACGGAGGAATGACCAGTCGGATGTCTTTTCTCGACTTTGGGCAAGGCTATCAGCGCCGTGTCATGAACATTCGCATACTGACCAGAATAACGACCCCGTTCCTACTCCTGCTTTTCGAAGCCGGTAAGATCTTTTGAGTTAAACTCGCTAGGTAGTCCGCAGCTCCGGATCAAACACCAGAGGAGTTACAAGCGCGTTGTGTGCTTGAAGAAATCGGTAAGAAGGTCATTTGGTGTATATTAGTCAGTGTGCTTCGAGCGTACCACTAGTTTACGCGAGACACAATGTGTTTTCTATTGTGTCTCATATACTGGCATACAAGAGTTTAAGGGTCCCAATGCAAAGACCGCCTAGCCTAATAAATCGGTCTAACTGCCCTACTCAGAAACATTTGATGATCACTTAAACTATTCGTTAGTAAAAACGTTTTTGTTCCTAAAACAATAGCTAAGGACTGGTTTAAGCAACCACTAAATTACTCTAAGTACGGCGGTAAAACAATTAATAAGTCCTCGTATAAAGAAAGCCGTGTGTACACGTTACAATAAAACCAAGCAACAGTTATCATCATCACGTTACGTTATCACAACATTATCGGTTACTTTACGCTTATCGTTTTATCAATTCACTCAACATACCTACACATAATGTCGGTAACGCTTTATTTTTCCCACGATATTGTTATACCACATATGTATATTTTAGAAACACTAGAAAATCTATCTACTGCATATGGCTTCTACTGTATGAAATTTAAAAGGATTTGAAATTAAGAAACCTATATCTTAGGCCTAAAATAAAAGGCTTGCGAATGGTGAAAGAATTTTTCGGATCGGTACTATGGTTGCCGAGCCTAATGCAAAAATCTTAAAGTACGAATCTCCATTTAAGTCAGATAATGTACCTAAAACCTTCTCCTGAATTTGAAAAATACTATGGTGAAAACCGCATCAAAATTACTTTAGTCAAAGACGAGATAATTGCGTACGAACAAACATACATACTTAGAGGTCAAACAGAGAACCTCCTTCATTTTTGAAGTCTGTTAAAAAGCTGTACGTTGACGACCAGATTTCGTATTAACAGTGACCATTATCACCTAGCGACCACTAGCCTAGCGAGGCAGTAATAATTCTTAACTGCCAGAAATTCGGCCCCTAGAGGGATACGGTATAATCCTCTATCTACCCTTATAATTTATATACCCTCACTGGAGACCTGACAACGGCTTTTTAAGGATCCATTTTATAACTGTAATCTTTTTTGGAAAGGTGTTGCTTGATAAAACTTATAATAGGCTTAAGTTACTTATCGTAAGACAGTGGAGTATGATTTATAGAACAAATAATATTGAGTATCTATATAAAAAAACTATTTCTCCCAACTTTGTACGCGTAAATAACAAGATAACAGGGAATCTTCTCTGCCTTTTACTTCCTAAAGAATCATCATCATCATCAGCCGAGAGACGTCCACTGCTGAACAAAGGCCTCCCCCTTAGTCTTCCACGTAGAACGACAAGCTGCCACCTGCATCCACTGGCTCCCCGCGGCTCTGCCCATTCATACCATTCTTCCCAAAGAATACTACGACATAATTCCAGTTCTTTCTACTATGCGTTATGTATCATTAACGCCAAAAACACATATCTTTTTTTACTTTCTTTCAAAAATGTTCACAATCAACGAATTGATAAAAATGCCATGCTAGTTTTACAGATGTCATAAAAGAAGGATGAGGCCAATTTAATAGAGGTCGTGATGAATTTGAATGTCAAAACATGGAGGGGTAGAGAACGATCGAATTTAAGATGAATCGGTTATGTTAAGAGAAAGGGAGTGAGTGCGAGTGACGAATAGGGGAGAATAGGAAGCGAAAAACATGCGTCGAATGACCTCTTGTAACTCGGAAGACGAATAGAGAGATTGAAGATTTTATACATGGTGTCCTTTACTATGTGTAGGCGACAAACGAGCAGAGCTACTTATTATCTAAAATATAAAAATAAGTCGGGTTTTCCTTTCTGACGCTATAACTCCAGAACGCACGAACCGATTTCCACGGTTTTGCATTGGTTGGAAAAGTTCTAATGCCAAATAAAATTCAAAGGAAAAAATGGGATATCCGTGGTGGCGAAACGCAGTTCGCCGGGTTTGCTAGTTTTGTTACAAATATTGTGAATAATTTAACAAATTTCATACTAAACGAGAAGAACATAAGACACTTTTCACAACATTAACATAGTTTATAATAAAAACAAGATCTCAAAAGCAATCAACATCGCTCGAACAAGTTTTGCACAAAAGGAGAACTCGAGAAGAACTCTTTTAATCTATTTAAATTGAATTAAACTTCGTTTTAAGTAAGGCTCTGCGCGGACTGCTTAAAGAAGCATTAGGCACTTGAAAAATCCTCCTGTCTTATGAAACAGGGTCAGATTGTGTAGGCTGGTATACAAACTACGTTAATTACATCAACTTGATCTTTATACTAAAGGTTTTAGGGTGCTTTTCTACCAGAGGTGTGATATATAGTTATGCTACGAAGATTTTATAGTTAAGCTGTGAAACTATATGACCGTTTCCACTGATACTAAGTTATGTAGCTATGCAAGTAAGATGAGCTATGAAGATACAACCACCGCTCGAGAATGCAATGTATCGATAATAAAGAAACCATTCATACGAGTAGCACGCATCTTTCCATATAAAAAAAAACATACCTTAACTGGGCTGTGTAATTAGGCCTCCGGTAACCTCACTCACACAACGCCAGCTTTGTTTCACGTACGTTTTTAGTGAGGCCGTGGTATCACTCCGGTCGAGCCGGCCCATTCGTGCTGAAGTATGGCCCTCCCACACTTAAGCTTCTTAAGAGCCATTCGTCCCACAAGTTAAAACATCAAAACTACGTCCTAAAGTTTCAGATTCTCATTTCACATGCACCGATTAGGAAACAAAATTAAAATTGATACAAAATTTTCAACGTTTAATACGGAAAATAAAGGATTTGCGAGCGATCAATGTGGTAGTCAGGGGCTTATAATGATAGCTCACTGGGGGATCGTTGCTATGGCAACCAGACAGACGAAGCGGCTAATGTGTAGGTACAACGAGAATCAAATTGAAAGTGTATTTGGTAGCTCGAATGTAGTTTTCGAATGGTGCTGTACTGTGCAATTTGATTTAGCGTTTCATTGAGTTTTGAGTGCTTGTTTAATATTTTACAAGCTGTTGAATTAGTTCGTTTGGGACGGTTTTAGTTAAATTGCCATGCTAGTCTTTTCAATTGAGTTATTTGTGAGAGCAGTAGAAGTAAGAATTCACAAGCCCTATTTTTTGGCTGTCGTACTTGCAAACACTTATTCGTCATTTGATGTTTGACATTTGACGAATGGATATAACCTACAAATGACAAATGCATCGTGTTTAAAAACAATGTAAACCGTCGAAGCGGCAACGTTGCATCACACACTCCTATCGTCACTTGTAGGTTGCATGCATTAGTCAAATGATGCGTCTTAAACAGTAGGCCGTAACCAACGAGGCATAATGTAAAACAAGGCATTTAAAGTCATATCAATAACATAAAGCAAGTTAACTATACATTACAACTAAACACGTCGACATCCATTAGAATTTAATTAAGATACACTACTGACCCTTACTTAGGAAGGGGCCAAAGAGGAAGGGAACCATTTTAATAATGTAATAATTCTATTTCTAAATAATGACAGAGGCTTCTGTGAATTGACTTAACTGGACAACTTCAATGAGAATAAGATTACCGATAACCACAGGGTTTTCTATAAGAGAGGAAAATCATCCAATGTCTTCGCCCGCATTTGGCGAGGCGAGAGGGAGTGTCAGACTCTTACTGATTAAAAACCATCCAGTTCCTACTCCTGCTTTTCAATCTGGAGCCCCGGTAACACGCTAGGCAGTCCACAGCTCCGGATAATTAGGAGACTAGAGCTATTTTTTCTTTGACAGCTACTTAGTAACATATAAAACTGACAACACTACTTATAGTACGGCTTTTCCCTCGATTCAGTTGTCATTCACAATTCTCCGTGTCACTACAATGACGTCATTACACTATTAATAGACACAGTGCGTGGCATGAGGTCAACGGAACGAACCTTTCCGACTGGCCTAGCTTAGTAAGTGGTATAGAATATTATAATATGTATAAGGTAAGTACTCTCATGTAACAATAGAACTAGAGTACATAGATACCTATATTATAGTCTAATAACTTGAGATGATGATTAACTAAGTCTTTTTAGATTGTAAATGTTACTTCTCAAAGCTACTTGAAATCGGTAGCATAATACTTTAATAGATTTTCAACTTCAGCACACAATAATTAGGTTCAAAATCTATTAACACACTAGGTTAGGTTGATGTGTTGCTGATGTAGATTTTCACTCATCCGAGAGACAATAGGAGGCGACATGTATCTTGCATTTACTACGCCTATAGGTACTTCGGTTCATACCTGTGCCGTATGTTAAAATCGGCGAAGGAAAATATCGTAAAAGAACCTGGACTTATAATATGAAAGTATAAGTTTGAAATCGCCAATCAGCCTTAAGCAAGCATGGTGATTCTCACTAGGCCATTGCTCAGTAGTGGGCGCTTATAGGCTGTTGATGTGATGTGATGACCGTTCGCAAACCCACCTTTGGACAAGAAAATCCAGCTAAAAACTATCTGAAAATAATACTAAAACCACAATAACGATTATTTCTAGTTCCATTTGAAAAAGGCAACATTTCTATTCCATTATACTGGAGCTATCGCTACACCACACAGCAATGGGAGCAAACTTGATCGGTCTATCATTTGTTACCCTTTTTTTTTCGAAAACGGGTCGGGCTTCGGACTACGGATCCCTTGGGCCGAGTTCGCTTGAAAAAGCCGCTTAGTTTTTGTTCGAAACGGTCGTCTAATTTGTGATGGAATGAAAGATTGTATTGATGGAACTTGTTACAGGCGTTTTTGAAGGTTTTTAAGTTGATAACATTGCTTGGTTATTGGGGTGTAAATATTGTATCTTTTCTGTAATCTTTAAGAAGTATATGCGTTTTACTTATGCGCATTTTTTCACGAACATTTGTATAATAACTTTATGATCAGGCTTGAAAAGGAAAAGGTGATCTTGTATTGTCTGAAAGTCTGGTAAAAATATGTTTTACCTGCTTAGTCCGGGTGGGTTACAATATATTCGATCAGCAGACCAACCCAAAACTGAATACTACAGTGGTCCCTTTGCAACCTAACATAAAAGACGTTAGATATTGTCATGGCTTTTTATATTACTGTCGACAGCAACTAACATTAGATCCCCCATTGACTTCGACTACGGTGACCGCCTACCGTCTGGTAGCCGCAGTACACCTGCATCACCAGATAAGTACACCACGAGAGCACGAGTGTGTTACCGAACCATGTAAGAACTAGTTACATAATGTTTAATATTAACATACCAAGCACAAATACAGAAAATGTCATTACTACTGAATGTGACCACGTTTCAAAGCTTCTCAGACATGTGCTACAATATTTGCTATATGTATTCCGTTTCCGTGGTTTCTACTGGATCGAGTATTTGCCTGCAATTGGAGATGCTTCTTGTAGTTACATATTTGAAGACTAGTTTTATGATATTGAAGTTTTTATTGGAATTCATTTTGTAATAAATACCAAAAGGGGCCTAATTATACAAACGAGTATTACTTCTATAATTGTTTTGGCTAGACCGTTTTGACGGGACTTTTAATTGGAAGGTATGTGATGTATTAAGTAGTAACTTTGGCTACTTTTATTTGTCAAAAACTTCGTAACCCAGGCAAACGAAGCTGTAGGCATCAACCAGTATTTTAAATATTTGCTTTGACGTTCAAAAGTGCCTTACTAGTCTATTTGAAACAAATCTTTGACTTTGACTTTTAACTAGGCTACACCGAATAAAACTTAAACATCAAATACCCAAGCAATAAACAGCCAATCAAAAAACTGGAATAAAGTAACAACGGTGCTTGCAACATCGTTATAAAATTCTATAGCTTTTATACGGGGGTGATTCAATTAAATTAATTGGATTAATCATTGGCAGTGGCAGTGTCACGTGTTCGAAAATACTCGGAACTCCGAAACCCGGGGATCCGAAAGTCGGGCAATTGATTATACTGGTACGGTACGGTACTTACATACATACATGCGATGAAATAACGTTTTTGGGATATTACTTTGGAAAACTTTAAGAATAAGAATGATTTGACATTCAAATTGGACGTGATTTTGGAACTTTTTGACTGGGTCGCGATTTTCGAGAAACGTTCGTACTTAATAAAAAGTCAAAGCATTTATTTCAATTAATCCTTAATTAGGCACTTTTGACACGTCAAATTGAATTGTCCGTCAGTTTGTCTGTCAGTGAGGTTATGTGCCCAAAGTAATAAATGATGATTATTATGAAAAAATCGAGAATTTTTATAAACATTTTTTAAATAAGTAGTTAAATGTTTTGCTGGTGGTAAATTATTACAGTAGGACAAATCAAAGTCATATATTGTATTTTATGTTAGACTAGCTTTTGCCCGCGACTTCGTTCGCGTGGAATAGTGACTTCCGGCAAATTTTTGGTTTTAACCACATAGTTCCCGATCTCGCTGGATCTCTTCAAAAATTAGATGTGGAAGATATTCCAGGGAACTCTTCAAAAATCAACATAATGAGCTCTGCGTTTGAATTTAATAGATGTATACTCACTTAGGGCATTGAAAAAATAGTTTAAAAACGGACTTAAACTAACTTAAAACTAAAGAAAGCTACGAATTACGAATTTATAACAATTAAAAAAGAAACTATATTACAACCTATCCTCTATGCTATAATAACCAAGCTTAAACTAAATAATTTAAAAGAAACGACTTAAATCTAATTTAATTAAAAAAAATTAGACTTACAATTTTATTAAAAAAACTAACTACAGTAACTACTAATAATCGATATCAAACTAAACCTACGTTAAATAGTTTAACCAAAAATCTCGGAAAACCCAACAAATAAACTTATTAATTGACAAATACAACGAAACCAATTTAGAATATACGAAACAGCAGGACCACTACAGACAAATAATCATACGACTGATAATACACTTTTTCTACGATAGTGCCGAAGCGCTCGGCCGATACCCAACCAAATGAATGTAACGAAACCATAGCGCGATCTATTTCGATCTATCGAGGATAAAGACAACTTGGATTATTTATTTATACTCCGTTCGGGCATTTTCTTTGTACTAAAAGTTTAATTATATTGATATTATTTTTATATTTTTCATACCTTTTTACTATTTATTTACTTTTTTCGATGAATTAAAACAATAACATGAACCGAAGTCGTGTAACGATCGACATAGAATTATTTATAAATAATTTATTTCTTATTTTTATTTTTTGATTTTTGAAATAAAAATATATCTATGTCCTTTCTAAGGTTCTAAACTATATCTGTACCAAATTTCAACCAAATCCGTCAAATAGTTGCGGAGATTAATGGTATAAGCATAGAATGTTCGACGTGATTCTTTAATTTGACATAACTTTTTTATTTATGAACCGATTGACATGAAACAAACACTAAATGTAAATTTAAGCATCCCACAATATATTCGTGAAAACCGCATCCAACTCGGATCAGCCGTTTCTGAGATTAGCGCGCACAGACGAACAGACAAACAGACAAACAGACAAACAGACAAACAGACAAACAGACAAACAGACAAACAGACAAAAAAAAAGTTAATTACATTTTTGGGTTCGACATCGACATAACAATAACCCCTGCTATTTTTTTTATTTTTATTTTCAATGTACAGACAGCACTTTTCTACGATTTTATTATATGTATAGATGTATTTACGTACTTTTTTGTATAATGGAAAAATTGTTTTAAGTAATGCTAACGAGATGATTGTAAAAACATGTTAGTTGCTACTGTACAACATTACATTTTTTAATGATCGTTGAACATACCATTAACCTTAATCATCATTCATAACACTAATGACATGTATTTCGTTTTATACAAAAACGTTAAAAAACCGACTTCAATATCATTTTTGAAGTCGGTTTACATACTAAAACCTGCTCCTAAGTGTAACAAACACTTCTGAAAACCGCATTAAAATCGGTTCGGCCAATCGTGAGATAATCGGAAGATTTTTTGAAGTCGGTTAATCAAACTGCTAAATTAAAATGTATCATTTACTTAAACCTAACAAAGCATATACCTACTAACTTAAAAACCAAATAACAAACAAAACCTTCACAAGTACACACACATATTGACACACACATTGACATACAAAATAACTTTAAGTCCTCTTTGACTTAGAGAAATCAGGAATAAATAAGCACTTAGAACTAATTTAATTCAATTTGTCACCTACACGGTAGATAAAAAGGTTCATTTTGCTTCTAATTAATCCATTTACATATCAAATAGTTATACAGGAACTTCCCACGCGTTTTACTGACATTGGACAAAGCTTGTTTCGTTAAATTATTTTATAATCTGGAGTTGCTAGTGTACTTAAGCTACGGTGGCTGTGTCGACACATGACAAGTGACAGTTGACAGAAGTCGCACATAGACGATCGACGAGTAGATCAACGGATGACGTCATAAATCCTACATCGCACATAAGAAAATCCCAACGAACAACAGTTGGGCAGAAAGCCCGCCAGTCATGATCACATTCCCTGGTCGGATTCTAGATCCTCATTTTCTTGGGTAACTTTACTCACTGTTCCCTAAAAATGTAAACTATGTCGCTTTTCTCAAAAAAGTTGAGTAAATAAATGTATGCACACAATTTTTGCCAATAATGAGTCACCGTTACTATTCACCAGACAACACAAAATTGTCGAGAATTTGGACTTTGCCCAACCAGGGAAAACCATCCAAGTTTTTTTTTTATTGGATACGGGACAAATGAGCAGATGTACTATGTGATGGCATACAATCAACTCCGCCCGTAGACACATGCAATACCAGAGCAAAGAGGATCATTAATGCTAGTCTTTTTATGGACCTCTGGATAGCTTCAATCACATGAATGCGGTTGCATTGGCAACCACAGATATCGACCGATATTTTGAAACATTTTTAGTTTCTATACAACGCTGAAGTTAATCTGTTAACGGTATACTATGAGTAAGCATTAGCAATCAGTCTGGCTGCCTACAATAATTACGAATTTTAAAACAACAGCTGTTGGTAGCCATATACGGAGTTCTTAGAAGAGAATGACAGGCAGTGGTGTATACGACGGAGCTGCGGACTACCTAGCGGGTTACCGGGGTTCCGGTTCGAAAAGCAGGAGTAGGAACGGGGTGGTTTTTAGTCAGTAAGAGTCTGACTTCCTCTCGCCTCGCTCAAGGCGGGAGAAATCATTGGATGATTTACCCCCTTGTAAGTTAAAAAGTAGTGTAACATATGAATTATGCTATAGCTAGACTTTTAGTTAAAAAAACCTCTTAATATCTAGATAACATAACATGGATAACGTGACGCTTTTAATTCTCAAAAGAGTAGATACAGCTACGATATACACAATACGACACGCACTTTTCACCATTTATATTATAAGTTCCACATTTATCGGAGGGTGAGTCAACCACGCAATAGCTGAAACGTTTTTATTTTTAAAACTACTTACATAAAACGTAAATACCGTTTTTGACTGAGTTCACAAACCTGTGCAGACGTGCTGAGTGATTTTCAAACATCGATGATTCACTATACTTACCATCAGATGAGTAAAAGGCATTTATCATATCAATTACTTTAGCACACACAAATACTTTTAAACAAAAATGCTATTGAATAAGAACTTAATATAAATTGAATTGGCCTCTCCAATCACCGTCCAATAAAGACCTTTTAATTACCTTTTATAATAATGAAAACAACGACTTAAAGAGTTTAATTCATTGAATACGAGGGGAGTAAAACCATCGCACTCCAAACTAATACAATTTGTCGTTTTGTGGACATTAAACGAAGAAATAAAACGGAAAGACACTTTGTAATGTAAAAGCAATTTGAATGAGAGTATAATAAAATAAAAAAGGTTGACGATTGGGTAATTTTATGTTGTTTAAAGTTTTATTTTTATGGTAAACAAGAATCTACCTGATGGTAGTACATTTAATGTAGAATTTTCATCGTGGAAGCGATCGTAAAAGAATTATACATTCCGTGACCGTCTATTGCTGAACTATCTTAGAAGATGGTTCAACAACGTTCTCGTTTCACAATTTACCTATTTCCAGCTATAAAAAACATATGCGAAATGTCGTAAGGGCAAGAGAAATAATCCAGACATTGGCCGGGTTAATATGGAGCACGCCCATTAATGATGAATGTAGGACAATACCGTTGGGGCCAAGCAGGACTGATGCCGGATCCGGAGCTGCGGACTACCTAGCGGGTTTACCGGAGCTCCGGCTCGAAAAGCAGAAGTAGGAACGGGGTGGTTTTTAGTCAGTACGAGTCTGACACTCCCTTTCGCCTCGCCCAAGGCGGAAGAAGTCATTGGATGATTTATCCCCCTCAAAAAAAACATGATACTCGTTGAAAAAGGTAAGTGTTGTAGTAAGTTCAGTAATTTTCCTTATAATATAGCTGCATCACATTAATTGTAACTGGTAGTCTCCTCTTTATCTGTCTTTTTGCACCATAACATCAGAACAGAAGCCAATCTTTGCTTTAACACTACGTTTCTGTTTACAGAAAGAGAATAGATTATATAGTCCAGTTACCTAACCCATGCAGTCATCTTTATCGACATAAAATGCCTGTGGTGCACCACAGCTCACAAAGACTGACCCCCCAAATATTTGGGTGCCGTTGCCAAGCCATATTTTAGTAAAATTGAAGTGTTATGTTCAACATAAAATAGCTTTACCACCTTAAACTATATGGGTGAACGTCGTTTGTATATTATGAAGAGGGTGCTCTCGTTACTAGGGGGCTGCTGTAGGAAAATGTTTGAAAAAGATGATTAAAACTGAGGTAATAGAAACTACAGCCTTAGACAACAAAAGCAAAGGAATCTTTGTATTAAATGTGTTCAAAATAATGTGAGGTAGATTTTCTGGCTATAGACCTATTTTTCTGAACTTTGGTATGGTTAGTTTCGTCATTATGGCGGTTGGTCTATAGTATACTCCACCTACCTATAGATTTTTATTATATCTACCATTGTAAAAATCACATGCATTTTCTACTTTACATTCTCCCTTTTCCATTCATATCATACATTTTTCCATTAAAATCTACCCATAGGTAACTTTTCTTCTCTTTAATTGCAACTGTGTCTCTAGTATATTGTCGACTATACTGCCAGTGTCATCAGCCATACCTTCCTCAATCTCCATGACCATACCAAAACAACTTTTATTCATATCATGCACGACTTATAATGCTTCGTCATAACAACAAAACAACTAGCTACGTCATAATATAATGACGCCACTATCATCTGCAATCTTTTGAGTGCTTATGGAGACGTTACAAAATATTGTGTAAGTAAGATTTATCAAAAGAAACATCGTGTTTTGACGACGATATTTGATCAGCTGTACTGGAAAGTTCTTTCGCTTTAATTGTATGAATCATTGTTTTGATTGGTATTACGGTCGGTTCATATCTGACGTAAAATACGTCGAGCGTATCATCGGTCGTACTAACGTATCATCGGTCAAGTGTTTTTCTATACATTTGTCTGTTCTGATATGAAACGATCCTTAGGTATACCGGTTGCGTACTTGTTTATTTATTTGTAGCAATGGAATTTACGGGTGTCGTTGATAACCTTTTTTATTATAGAAACTATTAATAGACGATTTCTCATTTGATTTTGTTTTTGCAGTAGACGTTTCGTAGCGAAACATGTTTAAATACTTAAATAAATACTCAAATCGTTTGTCACACAGATTTTCAAAGAATATGCTTTTCGCTAAGATCAATAGACGTGTTACAACGTCCATTTATTATAGTTACATGTGAAAAGGGACGCCATTATTAATGGGATACATACATCAGAAAAAACGTATAGACATTGTGAGTTTCGGCGTTAGTGTCCCATAATACTTTGCAGCCCGGGAATCATAAATACCTAACCCAATCATAAGATCAACGAGACAGGTTAAGAGTCTTGCACTGCTAGAATACGTGGCTCCTCTGCATAAGAAAGTTTTGCCATAATCTCCACAGTCGGTAGATAGGTTGGAGATCGCAGTTTAAAAGGTTTAATTTTGTCAGAGACCGCTGCTGCCCGGGTTTTTGTCAAATATTTTTTCAAGGTCTGAGTGAATAGAGACTTTCTAAGTCTGTGTGCTCCATCTTCAGCCACAGCCACATGTTCTGGCAGTAAGCGGATTGGTGGCCAAACGCAGACTTATCAACGCAAAAAAAATGTATAGTACTTATACCATCTTACCTGTATGAATAGTAGGGATGGTCACAAACGTAATTTACTCAATCCTCACTATACAGTTAAATTATATTTAACAAAAACCTATAAAAAGAATGAGCATCATGGTCTAGGAACGGAAGTTTGCACATTAATGCGTGTCTCCACATTGCAATATAACTCTGGAACGATGCCCAATTTTTTTCCCCGTTTCCCCCATGCGACATCGGGATTTTACGTAACGTCTGAAGTTCAGACTTCGGCGGTTTAATTAAACGGTTCTGTAGTCTGCGATTATGTTCACAGTTTAGTTTTTTTGTGGCGGGATGACTCACTGTGGCAGACTTTACTGCTTTTTGTGGGTTAAATTGTAGGTTAGATGTGATTTGATTAATGTAATTAATGTGTGTGAGGACTGTATTTAATAGGTTTGTATCAATATGATAAATGTTAAATAATGCGGTTTTTTTTTTGAGGGGAAAATTGTCCTATGACTTCTCCCATCGGTGATGCGAGAGTCTCATCACCGATGGGAGAAACTGATGCGAGGTTCCGTTTTTGAGCCAGAACCCCGGTAATCTGCTAGTTAATCGGTAACTCGATTTGATAGTAAATGAGAGAGAGAGACCCGAAGTGTACATCAAAAATTCACTTACCTATCGAAGAAGGTTATAGGATAAGAAAGAACACGTTACGATCAATAGGAGTCAAGCAGCGGTCGCAATCGCGCAGGAATAGCTAGTAAAATACTTAGTTGCAACAGTGAACGCGTAAATTCAAGTCGACCTCAACTGGCCATGCCTCATGACGTCATATACTTAATTCATTGGCTATTCTCACAGTCGAGTCGATTACATTGACCTAGACTTAGAGCCCACTTGGTGTAAGCCTCACCTGTGAGCTAGAACTTCTAATACCTTTCTATTTTTGTTTAGCATAATTACTGGAAAATTGGCAAAGATCTATATTCAGCAGACGGCGTCTTCTAACTGATACGATGATTATGATGACAACTTCCACCTTTTCGCCCGTAGTTTCACGTTCCAACGGGGAAAATCATCCAATGACCTTTCGCATCTTAGGCGAGGTGAGAGAGAGTGTCGGACTCTTACTGACTAAAAACCACCCCGTTCCTTCTCCTGCATTGAGCCGGAGCCCCGGTAGGCCGCAGCTCCAGACCTTCAAACCTTAACGAATACTCTTAAACTAAACACACACCTTATAAATATACTTAAGAATTCTCAAGAATCCTACTCACTGATGATAATTGCATAAAATAGGTGTAGTAGTTTGTGAATTTACCGCGAACAAATCAATAACATTGATACGAGGTTGAGAACAACTGTGCTGAATTCATAGCTTAGAATCATACTTTTTTTTTAGTTTTGATAAGTCTGCCTTTGGCCACTATCCCGCTTACTACCAGAACGGCAAAGCGAAAATGTGGCCGAAGATGGAGCACACAGACAATAAAGTTTGCAGTTGTAAGTTGGTGTCCTTTCTTCAACATCTCAAAGTTGCTGTCTAAAAATATAAAGAATACAAAAAGTTTGGAGAAATACTGGCCTTAATATTATGTTTCAAATCATCCAAAATATAATTACTCGAAACCTGTGTCCCGTGCAATTAAATAACAGCACAAACCAGTCTAATTTGTAGTTAAAATCAAATAGCTTTCGATGCCAGAGACTCGTTCAATTGAGAAATTAATTGCTTGCAATTAATTATGTTAGAGGTAGAAGCATTGCAATGAAAATTAATAATTTTATATTAAGTACATTGTATTTGGAAAATGAATGAACTCTAGGCATTATATTACGACTTTCGTGAGACAAACTAAATTAATTATTCAATAATTTGTCAAAATACCTAATCAATTATTATGTTTTTCGGTTTACTCACGTAACTATTTGACTAGGAACTCGACAAGTTTCAAGCCATGCTAGAGGCTCATATTCATGAGTAGCAGTGCGACAGTCACCGTGTCATGTGTCGCGGAATGGTATGTTAAGGATGTAGTAATAAAAAATAAATAAATAGTGAACTAAGAAACTCTACTAGAACCTTACGATGGGAACAATTTCCAACCGAACAAAATCTTAACAAAAAAAAATCAAGAAATATCTAGCTTTTTCTTAGCTAAAACAATAACTAAGCTAGATGACAAAATAGCACTATACGCGGCAGATATGTTGTGTATGCGGATAGGGAAAATCGATGAGGAAACTGCGAGCCGTTAATAACAAATTCCAACCACGTTATATTGCATGGAAAACAACGATATAGTTATTGGGATTAAGGTGAATAGACATCGAGAATTTTCTTAGATAGAGCTTGAAATATGCAGACAATTTCTCTTTGCACTGACCGTTACCTATTTCATGGAGGTTTGCACTGAGTCTATATTCTGATCTGATATATTTGATATTTAATATTTAGTAAAATTCTACTTTTGATAACTTAATCTTTCCGGTTAAAGAGCAGACGGATCACCTGATGGTAAGCAACCGCCGCCGCCCATGGACACTTGAAACACCAGAGGCGTTACAAGAATGCGTTGCCGGCTTTTTGGGGGTTAGGAAGTTAAGGGTTGTTGGGGAATCGGGGATTCGTAAGATTGGGAAGAGAGATAATTTAGACTAGAAGCGCATAAGAACTTGTATTGCGCGAAATAAATTTTCCTCACAACCCGCAAGTTGATTGGATATTCAACTATCTGGCTTTTTTTGGCTAACCAAATACAATGTAAATGTTGTTGGGAGAATAGTCTAGAGATAGGTTTATTGTATTGTCACTCATAGAGAGATTCACTGGAATAACGGTAGCTTAGTTTGAAGAGGGTTTGATCCATTTAAAGCCACGATGATATCCTGTTACATATTTATAACTGGTTTTCCGCATTTATATCAAAACTAGAGCTTACTCTCTATTCGTTGTTTTTTCGTCTATTAACTACACATACTTGAAAAATTTGCGCAAATCCCAGCTTTTCTCGACACCTAGAGAACTGACCCCAAAGTTTCCCAGGCTCCAATATTCTGGCTCAACGCCAACATTTCTGCTTAAGGAACAACTTGTGAATTTGCTGCGAAAATTTACGAGTCCATCACGTTCATTTCCATACTTTTCAGTAGAGTTTTATTATCAAAAGGTAATTTTTTTCTCAAGATCCCCCTAGAATAGACCAAAATTGGTGGCAACCAGTTCTTGCCGAGTGATTTTATTGATGTGAAAGTGATACTGACGTCCATATATTTTTATCGTCGATGTAGTTTCAAAGAAGTATCGGGCCGAACTTCCGTGCGCTACGTAGGGTTTCTTATAAAGCTTTTTTTCGAAGTGGTATTGGATTACTTGATACAATAGACTCTGGCCTATATCCAGTATTGCGTCATGGACCATCTGATAATAAAAAACGTGTGTTATGATTCAGATCTTATTGCTACAGCATATATCAAATTTCAATAGATTGTATGACTTTGAATTGTACACCTTGTTAACGACAGCAATAGGTGTCATATGGGCTGACAAAAATGGAAATGTAGTGAGATCAACCGTAGATCATTTTCACTGGCAAATACATTACTTGCATATAGAGGTGAATCACTCAAAACCATCATAAAAACCATGAATCCATCTCATAACAAATGAGAAGTACCCAAATAACTTCCAATCTCGTCTAGCAAAGACTGAAAAGCAAAGTTCAATTCAATCCCAGTAGAAAATCAAACAATCAGTGTATTCCCCGTTGCAAAACAACAATACGTGCACATTCCACCCTTTTAATAATGGCAATAACGGACCTGGACGCGATCCAATAGTTTGAAAACGTTACAATAACAGTTGTTTCGTATTGGGCCCTTGATAGCCTTCTAAACGCGTGCACCGTTATGGCAGGGCTTTAGTGAAATTGTAATACTGTCATTGGCAGTGCGGGGTTGTTTTATCGGATTGATAGGGTCTGGATTTCCTATTAGTTTTGCTGTTGTTTGCAGGTGCATGGAGATATTAATTAAGAGTTCGTGTCAGTGAACTATGGACCTTATTTATAATTTTTTTTTTAATGTTAAATGGGCCGACGTTTGGCCGCTATCTCATCTACGTTTGGGAGATGAGTTGAGAGTTGATTTAGGTGGTATCGTTATTAAAAGGTTCATGCTTATCAAAGAGCACTGATGCCTGGTATTTGTCAAATATGTAGTATATTAATCGGTTCTTACGTCACTCGAGGAAAGAGCAGGGCTGTTATTAATATTATCTAGGGACTCTAGCGTCACCACACGGCGGCATATAGAGGTATATATAGCTTAAGAGTTTGTTTATTTGTTTAAACGCATTTATCTCCAGAACTACTGGTCCAATTTGAAAAAATATTTTTGTGTTGGATAGTCCATTTATCGAGGAAGGTTATAGACTATAAAACATCACGCTATGATCAAAAGGAGTCGACCAGAGAGGGTGAAACCGCTTGGAAGTAGCTTGTACTAAATATAGAAGACTTATAATATTTTTGTTTGCGGTTTAGACTCGATTAATGCGGTCAAGTGTTTGTGGTTACAGTATTTGGGAAAACCAAGGCGACGTTTTGACTGAAACGACACCGGTAGAAATAACTTTGCTAAGGAAAACTGTAGTGCCTACCTAAAGAGTTAAAATTAGCTATTGTCAATACTTAACGCACGTCGGTGCGTCAATGTTGTGACTCGCTGGGCATAGGTTTAATATTGTTTTTAATAAATAAATAAATTTGATCACTCACCACATGACCTAAGGAACTATTCTCTAAGCCCTTAAACTACCTATACCAATGAATAATTTTCTTTAGTACAAGTCTATCAGAAAATCGGAAACCACATAAGAATTTACTAGGATTTTGTAATAAAGGCATTAAAACTGTCGCGTGTACTCTCATCTCTATCTATCAGACACAGATAGACAGATAGACAGACAGACAACGCATGTCAACTGCGCGAAACTGCTTTATCATTATTACGTCTCATTTCATTTAAAGTACTTGCCGACTATATTTATCTATAGCAAATACCAAAATTTATATAAAGCTAAAGAGTTTGTTGTCTGTAAACGCATTAATCTTAGGAACTACTGGTTCGATTTGAAAAATATTTTTGTGTTGGATAGTCTATTTATCGAGGAAGGCTATAGTTTTTAAATCATCACGTTATGATCAATAGGAGTCAAGCAGCAGCTGAAAGAATACCTAATCAGTGTTTTAGAATAGTTCGGACTTGTCGTATTTCTATAAATAAATCAACTGCATATTCATTGCTGTTGACTGACTACCTCGGATAAAAATAAATCTATGTTTATAAATATAAGGCAAGTCTTGAGTGTTTAAACATTTTACTGGAAGTGAGTAAATTAGGTACCTAACATAATGTGAATTCATTATTATAATTTTTTCTACTAGTTTTCTGACTGCGTCTTCAGAGAATGTGTCCATCAATAAATAACCCTCTTAAAAGAACTTCTTACAAAAAACTACAAACAAAACCCTTGCTAAACACAATTCTATTTATCTATCTATCACCAATACCTCCATAAAAACATGCCACAAAACCTAGAAAATCAATATAAAATATATTTTCTAACACGTGCAATCAATATGAATTCGGGTAAAAGGTTAAATCGATTGGCGATGTCTGGCAACTAATCACCGCTCGTGTACTATGGCACACACGTTTCGCTAGCTAGTCCGTTGCCAACTATGTATTTAAAAATTACATAGTAACGTTAAAAATTTAATATTGAATTCTTCAGTTGTGAGATTTATTTAGTTTTATGTCTTGAAAGCGTAAACCGTTTCTGTAGAAGCTGAGGAGCCGTGTGATGAAGCGGGTAGTGGATTTTAAAGGTAAACAAGCGTCCATAGGTCCGCTTGGTACGCATCGCACTCAAGGGATTTTAGTCTGTCTTGTATATAAACTCATACAACCCTCAAAACTCAGTAGACGCAGGTCTACTGATCCGCATCGTACGGACCGTATCATCGGCAATGCCCACATGCAATGCGTACCGATGACGTCATACGGAATACGTACGATGCGTGCGATGCGGACTTGTGGACGCTTACCTTAATGTGGACAAAAGAAAATCTAGATGGAGTATGTAGGGAGTGCCTTGTGTGTTTGAAGAACTACCAATAACCCGTATTTAATGTATTCAACGCCTCACCAAAAACAAAAATGCATCAGATCTGGCATTTGGGCAAAAAAAATCACGTTTACTAACCTCGACATTTTATCTTTGTGAAGATACTTCCTAACGGTTTGTCTAAGTCTAAAAGTATATATGAGTAATTTCGTCTAAATATATTCAGTAGTTTTGCGTAAACCATTAATCAAACTACCCTTACAAATAAACGCCTATAAACATATTAGTACTGGAATAATTTCAACCTCCCACTCCTTTATCGAGCCAAGACAAGAGAAAATTCATTTCAAATCACAATATTAGGCACAAAATTCTAGGAAAACAGTCCAAAGTTATCTCAATGTCAAGCGAAACTGATTACAATTCAAATTGTACGATCATCGTTCAAGGTTTACATTTCAAAATGTATGTGATGAGCTCCCATCCCGACTCCCGTTTTTATAATAGTGTTTTGTACGCAGGCTTTTTGCATAAGGTTATTTTTCAAGGGTATTTGTCTTGTAAAAATATGTGTATTTAAGTTTGTTTTTCCACGAAGAAAGAGGCTGAAAATGTAGCCATTTTTTGCCAGTACCTATAAAAAGCAAACACAAGCACTAAGGCAAAAATGAGACTATATATTCTCGCTATTACACCACATATTCAGTGTCTAGTTTCAGTAGTTAATTGTCTCTTGTAAACACTAAATAAACATGACTATCTTATGATTATAATAACGCAATAAAATATTATGAAAGTATAACATCACCGTACAGTATTGCAGCGTAGAATCAAGTAAGGGGCCGTTCAATTATTACGTAAGCACTATGGGGGGGCGGGGGGTCTTTGCTTTGCTTATTTTGGATGACATGGGGGGTAGGGGAGTCTAGATGATGATTACGTCATCGGTAGTTATTTTCTTTTTTACACGAATGGCAACCCACACATTGTCTTTGCTTGAAAACGAAAAGCATTTTCGGGGATTCCCGCAAGTAATACATACATTTAGTGAACAGTGCGCGGTAATTCCCCTACTCGCTTTAGAACCGAGTAAGGGAATTACCGCGCGCTGTTCACTTGTCTAAATTTCCTCTATCAGTGTATTGTTTCGTTTGGCTGCTATAGCGAGTAGACGTATTGTAAGCATAGTAAAGCAAGTTAACATTTGTGTTACCATTCATTCCATTATCCAAAGTTTAATGTTTAAATAAGATGTCATTTCAAATAGACAAATCCAAGTTATACCAAAAATTGTTTGAAAGTTTTAAAAAATCTCATACAAGTACGAAAGTACAAAATGTACAAAAGTTAGTTAACGAAGTGTGGCGAAATTATAAATTACAAGCAAAATCCGACAAGGAACTAGATATTATTGTATCTAAGAGAATCGAAGAAGAATTGCAAGCAGCGACTAAGAATAAATCCAATTTACTACATTTTTTTCTAAGGTGAGTGACGAAATCATTTTAGGTACCTACTAGAAATATTAGAAATCGCCAAAAAGTTTCTCTTTGCTAATTAGAAAATATTATGGCCTATCTTAAAGTATAGAGGTAATATTCATTATATAGATTTATTTCTTATAATTGATTCCGTCAATTGGTCACAAAATACAGGATGTCAGTTTTATACATATATATTATATACCTACAGAAAACTATACTCTATTCAAATAGGTATTTAACAGAATGTAAACAATCTTTATATGTCTTTTTATTGAAATATGTGGTTTAAAATTGTAAACTGTGTAAAATCTGTTGTGATTCATTTAAAAACTCAACCAATATTAAAAAATTGCTTTTCTGTAAATACATAAAGGTGCGTACAAACATCGTGAGGCGTGCGCCGCGAATGGTTCGCACGTATACATGTGCCGTAGCATGCCTCAGGTTGATGTATGCGAGACGAACCATTCGCGGCGCAAGCCTCGCGATGTCTGTACGCACCTTTACAGATATCTGATTTTATAATTGCATATTTCAATAAAAAGACATATCAAGATTGTTTATATTCTTTTAAATACCTACTTGAATAGACTATAACACCCTGTATTTTGTGACCGGAACGATTTGCTCGTTTAAAGATATTAGATTTAAAGCCATAGGGTTTTGTATTTACCATATTTATTGCCATACTTTGTATTTATGTAGCTTAATAAGAGAATCTTTAGCAGAACCCATAGAAAGTTTTTATTTTTAGGCAACCTGTAAACCTGCAGAAAAAACACAAATTACACAGCCAGCTTCAAATATTAAAAAACAGGAAGAAGATAAAATAAAAACCGGTAATGAATCACAACAGCAATGCGAAATTAATAAAAATACAGATAAACAGAGACCAAAACCTTCTCAGGAAGCTATGAAAAATAAGATTGCTCTACTCGAAAAAAATTTGAATGCTTTGTATTCTGCCAGAGATACTATGTCAATCCGTGCTGAAGTTGATAAACAGATCATTAAGTTGCGCGAGGAAATAAAAACAGCAAAACAGTCTTTAAACAGGAAGGTTCAAAACGCAGTTGCCCAGAAGAAACACAGGGATGGTATGAAAAGAAAGTTAGAAGATATTTGTCATGAAAATCCAGAAATGAAAAAAGACTATCTCTGAGGGATTCAGTGGGACGTCCTAATCTTGAAAGCAATCAACCTTTACTATTGAAAACAATCGCGGATATAGCTTTATTTGGGAGTGCAGCAGATGATAGAAGACGAACGGAATCAATTCGCAGCGTAAAAACTCTTGATGAACTCACACAAGAATTACGTAAAATGGGATTTGACATTAGTCGCAGTGGGACATATCTTCGTTTGATTCCCAGAAAATCTAATTCTGCAGAGGGACGAAGACATGTATCGACAGTCCCTGTTAAGCTCATTCGGGCTCAAACTGATCACCACAAGAGCCACTTAGATAGCAAGTTCGCTGAAACATCAATCCATTATTTAGAGAACATAGCATCCATACTAGGACCAGATCAAGTATTTTTCATATCTCAAGATGATAAAGCTCGAGTCCCTATTGGCGTAACTGCGGCAAATAAGCAAGCACCTCTTCTAATGCACATGGAATATAGAATCAAATTGCCTGATCACGATTGGGTAATCGCTGAGCGTCATAAATTAATACCATCTGTTTATGCTGGTATCAAAATCACTTCCAATATGCTAGGACAACCGCAAGCCGTTGGATATTCTGGACCAACATACATCGCTATTCGAAGTGGAAAGCATAGTTCATCTACTGCTAATACTCATGCTCAGGATTTCGAGACGCTTCTCGAACTTGAAGAGTTTCGACCATTAGCTAAAACTGACCATGGACTAGTAAAACCAGTGGTAATCATGACGGTTGATGGAGGGCCAGATGAAAATCCGCGTTATCAAAAAGTCATAGGGTTTGCTATACAACACTTTAAGCGACATGATCTCGATGCATTGTTTTTAGCTACCAATGCTCCCGGAAGAAGTGCGTATAACAGAGTAGAGCGCAGAATGGCTCCTCTTAGTCGGGAACTGGCTGGTTTAATATTGCCTCATGACCATTTTGGGTCTCATTTGGATGAACGTGGCGTTACAATTGATGAACATTTAGAAAGATCTAATTTCGAATTTGCAGGAAAAGTATTAGCTGAAGTATGGAGTTCAATGGAAATTGATGGCTATAATGTTAATGCAAAATATGTTGGGGCAGGTGAACAAGATCTTCCTGATTTTCCAGACATTAAATGGTATTCAGAACATGTGCGTGAAAGCCAATACTTGCTCCAAATTGTAAAATGTAGAAATACAGAATGCTGTCGTCCAAGAAGTGGACTATTTAGATTACTAGACAACAGGTTTCTTCCACCACCTGTAAAAGTAAAACAAACAGTTGATGACTTGGTTTTAGATGAAGGAGGGCAATTTCTTAATCTTCCAGTCAATTTAGCTCTACGCTTAAGTGCTTCACTCAAAGATTTCCTGCAAATGCCATACGATTATTTTTGTCCGACGGTACAATTGAGGCTATCAAGTCGAACATGCAAAACGTGTGGTCTTTATCATGCTTCCGTCAAGTCACTAAATCGTCACATCGAAAAGATCCATAAGAAAGTAAACACGCACACTGATAGGAAAGTTAGACCTGTAAGAGTCGCTGCTCGTCGTGCTAATGAACTGATGTGCATTATTCAAAATTTAGAGCACCATGATGTTGAATGGCTCGATGAGAATGACGTAGACATTCCAAAATCGGATGAAAGCGAGCAGACTCACAACACTGAGCAGCAATCGAAGCAATCCAATGTCATCGAAAACTTAGAATCATGGATTCGGGTTTCATGGACTGAAGACTGTTAATTTGAATTTAATATATGTACCAAAAATTTAAAATAAGTTTGTTATGTTAGTAAGATATAATATTTTTGTCCTTTACTCTATGTTGAATACCGTTTCAGTAAAATATAATCTCTATCCTAAATCTATTTTCTTATTTTTCAAATTATAATTATAACATTATAAAATTAAAAAAACAATACATTAATTGACAAATGTTTACGTAAGCATGGGGGGAGGGGGTAAGAGCTTTGCTTACTTTTGCTGACAAGGGGGAAGGTTGCGTTAAATAATTGCAATAAATCTGCTTACGTAATACTTGAACGGCCCCTAATCAGCATGGTACTTACCTGTAAACAAACAACGAACACATTAATTTTAATTCATACAATAAAATAGCGGTAATAGAACACAATATAATGGCACGCAACGTAATCCCTAAATAAGTAGACAGAGTAGAAGTCATTTATAAAATAACGTCTACTTTTCAGCAAACATACGTTATGAATACCACGTAATAGGAGGTGAGGCTCCGACCCGAAGCTGTGAACTACCTAGCGGGTTTACCGGGGTCTGGCTCAACGAGCAGGAGTAGGAACGGGGTGGTTTTTAGAGTCAGTAATAGTCTGACACTTCCTCTCGCCTCGCCCAAGGCGGGAGAAACCATTGGATGACATTCCCCCTAAAAAACATGGGTGTGGGACTGTCATACACCGAGCACCTTTCCAAAATCGGTGCTATCACTAAGAAAAAAATCGAAAAACAATAGAGACTTACGTGCAGTAGTGAATATAATAAACTGATAGGAATGATGATGATGTTGATGCTCCATAAGTAGCCAACAATTTAGAATCTCTTCGAAACATCTATTCGCTTTCTATCAATACAATACATTGTTAACTACTCAATCATTATGCTACCAACAATAGCTCGTTTATCAAATTATGACAAGCAGTTTAATAGTTATGAATAGAACATACATATCTACGTACAAGTGAGAAAGATCTCTACAATATCTGGCAATAAATATTGCACATCGACTTTAGAAATAATTTTGTGTACCTACTGTTCTTATTCTAGAGAGTGGTCGAATTGATCTAGCGGCTTACTTTGTGTGACTGAGGTTACAAGAGGCCCAATTACCCCCATTTCTAATCTTCCTAGTCCCCGATTCCCCAACAACCCTTAAATTCCTAACCCCTAAAAGCCGGCAACGCACGTGTAACGCCTCTGGTGTTTCGGGTGTCCATGGGCAGCGGCAATTGCTTACCATCAGGTGATCCGTTGGCCGATTGTCTCTTTCTAAAAGGTCGATGTGCACCATTTATCGACGGCTACTGTACAGTTGTACACGGGTCAGAAACATCTCTACTTCGACGTGTTTATTCACTAAATAAAGTATTTCCCTACATTTTACGAGTGGAACGTTTTTAGTATTCCATTCAGTGGCAACTACACATTACAATTCAACTGTCATGGCTGTCACTATGTTCAAAAAACCAGTTTATCACGGTCTCGCTTTCTATGATCCTTTCATAAATTCGACGTTCAGTTTATACTGGTTTTATATAGCTATATGTGCAACCACATCGCTCACGTTGTCATCATCTCCCCTTTTGTTTGTGAAAACAATTTGAATGTCCCCCCTCCCAATGCGAAAGCACATTCCCCGGATACCATTATACGTAGTCGCAGAGTGAAATGTTTCACGGGACGGGAATATAACTACCGGAATGTTTTCGGCGAAAATATTTCTCTTATTTAACTTAATGAACCTAGTTTCGGTCTAGTTTCGAACTAGACTATCGTGTTTCTAGATGAAAGGTATTTTGATACTTTTGGGAATTTTCCGCGTTTCGTTTTACTGTAGCATAACCGCATTACGTAAGGTAAAATATTGGTATTTTCCTTTGTTATTTAGTTTTAAAATCTATTTACTAAGAACTAAAATAGATTGTTGTACGTTCTATGTATATATTTTTACAGCAGAAGGTTGTATTCACAGTTTATCACAAGGAAAATACATGGCATTATTATGCTAGGGAAAACAAAAACATCTATCCACGAAAATATATCATCACTGTTGAAGAACATCAACGTAAGTGCGTTATTTACTTCGTTATGCAAAAACATATGGTTTACTTAAACAGCTACAGACATATTGCTTCAAAAAAAAAATTAAGAAATATGATACTGATTGTTCACTAAAGCGTCTAACAAAGTAATTACCTAAATAGTTTATCAGCTTAAAACTTTAAAACTTAAATTATAACGAATTAAACTTATTCCAAAGAACTTCTAAATGACTTTTAAGTTAGAATTTACTGGAAAATAACTCTTAAATAACTATGTGAAGATGATATAAAGACTTATGAGATACTTAAGCTATCTATTTGTTTTAAGATATTCCTAGAAATCTGGAATGAAAATGTTTCGGAAAATAATACCCATATATTATTACATTTTACGAAATGTTTTTGTTGGTATCTGTGCATAAATACGTCAGTTTCATATTCGAGCGAGTTGACGACAGCAAAATTAGGTAAAATAGGAGTGTGCCAACTCGGATACACGCGCGAGTTTTTCACCCGCGAGTAGACGAATAACTGCCGCATTCAGAGAGACAATGTACTTAAACTATTCCTTAGTAACGATTTTGTACCGAAAACAATTGCTAAGGACTGGGTTAAGGAATCATGAATCTATACTAATATTATAAAGCTGAAGAGTTAATTTGTTTCTTTGTTTGAACGCGCTACTCGCAGGAACTACCGGTCCGATTTGAATAATTCTTTTTGTGTTGAATAGTGCATTTATTGAGGAAGGCTATAGGCTATAAAACATCACGCTTTGACCAAAAGGATCCAAGCAGAGCGGGTGAAACCGCGCGGAAGCAGCTAGTAAGGAAATATGACTCAATAACATAAGTACAGCGGTTAGTCAATTTTACTATACCCAAGAAATAATTGGAAATGCTCTGAACAAACATGGGAATTTTTATAAAAGCTATCTTGATACAAATCACATAGTAGACTGGACATAGCCACGTGTCTGCAGTGCAGCGATTCTATCGATAACATTCTGTCAATTTATCTAATGGCTCCCCATGCAGCTTGATTGTGTGCATCTACGCTGTCGTTTGAAGTGGAAATCTGTTACGAGGGGTGTAAAATGCGTTGTATTTGTTGAAAAATCCTTTCGAATTTGTTTTACGAGGTAAAAATCGGAGTTCTAATTCCAGTACAGATTGTTAGTGCGTTATAAAGACATATTGAATAGTTAACTGAATTGATTTGACTAGTAAATTGGTCATGAACGTTTCGACTACAAGATTACTTTTTATAATAACTTTTGTGGGACATACTAAATTAATTAAAAATCTCGCTTACTGTAGGCTGCACGACGTCGCGCACGCTGTTCATAGTGAAGAGTCCCTCTGTGACTCGAAACTAGTAGAGCTTTTCTCCATTAATTTACGTGAGTAAACCATGATTTTTAGTTAATAAAAGATAACTTTCGAAAATCTTACTTCCAGAATAGTAAATGTAACATAAAGCACTACATATCTACACTAGATTAATTAAAAGGGCTAACACACCCTAGCTCTATAGTACACCTATAAAAAAGCAGTAACTATCTATCAAGAGCCAAATAATCATAAAAAAGAGACTGAAAAATTCATAAAAACCCGTCTACAATCTACATTACATAATTTCGCGTAGGTACAATCTAAAGCCACACGCACTCATAAATTTTACGTGATATTTTAAAACATAAAACCTGTTTTGGCTTTTCTTTTTTATCAACGTTATACTTAAAACCTGGCCATGTTTTATGTTAATGTTATTTAATGGAATTCGTTAATATATTTGATGGTATATTACTTCTATATATGGCGTAATATTATGGGATTTGATGCAATAAGATTGAGCTTCTAACGAAGATACTTTTCTAGAACATGCTACGATAAAATTAATGTTAATTATTACCAGAGTTTTCTTTCGAAACGTGAGGTTAGATAATCATATAGAAATACAGTTTACGTTTTGTTAAAAAGAAAAGTATTAGGAAACTAATTTTTTTAAGGGTGGAAAATCATCCAATAAATTCTCTCGCCTTGGACGACGCAAGGGAGTGTCAGACTATTATTAACTAAAAACCACCCCGTTCCTACTCCTGCTTTTCGCGCCGGAGCCCCAGTAAACCTGCTAGTAGTCCGCTCCGGCGGAAACAACTATAAACTTGAAATGTCAAGGTACTTAAAGAAAATTCCAGATGAGTACTTTTGTAGAAAATTCTATCGTAAAACTTTCATCAGCTGTTACAAGGACACTCAAACTTTTTACAGGTAGAGATAAAAGAACAAGAGAGTACTAGAAGTAGTACTAGGGTTATAAATAGTGCAACAAAAGATACATTATACATTGTAAGAATTATAAAATGCACTTGGCGAATAGCCTATTGTATTTTAATAGAGGAGCTCTATGAAAGAGATTGTACATATGGATGTACATAAAACTATGCGAAACCAGTATAAACTGACCTTCGAATGTGCGGAAAGATTATACAAAGCGAGACCATGATATACTGGTATTGTATAGCTTAATCTGTAGCTGTATGTACAGGAGTAGTATCGAACTGCACTATTGTTACTATATTGGATGCGAACTGCTGAAGATTGGGTTCAGTGATGTGATATTTGAGGCTTTTATGTCCAGCAGTGGATGGAAACTAGCTGGTGGGTGTTTAGACAAGACTGACTGATGGTGCACAATTGTGGGGAAGTGATATCAACTTCAGTGTACAAATAAATAGTTAAATGGAATCTTAACACATTAACCGCCATGAATTGCAAAAATTACAAACGCTAGCGGAGGATTTGCCTTCAACAGATTTTTGTTGGCAGTTAAAGTATTAAGAAACATTTCAAATGCACCGTCATTACCAATACCAAGAACTCTGAACATAAGGACTGTTAAAGAGGAGCGTAAATTAACATACAAATAAGTATAACGCACGACTGAAAAAATATCCAAATGTCCTAGGACAAAATCATCCAGTGTCTTCTCCCGCCTTGAGTGAGGCGAGAAGGAATATCAGGCTCTTACTAACTAAAAACCTCTGGACTTGAAACCAAACTAGGAAACCCTCAAGAAAGAGAAAATATTAAATAAACACTTGTTTTTGACATCATGATGTAGAAGTATTATTATGTTTTCGTAACAAACGAAGAGACAATGCAATCATAGCTCTCTCATGGTTATATATTTCGCAACGGCAAGGGCTATATCGATGGTCAAACATATCATGCAATCGATCTGTTACGTCACTGTTATGTCAGACGAAATGTGTTTACTTTTGTAATAAAGTTCCCTAAACGCTTTTGTAAATATTACGAAGTATTTTATAAATAGGTACATAGTCATTCTTAAAATACATTTTAATTTGTACTTAGTTCAAACCTACGTATTACTTCACCAACAATAATGATGTCCAAATCGTGACGTGACTCCCACATAAACGTTTTAACCTACCTAGTACTACATAATATTATAATATTTTAACCATTACTACATAGGTATAGTATAAAACAAAGTCGCGCTCTGTCCCTATGTATACTTTTTTTGAGGGGAGGAAATCATTCAATGACATCTCCCGCCTTGGGCGAGGCGAGAGGGAGTGTCAGTCTCTTACTAACTAAAATCCACCCCGTTCCTACTCCTGCTTTTCGAGCCGGAGGCCCGCTAATCAGATCTTTAAAACAGTGCAACGGATTTTGATGCAATTTCGTTTTTCCAATAGATAAAGTGATCAAAAAAAACCTTTGTATAATAATTAAAGCGTGTGAAGCCACGGGCAAAAGCTAAAACATAATAAAACTAATCACGTTACACGTAGGCGAAACCAGAGAACCGTCGCCTCTCATGAAATTTCAACATTTTCGTAACAGTGTCTTCACTCACCCACAAATAGTGGTTAAGCAAACAATTTAACTCCTCAACTATGTTTAAGAACCTTATTACTTAGTTTGAAGGCGTATTTCGTTGAGAATACATTTATTACTTAATCAGTAAGAAAGGGTTTTAAGTCTTAATTGTATTAAAAACGGCTAGACTGCGTAATTAATAAGATGTTAAATTAATGAAACTTTGCAAAATAGTAATGGATCATCTATTTCATCACTTAAGCCATTATAAGAATTAAGTAGACACAGATTAAAACATGAGCTTATATTACTATGTTCAAAGTCTCATGTTTAGGGAACAATGACTAAAGTTCCTTAAGAAAAGGAGGAACATCCGACCAGGCGAGGTGAACGCGTCTGGCGGGCTTTCTGCCTAACTATTCGTTGCGATTTTCTATCCATGTTTATTAGCATGTAAACTTTGTGTGCCATGTAGGATTTATGACGTCATCCGTTGATTTGCTCATCGATAGTCTATGTGCGACCTCTGTCATCTGTCACCACATATGTAATAGAGGGAGAGCATCTTTCTACAAATCCAGACAGATCCAGGTAAATAATATAATACCTAATGACCTAATAAGATGGCCTATTAGAAACTCAATAGATGAGAGAATAACCAATAACAGACAATCAAAAGCGTCGCTAGAGATAAATTGTATGAATACTTAACGCTCAAGCTATCTTTTTAATACTATTTCGTGGCCATAACACAATAATACACGACAATTAACACAGGAACTACCATATCAAGACGTGACGACGTACCTTGAGCCAGTAGGTGACCTTGACGAAGCCTATCGAATTCTAAAAGGACAATACAACAATGAAAATGATTTTCAATTTCCATTGTGTAGTACAAACTGATCATTGGCGTCTAAAAACGCCTCCACACGTAACCAGATCCAACCAGCTCAAACTGGCTAGCGGCCAGAATTTCAATGAACGTAATAATATTTCATAACTGCCCAATTCACTTTTAGTGTTTATTAATCTCGTGTAATTTAGTGTTTTTACTTTAGTGACTTTAAACCTAGCTTCGGAAATTTATGGTCTTTTTTAACTCTCCGTGTTCCGTTCGTAAAATATCAAACCAGTTTCCTATGGGAGCCATTTCGTAATTTTCGCGGTGAATTTTTCAAGTTCTTTTATGTTATAATGCTCTTCCGAAATTGGTTCAGTCATTATTTAAATTTATGGGTGTTTCTCCAGAAACTTGTCCACTCGCTGTCTCAGAGCAATATTTTCATAATAGGTATAGATTATGTAATAAGTCGTAGTAAATCTAAAAGATAATGCCCTGATTTATCTCTGCTGGCAGTAAATCATTATTAAAACAATTTTTAATGTATATTTAAAAATTTTAAAGCACTCAAAAACCAGTCCCCTGGGGTGTCTCCAAAACAGAAAAGTCACTTAAAGGAAAAGTAGTTATGACAATATCTGTAAAAAACAAATAACTTGTTAAATTATTCAAACAACATTAAGCAATCGTTCAGGAGAGATGCTTATTTTTTTACAAACATTATTTGGAATAATTAAAAAATAACATTAAAATGTGTCTCCGTATTTCGTGAACATTCCCCTGTGCATATTTTAAATTACGCGCCTCTTTTTCCAAAAGGTTAAAATATGTTCTACTTGAGCGTAACGAAACGCAACCGATCTGAAGTTTGCTCAGATGCCGCCATTAGCTTTCGGGCGCCATTTTATTTAGTGCCGTACACGCGTCCATCTGCGAAGCACGCGCCATAACCTCAAATCCAACAGTCCTCTGGTAAGGATATTTTATCACTTATTTTTATTCGATTTAATGATACCTTATGTAGTTAATATTGTTTTAAAATATATATGATTTCCAAGTAAAGTGAAATAACGTGACTGAATTACTTTTTACACTACCTCTGAATAAAACAATAAAAAACAGTCCCCTGGCGACAGTCCCCTGCCCTACCACACGACAGGGGACTGTTTATTCTTCCAAGGGACTGTCATTCATTATGTTTTTCTTTGTTGTAGGTATTTTTCGTGTGTTTTGGGTGTACGGTATGGCGCCGAGGAAGAAAAAGCTTTCTAGGGAAGAGATTTTGCAAAGAAAAAGAGAAGCTGAGCGAAAAAGATATGAGTGTATGAAAAACGATCCGCAAAAACGGGAAGCACTTAAAGAGAAGGAACGTCTTAAATACCTTAAGAAAAAAGAAAAGGGAACTAGGAAGCTTGTTGACAATATGACACCTCGTGAACACCGCGAAGCAAAAAAGAAGTGGAGAGAGCATTGCAGCAACTACCGTAATAAGAAAAAACAATTGAAAAACATTGCTACAGCATTCATGAGGGAAAATACTCCAGAGACTGGTGTATCAGATTCATTGCGAATGCCAACACCTGGACGCGATGTTGCTGACAAGATTCAAAAAAGGAAGAACAGAAACAAAGCACTGAGATACCGGATAAATAAGAAAAAAGATGATGAAATTAATAAACTAAAGAAAAAACTATTTAAATATAAGAAACGTTTAACAAGATTGACGGAGAGAACAAAACCAAAACCTAAAGATACTCCTAACACTAAGTTACAGAAAATGATAGATAATCCAGAAACCAGAAGAGAAGTGGTAAAAAAGGCGCTTTTTGGTGAAGTATTAAAAGAGCAATTACGAGAAAATTTGTCTAATTTGAATACTGTAAGAGAAAAGAGAATGCTAGCAAAAGTAGTTTCAGGATCGATGGTTGATAAATATAAACTATGGCGAATGGATAACAATGCTGTGATAACCCTCAGACGAATAAAAAAGTCAAAAGTTACTGGAAGACTGGCAGGAAAAACGAAAGTATCCGATGAAGTTTTAAAAGCAGTTGCAAATTTCTTCGAAGATGATTCTAACAGTAGACTAGGAGCAGGAAAGAAAGAGTTTATCACTAGAAAGGGGACCCGGAAACAAAAGAGATACATGCTTGATTCATTAGTCGGCCTATACAGCAAATATCAGAAACAGAAGAGCCAATTCAAACTAAGTTATCAAACCTTTTGCAGACTCAGACCATTTTGGATTGTGAAGCCCAAAGTAGATCAGCGTGATACTTGTTTGTGCATTACACATGCAAATATAGACCTAAAATTAACAGCTCTACATAATGGCAAAATACTGAATTATAATAGCTATCAAAAACTGCTTCAGGAACTGTGTTGTGACCGATACAATGAGCAGTGTATTTCCAGAGAATGTCAGAAATGTCTTAATAAGACTCCTTCTTACAAGGAATTCAACGACAAGAAGTCAATCATTTATAAAAAATGGATAGCTGAAAAAGCAGAATTCATTGACCCGAAATCCAAAAACACTCGCCGAGTAACCAAACACATTAAGAAGTCTCTTGATGTAAATCCTCGCTACCTGATCACAGAATTACATGAAGATCTAGAGAAATTATTTCGCCACGAAAGAAATATTTTACACCAGTTCGATTCAATAAAGCAACTTAAAAACTCACTGACAGAAGAAGATGTACTAATTCATGTAGATTTCTCAGAAAATTATGTAACAAAATACGCCCAAGAAATTCAGGCTTTCCATTTCGGCGGGTCACGTACACAGATTAGTCTACACACGGTTGTAGTATACCTGAAAGATAAAATAAAAAGTTACTGCACAATCTCTACAAATGTATCTCACTCTCCCGCTGCGATTTGGGCTCATCTGATGCCAATTTTTGATGATTTGCCACCCGAAATCAAAACCCTGCATTTTTTGAGTGATGGTCCTGTAACCCAATACAGGAATAAAACGATGTTTTACATTATGGCTAATAAAATCCCCGAGCGATTTCCACTTGTGCAAAAGTTCACCTGGAATTATACGGAGAGCGGTCACGGCAAAGGCGCACCGGATGGTGTAGGAGCTGCCTGCAAGAGGACTGCAGATGCCGTGGTTGCTGCTGGAGGTGATGTCGAAAATCTAGAGAAGTTTGTGGATGCCATTAAACCGAGATGTCCTGCCATTAATTTAAGTATTATACAAGATGACACGATTCAAGAAATGAGTGCTAAAATCGAACAGGAAGGATCCAAGATAAAGAATTTTGTCGGCACCCTCAAAGTGCATCAAGTCACTGGAAAATTCTATAATTCTTCGGGTATAAAACTAAATTCCATTGAAATTGTGATGAGACATCTCAGCTGCTTTTGTGAAAATGATTCTTGTCTACATTTCAAGATAGGAAAAATATTGTATGAAGATATGCAAAAACTACGTGTGGAAGATGTGTTCACTGACTCAGAAACAGAGAATGACGCTGGACCTAGTTGTATTACTACAGGAAATGCTTTCAACACTGGTGATTACATCCTTGTCAAATTACCTGCCAAAAATATGGAATATAGATATGTGAGCGTTATTGACATCATTGATGAAGAAGAGGATGAACTGCGTGTCACCTTTCTAAAACTGTGTGATAAAAAAGGTCAAACATTTAGGATTGATCAAATGGATGTGGCGGATGTTGCAATGAACCAAGTCATAGAAAAACTGCCTAATCCTAATTTGCTTATGAAAGGTAACCGAATTTTTTACAAATTTGATTCATGTGTAAATGTCTTTGAACAAAAATAACAGTTGAATCTAATATAAAAAAATCTAAATATGTTCATTACAGATGATTGATATGATAAGACTGATTAGTATTCAGAGAAAGACTTTTATGTTTTAGTCACTTAATAATTTTAATTTTGTGATATCAAGTGATACTCAAGTTGATTTGTTGTAAGAGTAAAATTATTAATAAGACTGTTAAAAACAAAGACTATAGTTAATATTGTTGATTTAATGTTTAATAGCCTAATACCTAAGGTTTGTTTTAATATTCTAATAATAAAAAGACTTACATTTTGTATTAAAATGGTATTTTTATTTCAAAAGTCAATCCCCTGTTATAGGCAACAGTCCCCTGTGTCATTTTTTCAGAAAAAGCTCAATAAATCCTAAAATAAAGGAAATACGTTCGGTTAAATTACTTCTTCTTATTGACCAGGTAGATGCCTATTACGATACTAAGGTTATTTTAAGATATAAGCAAGCAACTGTATGAGACAGATTTTGCATGAAAGTGGACCTGTTTCTTGAGAAACGCCCATATATTAAATGTCCGCGTTTACCAACATCTCGCCACCATCAGCTAAACGATGATGTGGCCAAAGATGGAGCACGACTGCCGATAAGCAACCTTAGTCAGGATAGGAAGCAACTCGGGTTGCACTCTTGATAAAAAACAGACTTACTATGGTTTTAAAATACATTCCTAGTCACCTATGTTACAAATGATAGTTATTGGATGAATGGATACCTAAACATTGAATTGATATTAACTCGACATGGTGACACCATACTACATTAATTTGGCTGTATCGTCAACCTATAGCGATGATGAAACAGACTAAATAAAACAGAAAACAACACGAATGACTAACATGATATTCCTAGAAAAGGAAAAAATAACACGCTACCTATCTATTGAATATTTACAAGTTAATGTTGATATGAGTAATATTAGTTAAATGTTTATATTTGAGAAAAGTACGACTCGGGTTTATGACTGTATCGATTAGCAGTAATGAGCAGCAACATTCTCATAATATCCTATGATTTAACTGCAATCTCTAATCCGTCTGCCAAGCATGGTAATAATCGAAACATCAGACACAGGTACCTTTTATGCGTTTTTTGAGACGGGAACATCATTTTACAGCTCTTAGTGACTAAAAACCACCCCGTTTTTTCTCCTGCTTTTCGAGTCGGTAAAACCGCAGCACCAAGACACAGGTACCATATATCCTAAAACTATGATCAGTTATTTACGTCAGTTAGTTACGAACGGAAATTTAAATCCCCAAATCGCTTGCCAAACGTGGGGATAGATAGTGGAATTTCCCCCCTTTAGTGGGAGTATATTGATGAAAAGTCTTCTGATTAATGATAACAAAACGCCAAAACATCATGACAAACGCTTATAACACAGAAACTATAAAGGAGTTTAATCTTTAAAATATCTCAAAGCAATTTCAAGAAAAACGAAGTCAAATGAATAGACTAGTTTTATTAAAAGTTTCGCACTGAATATAAATCAGTTCATTTACTCCGTCCCGAGCTAAAGATGAGATCAATAAAAGCTAAGATAGTGCAGAATCTTTATATTTTAAACACATCGAATGAGAATGCAATACACATACCGTGGATAACTTGTCAGATTGCCAAATATTTAATGAATAGCATTCTTGAGCAAAAAATATTTACTTGGAATATACCTTTGGTATTATATTGGATATTGGGAATCAGAAACTAGCTTTCCGCTTGCGGCTAGGCAGATACGATCGTGTAGGAATATCAGATTA
The DNA here is from genome assembly GCF_023101765.2 of Spodoptera frugiperda. Classification (NCBI taxonomy): domain Eukaryota; kingdom Metazoa; phylum Arthropoda; class Insecta; order Lepidoptera; family Noctuidae; genus Spodoptera; species Spodoptera frugiperda. Next base: position 6,510,667 of record NC_064233.1, read on the forward strand.
AAAATGGTATTCGTAGTTTCAGGGTCTATTCGCTGCAAAAATCTTTTCTCTCTCTCTCTTATGAAGAAAATTCATTCTAAAATGTCATTGAAGTTCGCTCCAGCTCATAAGTGACTGATCAATCTTTAAATAATTCATTTTTAAAGCGCGTAAACTTGTGAATTTTCCTCTTAATGTTTCCATATTATAAAGAAACCTTCCATTGTATTTAAACCTGATCCTAAAACCGCGACCAATGATCAAATACAACTCACACGTTGTTTGAGACCAAATCAAAGACAAATTGAGTGTTATTTAGTATGTTGACGTCACTCCTTGACCTACCTAAATCATTAAGAGGTAGTAGCTTAGAGGTCAAATCACCACAAACTAGGAAGCAAACTACGACTACTAATTAAATAAGATAAATGTAAAAACCAAACCAACTATTGCGTTTACGAACAATGGTCTTACTAAAGCTATGAAAGTACAAAAAGACTAAATAAAAGAGCTAAGTGTATTATTACTAACAATAGAACAATTTTAGGTGTATTCGGTAACAATGAGAAACTTCACTGTTATATTTCGCAACCTTCAACCAGCCGTCAGCGGGGTGCTGGGTAGAACGCGTATTGTTACTCGGAACGAGCACGGCTCGGTAAACTAACTACTGATTATTTCGCAGAATGGCACTTTTATGCCTAATATTTGCACAATGAAATCGTGCTTCAATTTCCCGAAGAAGTATGACTCTCTTATGGTCTATGTTCAGCAGAGGATGTCTTGTGACTGATATAAGACAAACATAGTTATGAATACTATGTGATAGGAAGCGGGCTTCACAGGATAATGTCACAAACGCAAGTTAAAACTAAACTATGTATCATAAAACTGTGGTTAGAAACAATGCCTACTACGATTTGTTAGTTATTCTGTTACCTATAACTGCTTAGTAACACATTTACAACAACTGAATCAAGAGGAAATTAAATGATTTCCTTATTAATCGTATAATAATTACTATATGAATTAATCAATGATTAAAATCATTGTGATGGTGACAACTAATGATAAGTTTTATTACTTTTTAATGTAATAACTATACAAAATAAATAATATTGTGGCATATAATCGATTGTAGTATTAGTAAAAAGAACAAGAGTTTTTGACACGCCTAATCTACAAAGCAAGTTAAAAGGCATAGATTACAATGAGGTATATGCACCAGTGATCCATAATACATCTATTAGATACCTCATTGGTCTTGTTCGCAACTATGGACTTAAGATACACCAAATTGGTGCCTTAACAGCCTTCTTGCAGGAAGGCATTGATGAGGAAATTTACATGTTCTTACCCCCTAGCTATGATGAAGAAAATAAGGTGTACAGATTGAACAAATCAAAACAAATATTCCAAAACAGTGTCCAGTCTCTACATTTCCTTTCAAAACCATAAAATTATTATCAAAATTCATACCTATCCGAATACAACCCACGCAACGACTAAAATTAATTATCAAACAAAAAAAGGAATCTTCAAAAAACTGACGACCCCGACGATAACCTTAACCAGTCTCGCGGCGAGTGGCTGATCTGTAATTTATTTAATCTTTGGTACGTCTACACACGCAGCGGCCCACGTGAGTCGGCTCTGACTCATATTCATTCAACGATAAACATTTAGTATCAGCTGTGCGCTCACACTCGGCTCGTACTTGAACAATTCTGGTTTGAATCCTGTGATAATTGTATGTGTGCATTTTATATTATAGTTTTCATGCTACGCGTCGTATGTGGTTATGTTAAATATGGATTTTTTTGGTATCTGTATAAGTGATTTAAGTATTTGTGTGGTGTATTTTTGTCGGTTACAAATTAGTCTAATTTTAATAAATGTTTTTCTAAATAACTTGCTAGCGAGTTCTCAGAAATTTGTGATCAAAGTTTGGTGCATTTTTTTGACAGTTACATAAATTCTTCACTCTTTTTAGTACCATTTTTTCCATTGAACAAATGTGAAATAACACCACAAGACATTTCAAAGTGTACGGATTCAAGTGGAGTATAAAAATGGACGCTTATAGTGAAACCACTCAAGATTTTTTGCTTAGCACTCCACGGACTGAAGTCAAAAGGAATGTGTGTTGGGAATATGACTCCATTTCTTTTTAAGTTAAAATTTTTTGTGTCACTTTCAAGTCTGAGGTTATTAAAGTGTATTTTTAAGAGTGAAAGTAGGTAATTACAACCTCCTCGTTAAACTAAACATGATAAAGTCAAGCAAAACGTAGCAAGTGTACCTACATCCTACAGCAGTTCATTAGTATTGTATGCGGCAAATTCAATGTCAACTTGTCAAACAAAAAACACTAGCTAAAGAAAATCGATGTCTTACTCTAGGTACAAAACCCAGACTATACAACCTCCTTAAAAGATTTTGTACACCACATAAGCACAAGGAACCCACTACACTGGAAAAAACCGGATTGAGCCAACGAAACGAGAATTCCTTTAAGCAAGAATATCCATCTGTGTAGCAACACAGAGTTATACAAAACCAGTTTATCATGGTCTCGCTTTTATGATCTTTCAGCAGATTCGACAGTCCCTTTATACTGGTTTTAGGTAGTTGGATGTTTAGCAGTGTGTATAATCTAAGTAATGCTTCTAGAAAGAAATGTTTATCGATATAAAAGTAGGTTTAGTTTATTTTTAATACGGTTCATTCATGTTTTGCATGGAAACCACGTGGCTGGGGGCCGATTAACAAAAATAGAACTTGATAAAAATATTGTGAAATGGACGTCTGTGTTTCTGTTACGAGATAGTAGTCACTAGTCGGTATTAAACGAAATACCTACATAATGTTTTATTACCAATACATAAGAGATCCCGAAACATAATATAAGGCAAGTATTCCCAACAAATTATTATTAAACAAGCCACGTAAGGAGAATACAACAACGTTCCTTTAATTAGAACAACATATAAATAGAAGCTATAGGGGAAAGCCATTTCTCGACACCATAGCGTTGAAATGTTAAGAAGATCCATTCAGATACCTTACAATAATGGTATAGGGAAGAAAACATGGTATGGTAGTCAACATTTAATATCTAACATTCATATAACTCGAATCAAGTTATTAATAGTTTTGATTTCGAACCGAGAAAGAGCCCATTTTGTGAACAATTTTCTTTAATTTGTAGTAAAATTAACAACAATGAATATTGTTATACAAAGTAGAAGGTATTTTATATTATGCACTTCATTTAATAACACAATTTCTTAATGACACATTAACACCGCCATGTGGGGGTAAAATGACCGGCGTTAGAGGAGGATTTGCCTTCACCAGAATTTTGTTGGCAGTCAAAGTATTAACAAATAAATAATAGATTCATAACTGGCTAAAATGATCATAAAGTCAATGAATGCCAAATAACTATTACAGTAAGCTAAAAATCAGATCTTTTCGGTCACACCGAAACTTCTACCCATTTACTTTCAGTACAGTTGTGACAGTTGGCGTATTCAGTATATTCCGGTCCGCCGGTTCGCATCCGAGGCTGAGCCGTAATTTCACTGAATCCTTTCTTTAATTAAGGATTTACCTGGTTTAGGTAAGGCCTGGACGAGTTTTTGCGGCATTAGAAATTTATGTAGATTGGATTTGAATTTACAGGGTTTACGTAAACCGTGAGAATAGATTCAAAATTACTAATTTTAGGCTTAGATACCTTTTCTGGTGTATTCGTAAAATGTAATGTATACAACATACTATTTTATCTGCATGCCTTAATGGCGGTCATACACGTAAGGTATTGTATGGCGGTTTTGGCCTTACATGTAAAACTGTGTATAAGGTAAAACTGTACAGTTTTCAGTACAATAGAAGTGGATTATGCCAGTACAATACAGTACGCCAAGGAAGATGTCATGTACAGAATTCTCAGTATTGAAATCAAATCAAGATAGTATACAAGACAATTCTTCGTGGTCGTGAGTCAGACGATTATTAAATCTAGCGGTTACTAATTAAAGTTCCAATAATACAAAAAATGGGGTAAACACGGATGGACATAAATATGAAAATAACCGATGACACAACGGTTGATATAGATGGATGAGCTACGTATTACAGTGCAGATAAATTGATACGATGCCTGCCGCAGAATGGATTGCTTTCAACGGAACAGAGAATACTTCACTGTCATATGACGGCATGTATTCGAGTAGGCTTGATGTGAACATTCTAGCTTGTATCTTCTTGTCTAAGTATTCTTCTTACTTAACATTGTATGTGTGAAAGCGTGTGGTTTGTTCGTCTTTATTTCAGATTCAAGACTTTTTTATGGCACTGTACAATGAACACCCACTATTTACAATTTATGTAAGTACCATGTAATAGGGGGTGAGCCTATTGCCATATACTGGGCACAATTCCAGATTCCGTGTTACCACTGAGATTTTTTTTCGAAAAATTGAAAATGTTGTACCCAATATTCCTTGTCGGCAGTCGCACTTGAGACCAGAGCAACGAGGCAGTAGTTATTTGAAATGATTACATGAACCAACTCATATAAACAAACCCGCCATATTGAAAACTGGGTGTATATTAACCTTAACACATTACACTGCGTTCCACACGAATCGTGTGTCATCTACAATCTACAAATCTAACTGTTAATTAAAATATGTTAGGTCCAACAATAACAAAAAAAAAGCCGCAAAACGGACAAATTAGTGAGGTTTTTTGACTGAACCGACATCAAACATGGCAGGTAAGTGATTGGCTCGTGACCTCGATGTGTTGAGAGCCTTAGATCTACGTTTATACGAAACTAGACGGAGTAGAGTGTTCCTGGAAACATTACTGGGGATTTTGTTTGTTGAAATAAGTTTTCGCTGTTATATGAAACAAAGATTAGGTGTATGTACGCAAAGAATGCATAAGAAGTTTGTGGAATTAGAAAATTAATAACGTATTGTAGATCTTCAAGTGCGGTTAATGTCAAGGTTAATGTAAATCTTTATATATGGTATTAGGTATACCAAATATAAAGATTTAACCCTCGTGTTTTATAGTTTTCGCCTCTCCTCTTGGAACAAAGACTCCAGTTCATTTAAATACATAAAGCATAACGATCTATTCACGAAAATCAGTACGTTATCAATCACAATTCAGGTCCTGACATATACCGTTTAGATTATGCGTTCCACTTCTGCGAATCACGAATTCGTAAGTCAAAAACGTAAATGAGTAATGCGTCATTCGTTTCAAAACATAAATAATAAACTCGTTAGTGGAATGACTGGAATAGACTTTAAAAGAACTTACTACTTATGATAGTATTTGTAAACATACTCTTTGAAATTTTACCAGCTTCAACTAAAATTTTATTACGTACTAAACATTCTTACGTATTGTTAACATAACACCTTTATCCACTAACGAAAACCGCATAAAAATCCGTTGAGCAGTTTTTAATATCACTGCGAATTGCCGAACAGACGCGACGCAGGGATTCATTTCACAATTTGTATGGATTAAGGATACCCCGACCAGACAGGCAGACAGGGGTGCACTTACTGTATAGTTACACCCACATACCATTAATTAGCAGACCCTATTGTGATAGGGAAACGAACGTTTCAAACTTGGGGGTGTTTGAATGAATCGGCCGGCTCCCTATTGCAATTTTAAAAGCATGTGCTATTATTATATTTATTATAGAACCTTTTGGAATATAGGACCTATAATAATACTTCACACGCCTCATATAATATTATATGGAACCAGATAACAAAGAAAAGAAAACATTTTGGATATCGCTCTCCAGAATCGTATCAAAGCCAAAGCATTTATTTCAATTAAACCACAAACAAGCTCTTTGGAAACATCAAAACAGAATTTTCCTTCAATGAAGTTAAGATACTTTTTCCAAAATGTAGATTCGTATAGAGAAGAACGATCACAAACACCTATCCCTTAATTAAATTAATATTGAATACTCATACTAGGTCGTTACGGTGTAATGGAAAAATAGCATAAAAAATCTACCGAAATGATAAAAGTTGTTCCATTAATAAGGCAGGGCACGTTTGTGTAAGATTGACCGATAACGATATACTATCAGCGGCCAATAAAAACGGTGACGTCATTGTTTGTACGAATAATAAATAATGATGACCGAATTTGTTACAGTATTTCATTTCAATTAATTTAGATATTGGACTTTATTGAAATGCCGTCAAGGCAATCATAAAGATAGAAATTATAAGGTTTGTCCGCAACTTTGTATTCTTGTCGTAATTTATGCCACAGAAACGTAATATCAGCAAGAAAATCTAGTCTCTCTGTCGTACTCAGAGTCATTTAATGGTTACTTAACCCAGTCCTTAGCAATTATTTTCGATACAAAATCGTTACTAAGGAATACTTTAAGTAACATTAAATATCTCTGAGGTGCGGCAGTCTATGTTTTACAGATAATAGCCTAAATGCTTTATGACAAAAATCTTCCAGATACATTTAGCCATCATAGCATGATTATTCACCAACACATACTTTTACAACTACAATACTAGTAGGATTGAATTAGGTAAAATTTCTTTCAACAATTATAAATTACCCCTAATTATTATTACACACCAAGGGTTGGCCCAAAAGAGCATAGAAACACCCCCATTTCCATAGATATGTTATTAGTTACACGAAAGTAAAAGGGGACGAGTCTCATTACAAATTCAGAGTCCCTCAACTCGATACTGAGAATTTTCTATTCGAAGAATCGGAGAGCCTTTTGCCTGACCCAGCGACGCGATGGAAACCAGAACACGTGTTCAGCAGTAAAATAACAAGTTTCACTTATTTATCTAGACATGCAAACTTTATTTTATTTATTTGGGAATAAAATGGTATAACTATTGTAGAAAACTGTTCCCATTTTATAATTATAATTGAACTAGGTAGATTCGCCCGCATGGCAATGCGGGATAAATATTGCCCTGTACCAAATTTCATACCGATCCCTTCAGCCGTTTAGACGAAATTGTGCAACAAACATACTCACAAACATTCGCAATTATAAATAGAAAAACCATGTTAAATGGGCCGACGTTTGGCCGCTATCTCGCCTGATGGTAAGTGATGATGCGGCCTACGATGAAGCACGTCTGCCCATAAGCAACCTATTCAGTCTACTAGTAGGTATCTACTTAATAATATTGTCTAATCATGGCGCTTGGAGATAAGAGATTCAGCAATTTTTGCATTTAAACTCAAAGCGAAAAACTTATTCGTAAAATATTCAGATCACATCATAGATTCTCCCCTACCGAGACCCAAGCAAATGACGCGATTCTATCTAAGTTTTTGGGCAAATTTCCAATCTGGAAACGAAATTTGGAAACTGGCATTTAATAATAACCGTTCGCCAGATCTGGGAGTCGAACTAAACCCGTCCGCAGTCACCAGACAGCCCGACTAATGAGCCGACGTAATTAAACTCAAGGTAATTGCGAGAACCTGTTACATATTTCATAATGTTTGAATGTTAAGTGTTTGACTGTTAGTTTTTGAAATAAATTACATAATAACTAGATATTATGACATTAGAAGTCTTTATGTTAAAGGAATAGGTAATAATTTCTTAGTGGGCACTAATACTCGCTCATTATCATACACTTCAGTCATCAGGTCCATAATAGTTAACATAATACCTTTTAACGAACACATTGGGTATTTCGACGCATAGTTAAGAATTGTATTGTATTACTGGACTGTTTTCAGTTAGTCGAAAAATTTCTCAATAGTAGTACGGAGTCTGAAATTCAGTCCAGTATATGGCAATAAGCTCACCCTATTACATGGGACTTATAACACAAATGATGAAAAGTGGGTGTAAATTGTATAGCAGCGTTATGTGCAGTAATGTGCACTTCTGCTTACCTCTTCGGGGATAAAAGGCGTAACGTTGCGTTAGGAATTGGACATTGAATATATAGAAACAATAACTATACTATTGCAGAGTAAACTTTGTAACAAGTAGGCACTACCTAACTATTCTTCTCAGTTTAGTTCTAAAAATCCAAAATAACTAATTAATATGACAAGATTTATTAACAAATCATAGTAAATTCTTATTTTTACAAATGAAACAGTAAGTAAGGACTAGTTAAGAATAATTTCCATAACAACTAAGAGCCTAGCAATATAACATCGTGTCCGACATTGACCTTTTCGTCCGCCACGCTAACTTTTCTTAGCAAATAATTTTATTGGGAAAATAAATATGTTTTCGCGTTTTACCTACCTAATATTAACTTCAAAAGTAAGTGTCAAAGTCAAAGATGTTTATTCAAATTGTACCAACAGAGTCTGAAAGTCGAATTTACAATATTATATTAAGTGTTTGTTGTATGTCGGTGGCTAATGCAGAAATTCTTGTATCATAATATGATAGGAATGTCGTGGTGGCTCGGAGGTTTTGAGCCCGCTTCTCATGCATGAGAGTGTTGGTTCAATACCTACTATCGGCAAGTACCAACGTGACATTTCCCGAGTTATACATATGTACTTTCTAAAGATTATTTAGACACGACTGATGGTGAAGGAAAACATCGTGAGGAAACCTGAGCTTAAAATTTCTAATTATAAGTTTGAAATCGCCAACCCGCATTGAGCAAGCGTGGTGATAAATGCTCAAACCGTCTCCGTGTGAGAAGAGGCCTTTGGTTAGCAGAGGTGACTTATAGGCTGATGATGACGACGATGCGATTACTCAAAGCAATCAACACTATGAATTACAGACATAACTTTACTAATAAAATAAAACTATTAAAATGTTTTTACAGTTAATATGCACAGCTCAAATTATCCTTTATGTGATAAAACTTCATAATTAATATACGCCTTCCGGCGAGGAGTTTGCGATAAAATTAATGTTGCCAACACGAGAAGCATTATAATAAAATTTTCTCGAGCGCGCTGGATATACATAATAAGACAGTTTTTAATGAACTAAAATAGTTTAACGAAACTCGTCTCGAGTAGTAAACGTAATCGAATGTTATCTTACAAAATATCTGATAAGTTTTTAAGAGTCAACATCAAAGTACGCACAGAAAGGAAATGATGAAATTTAAAATACTCATAAATATAAACTGGATATTAAAACAGACTTCGCACGGCATCTACTAATTAACAAAAATCCTCTACAAATTATATCAACACTTAAATCTTCCTAATTAACGACTTTATCCATTAATGAAAACCTTATAAACATCTGCTTAGCAGTTTTGGAGATTTTCACATTCAGACAGAGGCGGTAATGGTGAGTTTGATATAGTAAATGCCTAATAGGGTAACTAGTGTGCTTAAGTTCAAGGCAAAATACTGACTATCCAGTTGAATCTGAATATACTATACAAGAGTAACAGAAACACAGTAAAGCAAAGGCCAGATGAAACAAATAAAACTCAATTAAAGCAATATGGCTTCAATAGAAAACGTTTTAGCAAGCGATATTGAATATGACCGACTGGGTGATATTCATGAATGGATAGTATTATTGGATTTTTCGATTTCAGAAATCTTATTTTATGTTAGAGCTGATGCGTAGGGTTATATTTATGGGCCTAATAACATACCGTGGGAAGAATGGTTATAGAAAGTGAGATAGCTTCTAATAACCATTTACGAAATGTGACTTGATTTTATCCAATTCTTAGATGTTACAAAATAAAACCCTAGCTGCGTCTATCTGTCTGTATATTCGCGATATACTCAAAAACTGCTGAACGGATTTTTATACAGTTTACTTCAGTGGATAGGTAACATTCTTGAGGAAGATTGAGTGTCACTAGCCAAGAAAAAGCTAGGTATCTATCTATAGACTTAAAAAACAACATACTAAGTACTTTATACCTTTAAATCTAGATATTTTCCAGAGCCGGCTTATACTCAGCATCTACCGTGACGCGAGAGCATCGCGGATGTATGCACCGGTGCACATTTCCCTTTTACTGAGTGAATGGTAGCAACGGTATCGGAGTTAAGTGCATCAGTTTTGCTCCACAACAGATGTTGCCTTGTTTTGTATTATGTTGAAATTAAATTAAATGAAGACTTGATAAATGCACTCAAAGAAATATTCAGATGTTTTTGATACTGTTAAACTAATTACTTATACGGGATTCGCACAAATTTCCTCCCTGGAACCATTATGAAAAGATTTTTCAAATGGATAGCGGTAAAGCGGTCACCAGCCCACCCATAGACGGGTGGCAACACCAAAACAGTTCAAATGTGTTGCCAACCTTTTGGGGCTCCGGTAACCTAACTCACACGTCGAAACAACGCAAGTGTTATTACACGCCGGTTTTCCTGCCAACCTAACACGTATTACAAACATTAATTTATAGTTTTATACTCTATTTCATACATGCATTAAGAGAAAAGAGTTACAACAATTCCTGAACACTTTTGTAATGTAGCAACAAAGTGTTTAGTGTACTTCTTACAACATTATAGCACTTTATTGCGACATTTACGAGTGTTTCAAAGCTTAGACGTGTTAAATTAGGTCACATCGTGTAATGAAACGATAAGATAAGGCCATAAAAAACAAATACCGCGTAGAAATGTTTGGTGCAGACAAACTATTTCTCTTTTTTTTCTAGTCACTTCGTTGGCTCAGCGATCCAAAGTGGATCTTGGCCTCGGATGCGAGATTTCGCCATTTCTCGCGGTTCTTGGCAGTTTCTCGCCATTGCTTGTTCGAAGCTCCTTCGAATCCGCCTCTAATACGTCTTTCCAGAAGTAAGTTCGGCAAACCACTGGTCTGTATCTGGTAGGTTAACCAGGGTAGGTGTATGCTTTTTTTACATTACAATCCTCAGCCATTCTTTATCGATATAACCGATAAAGGATGTTCGTTTTATATTCCGAGCTAAATGAGTAATTAAGAAGATATGCACGTAATTTATGCGTGGCGAAGATAAATATCGAGTCTTGAGTGATTGATAGTGCACAGAATGAAAATAGATATACGAATCTAAGGAATGCTAAGATTTTCCTCGTACATTTGCGTAAATCAAATAAAAACTAATTTCGTAAATCAAAAACTATCAATAATCCTAATTTAGATTGTACAAACAACTGAATCTGTTTGTTGTAATTGTATCCTTAATCGAATTACAATAAATTTATAGTTGGACACTACACATTTCACAGAGACCGAGAAGCACAGCTCTCTTATACAACTTAAACCTATTATAACTACTGTGATTTCGAACCTGAGCGCTAAGTGTAGAGTTTCTAACAACCCTCAACCACAGGCAGTTCAAATAAACCCTTAAACAAAACAATAAAACAAAGAATTCCAAGAAGAAACGTGTATACGATAAACCCAAAATAAATGCCTAGAAAAACGCTCCAATATCAGAACATTTCCACCTGAAATACGATCACGAAAACAACATAAACAACGTAAGGCACAGGTGCTCCTATTAAACTTTAATAAAAAAAAAACGGTAGAAAAAAGAGACCACCATTTATAACCTAGGTTCGTAATAACAGACTAGGTTTCTGAGACCTAAATATACCCTTCATTATTTGTAGACTATCACACCTGTGGTAGTGTTATTTATTAAGTTCAGTCGGTACCTAGTTACTTTAAATTAGATTAGTCGTGCTTAATATAGATTAATTTGAATTAGCTACGTGGTTTGTTTGTTGAAGGACTATGCCGAGGTGTACTTAGGTAGAGTGGTTAGTACCTGTAGTACCTTCCATTGGTAAACTTATTCTACATTTGACACCATCCCTATTCTTGTCGTGGGTGTTTAAATTTCGTAAGAAGGGCTAACGTCAATAATAGGATGAGAGAGGCATGCTTCGGCACAAATGGTCCGGCTCGACCGGAGTAATACCACGGCATCACAGAAAACTGACGTGAAGCAACTCTTGCGTTATGTTTCGTGGTGTGAGTGAGGTTACCGGAGGCCCAGTTACCCTTCCCAATCCCCGATTCCCCAACAACCCTTAAATTCCTAACCCACAAAAGGCCGGTAAAGCACTTGTAACGCCTCTGGTGTTTCGGGTGTCCATGGGCGGCGGCGATTGCTTACCATCAGGTAATCCGTCTACTCGTATACCGGCTTATACCATAAAAAATTTGGTCCAGCAATAGATAGTCAGTCACCAGTAATTGATGGCGTCCTCCACCAAGGAGACAATTACCTACTTCAAACAGAAGAAACAGGTACTTGTAACATTTTTCATCATGACTCGTGTTACGGCTAGATAAAGTAAATATACGTTACGATTGTAACAACTTATCTAGAAGTACCTACCACGTGTTAAATACAACACGCTTAGTCATTTTATACAATTGTAAATTATCGTTGTAAAGAAGTGTAAAGTTAATGAATCATCGGACAAGACCTGCGGACTTCATGGTGATAAGACATTCGTAGTTCTCGCTTACTCTAAAGAAGGAAGTCTTTCACACAATATTTTACCATATTACCTACTAAAATGATAAAGCAGAAGAGTTTCTTTGAAAGCGTTAATCTCCAGAACTATTGGTTCGAATTGTATAATAATTCGTTTTGCGATGGATAGTCCATTTATCAAGGATATATAGTCGAACTCTAGGTGAAACCACAATAGTACCTAGTGTAAAATAAAATAGGCAACAATTCTAAACATCTTCATTCAAAAATCCATTTCCCTGCCTATTCTTGACCGAATGACCACAAAAAACCACATTTGAGTACAAAACGACACTTTAAAAACGCCATTAGGTGGTAAAATACCATTTAAAAACTAGTTTTCGTCTACTCTACCGCGGTCATTAGAGGTGGAAGGCCCGTCGTGCATGAGTTAACAAATTCGACCCTTATAATTAACGGTCACGAGATCCGTTCCCATGGGTGTCAGGAACACGATTAAGGGCTTATAGCTAGCAAGATGGACAACCGTAACAAGCCACGGGTTGTTATTAATTCCCTTTTCCATCAACGTTAGACTTATCCTTAAAACAAAGTCCCCTACCGCCTGTCTGTTTGCGATAAGCTCAAAAACTACTGAGCTGATTTTTATGCTGTTATCACCATCAAATAGAATTCTTGAGGAAGTTTTCAACTGAAACTACGGACGAAAATCTAATAACAACCTAAATTAATGAGATACAAGCATCCGAAACCTTTTAGCGAAATATTCGAAGACAATTTCCGGTTTCAAAATTGGCTCCAAGAAAATACAACGCTCCTAAATGCTTACTAATTGAGTAAAAAAAAAATATAACACGACCTCTGCGAAGAAAAAGGCATTCAAGACCGTTTTATCTTGATAAGAGCCTTTTTATTATATCTGTTAAATTTTTAATCCTTACTTTAAGATTCCATGACGGAGTGTTAATAATAAATCCTGCTTAATAACTACATCGGGATTTGATCCAAAGCTTAGTTACCTGAAAAAAAAAAATGTTTTCCTGTACCTACCGCGTTTTCCCTGAGATTACACAATTTCAATATTAATTAACCATCGAAGGTACACAACAAGGTTTTTAATAAAAGGTTGAAGGTCTTTTTAAAAAGGTTTCTATTTTTTATCGTACCGCAATGAAATTAGCATTTTTATAAGGTTTGCTTTCTTGTTGGAAGTCCCAAACTTTGGCTGAACCATCTGTGGTCTATGACATAGTTATAATAATACAGTTTGAATGTGATATTGTTAGGAGCTTAGGAGATTGAAGAAAATTTAGATTAAAGATTAATTAAATAAGAGTGTTTTTCCACCAGAGATGTGCTATGATACATTGCTGTGGATGCGTTTGGCTTCCACTAATTATATATTCGCTTGTACACATAGCTTAGCACTGATGGAAACGGACTCAGCTAAGCTGTTTTTATATGGAAAGATGCGTATCCTAATAATATAGATAGATACAGAAACTAATAGTTTTTCATAAACATTATGTCAAGCAAAGCATGTAACTAGAGTACCTACATTACTTTGTGAGCTTCCACGATTGTATAAAATAGTGTAGGTATTTCTTGTTTTTACAAAGCCACACGTACGGATAAGCAATGGCCTCATTCATTTCCATTTCCATGCTTACTTTATTATACATAAACTCTGAGCTATCACTGAGAGTTACAAAAACATAGTAAATAGGTAAGTGCGTAAGACATAAGATAAAAACTGTCTCAATTGTCTAATTTTCTTATTATTATCATAAGTTGTCTGATTAACAGCCATACTCAGAGTCATTTAATGGTTACTTAACCCAGTCCTTAGCAATTGTTTCCGGTACAAAATCGTTACTAAGCAATAGTTTAAGTAATCATCAAATGACTCTGAGTAAGACTGTTCTCACGAACATTCGAGATTCAGTTTCTATCAACAATACGTTTAGGACTAAACACACACAGGAAGACAATTTAATACTACCTAGTACATAAGTTCTACTACATATTTTCGGGTTTACACGAATAGAAATAATAATGGAAGACAATAAATATGAGAGAGCCGTAACTATTATAATATTTTTTCCATCAAACCAAACAGCTGTGCCTAATTGAGTCTAGAAATAAAGGTCATAATATAGTAATGTTAGTTTCAAAGTAAGTACCAATATCAACCTATTTGGTAGTTCCGAGAATCCTAAAAACCTTTGGCCTTTATTCCAATTGATATAATGTTAGCTAAAATATTTTTTTCATAACGATAAGAGAAGGGTGCTATGAAAACTAATGTATCGTAAATCATACACAAAAAGGTTTTTTCTTTGGTTATAAAGAAGATAGTAGAGGAAATATGTTTCTTCTATTAAAAGATAATGACGATCGTATTAATTGATTCTTTCTCTATTATCAGTGCTGATAGGTAGAGAGGAAGAGGGAATAAGAGATTAAAAAAGAAACAATCTCTTTTCGTTTTATGTTTCATTCACATATATCCTTCATGCCAGCTAGTTAGCATGAAGAGGGGGGAGATTTTAATTTGACTAAGAATCAAGTATAAAAATTTATGTGAACCAAAATTATATACATGGAAAGACCTCCTAAATAACATAATAAATATTCACCATGCCTCAAACCACTATACACAAAGAACCTTGATATAACATATTTATCAAGATTAAGCAACGGGCTACGGAAGTATGGAGAACATTGCGGATTACCGGAGTTCCGGCTCAAAGTAAGAGTAGGAACGAGGTGATTTTTAGTCAGTAAGAGTCTGATAAGCCCTCTCATTTAACCAAGAAGAGAAGGAGAAGTCATTTGATGATTTTTTACACTCACAAAATAAAAAAAAAGGATATTTATAACCAGTTATGCCGACTACGGTAATCCTAATCCCCATTGAATCGGTTCACAGTAAAAACAAACGATGAAAAATTCAATTCTCTCCTTTTCGGGGCCTACTTATTTACAGACGGGATTTCCTCAGATTCGCTGTAATAAATAGATTGGAATACCTGAGGGATTTATCGTAATGTTTCTTTTTTACTTCGCGATATTTTTTGATGAAAGAAATTTCTTTTATCTTCGTTTCGTACGGATTGTTGCGAAGTTTTGGGACTTTTAATTAAAAATATTTACTTTATTGCTTTTAGAGATGTTTTTGTTTACTCTTAAAGTGATTAGATAGATAATAATAGAGGTCAAACTTCCATACGCTAAGCACGTTTCCAGGTTCCCTGCTAAGACTAAGAATTTATGCATTCGGGGATAGCAATTTGGGACTACATACTTAGAACGTACTATGACTAAACCAAGAAGGTATAACAGTAATTAAAGTGCCCATTTCCTTAAATCTCAACGCAGATAAACCTTGCAAACTGCAACTACGTTCCAGTATATCGGTATGTTCGGATACGATGCCAAGAATCGGGTCGTAAGGCTAACTTTATGTAAGTAGTTATGTGGGCTGAATAGAATAATATGTTCCAAGTTATATTGCTAGTACTATGTTGTCTGGCTTGTATTAAAGTAGGTCGTAGGTTTATTTTTATTATTGAAATGTTAATGTTACACGCCAAGGGTATGAAAGTAAAAGTCGTGTTTTGAATCTCTATGCCATTACTCGATTATGCCAGCGGTTTTGTTAGCGTCATCGAAATAAGAAGTAGCCTGTGTGTTATTGTAGATCATATATTCTACTCGTATCTCTGTGCCTTTAATTCAGAGCTGTTCAGTAGTTTTGTGTCAAAGAGAACGCGTCTCTGGAAGTACTGGTACGAAATAAATAATATTTTTTGTAATCCATTTAATGAGGAAGGTTATGTATAGGTTATATTACTATAGGTTATAAAACATCACGCTACGATCAATAGGAGTCGAAGCAGATCGTGTGAAACCGCGCGTAGCAAAGTAGCTAATTTGTAATAACGCTAGAATATATACCTATTAATCAGAATTTCTGGCACTGTGGTTGATAGTCAAATTTTTATCGAAAGTTAAAGTATCTACCATGAAGCTGAAATATTTTAAAACAGTACATATTGCACAGTACGATCACAAACACCAAATATCCTACTCAGTAACCGTACCATAAAATACAGCAGCCAATCAGAGCGAACTCAATCACCTAGTTAATTAACCTAACAAAACTATTGAAAACTTAATGAAAGCCATTGAGCGCACGTTAAACTACAAATAACTTGGTTACAGGTTCAAGTCCTTATACACGGGAAGTATTACTAGTTAACTGTTCGATAAAATAGGTCACACTGACTATTGATTCCAACTCCACACTCAGATTTGCTCTTGTGAGAGTGGAGAACTCATTTCTGACATGTTATTTTTCCAATTTCTCGCTATTTCTTTCAATTAAATTAATATCGATACGTTTTAAGTAATTTATACTTTTCTGTTGGTCTTTTACTTTCGTATATAAGACAACAATAGAAAATACATAGTGTCTCGTGTGGATCTGCTTTGCGGTACACGATGAGTCTATACGCGCTATAATTATCGCTCGTTTTAAAATCTTTATATACTTTCTTTAAACCTTGTAAACTGCAACGGGCAAGAAACTGCTTCTCATAGGCACAATCTAAGGTTTTTAGTGTTGCGAGTTCTACAATTAGTTCCAAATAACAAGCAAGGTTATTTACACTACAACACACCTATGAAATGGAACGAAAACTAGCTGTAAAAGCTAAAAATGTAAACCTAACATGTTTCCACATAGAAACACGAACTACTAAGTTACAGAAACCTATTTAAAGGCATAATTCACAGTCACCAAACCTCGTAAACTTGGAACATTAATTCACAAGTCCCTAATCATACAGATGTGACCGCATCCGTCTCACTTTACGAGAAAAATACCCCCCACATACCTACCTTAAATTCAGCTTACCCTCATCCGGTATAAAACAGGGTTTAACTGCACATTGTTTCCGTTAAACGATCCCTTCCGAGCCCTTTATGCGTTGCCTACGTCATCGGGTGTATCGCTCAGCCGGTAGAGCAATTTCGTTTCATTATAGGCTACAAGAGAGTCTATAGTTTAACATTGTATCGGATAAAATATTGAAATAGGTATGTAGTGTGGGCATATGGTCTTTTTATCTCGGTTATATCAATGATGTAGTGTTTCTTTACGATATTCCGTTCTTTATTTTATCATTTACGCCATTTTATAAGGAAAGATGTTTGAAGATCTACGCAGTATGATACACTAAAGACGAATTTGAGCTACATGAAAGAAAGTTTTGTAGTTTTGAGCTAAAACAGTATTATTTGGAACAGTAACTAACTATATAGTTTTGTCAGCAATGTTATTAGCCCCATTTAACACAGGGGGCGAGTCGTTTTGACACAAATAGGGCACGCTGACAGGGCAAATATCGAACCGAATAGCTCATTCAAATACTACAAAACTTCACTATCCCCACTAAAAAATAACATAAAAATGCCACAGAGGCAAAAAGTTAACGTCCTAACAGATTTTTTGTTAAAACACGACTCCAAAACATCTGAATTAAGTATGCAAGAGATGATACACTCAAAATTTTTACTGTCAACTGTTTTGTGCGGCGGAAAATCAATTGTGTACAATGTACATGAGTGAAATACAAATGTAGTACACAGCATTGATTGGGCTGTTAGCGGTTGGAATAAAGGTTTTTAATCAAATTGTGATTTTGGTTGATGAATTACTTCATCCATTGATCTAAAGAACAATTTCGCTTACTGCTTTTTCCTTGTGGATAGACAAAGCTTATCATTTACTATCTACGCAGTTATGTGCATCAAAAAGCATTTTGCAACCGTCCGTCCCAGCTGTTCCCGAGGGTTAGGCAGATGTGTAGGTACAATATAAACGCATTTTTTTCATCAACAAAGTTCCTTTGTTGGGACGAACCTATTGCGAAATAACAGGCGCTCTATACCTATTAAAAACTATTATTCAGAATTTCTGCGACTTTGATCGATCCGGAAATCATACCATCGTCCTCGTGTTCGACAGTCGAAACTGCGACCACTCGACCAACAAGGAAATCTTATTAACACGAGTATTCGATATTCGACCTTCAACAGTCCTCTATATAACCAATAAAATAAGCCATAGTAACAAAATATATCTCCCTAGGCAATCTTATTCATATTTTTCCTAGAAAAACTACGTCAGACAATTCTTAAATAGGTAAGTTCCTACAATTTAGTCCCTAGACACATTCAAGGAGACGGATACGAATAATTTTGTACCTCCACCTATAGCATTTCTATCCGGCTGTAAGCTACACGGGCCATACACTGAATACAAATTGAAATATTTATGTGGTTTTTATGATAACGCGAGTCGGGATCGATAAAAAAAAATGGGAGCTTCGTTACGTATGTATGTTTCAAGATGGCACTCAAATATACTTATTATTACTTCTTAAAAAGTATAATTTGAAGGTTGTTCTATTTCGATATTAGCTTTTAGGTGGGGACTCGCATACATTGATATTTGGTCCATCATTTTCGGATAACGCAGATAAAGTGTATTCATTCTGAGAAGAGTTTGTTGGTATATTTAGTATTCTCTGAAAGTGTACGTAGATGTTTCCAGATGTAAATAAACAAATATAATAATACATAACAACAATTCCACCGATTATGTTTCTAGTCAAGTTACTAGAAACATTGCCTATACATATCTAGTAGAGACGTTGTATAAATGTAATTAATTCATTTAAAAACTAATTAACAACCTGTATTCAAGCCAATTCAGTTTAACTTCACTGAAAACTTATTACTGTTAATACAAGAGCACCTTTTGTACCCAGAATATTGTTCTAGCCTGCAGTTAAATGATTTATTAATTGCATGTCGACACATACTGAATAAAATTTTAATAACTCATAGGTACATCATAATTTAGTTACATAGCACAAGACTTAGCTTAAATAAAAAAGTTCGGTTATATAGCAACTAGATAAATTATGTAGATTAGTGGTCTTACTAGTAGTGCTCTCTAATAAACTTGAACTTTTTAAATTGCGATCTCCAGCGGAGATTATGGCAAATCTTATGTACAGGAGGTTCACGGGCTGTTCATAATCATGCTTACTTTATAGAATAGAAGATATAGAAGCTTTGTTTTAATGACATTCAGAAACCGGTACTTTTTCGACAGTAAATCCATGATTATAGGCAGTATATTAATCTCTTTCCATAATTAACCGCCTGTACCAAACAAAGACAAATCCAGGACATGAGATAACGTAATCCCATTCTCGAAATAACGATAACTAACATCAATATTGTCACTAGACAGCTATTATGGACAAACTCATTAATAATATCAGATGAAATTGCCGTATCATTCATTAAGGAAACGGCTAATGACGTCATCAATTAAGTATATGGTTGTTTAAGTACGTAGGTAGTTACTTATATGATTATGTTATGTAAGAACGTGTTTCCTTATAACGACATACATAAGTCTTTTTTTAGGGGGAAATACTATCCAATATCTTCTCCCGCCTAGGGTGAGGCGAGAGGGAGTGTCAGACTATTACTGACTAAAAACCACCGCGTTCCTACTCCTGCTTTTCGAGCCGGAGCCCCGATAAACCGCTCAGTAGTCTGCAGTCTAGGTTTTTATAACGCTTCAGGTTTTTCATCACGACTTTCAAGATAGGTAAAAATATGAGTAGTTTAAATATTCTAGTCTATATTCTGTACATAATATTCACATCACATTACCTATGCCATATATGGTAATCTGATACACACGTGTCTCATAAATTGTGATAACTATTTTTATCATCATTTTTTTTCTGTCTATTACTAAAATTAGGTACTTTAGCTGACTACTACATCACCTTTGAACATAATATGTTGCATAGTACATGATCTATTTATAATAATTAACATATTAACTAGTCGTGTTCAACAAATTATCTTCAATACTGACGAAAAGCCCTAGCAATTTCCTCCATAGTAACATTTACTGAAACCAAAAGTTATTTCATGGCCTTTTTAAAAAACCTACCATCGGCAGAACCGTGGAAGCCCCATAATTTCGTCAATTCAATGTACATTGCGAGAATGGGACGAAGGTATTCCCTCCTGGGAGTTCCGAGGTCGTCAACCCTCGCTAGCTAAGATTAAATTTATTTTCGGTATTACTTTTAGCTGATAAACATTTGGTGGAGATATTTCTTTAATTTGTTAACGTCAAATTCCATTTCTGGGACGAGATGAGACATTTTTGTGGGTGAACATTTTATTTTTCAAAACTATGAGTATAGACATAACGAAAATAGACATGCGTTTTTCGAAACTATAATCTACCTATGTTCAAAGTTTTATATAAATTCATTCAGTAGTTTTTGTGTAAAAGAGTAACAAACACACAACGTATTTATAATTTTGGTTCAATAAAAGTATTATTGGAGAACGGTATAAAAATGATATATGAGAAATGACGACATTACTCAAATATTCTGTCGTCAATAAATCCATTAATAATTTAGATTCCAAATGACTTATGTATGTAGATATACCTACTAAACAAAACCTAAAATGTTTAATACCTATAGCACTTTAGAAATAGAATAGTGTATATGTTTAGGTATCACTCATTTTGATTATGGAAAAAGCCGTCAGTCCTGTACCGAACTTGTTTGTTTTATAAGAGAAAACGATAACTAATATTTTTAAGTACTTTCCCTTGTGTAATTACATTTTTAAGACTGAAGGAATATCTTGTGAATGAGGAAAATTATATTTTTAATGCCAATATTTATCCTGTTTATGTTTTTGCACGTGGTCATCATAATCATTATTTCGATATTTCGATTAGATTAACTTTGGCTTCGGCTTTAAAAGGTTTTTTTAAAGAAACCACTTACTAGGTACCGCCTCCATTTTTTTAATCAATTAATATCCCTTAAGCCTTCTCCTTACTCTGAAAAAATACTACAAATCGCCGTCTATTAGGTCGGTACGTTTTTTTTTTCAGAGGGGGAAAATTGGGAATATCAGACTCTTACTGACTAAAAACCACCCCGTTCTTACTCCTGCTTTTTGAGCCGGAGCCCTGGTAAACCCGCTAGGTAGTACGCAGCTCTAGATACCTATTAGATACATGGGACTCATAATATAACTAATGAACTGGGTGTCTCATTATTTTAATGTGTGCACCTTTTTTATTCTTTTAGGTTTGATATCATATCATACAAACTGACAATGAAATACACTCAATCAATACTTATAACTCAACAATGTCACTTAATCTCAAGCAAATCAAATTAGTCTTTCATCGTAAATATTTGCATCAGACAGACAGACACACAAGCGATTGTGACTTGGTATAACGAATGAGTCAACGAGGACAATCATTGGATTGTGCGTATCTCGGCTCGTTCGCGAAATCCGGTCAGATGATTGGATATTTGTCATTGGATACCATTACGGGTTTTATTGTCTCGTAGCCGACTGAAGTGTTTGGTAATGTTCTTGTGTCTAATTATAATTGTATGAGAGTGTATTATTGCTAAACATAGAGGAATAAGGGCTCCATTTCTGAGAATGCTCGCAGTTCGAGTTACTTACGTGTGAAGTTGTGACCACTTGAATAAGGAAGAGTATCTAATTATTGTATTAAGCTAGAGGTTGGGGTATGGTAGACAGATTATTTATTTACATATTTTTTAATGTTTATAGTCGATGAGTCACTTTATTGATAAAAACCCCTTTTAAAATATAAAGATTAAAAAATGAGTACCTAAATTGTTACAATGCCACTACGTTTCACTTATTTCGGCTAACGAATTTACTGACGCGTTTACGCTACCTACATTCAGTAAATTATTTGTTACCTACTTCAAAAAAAAAGAGGGCGGGTTCTAAGGACAGGAAAAAAAACAATAGCTTCGGCAGAACATACCTAAAACGATGAAACTAAAATAGGCAGATTGTAACTACGATATTTAACTACCACGTATCCCCGAAAAAAATTCTATTTATTAATTCCTGCTAATATTACAAATGCTTTTGTCTATTTGCTGTTCATTTACGCTTTAACTGCTAAACCGAATTCGATAAAATTTGAGCAAGGTCATAAGCCAAAAAAATAAACTCTCGTCTGCTCAAAAAAATATTCTATGCGGACAAAACCGCAGTCGAAAGCTAGTTCTAAATAAAAAAGGTACCATGACTGACTACTGTCAGTACAATAATGTGCTAAATGGCGCCATGAGGTCATCATATTAAAAATAAACATATATACGACCTTAAACTATGTACTACTACCTAATATAAACGCGTATTAACCGCAGTACATATAAACAAATTAGTTTCGGAACGAGCTGCACCTACCTACTTTTAGAAAAAAGGTTTTTATTTTAATTTGTAGGGTAGGTTAGTAGTTAAATTAAAATAAAGTATTCTGTCTACCGTCAGGCAATGTTTTATTACGATTTACGAAACTCTGCTAAAGTACTTGTAACATAACTTTAACATTACTTAGGACTTGTAACATAGCTGACAAAATTGTACGATTCTGTCTGTAGGTGTGTGACACCTAGCATTTATAAGTAGTGTAAGTTAGTTATATTGACACTTAATTAAAAGTATTCTTAGCAACTACACGTCTCTTCATTTTGCTCCCTAAGTCTCCAAATTGCACTGTCTACCCTTGAAGAATAAAACTCGTTAAAATACTAGATTTAAACAAACAAAATACACGTTCAAATCATAGAACGTTACACGACGAAGGAAGACAAAGTAAATATTTTAAAAAGAAAAAAAAAATCGTGCTCTGGCCTGCGACGTTGCCCGTATCCGCACGGAGCCGACCCTTTTTTTTGAAACCTTTTTTATAGTGACGAGGATTCGAATTTCGAACGACGCCACCACTGACCGTCCGTCCCTTCAGCTGCCAGTATTGTGCGCGAAAGCTTTTTGTGTTTGTAAACACATTTCGTGATAAAAAAAAAATGTTGAAAAAAATCAAGATAAATTTCGGTTAGATTCAAAATGACTTACGTAAAAAAAATACCTACTTATATTAAGGTTAACGAATTGGGTATTTGAATATTAATAAATGTGAAGCTACCTACTTAAAATCATAATTAAAATATTACTGTATGTGGGTAGGGTAGGTATACTTAGAAAATGTTATGTACTTGGTTCAATATTACCTAACTATAAAATACTGTTACTGAACATGACTTTTATTAACACACTGAACGCTGTGGTGGTCACCGGTGACCGATGTTAGCGGAGGATTTGCCTTCAACAGTTTTCTATTGGCAGTTAAAGACTTAAAAAAAACTACCTACCTATTCACACTTACATACCCAAAACATATTAGTAGGTAACAAATAAAAAATACATATAAAGAAACTTCAAGGTACCCATCATTTAGCTCTAGCAATAGCATATAAGAATAACCAATTATTACCTTCATACAAAGAGGTCCAGAAATAGAATAATGGGATTTTAATAATAGTAAAATCAAATAAGGAATTATCTAAGGAGTTTGTAATATGACGTCTTATAGAGGAGAAAGTAAAAAGATAACATATCATGACTTTGAGTAGGTAAGTATGGATGAGATCAGGAAGAAGTATTAATTAATCGGAATCAATGTAAAAGTTAATATAATAAAATTAAAACTGACAAGCATGCATGTAAAGACTGATGACTATTTATGAAGCGAAAGAGGTGTGTAAGAATTGCAGAAATTGGTGTTCCATTGTCTCTGCTTACCTCTTGGGAGAAAGGTGTGAGGTATTATATTTATGTACAGTGTAAACCCTAAAATGACCCATTAACTGAAGCCTTTTTAAATGAATATTAATTATTATTAATAGAAAAGATTATATCAATAGGTTATTTCATAAAAATATATGCGATTGAACTTGTTAGCAAGTAACACCGAGTTTCATCACAGTCGCTCAAAGCGATTTCTTCAGCTTCTCATAATAAATGTTAAGTATATCCTAGCTAGTGTTAAAAGTAATTTAGTTTTATTTAAATATAATAAATAGTTGAGGGTTCATGATAAGAACTTAGTGTAATGTAGGTAAACTAACTTTATAAGAAAAATTTAAGTTGGCAATAGGCTAAGATAAAATATTTTCTCTAATTAGGTAGTTTAAGTACCAATACTTACTCTAAAAGTCGTTTTATTCGACATTATAAAATATTAAAAACAAAAAATAAAATAATGGATGCACTAAAAAAATGGTGTTTTATCAAAGTAGTAAAAAGTTACGAAATTAATGATATAATTGGAAAATAACAAATTAATCGTGTATAGAATTACTTAATCTACTATAAGAATCCATATTTTGTATTTTTATTAAGATTTAAAACTGTCGATAATTAAAATGTTGCGCTTGCCGGCATCCATTGTTTGTAAACAAATAACATATGACCCGGCCGCCGGTTTATTATCATTTTAATATTACAAAATATACACAATTTCGCCCCCAACATACAAAAATTCCAGCTCAATAGCTTCAAAAATAACGGAGTAATCCTCAATTGAGTAATACATAGTCACAGTACGGTAAATTCAACCATGTGCTCGATTATCGCGCCAAAATTTGACAATAACTTTCGCAGTCAAGATAACGTCGATGCATTTGTTGTCATATAATAATTTTACCCAGAAAACGAATCCCGGCATTTCCCACGCGTGGGAACAAGCCAAATAATAATTATTTTTCGAAAATATAGAATTTCCTGAGAAATTATACCGCCCCTAGCGGCGAGAATAAGAAACATAACGTAATGGCCGACACACAGTAGTTTCCGATGACTTAACATCTAAATGCGCAAAATACTTACACTTTCTTCCTCTTTTTCCATTCCAGAAGGCATCTGAGGTACAGCACGGTTAATCGCCGAGTAGTCCGGTAAATCCGGAAGCTCCTCGGCGAGGTATATGGGCATTGGTTTCGACGCATCCAGGGCCCTCGCCCTAAACGAGAGCTTCGACATTTTGTTGACAGAACAAAACACGCTAGCGTCGACACAAAAATGCACTTATAAAACACTTTATAGCTCCACTAGGAGGTCCCAAAGGACCGTAAACTGAACTTTGCACACTCTAGTTCGTTCCCATGATTAATTTTTGCACGCACTCAGTCACAATTAATGAAAAACAATAACGAAACTTTACATATTGAGCGTACTTTACAGAAAGCCATCATGGCGGCTTTCCGTTTGGCGGACGACCATGACCAACTTCCACCTAGTACGACGTGCGCGGGAAGGAAACACGCGGGACCAATTCCAACATTTTTTATACTTTTATATTATTTCTAATTATAAAACACATTTTTGTCACAAACATTTAACACAAAATAAAAATATAATTATTTTATATAAAATAAGGTCACAAAAACGAATTTTTATTAAAAATATTGTAAAAGTACAGAAATGACGGTGGAGGTTACTTGTCAAACCATAGACTAAGCCATTCTATAAGTAACGTTTCGTTTCATGCAATAAATTTTTGGCTTTGTGTTGCTTTATACAAAATAAATTAAATATATATTTTTTAAATAAAACTGTATTGTAGTATTAAAAATAATATCTTGAATTAACACATTAACTAGCACATTCATTTAAAATATTTATTTTACTTCTACATGTCGTACCATAGACAATTTTTTTTGGCATTGGATTTAATTACAAAGTCTACTTTTTATTTAAATTACGAAATCATTTCGCAATATTTTTGAAATTATCATAAAATAATGATTTTGATTTATTTAATTAATTTCAAGGTTTATTGAATTATTAAAATATTAATTTAAAAGTTTTTGTGAATTTCACAGTTCGCTCGTTAAAATCCACCTTTTGACAGTTTATATTTCTCTATGGCCCGTAGATGGCGGTACTGAACTTCCACATTTTATTTCACTATATTCTATTAATCTATATTTTTTTATAAATCACCTCACAAAATATAAATAACGAAAGTTTACAACAGAATTTACACTACACCACGCGTAATTTCAAACAAAAAAATACGTGTGGTTGACAAGACGCGCGAACTATAAACTGATGAATTTAATGTACCTACTTACCTAAGAAATAAATAAATAAAACCTGAATAAGCAATCAACATTGGACTTTTTCCTATTACCACTGATAAAATTACGTTTAATTAACAATTAATATGAATTTACTCAACGAGTTTGTCCATTAAATAGTCATTTACGCCTTGCACCATAATTTGCCTTGTGGTGTGGAAAGAATAGCTAAGTAGATCAGGTTTACCATCACAGCTTTTTTCACCCAACTGGGTGCTAGGTTGCCAGGGCTCCGCCTCAAGGGCTCGAGCCAGTAGTAGTAACGGATTGGTTTTTAGTTAGTAAGAGTGTGTGGTAAGGGGCTGACGCTCTCTAGCGTAATCCATTGGATGATTTTCCCTCCCTAAAATTTCGGGTTTCCCGCGGGTGTCGTAAGAGTGGACTAAAGACCTGTTGAAAGAGATGGAAGCAGCACTCTTACTTAAACTTTTTCGCCGCTCCGGGCAAAACAATATTTGCCGCCTTTACGTTATTCCATTTTTTTTTATCCCGATGGTAATCCTCATAGACTTCCTAGGTCGTAGAGACGACGAGGGTGGGGCGTGCCTCTTACCGGAAAAATCACCGCCGTGTTTCTCCACTGCCTGTATCCGTGATCCTGGTTAAACCTTACAAAATCACCACATACGGCAGGCTTCAACCTACCGCTATGTTTGTGGCAGGTCCCACCACGCCAGCGTTAGGTTGGAAGCGGCCCTGCGAGGATGCTTCCCTTCCTCGAGTGGCGCGTGTGGAACACTACGGTAACGCCTACACAGCGGACGTCTCAGACGTCTCCCCCACCCACCCACAGTCAGTCAGTCTCCCGCAGGCCTCTCCTATGGAGGTCGTAGATCAGTTACCGCCTCACGGCGCTGAAGACGTGTCTACTGCGAGAGAACTTGACGTCTACCTCTCCCTTTCACCGGCTTCCTTTAAAAAGTACACCAATGTGCTCAACAGATCGAGACAGTATTTCACTCCAGCTCATCGCTTGCTTCTATATAAGGTGCAGTTCGGTCCAACATGGAATATTGTTCTCATCTTTGGGCTGGGGCTGGCACCCCAGTACCAGCTTCTTTCTTTAGGTACAGTTGCAGCATGCGGTTCGGATTGTTGATTGTTGAATAATTGGGTCTCCGGTAACCTCATTCAAATAACGAAATAAAACATTGTTTCACGTCAATTTTCTGTGAGGCAGTGGTATCACTCCGGTCGAGGCGGCGATCGTGCTGTGTGCACCATATTGCAAAACATGCATAATTGGGACCACATTTTATTTTTTAAATCTACTAAATTATGTTTTTTTGTTTAAACCATCTTTAAAATTGTCACCGCCAACGCTCCGCGCTGCCCAAAATTTTGCCGCCCTCAATTACCCCTAAATCTGGCCCTACCTGGTTGATAAGAAGGGTTTTTTTTTACATTTAATGGGTCGACGTTAGGCCGCTATCTCACCTGATGGTAAGTGATGATGCGGCCTACGGTGGAGCACGTCTGCCCATAAGCAACCTATTCACTCGGGCGTTGAAGACACCCAGGTTATACCCATCAGGAAACACAGACTCCGGCAAGGAGTTCCACTCCCTAGCAGTTCGCACAAGGAAGCTTGAAGCGAAGCGCTTCGTGCGAGTGGGTGGGATATCCACCATGAAACAGTGACGCCTCGCCGATTGTCTTGTGGTTCGATGATGAAAAGGACTAGGGGCAATCAAGTTGTGCAATTCCCCCGCACACTCTCGAAAAGTATCTGGTAAAAAACGGAAAGGCTTGCGACCTTGCGCCTGTGCACCAGGAATAGGGATATTCTGATCGGCGGCTGGTATTAGCGCACCTGTGTTAGGTTAGGTTTCGGCCGTAGTACGTAGGATGGTCGACAGCGCAGAATCGTGGGATGCGGTGGAGTCCTTCTGCGAAGAGGTCATGTTATGAGGAAACTGCGAAACGGGACGGGGAGATCTCGACTCCCTGCGCCCTCGACCTAAACGATAGCGCTTAAATTCCATCCCTATCATATAGATAGTTGGCAGGCCACAACTGTGAGGTCCTCACGAAACTTTCTACCTCACACAGCAGAACTGTGGAATGAACTGTCGTCGGCGGTATTTCCGAGCTGATACGACCTTCAAACCTTCAAGAAAAGAGTGTATTCTTTATTAACCCATTCTTGGTCGCTGTGCCAATTTGGGAACACCTAATAATTTAGGGTAGAAACATTGATTTCTATAGTATAATCAATATACAAATAAACACAATTAAAGTATTTTTTTTTTCTATGTAACCATTAATGGTTTTTTTTTTTTTTTAGGGTGGAAAAGTTATCCAATGACTTCTCCCGCCTTGGGCGAGGCGAGAGGGAGTGTCAGACTCTTACTGACTAAAAACCACCCCGTTCCTACTCCTGCCCGTCGAGCCGGAGCCCCGGTAAACCCGCTAGGTAGTCCGCAGCTCCGGATTAGGCATCAGCCCTACTGGGCCCCATCTGTGGTGGTCTGATGGCTCTTTGAGGCGCGCGCAGAACGCGACGCGCCGCACGCACGGGTAACCATTAATGGGTTAAGGCTCGCAGCGCACCTGTGAGATCTCTGGTGTTGCTGGTGTCCATGGGCGGGAAATACCTAGGAATCTCCCGTTACACTTTTTTATGGTATAATCCAGTAAACGGAAAAGGGAGACCTCGACGGCAGCAGTAGGTGCACCGGGCGCAGGATTAGGGTGGATAACGCCCTGTTATGGCCCCCATGACTGGGTTGCGGTGCGGGACTTGGGGAAGTCTCCGCCCCCTATTCCATTGACCCGAGTTCTAGGCGCGCGCGGGATAGCCAACGCCTCAGTACTCCGTGCAAGAGTGGAGGTCAGGACGGTTTTGGCAGGCCATGTGATGTGGGGCTGCGGAAGAATTTGGATTCTCGCGCCCCGGTGTCTTCTCGCACATAAACCTAACGGCGCGTGGACGTGACAGACGACACCGGGGCGTTTTAGCCGGTAAGAGTCCGGCTTTTCCCAGGTGGAGGAAGACTAATGCCCGAATACTCAAACGCTACTCAATTTTAAGACGCTCTCAAATGTAGTTCTGTCACTATCAATTCTTTATAAAATGACAGAGATAACACGATATTTAAGTACAACTTAAAATTGAGTAGCGTTTGAGTATTCGGGCATAAGAGGATTAGGTTAGGTTTAGGTTAGGTTTAGGTTAGGTTTAGGTTAGGTTTAGGTTAGGTTTAGGTTAGGTTTAGGTTAGGTTTAGGTTAGGTTTAGGTTAGGTTTAGGTTAGGTTTAGGTTAGGTTTAGGTTAGGTTTAGGTTAGGTTTAGGTTAGGTTTAGGTTAGGTTTAGGTTAGGTTTAGGTTAGGTTTAGGTTAGGTTTAGGTTAGGTTTAGGTTAGGTTTAGGTTAGGTTTAGGTTAGGTTTAGGTTAGGTTTAGGTTAGGTTTAGGTTAGGTTTAGGTTAGGTTTGTGTTAACTAACCTAACCTAACCCAAACCTAACCCAAACCTAACCCAAACCTTACCCAAACCTAACCCAAACCTAACCCAAACCTAACCCAAACCTAACCCAAACCTAACCCAAACCTAACCCAAACCTAACCCAAACCTAACCCAAACCTAACCCAAACCTAACCCAAACCTAACCCAAACCTAACCCAAACCTAACCTAACCCAAACCTAACCCAAACCTAACCCAAACCTAACCCAAACCTAACCCAAACCTAACCCAAACCTAACCCAAACCTAACCCAAACCTAACCCAAACCTAACCCAAACCTAACCCAAACCTAACCCAAACCTAACCCAAACCTAACCCAAACCTAACCCAAACCTAACCCAAACCTAACCCAAACCTAACCCAAACCTAACCCAAACCTAACCCAAACCTAACCCAAACCTAACCCAAACCTAACCCAAACCTAACCCAAACCTAACCCAAACCTAACCCAAACCTAACGCAAACCTAACGGCATAACGTAAAGGCGGCAAATATTGTTTTGCCTGGAGCGGCAAACAGCTGGATCGGGTCCTGAATATGCCTGCGAAGTGTAGGATTGTGATAAAACCTCCTGTAATATCTTAGTCTATGCCGGCTCAAGGTCTTTCTGTGTTTTTTGAGTGGGGAAAATCATCCAATGAATTCTCCCGCCTTGGGCGAGGCGAGAGGGAGTGTTAGACTCACAGTAGACTCTTACTGACTAAAACCCACTCCGTTCCTTCTCCTGCTTTTTGAGCCGGAGCCGGGGATCAGGCATCAGCCCTACTGGGCCCCATCTGTGGTGGTCTGAATACATGGCTCTCCCACACTTATATTTTTTTTGGCCTGTTAGCGTAATAGTTTTTGATGACTAGGTCAGATGGCTCTTTGAAGTGCACGCACAACGCGACGCGCCGCACACACGGGAAGTTCATGATCTAGCAGTGGGTTGTCACGGGCAGTTGAAGATGATTGAAGACGACTATAATTTAAACTTTGTTATCAATAAGTTGGTACTCTAATAATACTTACGATTTGGGACTCGAACCCAAAAATACGGTCAGATTTAGATGATGCCTGCTTCGTTGGTCGAGTGATCGCAAGTGCGATTGCCGGACAAGGGGTCTCGGGTTCAATTCCCGGGTCGGTCAAAGTGTGACTGGACTTTTTTCGAAAATTTCTCAGTGGTAGCACGGAGTCTAGAATTGTCTCCAGTGTATGGTAATAGGCTCATCCCCTATTACCCTTATACCACAAATGGTGAAAAGTAGGCGTATAATAATGTACAGCGGCATCACGTGTCGTAATGAGCACCTCTGCCTACCTAACCTTGCTTTTGTTTTTCTTTTTATTTAAATTATAGGTATTTCAGCCATGATTCTCCTTCCACTCCTCTCTGTGTAAAGCTTTTTACAGCCAATCCTTGTCATAGATGTCGAGTTCGTCCCGCCATCTCCTTCTGGGCCTGCCGCGACGTCTGTGGACGTTGAGTGGGCTCCACTCAGTAGTGAGTTTTGCCCACCGCTCGTCCGACATGCGGCAGACGTGACCAGCCCAGTTCCACTTCAAGCTGGCGGCTTTATAAATAAAATAAAATTAAATTAAATATGTGTTTATTTCAGACATAAAAATCCATAGAGTGTTAGTAAAAATAAAATCTTATTGCCTAGTGTTAGTAACAATTAACCTACTCACAATTTTTTTAACTATCGGAGAGGTGAAGCTCTCCGCTACGGTTCTCAGGATGCTGTTGTGACTGTCTCTGTTTTTTTGCGTATAATCGCATAGAACCCATCGGTACGGGCTTGCGCAAACATTCTCGACACGCTGCAGTAACGACACAGTTTCAACAACATCCTGAAAGCATTATTATATTGGACGCGCAAGGCGTCCAGCGATCTCTTAGTATAACCAACCCACAGACCGCCCGTGTACAGACTTTGGCAGTAAGCCTTGAAGAGTGTTATTTTCACTTCGTCTGTACACCGTCTGTACAAATCTACGGGTCAACATATTACTCCGGACCGTCAGAACCCTGCGTTCCCTCTCAATGTCCACATCATCTCTGAGATCAACGGCAAGAAAATGTCCAATGTATTTAAAAGTTGAAACCCTATTGATAGATGACACGTTCAATAACAGTTCAGGTCCCTCACGACGTTTGCCGCTGACCTCAAAGACCATGTATTCACATTTTTTACATTGTACTTTAATCCGTGTACGGCAGCGTAGGCCTCGCATGTTTTGAGCAGTTCTCCGATTGCTCCCGCAGACGGACCCAACAAAACCATGTCGTCTGCATAGCTGATGTTGTTTATTCTAACCCCATCAACACTGCATCCCACACGAATGCTGCTAAGTGCGACGAGCAGGTCATCGACGTAGAGGTTGAAGAGCCTGGGAGATGTCAGACCACCCTGTCTCACACCGCACTCCAACCTATACGGCTCAGAGACTGCATCATCCCACTTCACCTGATTGACTTGGTTGCCGTACCAGTACTGGAATAGCCCACATATTTCCGCGGGTATACCCCTGTCTTCCATCTTTCTCCATAGCACATCGTATGAGACAAGATCAAAAGCCTTGGAGAGATCAAGGAAACAGGCGTACACCGGCGTACCACGATCTTTATAGTATTGAACGGTGTGCTTGAGGCTTAAAATGGCACTTTCAGTAGATAGTCCGGGACGAAACCCGAACTGTGTATCATGAAGATGTATATATTTACTTAAGCATGAATCAAGCACACCATCCAACAACTTTGCCATTACAGTCGCAAGCGAAATGACGTTTCAATGATTTTAGTCGTGGAGCGCAGCGTGGTGTTTCTTTCTTATTCTGTCCGATAGTCGAACTCCTAAGATACTAGTGTGGAAGAGCCATGCTTCGGACCGAATGGGCCGGCTCGACCGGAGTGATACCACGGCCTCACAGAAAACCGAAATGAAACAACAACCGTTGTTTCGTTGTGTGAGTGAAGTTACCGGAGCCTCAATTCCCCCGTTCGCGAACAACCCTAGCCCCCAAAAGGCAGGCAACGCACTTGTACCGCCTCTGGTGTTTCGAGTGTCCATGGGCGGCGGCGATTGCTTACCATCAGATGGGTCTCCTTGTTTACAAAAAAAAATACTGCGCTCCATAGCAAACCTTGAGTTTGGACTTCTGATGTTGTGTCAAAGACCAAGTTTGAGCGCTATAGGTGAGGGTGGGCAGAATACATACGTCCATTAGTTTATTTTTAACTAGCGTTTATTTTAATTCAAAAGGCCGACAACGCACTTGTAACGCCTTTGGTGTCTTGGGTGTCCATGGACGACGGCTATTGCTTACCATCAGGTGATCCGTCAGCTCGTTTACCGGCTTATACCATAAAAAATGAAGTACCAGGGGTTCATAGCATAGTAGATGTAAATAAAACAACTCATATAACCAATGTCATGATCTTTATTGTATAAATATATTACAGCGGATAATTTAACTGTTATTAGTCAATACATAGTATAAAACAAAGTCGCTTTCTCTGTCCCTATGTCCCTTTGTATGCTTAAATCTTTAAAACTACGCAACGGATATTGATGCGGTTTTTTTAATAGATAGAGTGATTCAAGAGGAAGGTTTATATGTATAATACATGCATAATATATCATTATTGCACCCATGCGAAGCTGGGGCGGGTCGCTAGTTGAATAATAAAGGCGAGTTTATTATGTATAATGATTTTATTAATATTTTCATAATATTGGATTTTCATTTACATGGGTTCCAACTAAATTCTAGTGATCTTAAATGGATAGTGGTAGTGGTAGAATTTTATTTATTTCGACTGGTAATAAATTGTACTTTTTATAATGAGTGACAGTTGGCGCCAAAAGTAAAATAAAAATGGCGATATATTTTATGCTTATGATGAAAACAATCAATTTAAATAGGAGATTCAATGAAATAATAAACGATTTATTATTATTTTTATGAATAGTACCGTAAAACCGGGATGAATAGAATTCAAGGGGTGAATTGATACAGAAGAGAGGTGAATAAATGTTGGGAAAATATTCTAACATCTATTCACTCCATTCTTATGTCTATTCACCCTTTAAATTCTATTCATCCCGTTTTATCGTTATAGATTATTATTAAAGCTAGCTTTGCTATACATTTTTTGTTTTAAAAGTACAATTTATTCCCAATCGCAAATATTCAGTGTAAAACATATATATGTATCTATTTATTTTCCCTTTTTATACCATGTGCAACAAATACAGTCACTTATAATTTAGTAAATTCGCTTAAATATAGGTAGTGTTCACGTTGTATTTATAAACTGCATATATTTTGTTCTTTTTCATAAAATAAAAATAAATTAAAAGGCTGAAACAATTGTAAGAAAGGTAATATTTATTTTAGTAGTTTTGTTTTTTATAAAAAAGAGGATTCAATATTTAAAGCATGGCAACATTATGAAAACGTATTAAAATATAAACATTACAATAATTTCGATTCTTTTTTAAATGAGTAGTAATTAAACAATTTTTCTCAATAAAGACTAAAATTATTTAAATATTTTGTCAATTAATAATTAAATGCCTGTTTAAAGTGTATAGGAAGATAACTATAATTAGGTACTAACTATAAAAAAACTAGATAAGTGCAAAATGAAAACCACAGATTTTGTACAAATTAATTATTAAACTACGCATCTATAGTAACTAGTAATATGCATATTATTCAATAATAGTTTGCGAATAGTAGGGGAAAGTGGGGTAAACGCGAACGCGGGGTAAACCCGAACCCAATAGTTTTAATATGTTAGAAAGACATAACCGTATATCACTCGCTGGTAACTCAGAGATCACGCCACCACCAGTGCCAGTCAACGAAACAGGAGTCGCGGACGCACGTACTTTTCAAGGTATGTCAATTTTAATATTTTCAATGTTTTCGATGTAAGTTTATGATAAATTGAACTAGGTGTAGCTCTATTTCTATTGAGAATAGTTATTTAACCTTTACATAGTGGGAAACTTATATACTAAACCATTCAAAGGACAGTGACGCATTTGGTAAAAGTTTTATAACCTAAAGTATTTTTTCCATTTTATTTTTTTCGACCCGGTTGGGTAAAGGCGAACGCTTCATGTCGGGTAATCTCGAACGTTCGGCGTTACTCCTCTCTCCTTTTTTTGTTAGTTCCCTGTTCATTTTTTTTCCAACTAGCCACTGGCAAATAGGGTATAGTGTTTTCCAGTCTATGTTGATTTCTTTGTGGCACTAAACTATGTATACTATTATGTTATCGGGTGATTTTGATAATGCTAAACATCAAATAAATTGTTTCAGATGCCCCGTAATTATAAAAGAAAAACTGAAACTAAATACAGTTTAGAGGATCTCAAAAAGGCTATAGTCGATGTTCAAACCAAGAAACTCAGCATTGGCAGAGCAGCAAATACTAGTGTTCCAAAAACTACAAAATGTTAGTACGTGATTACCCCACTTGGTGTTCGGCTTTACCCGACATCAGTTGGGTAAAACCGAACACTAAGGGTTTTGTTTTTCGGTCATTTTGTTATATTTTATTTAAAAAAATAATGATGTTGATTAGTAATACGTTAGCTAGATAAGTAAAGTTTATAATTCAATAATTAAAAAAACTCTGTGATTTGATTCCACTGTTTTATTTATATTTTCCCTTAGGTGTTCGTGTTTCCCCCACTTTCCCCTACACTTTCATTTTTATATTGGTAGCAGCAGCGCTCTCTGATAAACCTGAACTTTTAGTACGAGTTTGCATTCACACATAACTTCACGCCTGTCTCCCATGGGGGTAGGCAGAGACAAGGGACCGCCAATTGCTACGAATCTTACATACCTCTTTTACTTCATCAATTTTTCATGCATATATTTTGCTTTACGTTAAAAGTAATCGAAACGAAAGCGCGTTCGGCGCTGTGATTGGCCGGTCGAATAACCAACCAATCAAAGGACCGAACGCGCTCTCGTTTCGATTTCGTTCAACGTAAAGAAAACTCGTACTAAGGGTACTGATTGGCTGGCTCGAATAAACCAACCAATCAGAGTGCCGAACGTCATAACGTCCATCGCTTAACAAATTTCCTAGGCACACTGTATTATTTCTCAGTCTGTGCTAAAAGTAGCTCTACTCGCAAACTATCAAAGAAACGGAACTAATATCTAATAACATTCAGAAATCAACAAATCGAGCACTCTTACTTACATAACACAACAAAACATACTTTTATAACATTATTATTATAACTTTTTCATTACCATTTCAGTTCTTCTAACATTCGAACTTAAATTCACAAAATCTTAAAAAAATGTCCCACATTTTGACATAAATAACACAATATTTCTTGTCCACAGTCCACAGGCCTGCATCGTAAGCATCGTACGCATTCCGTATGACGTCATCAGTACGCATCGCATGTAGGCATTGCCGATGATGCGGTCCGTACGATGCGGATCAGTGGACGCAGTTGTATGAGTTTCTATACAAGACAAACTAAACTCCGTTGCGTGCGATGCGTACCTTATACCGTTTTCGTTTAGCAAGAAGTATTTTTATCCAATCACTGTTGCTGACAAAATATGAACGTCCAATGGTGTGATACTAGCTAACTTCTCATTGGACGAAGAACGAGATCCACAGTAACGCCACCTGGTGGCCAAAAATACGGTAGTCTCTTTTCTAACGACACAGGTGGTGTAGTGGCTTGCATTAGTGTTTTTTTTTTGAAGAATCGCCCATCATTATATTTATACGGTCCCAATTTCAATGTATAACATTTCATTTCTTGTTTAAAAAAAATCACCACAGCCAAATCGACTAATTTCCGACTTTAAAAGCTTAAAAAGCATAAAAATGTTCTTTAATTTACTTCAATTGCCAGTGAAAAAATATTTAACTTTATACATATCAAAATAGCGTTTTTTTTTCTTTTCAAATATAATACATAAATATACCTAAAATACATATTTATTATACACGTCTATCTATTTCATTTCTACTTGTGTTTTTATACAGTATAAATCACTACATAGTATAAAACAAAGTCGCTTTCTCTGTCCCTATGTCCCTTTGTATGCTTAAATCTTTAAAACTACATAACGGATTTTGATGCGGTTTTTTTAATAGATAAAGTGATTCAAGAGGAAGGTTTATATGTATAATACATGCATAATATATCACCATTGCATCCATGCGAAGCTGGGGCAGGTCGCTAGTTTTTTATATTACTTATTGCTATTTATCTGGTGTTTTTTTGTTTCGTGTAATGTGCAGAGGCAAATAAAAAAAGCTAAAGTATGGAGACTGAAATTTAATTTATAATTAATTAAGTTATATGGCAAATGTCCGTTTTCAACAACCTCTCCTATATTTTATGGGACCCCTAAGCTAAGTTAGGTAACGACATTTTGAATTTCACCCATCTCAAGGTTAAGTTACTCTCCGCGCGCCTCAAAGAGCTATCAGACCACCACAGATGGGGCCCAGTAGGGCTGATGCCTGATCCGGAGCTGCGGACTAGGTACCTAACAGATTTACCGGGACTCCAGTTCGAAAAGCAGGAGTAGGAACGGGGTGGTTTTTAGTCAGTAAGAGTCGAACACTCCCTCTCACCTTGCCCAAGGCGGGAGAAGTCATTGGATGATTTTTCCCCCCTCAAAACAAGTAACTCTTACTTAATAGATGGTTGGTGAAAACAGGCATTACTCACTTTACTATTCGAAGAGGAGTTGGCTGTGCGACGCTTGACACGTAGGTTGTTGAGCTGTTTATGACTATGGGCCCTTGCTTGACTCGAAAATAGTCGAGTTACCTCGTCAATTAGTCACGGTTTACTCACGTAAATTAATTGAGAAAAGCTCTACTAGTTTCGAGTCACAGAGGGACTCTTCATCATATAATGTAATTAATTTTGAAATTGAGCAGTTATGATTATTTTTGAAATAGCTTTTTATAGGATTTTTTTAATTTATTTATTTTTATATTGGAATAAACATTACTATGCTATTTCAAGCTAGTTTTCTTAGGAAAGCGTGCCTGTTGCCCAGAAGAGTAATTTATAGGTAATTTTAATTGATCTAGATAAGACAGACAGAATTGTAAGAGCTTTACTTACTTTTGCTGACAAGGGGGAGGATAAAATATTGGTATATTTGAACGGCTCCTAATGGCTAGTATTTTTTGTAGCTAAGTTGACACCAAGACTATTTATTTCTTAGGCTCAATACAGACGGACTTCATTTCAACTGCCCTTGATAGGGCAGTTTGAATGCAATTGACACGACTGCAATAAGACTGCAAGCCAACAGTCCAGCATTATGTGAACTGCACACCGACTGCAATTCAACTGCAATCGGACTGCATCTTTGATTTGCAGTACTATTGCAGTCGTGTCAACTGCATTAAAACTTCTCTTGAACTGTAATTTGCAGTTGAAATGCATACTGCATTTTGCAAATTGAAATGGTCTAGAGCCTTACACGGAGGTATTTTGTTTATATCATGTCATTCTGAAAAAGAAAGATATCTATCTACTGAACTATTTGGCATGTATAATGCATGTTTCAATTTATCTAAGACCTAGATCAATTAAAACCAACTATGAACTAAAAATAGTGAAAAAAACTGCAAACAGCTTAGTTAATTTACTATATTATTTATAATTTTAATTATTATTACATAATTCGGTAAAATATTTTGTAAAAATGATGTTAAAACTATTAAGATTTTGTTAATTCACTTTTTGGAACAAAAAATATTATCCTTAGAACTTGAGACGGGATATTTACCATGTTTATTTATGTCTATGAGTTTCCGATATTTCGGCACTGTTGCAAGCGCCATGATCACGGATGAACTGGAGTATTGTAAACTCATAGACATAAATAAACATGGTAAATATCCCGTCTCAAGTTCTAATGATAGAGTTAGTGACCATGTCAGTTTAAAAACTTAAAATATTGCCTTTCTTTACTCTGAGAGAATTAAATTGATAATCATATTGAAATGTATCTTTAAAAAGTGATTGTAATTGTAGATTATAGGAAACTTAAGTGAATATCTATCTTGCCAGGCAAAAATCGGTTTTATTTCTCCACACTTAAAGTTGAAAATTAACAAAATCTTAATAACTTTTTTTTATTATTTAATTTAACAATTCGTGGCCTATGTTGATATTATCTGTTTAACAGTGCATTATTATAATTTCAGGCGCCTTATTTATGTACAAAGTTATATAATATTTAGCGAAAATGCGACAATAATATGATGGACATGATTTTAAAATAAATAAATTTACTTGACGAACGTTAAACAATACCTATTTATTTAGGTGTCATATTAACGACTAATAAACCTATTAATATTATAAATGCGAAAGTTTTGTTACTCCTTCACGCAAAAACTGCTGAAGGGATTGGGATGAAATTTGGAACAGGGGTAGATTATGGTCTAGAATAACACATAGGATACTTTTTATCCCATAGTACTATTGTTAGGACCAGAGGGCTTAGTATGAGATCGAAACGGGAAAGAGAAAGCGGCGGTCTGATAGGTTGTTTCATTGGCACCGGCCAATCAGTAGCACCCTTAGTACGAGTTTGCTTTACGTTTTAAAGTAAACGAAACGAGAGCGCGTTCGGCGCTTTATAAAACAGTTTCGTTCAATGTAAAGCAAACGCGAGTTTGTTTTCATACAATTCTGTACCCTTAGTTCATAAAGTAAAGAATAATTCAATCATTCACCAGGAATGTCGAATAATAATAATTTATAGTAACATCATAAATAGGATGGATTTTATGGTATATTTTAATTTATTAAATTAGTCGCTAATACGGAAACACCCAAACAAACGAAACAAAGATAACGCTTCTC
Organism: Spodoptera frugiperda; assembly: GCF_023101765.2. Classification (NCBI taxonomy): domain Eukaryota; kingdom Metazoa; phylum Arthropoda; class Insecta; order Lepidoptera; family Noctuidae; genus Spodoptera; species Spodoptera frugiperda. The sequence goes on from NC_064233.1 coordinate 6,550,574, forward strand.
TAAATAAAAATTCCTTATTTACAATTTTAATCAAAATTCATTAAAAAAAAAAAACAAAAAAACAGCAACTTTACATTTCCTTTCTATTCTCTGCAACTAAGAAACATTTTAAACTAAAAACTAAAAAAAAAAAACAAAAAAATTAAAACTAAAATTGTAAATAAAAGAATTTAGAAGCGAGTGAAAAAAAAATAAAATAAAAAAAAAGTATTGAAATAAGGTAAAAACAATAATTTATTATGGATTCTCATTACGATTTCATATTCCTACAATTGAGTATCATAATTTCATTTTTTTTTTTCGTTACATACAAATACATATTTTTCATACAAAACTCATATTTTTCAAAACAAATCGGACTTTGATTATAAATTGAACATTGTCTACTACATTTCATGTATTCAAATTTCCGGGCGTCGGGGATCGCGCGACGATCTCCGGCCACCGGCAGTTCTGGTCGGGCGGCAAGCAAGGGTAGCTCACCGCCCGAACAGAACCAGACCCGTGCGTACTCAAAGAGCCGTCAGATCATCACAGATAAGGCCCAGTAGGGCTGATGCCTGAAACGGAGTTATGGACTACCTAGCGGTTTTACCGGAGTTCCAGCTCGAAAAGCAGGAATAGGAACGGGGTGGTTTTTAGTCAGTAAGTTTGACACTCCCTCTCGCGTCCAGGGCGCAATTTCTATAGCCCGCATCAGTTCGACTCAAATTCTATAGCCTACTAGGGTAACTTTGACCCAACTTCTATAACCAACCGGAATCCAGAACAAAGCGTACATTAGTTTTTCAGTCATCTAAATCATCAATGTTACCCTATAGAGTCAAAGAAACCCATTCACAATTCTTAAAATTTTGCAAACGCTACCCAGACATAGTAAAGACATGGGTAAAAGCCAGTTTTCCCATGAAATTAGTAATTTTTCAGTGAAATAACAATTAATTAATTATACAGCCACTAGCAAACCTGCCAAACTCCGTTTCGCCACCAATTACTTTCCCTACTTTTAGAATTTTAGCTGAATTTTCTTTACTATAAACCTCACGGAGCCCGAGACCTTTCCAACGAATGCAAAACCGTGGAAATTGGTTCGTGCGTTCTGGAGTTATAGCGTCAGGAAGGAAAACCCGACTTATTTTTATATTATAGATTTTGGAGGGCTTTATCTCTCAATCGCCATACATATAAGTGCAGTAGACAATGTTCATCTAATATAATAGTGATAGGATAGTACTTCTAGCGTGGGAATCAGCTCCCTTCGACGATGGAGTCATCAGATCGCTCCAGGCTCATGCAGTCACCTTTGGGAGCCACCTTCGAAGGCTTCGCCGTCTTGCCTACGAAGATTTCCACCTCCTGCAAATAGGGAAAGATTTTGAATTAATTAAAAATGCTTATATATACTAATATACTAATATTATAAAGCTGAAGAGTTTGTTTGTTTGAACGCGCTAATCTCCGGAACTACTGGTCCGATTTGAATAATTATTTTTGTGTTGGGTAGTGCATTTATCGAGTGAGGCTATAGGCTATAAAACTTCACGCTATGACCAATAGGAGCCAAGCAGAGCGGGTGAAACCGCGCGGAAGTAGCTAGTTGTTTAATAAATCTAGTTTTATCTTCTAAAAAATAAAAACAAAACGTGTCGAAAAGTATTGTGTATTGAGCCATGCTTCGGCACGAATGGGCCGGCTCGACCGGAGTGATACCACGGCCTCACAGAAAACCGACGTGAAACAACGCTTGCGTTATGTTATTGAGGTTACCGGAGGCCCAATTAACCCCCTTCCCAATCCCCGATTCCCCAACAACCCTTAAATTAATAACCGCCAAAAACCGGCAACGTACTTGTAACGCCTCTGGTATTCCAAGTGTCCCTAGGCGGTGGCTATTGCTTACCATCATGATGATCCGTCTGCCATTGATCGTCCCACTGCAGGGCAAAGGCCTCCCTACCTTCCTTCTACTGCTCTCTGTGTAAAGCTTTTTGCGGTCAATCCTTGTCATAGATGTCGAGTTCGTCCCGCCTTCTCCTTTTGGGCCTGCCGCGACGTCTGTGGACGTTGAGCGGGCTCCACTCAGTAGTGAGTTTTGCCCACAGCTCGTCCGACTTATACAATTAAAAATAAAACATATGTAATCCCTACATACCTGACTGCCTTCGATCCCCATGTCACTGTGCGCCTCATGACTGGTCCCGGGCGCGGCGGTGCGCTGCGCCAGCTGTCTCTCGCGGGCTACGCGTCTGCAAACATAAGGATTCATATTTTTAAATCAATTAAATTCAGAGTATACATGTCCACTGGACATGTTCAGACTCCAATACCAGTTCGATTATACAACGTGTAACAAAAAGGGGGTATAAATATCAATTGCACGGTTTCTAGATAACATAACAAACGATACGGGAAGGTTTTTTTAAAGTCATGTTTTCATGGTACCAACTACCAAGTTATGAATTTTTCAAATCGCGCCGGTGCGCGAATCAAAATTAGTTAGACAGGTACCAGGCGATCAGATTGCCAGAAGAAATGTTTCGTAATATTAGCGAGTGATCCCTGTAGTGTTGTGACACGTTTATATGATTTGAAATCAAGAACTATGCGATACCAAGTATTTGGTACAAATTTTTTTTTAAAACGTATTTTAAGCTGAAACTTTGTGTAGAGATTCTATTCAACCTGTATTCATCAGGGCTTCTTGATGTATATGGGTATTTTGTTACACGTTATACACTCACCGGCACGGAAACTTGGCCACGTAAGAATTTGACGATATTTCTAAATTAGAACTTATATTGACACTAAATTAAAGGTAGATAAGACTATTGACTGTTTTTCATGATTTTAAACGTCAGTTTTCACAAGTACACTACACCGAAAATACTGTTTTTAAAAAAAACACAGTTTTACAGAAAACGAAGAACAACAACACTATCAGTTTCAATACACTATTGAATTAAAAGTAACTGTATTTTTGTTGTGTTTTTAATATCGGGTGTTCCCTCCTCTAACTCTAATAACCGCCTGCATGCGCTCTGGCATGCTTTGGATGATGTTCCGGATATCCACTTGCTGTATGCTATCCCAAGCGACCAGTGCTGCACTGCGAAGCTGATTTAGAGTATCGGGGCGGTTGGAGTTCGTCTTAATTTTTCTTTTAAGCATGTCCCAGATATGCTCTATTGGATTTAAGTCCGGGCTACGAGCTGGCCACTGTAATTTTCTAATACCGACCTCCTCAAGGTATTCCTCGACACAATGTGCAACGTGCGGACGAGCGTTATCATGCATTAGGAGAAATTCGTTTTCTCCTATGAAGCCTGTGTAAGGCAAAACATGTTCCTGAAGGATTTCTTCAATGTATCGGGCTGCAGTCAAGCGGTTGTCGACGATAACCAGCTCTGTGCGAGCGTCGGAACTTATTCCTCCCCAAACCATTATTGAGCCGCCATGAAAACTCTCAGTTTGTGTGGTGGTAATTGGTAAAAATCGCTCTCCTCTTCTTCTCCACACTCTTTCTCGACCGTCTGGAGCACGCAAAGCGATTCTACACTCGTCAGTAAACAGTACTTTAGCCCATTGCTCGTGGGTCCAGTTCACGTGTTCTCTAGCAAATTGAAGTCGGGCTACTCGGTGCTGTCTGAGAAGTAGTGGGCCACGTGCTGGTCTACGGGCTTTTAAATTTACTTCCTCCATTCGTCTTCTCACTGTACGCTCGCTAACATTGACACCCCTCGTGATTTGGAGCCTGTGGCGTATCTCAACCGCTGTAAGGTAGCGATTTCTTAGAATTGCTAACGTTATAAAACGGTCGTCCTGGACAGATGTGCATCTGACGCCGCCACTTCCTGGCCTACGTGAGTAGCGACCTGTCTCCTGATATCGTTTTAGTGCATACTGCATCGAAGAACGTGGTACATTAAGTACTGTAGCGACTTCACGCTGTGTTAACCCTTGGTCGATTAGTGCTACGGCTTGTGCAACCTGTGCTGGTGTTAGTGGCATTTTTATTGGTTTTAAAACACGGCTAGTTATTGAATTCAACACACAATATCACAAAATTGACACAACCGAACAGAAAAGCTTCACAAAACACGATTTTAAAACTTGAACTTATTCGCTTAAATGACCCGATTCGACTAAAACTTAAACTATCGTACAGAATGCACTCAAACATAATGAATTACCCTCTTGAACTATGGGTAAACATTTTTTGTACCCACCTTCATAAGAAATAAACACTAGAAACACTTAAAGCTCTTGTTATCGCAGAATACGCGCTTGGCCAAGATTCCGTGCCGCTGAGTGTATAATGATAGGGTAGTATGTATATGGATAGGCGTGCTCCATCGTAGTCTGCCGACTCAATTGTTATTTCTCAATCATTTATACATTCTTAATTCAGCTCAATCAGTAAGTGGGTATTTATGTTCAATAAATAGGTGATCCTGTATATAGGGGACTGGTAAATAATTAGTAAAAGATATTTGAACACGTGATTGTACTCATGATCACAAATAACTTTTCCAAAGAAAACTATTTTTGTATACTCATTTGTTTTATTTTTATCACGATAACAATACAACAAGATTTCGCGCGCGAGTGTTTTCGGATGATCAGCTGTTAGCATCGAGGCACTCGCGTCCGCATTACGGAAGACTAGCAACTAGGTAGGTATTTTGGAACTTTACTTTGTTATTGTGATAAAAATAAAAGTAATGAGTATACAATTAAAGTTTCTTTGGAAAAGTTGTTCGTAATCATGAGTACAATCACGTGTTTAAATATCGTTTACTAATTACCAGTCACCCTATATTTTAAGAGGCATGCTAGAAGGAGAAATATACCTTTTATACAAATAATATTTTTTATTCCATGATGCGTAGCAAGCAATACAATTATAAGGACAAAAATTATGAAAATTAATTATGTTTAAAGATAAAAATTAATTATGTTTAAATATTTGGTTTTGGGACATGGTTTGTTTCAGATTTGACAAGTCCGGGACATAAAATTAAATGCAGTTCATGTGGCATGGATGGTAAAATTAATATCATCTTACTCTTATTAAGGTCCAACTTGAGAGAGCTGATAACAGTTTACAAGTGTAATTTAAATAATAATCAATTCTTTTTATTTATTTTTTTATTAAATTAAAACGTTGCCCCACACTAAGGGATTCTCCTGTGTCGTGGGTGCGTTCACAAACATACAAGTTCACATGCACATGATACACAGACCCGAAACAACAATTTGTGGCTCACACCAAGAGTTGCTCCGTGCCACAGTGTTTTAGAAACCCGGATTTTGTCTCATGCCCTTTTTATTGTTAAAATCGGTAGTATATATCATTCTAAGCATCACAGTGAAAATCCGGCATCGATACGACTTTTAGTTTTGACAAAAAAAATATCGAAAGTCTCCCTATTTCCGGGTCCGAAAAATCACAAAAATGTAAATATAAAATAAAATATACAATTATTTAAAAAAAATGAAATAAAGTTGGCACTCAAAACAAGAATCATTCTGTCTATTTTTGGAATATGTAATGTTAATAGATTATGAAATAATCATTGTTTTTATGTATTTCTTTTGTATTTTTTATTTCAAGTTTAACGCCATATTAGATTGAGATATTTATATAGTATACTCTTCATACGTTAATCTATCAACATAAAAAAATTCACAATCTAATTCCGCGTTATTCAAAAGTTATTAAGACTTTTTGTTATATCCTGATAACATCCGGATTTTTTAGACTTAGGGTTGTCACAAAACTAAATCACAAATAAAATTATTATTTAAAGTTTCGCATAACATTTGCCTTCTATTAATTGATTTGCTTTTAATTTATTGACGCCATTTCAACATAATAACCCAATAAATAAAAACAATAATTATGTTATGTGCCAGTATTTTTAAGTTTAAAAAACGAACAAATACAGGCACGGTCTATAAAACCTAAAAAAGCATGACAACAATAAACAATATATATTTATTATATATGTAATATATGTATATGTATATATATTTATATTTTAAATATATATATATTTATTAAAAATATATTTTTTTCCGAATGTAAGGGAAGAACCATAATACTTTTACTGACATGCGTCTTAACCGCCGATAAAAAAAATATAAATCCAGATATTCGGAGGTGACAACCCTAACCCAAAATAAAAAAAATCCAATAACTTTTGAATAACGTGGAATTAGATTGTGAATTTTTTTATGTTGATAGATTAACGTATGAAGAGTATACTATATAAATATCTCAATCTAATATGGCGTTAAACTTGAAATAAAAAATACAAAAGAAATACATAAAAACAATGATTATTTCATAATCTATTAACATTACATATTCCAAAAATAGACAGAATGATTCTTGTTTTGAGTGCCAACTTAACTTTATTTCATTTTTTTTAAATAATTGTATATTTTATTTTATATTTACATTTTTGTGATTTTTCGGACCCGGATATAGGGAGACTTTCGATTTTTTTTTTGGCAAAACTAAAAGTCGTATCGATGCCGGATTTTCGCTGTGATGCTTAGAATGATATATACTAACGATTTTAACAATAAAAAGGGCATGAGACAAAATCGGGGTTTCTAAAACACTGTGCGTGCGGGAATCGAACCCGCTACACGTTACATTTTGGATGGAGTAAATAGCTTCACTAGAAAACTGACAGACAGACATTCAAATCTTGACGTTCAAAAGTGCCTTCTTGGTCTATTTGAAATAAATAATTTTGACATTTTTTTTACTTTTAACGGCTATTTGATTTGGTCATTTTTACACCTCCAATAAACGATGTATGAATAAACTGCCGTGTATCCTCACCTCCTATGTTCCAGCATAGCTTTCCTATCGGCCTCCCGCTTCTCCGCAGCGAGTCTCGCCTTCTCATTCTTGACGACAGGCGTGGCGCGGGCGCGACGTGGAGGGGACGTCACGGGCGTAGACGGCGTCGGCTTGGAGGGGGCTGTTATCTGGAAATTTTAGAAAATTTGTTCAGATTGGAACATTTTTGAGCGAAGTAAAACATCGAGGCAACCTGGTCTTATATTTATTACGAGTATTTGTTGTTTGATTGTATAGTTTGAAATTGCCAACCCGCATTGAGCAAGCGTGGCGATTTATGCTCAAACCTTAATTGTGTGAGAAGGTCTTTGGTCAGCAGTGGCCACTAATAGGTTACTGTTGTTTATTTCGTTAAACAAAATAAATTAACTATGATTTCATCGACCATGCATTCAATTACTTGTTTTTTAAAGCGCTATGCTGCTTAATTTTTTTTAATTTTATCCCATAGGATTAGGATTTCCTACTGTATCGACGTAACTCAAAGGATTAGCAAGTTTGGAGACCGCGTCTAGGCAAGCGTAGTGTAGGGCGCTCTCCAGCTAGGTGGAGTAACGATATCCGCAAGGTGGCTGGTAGTGGTTGAATGCGTAGAGCTGAAGATCGAGCTCAGTAACGTGCCATTGGAGAGGCCTATGTCCAGCAGTGGGTTTACCGGGGCTCCGGCTCGAAAAGCAGGAGAAGGAACGGGGTGGTTTTTAGTCAGTAAGAGTCTGACACTCCCTCTCGCCTCGCCCAAGGCGGGAGAAGTCACTGGATGATTTTCCCCCATAAAAAAAGAGGTTGACGTGTAAAAGAGTTACATTGTAACCTATTTGCAAAATAAATATCATTGATCATTTATGATTGTACCCAGCTTTTTTATATTAAATGGGCCGACGTTTGGCCGCTATCTCACCTGATGGTAAGTGATGAAGCGGCCTACGATGGAGCACGTCTGCCCATAAGCAACCTATTCACTCGGGCTTTGAAGACACCCAGGTTATACCCATCAGGAAACACAGACTCCGGCAAGGAGTTCAACTCCCTAGCAGTTCGCACAAGGAAGCTTGAAGCGAAGCGCTTTGTGCGAGTGGGTGGGATATCCACCATGAAACGGTGACGCCTCGCCGATTGTCTTGTGGTTCGATGATGGAAAGGACTAGGAGGAATCAAGTTGTGCAATTCCCCCGCACACTCTCCGAAATGTATGTATGATTGTAGCCTGCTTTACTGACCTCCTGCCAATTATTAGCTTTGAGCTCGGCGATCTGCTGGTACAGGGCGTCCACGTTGGCGACCTGCAGGCACACCATGTCCCAGAAACCCTGCAGGTCCTCCACCGTCGTGGGGAACGGCTCGTCCTGCCGCTCGTTTATATTGTTGTAGCAGAGACCTGCAATTTTAATACAACTTTCGTGAGACATACTAAATTAATATAGTAAACGAGCTGACGTATCATCTTATAAGTTTTTAAACTGACATGGTCACTAACACTATTATTAGAACTTATGACGGGATATTGGAAACTCACCAAAGTGAATAAACATGGTAAATATCCCGTCATAAGTTCTAATAATGACGTATCACCTGATGGTAAGCAATCGCCGCCGTCCATGGACACTTGAAACACCAGAGGCGTTACAAGTGCGTTACCGGCTTTTTGGGGGTTAGGAATTTAAGGGTTGTTGTTCGGGAATATTATGTTATCGGCTTACTCACGTAACTGTTTGACGAGGAACTCGACTAGTTTCAAGCCAGACATGATAAAAGTCAAAATTATTTATTTTAAATAGACCAGGAAGGCCCTTTTGAACGTCAAAGCAAATACATATAATAATATTAATAACGTCTGTCTGTCGGTCAGTCCTCTAGTTGCTCTATTTGCTCGTTCCAAAGTGTAGATTCCTATGGAGAAGAACGAGCAAGAAATTCCATAGGTTACTCTTTTTCAATCAGGTTCACAATACAATTCTTGGTTACATTGTTTCGTTTGCTTCAACTATGTGAGAACAATGTAACACTAATATTCCCTGGCCTAGGCCAATAAAGACTTATGGAGAATTAATTATTTAGTTAGTTTTTACCTTCAAACTGCTGCATCTTCTGTGTAGCCAGAAGCCTGGCCTTGCCTGACGCAGCGCGCAGGAAGCCCAACACCTCCTCACTGACATCCTCGCGATTCTGGAACATATACAACAAATTAATCAGTAAAACTTTATTTAAAAAAATATATAAAGGATTAAATGTACAATATACAAAATATATCTTAATAAACGATTTAGGTACACAAAGTAAAATGCCTGTACTAAGATAGGATACTTTTTAATAGGTATTATTGCTTTTTAATCCAGACTGCATTAATTTAATTGTCCTCAAGGTTATTAGTGTGGGAGAGCCATGCTTCTACACGAATGGGCCGGCTCGACCGGAGTTATACCACGGCCTCACAGAAAACTGACGTGAAACAACGCTTGCGTTGTGTGAGTGAGGTTACCGAAGGCCCAATAACTCTCCCTTTCCTAATCTTCCTAATCCCCGATTCCCAAACAACTGTTAAATTCCTAACCCCCAAAAGACCGACAACGCACTTGTAACACCTTTTGTGTTTCGAGTGTCCATGGGCGGCGACGATTGCATACCATCAGGTGATCTGTCTGCTCGTTTACCGGCTTATACCATAAAAGAAAAGATGGATAAAAAACTATAGAGAATTTTGTTGTTTTTCGGAAAATTATCAGTAGTTAACTAGTGGCATGGAATTCCTCAGTAGTTACCGTTGATTAAATATTTTTTTTAATTCGTTATAATAATGTAACTATGATAATCATCAAAGGAGAAGATTAGATTATCTTGATAATCTAAATATGATAAACGGTAAGATAGAGGCGATTCTAATGCATTAGCGTTTTTTACCCTTTATAACTACTAATAACATTTTTTTAACAATTATTTGTCCCACACTGGGATTTTGTCTTGTATCATGGGTGTGTTTACAAACATGCCAAAAGCCAAATAAGTTAGTATTTAAGTTAGTACCATTTTATTTTTAAATCCTACCTTCCAGACTTGGGCAGACAATCTAAATAGGTAACCTAATAAATACATTTAAACACCTGCCAAAAACAATACAAGTATGGAATTTATGGAAATTTAACATCATTTGAATATTAAAATTAGGTATATCGACTATTTTGGTAGAGTATAAGGTCATATTGTTTATAATTAAATTCACAATCCTTGAATATGATTGACCAATGTCACATGTTTTTATTATTATGTTAATTAATTGAGATGAATTTTTAAAATTATTAAAGGAAATCGAAATAATTTATTTGATCTATTTTTTTGTTTTGATAAGGGGCCAACAAGCATAAGGTTCACCTGATGGTAAGCGATCTGCGTCGCCCGTAGAGACTCGCAACACCAGAGGAATCACAGGTGCGTTACCAAACATATCATTCATTTGATTAAGTAACTAATTAGATTTTCCAAAATCTTGTTTGTTTGTTTGAACACTAGTGTGTTCTCCGGAATTACTTATCTGAATTGAATAATTATTTTTGTTTTGGATAGTCCATTTATCGAGGTTCAAAACACCATTCTACGACCAATACAAGTCAAGCCAAGCAAGTCAAATCACGCGGAAATACCCAGTTAAATCTACTCCGCTATTTCCCCTACCTAAATGTATAAATTTAATTCACTAAAAGATTGTGAAGATATTTATTTAACGCATTAAGATCACAATAATAGTCCATTACAATTTATTCCAAGCTGTCCACATTTAATTCCCAAGTTGGTACAGCCACAAAAACTTCAGACGGACACAAAAAATCTGTAATGTCTAGATGCCTTTGCTTTAGTTTTGCATTCAAAATATATCCTAGGGCTGTCAATTCTTTGTAGATAGACTAAAATTAGTTTATGGCGTTATAGGCTATTTTTCGACAAAAATTGGACGTCTGATTTGATTATTTTGATTGTTTTATTGGTCGAGTGGTAGGAAGTGTAGTTGCCGATGTCTTGGATTCAATTCTCGAGTAGAGTAAATGATCGTATCGTCACGCCTTTTATCTCAGAAGGGGTGCATATTACGGCACATAATGCGACTGTACACTGTCCACCCACTTTTCACCATTTGTATTATAAGTCTAATTAATGTAAGGGGGGCCTATTGCCAAATACCGGGCACATTTCCAGACTCCGTGCTACAACTGAGAAATTTTCTAAACTGAAAAAACCAAGGCCAACCCAAGGACCTTTTAAAGTGCATTTAACAAAAACATTTTGCAGAATCCACATACACGAAATGATAAATAAATATTTTAAAATAGAAATAATAGTAAATATAATTAATCTCTAGGCAGCCCTGACCAACCAAAAACTAGTTTTTATTATTATTAGACTATATGCCCGTATTTAATTGAAGATGAAACTATAACAATTAGGTACGCCTTAAACCAGCAAGGTCTTCCAAACAATTATAGATGAGAGAAGCCATTTTGAAAATCTATTTGCATTCTTTAATCTTAGAAAAGGTTATTAAAATGGGTTTTTTCTCTTTAAGGATAACTGTTGGAGGTAGATATTAGATATTTAGATACTTTATCTGTGTCAAAAATGTTGCTTTCATGGTCATATTACGTTTTTGCGATTTACTTTGTATGTTTTAAAATTTGGCCGTAAGACAAATTCCCAGAGCTCGAAACGACTAAAGAAAATCCGCGTGAAATGCATTGTTTCACCGTGTAAGGTTACCGGAGACCTAATGCCCAAAATGCTGCAACGCACTTATACCTCTGGTATTGCAGGTGTCCATGGGCGACGCTGATTGCTTACCATTAAGTGGCTCGAGGGTTCATTTTCGGCCTAACTATGCCTTAAAAAACCATTAGTGGATGATAACTAGTTACAGATTATTTTCATTTGGGCGCGTCGCGTTCTGCGCAATACAAAGAACCATCAGACCACCACAGATGGGGTCCAGTAGGACTGATGCCGTCCCGGAGCTGTTGACTACCTAGCGGGTTTCCGGGCATCTGGCTCGAAAAGCAGGAGAAAGCACGGGGTCTTTAGTCAGTACGAATCCGAAATTCCCTCTCTCCTCGCCCAAAGCTGGAGTCATTCGATGATTAAAAAAAGCCGGTAGTCTAGCTACTGCAGAAATTATACATTTAACGGTGACGCATTTGATGCATACAGTCTGATATAAAACGATATTTAATGTAATGCAAGATCCTAATCCATTAAAATTCTTCATTATCATAGATTATTTATTATTAAATAATTAATTTTATTAACCTACTGTTCGGAAAAGATATGTTGGCTTAGCATAAGAATCAGTCATTTATTATAAAACAGGATTTGTTTTATTGCCTGAGGGTGCTTTTCTACCAGAGATGTGCTATGCTACGTTGCTGTGGATGCGTTTGGCTTCCACCTATTCATTGGGGCACACAGTTTAGCACTGGTCGAAACGGACTCAGCTAAGCAGTTTTTTATATTCCTCATCCCCGATTCCCCACCAACCCTTAAATTCCTAAACCCCAAAAGGCCTTAACGCACTTGTAACGCGATGGACGGCGGCGATTGCTTACCATCAGGTGATCCGTCTGCTGGATTACCGACTTATACCATAAAAAATGTCATATTGTGTTGGTCGCAAAAAGCATTAAGTACATACGAGTGGATTAGTAAAACGAGGGTCCCAGGCCATTGGCCTGCACTGGTTCGATCATGGACGAAATAATAATACTTATCTCACCTGTAAATCCTCCAATTCCTTCTCAGCGGTAGCGGCGAGCGCCAGCAACCTCTCAGTCTCCTTCTTCTCCAAATTCAAGAAATAATGAGCGTCCTTTACAACTTCTTTCACACCATTCGATTCACCATTTACACTACATATCACCGGCGTATTCACATCACTGTCTAGTTTTATCACAGAAACACCGTTCGTAACCGACACTGCACTCTCATCTTCCACCGTTTCAGTCTTCTCGACTTTAGGAATGTCTTCTTCAATCTTCTGCGGAGACAGGTCGCTTTTAACACACTTCTTTGGTGACAAAATGGGCAGCTGAGCTCGGAACTCAGGCCTCAAATGCCTCAAAACTGGTAGGGAGACGTCCATTTCTCCGTTTGGACTCGTACAGATGTCTTTTTCTGCTTCCTCCACCTTTCTGGGCAGCCTTTCTGGAGTGTTCAAAGACTTTTCGGTCAACACCTTAGGCTCATCGTCCTCGCTTGAACTCTTCAGTTTATGGCGCTTCTGGTTGAAGAAACCTTGAGCTAAAGCGCCAGGACCGTACAGCCTTTCCACCCTTTGCTGGATAAAACTCTTCATAGGACTCGTGAGCTGTTCCCCATTCTCCTTCGTGATTTCCACCCGTTTGGAGACCCCATTCGAAGAAATAGTATACGATTCAGAAGTGAACCTTGTTTCTTTACCGTTAGAGGTGACAGTCTTCCGGAAATTCGTCTCCGAATAGCTGGATTTGAAGGTGATCTCCTTAGCATTGTCTACTTCATCGGTTTTGTGGAGCATCGAGGTGGCGAAGTTCTTGCTTTCGCTTGATATGTAAGGCCGACTGGTGGTAGTCATGTTGCCTAGGAAGTCGTTCTTCAACTGCTTATTTTCGGCAGCCATGTAGACATTAAAGGGTGATGTGGCTAGGTAAGGGTCTGTGTGCGCCTTGGTAGGCGCTTTTTGTGTCAAATCGGCGCGCGTATCATGAGGCCCGAATGTGGGGACCAACAGTTTATTGGCGCTGACTGGAACAGGGACGAGTAACGAGTTATTTTCGCTTCTGTATTGGTAGGTGTGAGTGATGGGCCTTATGGGGGACGCCTCGCGGCTTTTGTTGATATCTTGCCTTAGTTTGGAGTCATAGGTGGTGAGGTTCGTGTACCCATTGACAGAACAGGCTAGGTTTAGATAGCTAGGCTTCTTATGGGGTAGTTCGTCTCGCTTTTTGTGGTGTCCTCTCGACCTATGACTTGAGGTATCGACATATACTTTGGGGGGAGGTTTGAGGAGATTCTCAGACTTTCTGGGGGTTGGGGTTGTGTCTTCTGGTGTCCGGACGGGGGTTGCTACGGGGGTGGGGCTGGCTAAGTAGTTAGGCTGGAGATTGGAGCCTGCCCGCTCTTGCAGCCGAGAGGTGAAGTCTCGGATCCGGCTGGTGGTGGAAGACGGTGTTAGGAGATTCAAACTTCCTGATGTGGTATCTGAAAATAAGAGACATTATCATTATTAAATAAAGCATTTTTGTACACAATCACATGCCTGAAAGTGCAAAAATAACCTTTATTGCATTGAATGCGGGACTACCATTTGGAATTACATTTTTTATTAAAAACTATTGACAACACAGCATGACCCTGTAGATTTAGATAGCATACATTAAATAAATATTTCATAAGAAACAAAATAATCCATAGATAAGCTGACATTGAAAGGCTGGACATAATCTCTTTATAAAATCAGTAATGAGTTTTTAAAATGCATTTAAAGTCTATTTAAACCGATTTTTAAATGCTCATCTTAGATAAAAATATTAGTGCTAATAGCCTACAAACTTGAGTCTCCAGGTTTTAGGTTTAAATATCTATATAAAAGGCCGTCACCACTGGACACTGGCAGAATAGTCGACAACTTTGTACAGGAGACAAAGAAAAGAAAATCTATCTAAAGGTATATGACACATAACTGGGTTAACAACCACTGTTTACCCAGTTATGTTATATGAGTCCTATGTTACACAAATAATCTTTTTATAAATGAAGACATCTCAATGAAGGTACCTACATTTAGTAAAAGGAATCACCTAGCAAAGGACAGCGCCAAAAATCTAAATCAAGCATTGGAATACACTCACACAACAATAACTACTACTTCTACTACGTCACGCCTTTTATCCCCGAAGGGGTAGGCAGAAGTACACATTACGACACGTAATGCCGCTATACAATGTACACCCACTTTTCACCATTTGTGTTACAAGTCCCATGTAATAAATAGGGCGTGAGCCTATTGCCATATACCTACTGGGCACAATTCCAGACTCCGTGCTACTACTGAGGAATTTTCGAAAAACACAACAATAACAAAACACTAATCCGACATTAAAGGTTAACCACAGATAATCTACAGACTATACACAACACATGGGTACAAAAAAATGTGTATTACCAACACACACACACACACACACTAACTAACAAAGCAACTCACAAGCATTAAAAAGGAGGTAATAATCACACATTTTTAACTAAAAAAGCTACATTAAATAGTTTGAAATGAAAAGAGTATTTTACCACACAGCATGTTTGGTATCTTATCAAAGAGATTTGATTATTTGTATGTGTTGTAAGGATGATGTAAGTGATAAGGTTTGTGTGTGTGTGTATGTGTGTATGATTAATGATAGATCAGTGGGGTAGATTAAGGTTTTCAAAACAATTGAATCGTGTAGGGTTTGGCTCTGTGTCGTTTATTGGATGTGACCTATATTTTTTTGTTGTTGCAAAATCTAAGTTTATTAGAGAGATTTCTCGGTTTTTTTTATAAATTGCTCCATAGTAGGCATTCGCTTCATGGGTGTGTTTACAAACATACTAGTTCACATACACATGACACCCAGACCCGGAACAACAATTTGTGGATCACACAAAGAGTTGATCCATGCAGGAATCAAACCAGCAGTAGGCAACTAGTTGCCCAACCACCGCACCAACCGTGCAGTCTAGAATATTCATAGGGACATCTAAAAGGAAAATTGACAAAAATATCCACATTATTACTGAAACCTTTAAAATACTAAAAATCTCAATAGTACCTAGTGAACTTTACAAATACTAAGACCAAACTAACAATAATTACAAAATCTCAAATATCAAGCACAAAGCTACACCTATACATATCTATCACTGCACTGAAGCAATCACACAAACACAGGTAACAATCTAAACAAACTTGACCAGTCCAAGAACCGCCCACGGTATACGAGTATGACTCACACATATGTCAATGTAATACTTATGCTATTTCTCTGTTTATTTATTTCTTAAGCCGTTGCAAAAACATTTGCATACATGTTTTGTAAGATTGTTGTGTCATAGGCTGTTTGGATGGTATTTGTCTTTTATTACTTTCTAGGATGCGTTTTCAGTAAAGATGTGCTTTGTATCTATGCTTCGACCGGAGCTGCGGACTACCTATCGGGTTTACCGGGGCTCCTGCTCGAAAAGCAGGAGTAAGAACGGGGTGGTTTTTAGTCAAGTGTGTCAAAGTGAAGTCATTGGATGATTGGATTACAGATGGAATAGCTAAGCTGTGAAACTATGTGACAGTTTTCACTGATACTAAGCTATGTAGCTGTGTGAGGAAGATGTGCAGCTCGAGTATGCGATGAATCGATAGTAGGGAAGCCATTCATAGTATGCATCTTTCCATATAAAAACATAGCTTAGCTGAGTCCGTTCCCACCAATGCTAAGCTATGGAATATGGAAAATAGTTGGTGGGAGCCAAACGCATCCACAGCAACGAAAAGCACCCTTGTTCTTTGTTGAAAATTTTATGATTTGATGTTGATACTTATGTTAATAATTTGAATTAGAGAGAAGAGAGTAAACTTCACATAAGTAGACAAGAATTTCAAAATTGAATTTACCAGTTTGCTAATAAATTACAAAATTGAATGGCAAAGCAATAAAAAGGTGACAAGATGACTTTGAAAAGAGAATGGGTGTCGAGCTAATGTCAAATGGCATTGTTGTGGAAATCTAGAAAGAAAACATAACACAATGTCATGCATTAGGCCAGTGGTTTTCAACTAGTGGTCCGCAGAAAACAATAAATAAATAAGACTACACCTCTATCGAATAAATACCATGGTTAAAGCAATTGTAAGATTTTATGAATGAATGAGCAAATCTGAGAGGGCCATATGAAAAAAGTAATAATAATAGTGGTCCCAAACCAAATAATAATGATATAAAAGTGGTAATTATTTTTTTCTCCTGTGTGTATCTGCAATCAGTCCCAGGACTAAAAGTAGATTTTTTGAGAGGTGAAGTCTCAGGCTCAGCTAGATTCGGGCGAAACCGGTGGCAGAAGCTAATATTAACATAAACACCTACTTTTATTGAAAAGGAGTGCTACTAAATTAACCCTATTTAGTAGCACTCCCAATGGACAAACATATGAAAAGATTGATGAATGCAGATGAAACGAAATAAGTATGACAGAATAGTGGCATTCTATTGTCCCTGCTTACCCCCATGGGAGAGAGGCGTTATGATAAATGTAAGGTATGTATTTGTGTAAACCTAAACAATATGATATCATGTTTATTTACAAATAGGTTTATCAAGTTTTCCTTAAATATATTGTTTTAGAAATTGACATTGCTGCCAAATATAGATTTATCCAGTATTTAACTATACTTGGGCAATTAAAAATAAAATATCGTCACGCCTTTTATCCCCGAAGAGGTAGGCATAGGTGTACAATACGGCACTTAATGCCACCATACAATGTACACCCACTTATCACGGTCCCGTGTAATAGGGGGTGAGCCTATTGTCATATACTGGACAATGCCAGACTCCATGCTACTACTGAGAAATTTTCGATAAATCCCAGCAATACATGGGAGACAGGTGTGAAGTTATGTATGTATTTTATGTATTTGGCTCACAAACAATTGAATACACACTACACAGACACAATACACAGGTTACATTTATGAATAACTTAAATACTAGTGCTTCAATCTCTTATAGTAAGCACAACATGCATTATACCTCTGTATATTCTTATAAGAACATTCATAGAATACCATTACAAAAAACAAGAAGTGAAAAAAAAATGGCAGCAAAGTTAGTAACTTTCTTATCTACCTAAAATACATACTACAGTTGTGCCATTACAATCATGAGAATTGTCAATGAGGTGAAGGAGACAGATTTAGTGAAAATGGCTAAGAGAGCGAGAGAGATCTGATTAAACACTGTCTGTTTTATCAGATCTCTTGCTCACACATATGCAAGTTGTGCGGGATAGTCACATTGTTTCATTCGGCTTTTTTGGTAGAGTGGTCGCAAGAGCGACTGAAGGGCAAGAGGTCTTGGGATTGATTGCCGGGCCAGGCAAGGAATAAATGGGCTATCTCCAGTTTTTCGAAAATTGCTCAGTAGTAGCATCGAGTCTGGAGTTGAGCCCAGTATATGGCAATAAGCTCACTCACTATTACATACTTATATCACAAAAGGTGAAAAATGTGTGTACATTGTACACTGTACAGTAGCAATGCATGCCATTATGTGAACCTGTGCCGACCCGTTCAGCAATAAAAGGCATGACAATACACACATCTACAAAATAGTATTAAATATAATAAGGATAACAAGATATAAATAATATTGATTATTCACAAATTGCATAACCATAAAACCTCCTTACTGAATATAAAATCTGATTAAAATAGGTTAAATCTCTCTCCATAGTTTCTTATTAGAGTTTTAAATAAAAATGTGGTCATTGATCTCATTGGAAAACATTCTTTGTTCAAGTTTACTCGATTATCAAGCCAGTACTTCAGTTATAAAGTACTGATAATCTAGATTAATATTGTTTATACAATAACTACATTCTGGGTTGCAGGAAATAATTCCACATATTAAATATTAACTTTTATGTAATATTATTGATTTACAATATGATTTTGCGCATTGTAAGGGGTCCAAAAGTTAGTACGTTATGTAATACGACACTTTTTAAATAAGAAAAAGCGAGTAAGAAATGTGTAATGCCAAAAAAGTCATGCAAAAGAAATTGTGTATGATTAACTGTACTAAGAACTAATAAAAATAATCGTATTAGTCATCTAGCTTTAGTCAATAGAACAAAAATACTACGTCATGCTTTTTCACACGATTTCCGGACATTTATTTTTAATTAATTCTAATTTTTTAGATAATTTAACTTGTTCTATAAGAAGTACGGTAATGGTAATACTTTTGAAATCCTTTTTGACATTGAAAACCGGCTCAAAACACTTACCGATCGCTTTCAACACACATAAACTTTATTACACAACATTTGGAATGATAAATTAATAATTTTTCAAGCAATTATTTTCTGTACACCTCAAATAATTTTTCACTAAAACTATTTTATGACATCAACCATCAGTTCACAAAGAAATGTCAACGTTTTTTATTTTTTTTTTCCACCGAGTCGACGACGACGCACACCCGTTTGCGGCCAGTCCGCACCGTTCCGTTTCACGGTCGGCGAGTTTTGGATTCGTAATTCTCAGACTGTTCATAGATAGATAGCAAGATGTTGGATTTTACGAAATAATTTCATCTCAGGTGGTTTAGGTACGTGTGTAGTCATAAGCAATATGACGGCAATGACCGAGCTGTAACTTGTGCGTGGGCAGAAACGAGGTCGATACATAGATTATCCATATGTGTACGCGTATCCGATTGTCTTTTTGTGTAGTGAGTTTGCATTTTGCAACGCATTGTTTGCAATTTCTATGCACGACCTAGATTTTATGACTTTTTGTAAACATGTAAAGTATTTTTAGTTACGTTTGATTTGATTATTCAAGCCAATTTGTAATAAATCATACTTTATTCGCTTCCGCTTTTAATACGCAGTGTTTTACGTTAGAGGTCATTTAGTTTGTCGACTACTACAATACGTCATTATCTTAGTCAATGCATATTAATTGATATGACTAATAATTTACTTAGATAACGACCTTAACACACATTGTTTTAAATGCATTTTTTCCAATAATGGCTAAAGGCATGACGAAATTCGCGCGCAATGTCATTGTGTACGTTCGGTTTCACACAAAAGTTTTAAAGTTTCAACACATTTACATGTTTCTAAAACAACCAGTGAAGCTAAAAATAAATCTCTTCATGGTGATTTACGAGCCGAAGACAAGGATACATATACAAAGAAAGCCGTCAGACTATGTCGTGGAGGAGCGAAAACAGACACCTACCGTAAGGGGCATGATTTATTCCGTATTTCTTAGAATGCGCAATCAATATACATTTAACATGCTATCAAAAGAACTTAAAATGTTGAAAAACGACAAGAAATGATAGAATAGCATTTGAAATGATAGAAAATAACACCACACTTTACAGAAAAGGAAAAAAAAGAAAACACAGAATACAGATAATAGTAAAATACATTTATTATGAAAATTATAAGTACTACGGTAATAGCCAATGAGTTTATTTTAAGAAAATAGAGAAAAAAATTAGGCGTTATTTAAAATAAGTATAACTTAGATATTTTTTTTAAAATAAACTCTTTTGTAACTATTATAAAATGAAATAAAATTGTAAATGAGCATTCACATCAATCACACATGCTAACAGTATACAATAGATGGATTCAGAAAAAAAAACTTTTTTATGAAATAAGCCCGTAAACGAGTAGACGGATCACCTGATTTTAAGCAATCGCCGTCACCAATGGACACTTGAAACACCAGAGGCGTTACAAGTGCGTTGCCGGCCTTTTGGGGGTTAGTAATTTAAGGGCCTCCGGTAACCTCACTAAAACAACGAAACACAACGAAAATTGTTTAACGTCGGTTGTCTGTGAGGCCATGGTATCACTGCGGTCGAGCCGGCCCATTCGTGCCGAAGCATGGCTCTCCCACACATAAAAAAATTGACAAACATTTTTTTTCTGAATCCGAAATCAAGTCAAAGTAACTACATACAAATACATACAACAACATTAAATAGAGAGAGAAAAAAATAAGCCAAAAACACATTATACAGAACACTCATTTACCTGAAAAGTCGGTACTAGCATCGACATCTAGGGAACAACTGCCAATGGAATCCACTGACTTATCCATCACTTTTACTGTCAATTCCTTAGCTATTTTCACCAAATCAGACTCCTTCACCTCAATCTCATACGCTCCTATGCTGTCAAAATCTTCAGCATGTGACTTGGGAGAAACAGTAGAACTTGGGAGCTTTATATCCGTCTCATCAGTGTTTATTGTCAAAATGGAGTCAGGTTTTAATTCCTCAGTCGCGTTTTTGTCCAGAATCAGTGTGCTTTGGCTTGTGAAAGTGCTGCGAATTGGTTCAATGTATTCTACGTCCTCGTCAAGGAACAAATGGTTTGTATGCCCGCTAGGTCCCTGTAAATTGGTCGCGTCTTTAGGGACCGCGTCAATAACAGTCTGGGGCTTATGAATATTCTTATAGTAATGATTTTCTAGCTTCTCTAACTGTCTCCTTGTGTCTGATTGCTTCTTTCTCACCGAGTCTATTATAACCGGCAGATTGAGGAGATCTGGAGTCTTTTCTTCGTTGCTTTCTCGTTTGAACAGTGGAGAGTCATCACTTTCAAGCTCAAAGCGCTTGTACTTTGATGAGCAATAATCGTCAATGGACGACGTATCAGACTTTTTCGAGTCAAAAAAAGTGTCTAATGAAAAAAATGATTTCCGTTTCTTCTTTGGTTGGGAAGCCTTACTAAAATTTGGGGCGATGAAAGGCTCTGAAGCTTTGTATTGCACGCAAATATTGCTCGTGTTTACTAAAGATATAGGTCGTGTTTCCTTTGGGAGGTTGACGGCTACCCGGTTGGTTTCAACCTTTCTGGAGTCCAAGCTCAAGGTCTTTCGGAACCTCTCATTAAGGTTGGCTAGGAGGAAATGTCTCCGTTCCGTAGATTTAGGCGTGACATTGTAGCTTTGTTTGCTACTGGAAGGCTGAGATTGAGGAATGTGTTCCGTATACTTGAATTCGATGTCGTTTTCCGAAAAGTCTTTTGGTTTCTCGTAGTGTTGGGTGCCTGGTTCTGGTCTTTGGAAGGAGAAGGACCCTCGAGTGGAGCTCTCTTTCCTGTCACAAACGCAGCTCCCCACACAGTTTAATTTCATGCATCTCTCTTCAGGTTCAAGTGAGACTTCGTGGTCTTTCGGAATGTAGGTATCAGGTTTGCTCTTATGGATTAGGAGGTCCTGTCTGATCTTTTCCAGTCTTTCATCTCCATGGAGACCTCTGGTGTACTTTGATCTTAAGGGTCTGAAGAACCTTATGGAGCCTGATGTGTGTGGTTCGATGGATCTTCGTCGGACAAAGGATGGTGAGTCGGAGATCTTGTTTACGCCTAGGAGTAGGACAGGCGATTTCTTGTCCTCCTCATCTGGTAGATCGCTGGAAAGAAAAGATGGTGGTTAGTTTGTGTCAGCAGTATTCTTATGAGGTCCAGATCGCCCAGATTGGTGTCCGAATACTCAAACGCTACTCAATTTTAAGACGCTCTCAAAACTAGTTCCGTCCTTATCAATTCTTTATAAAATGACAGAGATAGCACGATATTTAAGTACAACTTAAAATTGTGTAGCGTTTCAGTATTCGGGCATGAGTCTCTTAAATGGATTTAAAGGCACCGTTTTTGATGTAGGCTTTCTATTATTTTTTGCCTTGGGGCATTTATGCAGTTTTTGTGTCATAAAGCCAATTTAAAATAAATGTCAATGTAATATTCTAAATTGATACATGTGCGTGACATTACTGCCTAGATGGCGCTTGTCATGACATTTATATTTGCAATAAACAAGAAAATGGTTGGTTAGAGTTTAATGCGTGATTGTTAATGCCAATACAGTGTGTCCTTTATGTTTTAATACGTATTTAAATAATAATAAGAACACATAAACTACGAATAAATGGTATAAAATATGTATTATCTACATTTAAAATATACTGGGCACACTGTCAATTAAAAAGTTTGTAGCACCAACCATAAACATTTTTTTTTATAAAACTTCTGTAACAAAAATTCACAATGTGTGTTAGTTTAGTAAAAAAGTAAATAAAATTAGTTAAAACAAACAAAAAATCAAGAAAGCGGCACTAAAAAGCGTATGATTAATATCTAAAAACAAAAAACAATAAAAAACGTACTTACGCGTGAACAAAAATGAGATAACATGTTTAATTGGTACTTGGTAGCCATAAAAAGTTATTACCTTTACAGAAATTAAGTAAAGTATAAGGTTTATAAATTACTTGATTCACATATCTACATAGTATAAAACAAAGTCGCTTTCTCTGTCCCTATGTCCCTTTGTATGCTTAAATCTTTAAAACTACGCAACGGATTTTGATGCTGTTTTTTTAAAGATAGAGTGATTCAAGAGGAAGGTTTATATGTATGTGTAATACATGCATCCTATATCACCATTGGACCCACGTGAAGCTAGGGTAGATAGCTTGTAAATTATAAAAATCATTTTGTCAGTTCAGTGTGTCATTAATTTGTGTGTTCAGTAATTTTGGTAGCTGATAAAAAATATTAATTAAAATACCATCAAACTGATTTTAAGATTTTTCAATGTTAATAAAATTTTTTTCTAACGTCTACGAATAAAAAAAAACACCAGAAAAGAAAATTAATAATCATAGACAACAAAATTCCAAATTCAAATCGATTTGACAGCTCCATTTTTTAAAACATTTTTTTTCTTTTTCAAAACACAAGCCACAGTATCTTCATTCAGACGGTTAGGAATG
Source organism: Spodoptera frugiperda (assembly GCF_023101765.2). NCBI lineage: Eukaryota > Metazoa > Arthropoda > Insecta > Lepidoptera > Noctuidae > Spodoptera > Spodoptera frugiperda. The sequence goes on from NC_064233.1 coordinate 6,574,019, forward strand.
TATCTAAAAATAGGTTTTTGTATACATATAGATAAATTAAAGTATTCTGACTCTAAGTAATTGATCACCGGTGTAAGGCACGGAGTGACACACCCTTGCGCTACGCCCTTTATCGGTAACGACACGCGACATTCTTTTTCATTTAAAACAAGTATTTCTATGAATGTATTCATGAATGGTTTCTAGCTTAAATATAAAAACTCTAATATTTTTAATTGAAGGAGATGGCGGGTCGAACTCTATGCGTATGAAAAGGATTTTAATACCGCTGCAACTCCTGTAAGCCAGGATCTACAGTAGAGACAACAATGAAAACGCGTCCCAGGGATATTTGAATAACTGTCTGCATTGATCCCGCAACGAAATAAATCAGAAGATATTATTAGAGTAGAATATAAGTGTTGGAGAGACATGCTTTGGTACGAAAGGGCCGGTTCCACTGGATTCATATCACGGCCTTACAGAAAACCAACGTGAAACAACGCTTGCGTTTTGTTTCATTGTGTGAATGAGGTTACAGGAGGCCCCCTACCCCTCTTCCCAATCCCCGTTTCCCCAATAACCCTTTAATTTCTAACCCCAAAAGGCTTTATTCATAATATTAGGTCCAAGTCATTATCCAAAGCAGCCATTTTGATATCTATCTAAAATATTAAATAAGTCAGTATTTAAAAGTAAATGTAAGGTTTTTAAAACATGTTTATGTTTAGGGTACGATAGGTCTAGCACGGTTTTCGGGAGACTAAAAGATCCCGAAAACTTAGATAATAAAAAAGACAGCCATGGCATTAAACCTCAATCGTTTACTACAGTTATACACAACTACATAGCATTGTCGGTATGTATGTAAGAAGTCAATCCGTTTGACCGTTCGTAATCAAGTTTAGCGTGCAATACAGCAATTTGTGGTCCGATAGTCCAACGGGACGGGTAGTGATGTGACGCAGTCGATGTTTCCATGTATCGATAGATTGTTACAGTTATATGTTGTCTATTAAGTTAACGTTAACGGGGATTTGAGTTGCGTCTCAACACAGTGTATTGAATAAGTAGCGTAAGTAGACTTTTAGCAAAATTTAAGGAATACAGATTTTTTTTTTTTAAACAACCTTGCCCTATAATAGGATTTTCTCCTGTCGTGGGTGCCTTTACAAACATACAAGATCACATGCATATGACACCCAGACCCGAAACAACAATTTGTGGATCACACAAAGAGTTGCTCCGTGCGGGAATCGAACCCGCTACCTGTTGCGCGGCAGCCAGCTGCCCAGCCACCGCACCAACCGTGCAGTCAAAACAAAAATTAGACAAATAATGTAGGAGTTAAATTTCGACTAGCGTTTAAATAGAATTTAAATTTGGTTTTGCCGTCGCGCACTTAAAAGAGAGATTCTAAGGATACAAAGGTCTCCTTAGCGCTGTGGGGTTCCGACGTTGGTCTACTAAGATGACCCAGTGCCTCTTTCAGGTACAGATGGTGGTTAAAAATCCCACACGCCATTGACATTATTTCTATCAAAAACCTAAATCGAGGCAGGGATTGTGATTCAGTCTAGGTTTATTAAATGGGAGAAGCCCGCCACAATCTCCCATACCGCTGCAACTCCTGTAAGCCAGGATCTACAGTAGATACAACCATGAAAACACTGAAACAGGGACACAAATGACAGTCTTGGATCCCGCAACGAAATAAATCAGAAGATGTTATTAGAGGAGGAGAAAAAGAAATCATTCTAGGTTTGTGAAACAAAGCAATATATTTGCTATGGTGTTTCATATAGCGACTGTCAAAAGGCCGTTATCATCAATATATCGATAAAACGCACCGTATTACACCACATCCCTATAATGTCGTCAGCCCATCGTCCAGCACGCTTCATCGACGCTGCGTTACTGTTACCTTGTACCGTACCATACTGTCTGGAGACCATCGGAATGGAAACTATAACTTATATTTTTAATGTATAATATGTTTATATGTTTAATATATAATAAATCTGTAGAAGGGTCAATTCTGTACATTGAAAATATTGAAAAAATAAATAGCAGGGTGTGTTACTGGATCGATACCAAACCCAAATATGTGATAAAAAATAATTCTGTCTGTCTGTCTGTATGTTCAGGCATCACGTGAAAACTAACAGTTCGATTTCGATGAAACTTGGTATAATTATACCTTATTATCCTGGGCATAAAATAGGATTTTTATCCTGGAAAAACACGTAATCATTTACTTATTGCATATATATGTAAGAACAATGTAACGACAATAAATCGTCACACTTAACACAAAAATCCCATTAAATTACATAATAACGGTAAGTATTATATCAAAACCATACCGCTATAATAAATAGTTCAATCAAACTAAATAATAAAACATTATGGATTCCTTTACGCGCCGATCGCCATACTTAGGTGCGGAGTAACAGTAAAATCAATGAGGCATATAGATACACATCAACCTATACAAAACCAGTGTAAACTGACCTTCAAATGTGTAGGAAGATCATACAACAGCGAGGCCATGATAAACTGGTTTTGTATAAGTCTATGTGTAACTGTCTGTCCGATATATAAGTATAATTATGTATATCAGTAATTGGAGACATATTTCCACGCACAGGCTTGTGTCTAGCATTTTAATGTCGCCGGATGAATATGTCAAATCTGAATTAATAGTTAACACGTAAGTAATGCAACGTTACGCCTTTTATCCTCGAAGGGGTAGGCAGAAGTGCACATTACGGCACGTAATGCCGCTATACAATGTACAACACTTCATCATTTGTGTTATAAGTCTCATGTAATAGGGGGTGAGCCTATTGACATATACTGAACACAATTCCAGACTCTATTAGCACACAACTGAGATTTTTTTGAAAAACCGAATAAAGTCCCGTATTACTTTGCCCGATCCGGGGAATCTAACCCGAGACCCGGTAGTCGCACTTGCGACCACTTGACCAACGAGGCAGTCTACTATGACGTTGATAATTAATATCTACCTAACACTTCAAAAATATACTAAATACCGTGAAAATGCAATAAAAATGTAGTCAGTTAATAAAACAATGACAAATTATCGACTATCGATAAAAACAATGTCACAGCACTTTCACAATTTTTAACGGTTTATTGTCAAATTTGAAAAAGGAACAAAATGCATGCATATTATAATGATTCACTTTCTATCATATTCTAGTTATTTGAATAATAGCGTCTACCAGAATTGATTGAGGAAAAAGGCTGTCTAAATATTTATAGGCACAATTAATTTCAATAATTCCTATTTATCCAATCTGTGGGTAGAAGTGGAGACCTTATTTGGCAGTTATACTTGTAATCACATGTCTATTTAAGGTACGCCACACATGCCCCACACTCACACTCCTTCATAATCCTTTTTTTATTAAGACGGTATAATTATCCAATGACTTCTCTCGTCTTGGGCGAGGCGAGAGGGAGTGTCAGACTCTTACTGACTGAAAACCACCCCGTTCCTACTCCTGCTTTTCGAGTTGGAGCCCCGGTAACCCGCTAAGTAGTCCGCAGCTCCGGATCTAGCATCAGCCCTACTGGGTCCTATCTGTGGTGGTGTGATGACTCTTAGAGGTGCGCGGGGAACGCGATGCACCTTAAGAACGGGTCTAGTTCTGGTCGGGTGCCGAGTTTCCCTTGCTGGCCATTCGTGGACCCGCACTTATGATGGCCGGAGTGTCTCTCGTGACAGCTAGAGCGAGGGGAGGTTCGTTCCCCGACGCGCCCCGCCTTCTCCTTAGCTAGCATGACTGCATCGCAGCAGGAGGAGACGGCATCCCAGTCCCCCTCGCTCCGCCGCCTAGTCAGTGTTTCTAGTATTCGTAGATGCAAACTAAGTAGATAGATACAATGTGCGGCGGGCCTAAAAAGCATCTCATGCTACACTTTCATAAAACAGCTAGAAAGTAGCAATAAAGATTTAAATTTAACGCTCAATTAGACCAATCGATGTTCAGACTCGTATGCAACGACTCGATAAAATCGATTGCGAAACATATTCACTTTTTTAATTGTTTCCTATTTATTACACAAGCGTTATTGTAAGCTTTTTTATACCGCTGTGGTAAGCAGAGGTGTTAAATGTAACACTTATTTTTCGTCCATTATGTTATGAGTCCCATACCTACTCCCATTAATAGGGATGATAGTCCGTCAGTTAGATAAAACGAATCAAAGTTTGTGGATTGGAAAGATTGGGAAAGGGGTAATTGTGCCTCCGCTAACTTCACTCAAACGTTCACAACGCAAGCGTCGTTTCACGCCGGTTTTCTGTGAGGCCGTGGTATCACTCCGGTCGAGCCGGCTCATTCGTGCCGAAGCATGGCTCTCACACACTTAAAATTCTAGCCTGCCGTCAGACAATCACCACATAGTAAAGATATTTTAAACGACAAAGATTCAATTTTTTTCCTCCAACATTTTGCTACACCATTCAAAGCTTTTTTTCTCACACAAAAGCGTGAGAAAATTAAACAAGCCATTTAATATTGATTAGTATAATAATTAAAGTGATGTTATCTTTTTTTTTGCCACCAAAGAGGTCGAAACAATATAACATAGACAACTCAATTCCCATAGACAAAACGCTTAGTCATTGTGTAGTCTGTGCATACATTTTTTTTGGCGGTAACAAATGTGAAAGTTTTGTGAGGACGTTTTTTAAGTATATTTTTTACTTTACTTAAAATGCGTAATTTGTAATATTTGTAGCTATTGATTTAGATGATAAATGATACATTGATTATAACTCTTAGGCAATCTACTACCAAGCAGAAGCACTTCATATTTAAAACTTTTATTCAAGTGTGTGGCGACACATGACAAGTGACAGATGACAGAAGTCGCACATAGACTATCGACGAGCAAATCAACGGATGACGTCATAAAATTATGAAGTTTACATGCGAATAAACATGGATAGAAAATCCCAACGAACAACAGTTGGGCAGAAAGCCCGCCAGGCACGATCACCTCGCCTGGTCGGAGGATCCTCCTTTTCTTAGAGAACTTTACTCTTTGTTCCTTAAAAAGGCAATACTAGCTCTCATTAGTCTCCGGAGCTGCGGACTACCTAGCGGGTTTACCGGGGCTCCGGCTCGAAAAGCAGGAGTAGGAACGTGGTGGTTTTTAGTGAGTAAGAGTCTGACACTCCTTCTCGCCTCGCCCAAGGCGGGAGAAGTCATTGGATGATTTTCCCCCCAACAAAAAAGCTCTCATTAGTCTAAAAAAAAATAAAAACGATAATAATAAATGTATCCTACAAAACTTTAGTTAACTTCGCAAACTCAGAACTTTACGTAAAACAAAGAATGCTTTATACTTTTTTTTATAATAAGAGGTCAACGAACTGTAGTTAGGTAATATTATGTGACGTAGCGAGCCATTATGAAGGCAGACCATGATTATAGAGTGAATGGAGACCGCGCTCTGATCGGTGTTTGAATGAGTTGTGCTTGTCAAAGTCAAAGTCAAAATCATTTATTTCAAATAGACCAGGAAGGCACTTTTGAACTTCAAAGCAAATATAATAATATTAATAACGTCTGTCTGTCGGTCAGTCCTCTAGTGAAGCTATTTGCTCGTTACAAAGTGTAGATTCCTATGGAGAAGAACGAGCAAGAAACTCCAAACTCATTTTTTAATCAGATTCACAATACAATTCTTGGTTACATTGTTTCGATTACTTCAATTTGTGACGAGCAGACGGATCACTTGATGGTAAGCACCAACAGTCTGCTTTTAATTATTCCATTTCTTCACCGACAAACTACGTTAGAACTCCATTGCTTGGCTTACTCACGGCAGCAGGTTGAATGACTTGACTTATTACGACTGCAGTTGATACAGACAGACTTTTTGTTGCCACACAATAAAATGGTGGAATTACATCGAAAATCTGTGAATTAACATTCACAAGTGCTGTGAGATTTTTATTAAGTAGAGATTCTTTTTAGATGTTTGATAACCCTTTTTTTTGCATTCCAATTTAGGTAAAATGTACGAGGGACTTAAAATTTTTGTATCTCCAAATAATTTGTACCTACATTCTTTCCAAATAAAGTATTCTATTCTATTCTAAACATACAATATTCGGAACATGTTTCCTTAAATGTTTATCTTATTTTTTAACTGAGATAATTTGAAGTCAATTGGCCTAATTGTATCTCAATTGGGCGCCATATTGTATTAACACCGCACTGGAGTAACGAATTGTAGGTCCACATTAAAATGTTTGTGTATGTGTCGAACAAAATCTCCGATATTGCTTGGCCTGCCTTGTTTGTTCTTTCTTTAAGATAATATACCTACCTATATAAAATACTAGCAAACCCGGCGAACTCCGTTTTGCCACCAATGATTTTCCCTGTTTTCCTGCTTTTCTCTTGAATTTTCTTTGCTATAAACCTCACGGAGCCCGAGACCTTTCCAACGAATGCAAAAATCGTGGAAATCGGTGCGTACGTTCTAGAGTTATAGCGTCAGGAAGGAAAACCCGACTTATTTTTATATTTTAGAAATGTCTGAATTACAAATACTGATAGTTTTTTGTTTTAAAAGTTGTGTCGTACCTAAGTTGTTTTGACGTTTGAATAATATAATGAAATTGAATTTAATTTATTTGTCAACGGTGTTATTGATTTATCGCGGAAAAATTGTTTTGTATTATGTTTTACTGTTACCTACCTATTTCTTCAGTTGAACAATTTCAATATCTAGGAATTAATGATGCGGATAATCTATGGTTGGACTTCGTAATGGCGTTATATTAAAAATCTATTTGTAAAATAACGGTAAAATAAGGGGTTATTTTGAACAACATGAAATCAATGTGAGCCAAAATCTAATACTGTATTTAGAATACTCAATACGATTTTTTGGAGTCATGGGACCTTGCCTCAGTTGATCGAGTGGTTATTAATATGACAACTAGCCGGATGCAAGGCGTCTTGACCTCAGATTCCCAGGTAATGGCAAAGTATTATTGACACGTACTTTTCCAGTATTTCGTAACAATATTTACATCAGTACGGAGTATGGAATTGTGTCCAGTATAGTGGGGACAATAGGATCACCTCCTATTACCTACATGGTACTTATAATGTACAAATGGTTTAAAGTGGGTGTACATTGTACAGAGCGATATTTTAAGCGCCATCAATGTGCACCTCTGCCAACCTCTTCGGGGATAAGTAGGCGTGATTTGTTGCCGTGAATTTTGAAATATTTTGGAACGTGGCACTTAATACTTTAGTTACAAGACTTTTATTAATATAAAAATTAGTGATTTGCCCTGAGTTAAACCTAAATATGACTATATTTAATATGTAAAAGAAAAAGTTAAATAATTACGTCAAGTTTAATCATTCCTACAAAACGTTGCATTTGTTGGCGGTAAACGATGAAACGAAGCCAAGACTTTCTGCATCGCTGTCGCAAAGAAAAGTGAACGAAAGTAGAATAGAAAGCAACGCCATTTATACCTACACATATCTCAGTTTATATTACACTTGTCATCCATGAGTTTCCTTATAAAACTTGACTTTAATACTCACTACCTACTTGCAATAATTCCGCCATTTTTATTGTGCTAAAGATAACTTTTCTTTTTTTATATCGTTAAGTATGTGACGTTTAAATTCGTGGAACAGAGGAAGATGAAATGTCATTGTGTTTTTTATTTTATAAGTAAAAGGTAATGTGACTTTTAAACTCGTGGAACAGAGTAAAATGAAATGTCATTGAGTAAAAAAAATTAAATGGAGGGAAAATAACTGTCACTTGTTTTAAGCATATTTTGTCTGTGGGATAATGGGTGATGTCACAGGATTGATGATAAAATGCATTTTTAATTGTTGCATAATGATGCATAGTATATGGGCCCCCAACGAAACACAACGCAAGCGTTGTTTCACGTCGATTTTCTGTGAGGCTGTGGTATCACTCCGGTCGAGCCGGCCCATTCGTGCCGAAGCATGGCTCTCCCACACTTAATCTCCATGGACGATTGGACGTCTTACCCTAAATCTCTATCCCATCTAAAATATACATACTTAAAATCAAATAAGATCCTCATTAGACTAACAAGAAACTGACGAATCGACTCATAAATGTCGAAATCTTCGTATCTGAAGCCAAGCAAGACATTTGCGTTGCGAAGTCATTACCGGTAGGTACAATTATGTGCTTGTACAGGTAGGCAGAACATATTGTTTGAAATCACACAACAATGGCATCCGATTACTCAATCTTGCATCAGTATTGAGAGCAATCGAGAATTTAACGAATTATTAACAGGAGCTGAGGGCATGGAAGAATATAATAGGGTAGATGACCAATTTTTATACTGCCGGGCAAAGTATTACTGGGCTTTTATCGGTTTTTCGAAAATTTCTCAGTAGTAGCACGGAGTCTGGAATTGTGTCCAGTATATGGCAATAAGCTCACCCTCTATTACATGGGACTTATAACACAAATGGTAAAAAGTGGGTGTACATTGTATAGCGGCATTACGTGTCGTAATGAGCGCCTCTGCTTATCCCTTCGGGGATAAAAGGCGTGACGTTGCTATGACCAATTTTTATTTTAATGTCCGTCTTATAGATTATTTTGAAAATATTAGACACTTTTATATGTAACTAGCAAACCCGGCGAACTCCGTTTCGCCACCAATCACTTTCCTTGTCATCCTGCTTTTTTCTTGTTTTTTTTTTCTGAATTTTCTTAGCTATAAACCTCACGGAGCCCGAGACCTTTCCAACGAATGCAATACCGTGGAAATTGGTTCGTGCGTTCTGGAGTTATAGCGTCAGGAAGGAAAACCCGACTTATTTTTATATTATAGATGATGCGTACTATGGAAGCGTGCTATGGATGTGTGTTATGTATGGCTTCCCTATTATCGCATACTCGAGCTGCGTATCTTCCCCGCACAGCTACATAGCTTAGTATCTTAAATGGGACAAGCCTGCCACAACCTTCCATACCGCTGCAACTCCTGTAAGCCAGGATCTACAGTAGATACAACCATGAAAACACCGGAACACTGAAGTCCGGCGCGTCTCAGGGACATGAATGACTGTCTTGGATCCCGCAACGAAACAAATCAGAAGATGTCTATAGCTTAGTATAAGTGGAAACAGTTACATAGTTTCACAGCTTTGCTATTACATCTTCGTAGCATAGTTACATAGCACATCTCTGATGAAAAAGCACTCTTAAACGACGCTCAAAATTAGTAGGCGTTGACAAATGTATATTGCTCTGTCACTTAACAAATTTTTAACATGGATAGACTAGACATTGCAAAAAATAACCTATGTTGAAATTGCCATTTCAAAATTCGACTTAAGCAAGCTTATCTTTTGTTTCGTATTCCATTGTTTAATTAGTTAAACTAAGTAAATTATTTGAAGAATATTTCTCAGACAAGTGAAGTGGTGCAATAGCTGTTGCACTTGCAAAAGTATGAATAATGCAAATGCTCGTCAAATATGTTCTTAGTTTTACAATGAAATATTTGAATGGAGTTGGCAATGGAGTCTGGTGTTTGGTAATAAGCAAGTTCCTTATTACAATGAAACTGAAACGTTTGAAGTAGGATTTTTATTTTCTAAGGATTTTCCAAAGCAACCCTTAAAGGTTATGTTTAAATTAATAAAAAAAAATATCCATGACAGTCGATTCTTGACTGACTTGACAATAAAATTGGCGTAGTGGCGGGATAACTGGTTGCCATGCAAGTGCAACATGTAGCGGGTTTGATTCTCGCCTGGAGCAACTCTGTAGTGAAATACTTCCAACCTAGTAGTGCCGAAGCATGGCTCCCCCACGCTTGATTTCGTTCAGTAACTTTTCCATGAAAGAGTAACAAACATAGATACATCCTGACGCACTTCCGCATTAATAATATCTCTAAATTAAAGATCCCTAGAAACATCACTATCAGACAGAGCGTCGTCTTAAGCAACAGCGTATAAAACAAGTTTTTAATTCAAAACAGGTTTTCCCACAAAGTGTACATCTTTCATTATTTAATTGTCTGGTTTAACATGTTAATTTTGTAGATGAGAAAAGACCATGTGATGATCGGTTATAAACAAGCGCGATTTTTCTTTTTAGCTTCTTGCTCATTCTTCTCCATACGAATCTACATTTTGGAACGAGCACCCAGCTTCACGGACGAGCTACGCACTGCTTAGTAGGTTACCGGGGCTCCGGCTCGAAAAGCAGGGGTAGGAACGGGGTAGTTTTTAGTCAGTAAGAGTCTGACACTCCCTCTCGCCTTGTCCAAGGCGAGAGAAGTCATTGGATGGCTTTCGCCCTTCAAAAAAGAGACTACCTTTTCCGGGTAATACGAATAAAACCGCTGGCTGAATATAGTTAGTAGACTCCATATTTTATAATACCAAGTCATTCCTACAAAACATAATATAATGACACCATTGTTTAACAAATATATCGGAAACAAATGAAAACATTTCACGTCAATTTCAAAACAACGCTTCGCCTGTATAGACTATTACCGGTATTATTTTTAATCTGATGGTTTATAAAAATGGATACTGCTCTCCTAATAACGAAATACTGAAGCTGTGGAGAAACGCAACAAGTCCACCGGGGCACGGCTCATAGGGCAAGAGTATTATAGACGTGAAGATTTTTATTCAGTAACTCAGTAAGAGCCTCACCTAGGGCAGATGACTTAATTCAATGATTTCCCCCATCAGAAAGAAAGCATTTTAAACGTTAGTAGGATTGCTCAATAAGGGTGGGCAATTTCAAACTAACTAACTAAATTATAAGACCAAGTTTCCTCACGATGTTTTCTTTTCTTTCACCGTTTGTCAATGGTGTCTAAATAATCTTAGAAAGTACATATAACGCGTTAAAATGCGAAAAAGAGGCTTTTGGTTAACAGTGGCCACTTAGAGGCTGATGATGTATAGCATTGACTCTAACATTCGATAAATTATATCCAGAATTATGTTTAGGACATACAAAGTTTTCATTGAGTGCAATTTGTGTGAGGAAGAGCTGTTGAAAGGCAGTAATTTTACATAACAACCTTTTTAATTATAAAGGGCGGATAATCAGAAATGTATATTATAATATAAATATTAACACACCCACTTTTCACCAGTCATGTTAAGTAGACGATGATCATATTGCCATATAATCATTTAACGTCTTTTAATTAAAGGCTTCAGTAAATAAAGATCATATAAAACCCTGAGTTATTTATTAAACGAGTTAGATAGACGTCCTTGTCGTAATTATAGCAATTTTCAATCGTAAAATCGATCTTTGTAAACCGGTAGACGGTACGAATGCAGCTCTAGTAGGACTTATCAAGATCATTGATTTAAACTATAAACTAAACTGTACTGAAGTTAGCTAGACACAAAACGTTAGAGAAATTAAACTATTAACATGTTTAAACAATATAGAAAAGAATGTTTTAGATAACATTGTCAAAGGATATAAACAAACATTTGAAAATGACGAAAGTAACTTCACAAGAATCTACCGAAACCAATGATTCATCGTCATTATCATCATGATAAACAAGAACACGCTAATTAGAACCTTAATTACTAGAAAACAGAGTTCAATACACTCCAAGACGACGCTTAGTTTTTTTAAACTCATATGAGTATCACAAAAAATACTACAAACTTAACACTAGTACTTACACATTTCATTCATTTTGTTTGACTATCAAATCATTTCTTGCGCGAAGTTCTCACTGCATAAAACACTTTAAACCCGTGGGAAACTAATTTCACTTAAGAAAGTGTATCAATAAGTCAAAATTTCACACGAAATGTACGTAAAAACAACTTGTTAAACACACGCACTGTCAGCAATTAACAAAAACAGGCCCTAATTAGGAACCCTGAGGAACTCTTTAAAATTTCTCTTCGGGTTTACAAGTTCGATGCGCGAGCGCTACGTCCGTTTACCGTGGGCGGTACGACCGTATGACGCGTTCGAAATTGACGTATCATAGCTCGCCTGACCTCTTAAACAAACCGTTAACATCGAAGTGCACCGTATCCATTGCCTGTCTAAAGTCACAGATATTAAGAACGGTGTGAAGAAAACAAGAGATGGATTTTGTTGAGTTGAAAGTTTTCGTTGATGTTTTAAATTAGGTGTTAAGTTGTAGGGGGGTAAAAGAGGGGGATTGTAGACTGAACGGTATGTTTATGTTTGACGGTACGTATGGCACGTGCCCTATGATTCTTTCTATAACAGATGTTAAGGGAATCTCTTTATTTTCGTTTCGTATAGTTCGACTGGTACTAAAAGTGTTATATTTAGTACTTTCGTTGTTTAGTTTGAGTGTCGTAAGGTGTTTTATAGCTTATACATGTAGACTTTCCTTTTTCTTTAGATTATCTAGTTTAAAATAAAGAGAGAGTTTCAAATATGTTACATTATTGTGAGTTTTAGGTCATTATCGTTATAATTGTTGGAATTAATTGATGAAATTCGATACCGATGTCATTGGAAGGTCAGTGTTAGTAGAATGGAAATGTCAAACTTTTTTATAGGTCTGAAATGAAGATTGAATGTTTCTTTAGTTTAGTTTTATTTTGTAGATAGGTAAATGTAATAATTGTTTATTAAAAGGTTGTGAAGATATTTAACTGTATATCGTATGTGTGTATCCTAATGTTGATTTTGTTTTATAACTTGTTTTTTTTTTAGTTTATTGACTTAGGTAGATCATATGACCTAATAAAGGTTTTACGAACTTGAATAAGATGTTAAGATGTAGGTCGCTTCCAAGAGAAATCTGGTGACAGAAAATATCAAATAAATAGGTACATTACTAAGACCATTTATTATATTCATGTCTAGGGGAGGAAAATCATCCAATGACTTCTCCCGCCTTGGGCGAGACGAGAGGGAGTGTCAGACTCTTACTGACTACAAACCACTCCGTTCCTACTCCTGCTTTTCGAGCTAGAGCCCTGGTAACCTGTTACGTTGTCCGCAGCTCCGGATCGTCTTAATATAGCCCTATTTTCGCAAGATTAAGGTACCCATTGAATATAAGTCACAAATAGGGTACATACAAACAATTGAAACTAGATCACTAGAGACGTATGCAATACAATAAAATTTACATAATTATAATGCATTCCACATACAGACAGACAGACTCGTCTACTGCGCAGATCGTACAAAACAATACAAATTGTAACATAATGACTTAGGAATTAACAGCGCAGTTGATTTTATAAACGGATCGTTAACGCAGGATGTGTGTAGTTTACTAGTCATTCTCAAGCGGTTTCTCTTACTGCTTGGCTTCTATTGGTCGTAGCGTGATGTTTTATTCCGTTTAGTAACGTCACGCCTTTTATTCCCGAAGGGGTAGACAGAGGTGCACACATTTCACCACTTGTGTTATAAGTCTAATGTAATAGAAGCAATGCCGTATTTGTAAAGAGTGTTCAAATTAGCTCAAAGAGAATAATGCACTTTTTGACTTAAGTATTCAAGTTTTTATTGCATTAACTACTGGGCGTAGTTCGCTCATTTTTCGTATATCGTCAGCCAAGATGATAACAAATATGTGTTTTAAATTAAGTCATAAGAGGTTTCTCTATATGGTATAATATTAGTAGCCATAGATAGATAAGTATAGATTTACTAGTAACTGACTGATTGCCTCATCGGCTAAGTGCGATTCTTAATAATCCATCTGTCCGTAGCTTTGGCACATATAATCAAAATATTTATGACATAATGTCTTAAGTTGGCAATAGCAGTTTCCAACCTTCTTTTGGTCAAGAACTTGAATTTTTATAACATTTGTTAGGTTATTGGGATGATAGAAGGTCGTGGTGGCGGAGGAGGAGTGCCGGAGGTTTGAGACGCCCGCTTCTTATACATGAGAGGGTTTGAAACCTACCAATGGCAAGTACCAATGTGACTTTTTCCGAGTTATAGGTACTTTCTAAGATTATTTAGACACCACTGACAAACGGTGAAAGAAAATATCGTGAGGAAACCTGGACTTCTCTATAATATACTTATAAAAATAAGTCGGGTTTTCCTTCCTGACGCTATAACTCTAGAACGCACGAACCGATTTCCACGGTTTTGCATTCGTTGGAAAAGTCTCGGGCTCCATGAGGTTTATAGCAAAGAAAATTTAAGACAAAAGCAGGGAAGCGGGAAAATCATTGGTGGCAATGGAGTTCGCCTGGTTTGCTAGTAATTTCTAATTATAACTTGGAAATAGCCAAACCAGCATTGAGCAAGCGGGGTGAATAATGCTCAAACCTTCTCCGTGTGAGAAGAGACCTTTAGTCAACAGTGGACGCTTATAGGTTGATGATGATGTTAGGTTTTTTTTTTGAGGGGGGAAGTCATCCAATGACTTCTCTCGCCTTGGGCGAGACTAGAGGAAGTGTCAGACTCTTACTGACTAAAAACCACCCCGTTCCTACTCCTGCTTTTCGAGCCGGAGCACCGGTAAACCCGCTAGGTAGTCCGATGATGTTAGTTTAGGGACTATTATTACTAAGTATTACTTTTTTTATGACTGACCACGTCAAACCTGGCGGCCCGGTGATGACAGCGGCAGGCATCACAAAGACGTGGAGCGAGGTGAAGCCCCCGTTCAGCTCAAGACCGGTCGCGATGTAGGACTTCTATGGACGCCCTCTGCCCCAACTAGGGGATAAGACATTAAGCCATGTTAGTCACTAAGAATTTCTCTAGAGTCCGGAGTCGCAAGACTAGTTCTTATAAAAATAAGGACCTAACAAAAAGTACCCTTAACCGACAAGCATATATGATGACTATTGATGAAGCGAAATAGGTGTGTAAGAATCGTAGCAATTGGCGTTCCATAGGCTCTGCCTACCCCCATGGGAGACAGGCATGAGGTTATGTTTGTATAAGTTTATATGTAATATAAAATTTTAGATTTTGGATTGAGATCATTGATTTCGATAAATCAATCGACAGAATCGACATTATCACAACAATGGAATAGGGTAGATGACTAATTTTTATTGTAATGTCCGTCTTGTAGATTATTTTAAAATATTGGACACGTATTTTTTATATTTTTATCGCTTTGAAATACTGTATGACGTCACTTCTAGGTAGTTTTTATACGTAGAAATGACGTATTTGCTGCTCTCAAATATGCTGACAAAATAAAAAAATACGTATCTAACATTTTTTCAATGACTGACGGTTTAAATAGATTTTAAATATCCATACCCCGTCATCATCCCTATTGAAATGAAAAAGCTGTTTCAAAATAAACATAAAAAATATGGTAAACCTACCTTTCTATATACCGTTTCCAGGTGATACGTACAACGGCCAACTGTCTAAGTTTATTTAAACACCACTGATATAAAAGGAAAGAAAACAGCGAAAAGAAACTTGGTGTCATAGCCATTCTTCGACATAGGAAAGGCCTTTGACCGAACGGACCAGAATTATTTTTCGCGACACTTTAAAAAATTACAAAATTTACGCTTGAGCTTCACACATTGAATGCCGTGGTGGTCACCGGTGACCGACGTTAGCGGAGGATTTGCCTTCAACAGTTTTCTATTGGCAGTCAAAGACTTAATACTACTAGAGGACCACTGAACACACTGGCGACCTCCGATGAAAAAATTATTCAGTTGTTTTTTATCAAAGATTGACAAAGGGTCTTTATGAAACAATAACAAAAAAAGGATTATAAATAATTTATAGAACAGTAGATATACAGCGTGTAAAAAATACCCATATACATCAAGAAGCATTGAAGAATACAGGTTGAATAGAATCTCTAAACAAAGTTTCAGCTCAAAATACGTTTAAAAAAATTGGTACCAAATACTTGGTGTCGCATGGTTCTTGATTTTAAATCATACAAACGTATCACAACACTACAGGGATCACTCGCTAATATTACGAAACATTTCTTCTGTAAATCTGATCGCCTAGGACCTGTATCTACCTAATTTTGTTGTTCGGTTTGGAAGAATTCATAACTTCGTTTCATGAAAATATTAATTTAAAAAATGTTTGTTACGTTATCTAGAAACCGTGCATTTGATATGTATACCCCCGTTTTGTTACAACCTGTATATATACATATACATATAAAAAAATTGGGATAATGATGTTTGTTTTTAAAAATGGC
Organism: Spodoptera frugiperda; assembly: GCF_023101765.2. Taxonomy (NCBI): domain Eukaryota; kingdom Metazoa; phylum Arthropoda; class Insecta; order Lepidoptera; family Noctuidae; genus Spodoptera; species Spodoptera frugiperda. The sequence continues at coordinate 6,590,238 of NC_064233.1, forward strand.
TGATTGAGTTGTGAACGGAAGAAGAGATGGGTAAAGAAGTACATCGTTACGTCATTTCCTGGTTTGGATGTGAGGGCCAATTAGCTATATGGGTCACTGTGTTCTGGGTATACTGTGTAGTTAGATGTAGCAAGGAGCGAATAAAAATGGATGTCATAACTGGATTTCCATTAATCGTTTATTTCATTAGCTACGATGCTAATTTGAATAAAAGTGCGACTTCCGAACAAGGGGTCTCGGGTTCGATTCCCGGGTCGGGCAAAGTATTACTGGGCTTTTTCGGATTTTCGAAAATTTCTCGGTAGTAGCACGGAGTCTGGAATTGTGTCCAATATATGGCAATAGGCTCACCCCCTATTACATGGGACTTTAACACAAATGTGAAAGTGGGTGTAGGTACATTGTATAACTGCATTACGTGCCGTAATGTGCACCTCTGCCTTGCCTGCCCTTCCCTGCCCTTCGGGGATAAAGGCGTGAAGTTGTGTGTGTGTGTGTGAATTTGGAATTCTTCTAGATTTATGGCAATACACTTCACTGATCTTTTTTTTTTTTAAAAACGTTGCCTCTCACTAGGACTTTTTCCTGTATCGTGTGTGCGTTAACCAACAACATTAGATACAAAAATTTGTGGATCACACAAAGAGTTGCTCAGATAGATGTCATAACTGGATTCCCTTTAACATAATGCGTGATACTTTACGGGACACACAGGACACACAAACCATGCTCTTTTTACTTAATTTTTTACCTTTAATGGTCCTACCTATCCTACCCTATCTTAGTTTAGGACCTTATTTTAATAATATAGGACTCAGATATAAAAAGTTAACAGTATAATCAATCGAGGATTAAAAGGACAAACGTTATGGTATATTATTCGATATTATCGAAGGAAGAAAACTCACAGAAATCCGACGTGAAATAAACCTTGCGTTGTGTTTCTTTGAGTCATGTTACCGGAGGCCCAATTACCCCTCTTCACAATCTTCCCAATCCCCGATTCCCCAACAACCTTTAAATTCCTAACCCCCAAAAGGCCGGCAACGTACTTGTAACGCCTCTGGTGTTTTGGGTGTCTATTGGCGGCGGCGATTGCTTACCATCAGATGATCGGTTTGCTCGTTTTTTTTTGGGACATGCCCGCCACAACCTCCCATACCGCTGCAACTGTAAGCCCGCCTGTAAGCCAGGATCTACAGTAGATACAAACATGAAAACACCGGAACACTGAAGTCCGGCGCGTCACAGGGACATGAATGACTGTCTTGGATCCCGCAACGAAACAAATCAGAAGATGTTATTAGAGGAGAAGAAAAAGAAAACGATAGTTTCCACTTCCCTCGGTGAATTTAATGCAGGAGACAGAATGACTAAAGCCTTAAGGCACAAAAAGAGATTGCACAACTGGGAGAGGGAGGTGTCTGCTCGTTTATCGGCTTATACCATGAAAGGTTTAAACTATAAAGTAGACTAACAAATAACCCAGACGGCATTGAAACTACAATGACTACCGCACCACTGCCGTAGAACAATGGCATGACATAAGATGTAATACATTCATTCGTAATTTACTATTGTGGTAGGTACATTTTAAGGTATATTTTATATATACTTCATATAACTCAATTTACACACAGGTTCATATTTTTTCACATTTTATGTTGTAAGTCCCATGTAATAGGTGGTGAGCCTGCACTTATGCCTACCCCTTCGAGGATTAAAGGCGTGAAGTTATAAAAAAAAGAAAAAAAAGCCATATAACTCATTGAAATCAGGGAGAGCCATGCTTCGGCACGAATGGGAGTGATACCACGGCCTCACAGAAAACCGACGTGAAACAACGCTTGCGTTGTGTGAGTGAGGTTACCGGAGTCCCAATTACGCCCCCCTCCTACAATCTTCGAAGTCCCAATAATTCTCAAATTCCTAACCCTCAAAAGGCCAGCGATGCATTTGTAAAGCCTTTAGTGTTTTGGGTGTACATTGGCGGCGTCGATGGCTTACTATCAGGTGATCCATCTGCTCGTTTACCAGCATATATCAAAAACTCATGTTTGTTTTGTATTTTTTACGTTTTATAGGTCAACGTTTAGCCGCTATCTCGGCTGATGGTAAGTGATGATGCGGCCTACGATGGAGCACGTCTGCCCATAAGCAACCTATCCCTCAGGCTTTGAAAATACCCAGGTTATACCCATCAGGAAACACAGACTCCGGTAATAATAATTTATGCAGTTATATTATTTTTCAATCAAACAAATATAGGCACAGCCCCTATTACATGGGATTTATAACACAAATGGTAAAAAGTGGGTATACATTGTATAGCATCATTAGGTGCTGTAATGAGCGCCTCGGCCTACTCCTTCGGTGATCAAAGGCGTGACGTTGCTTATATTATTTTTTACCCGACTGCCAAGGAAGGGTTATGTTTTTCGCGCGTATCTTGTATGTATGAGCCTAATATTCTTTATTACCTCATTTCTTCGAAACGGCTTGATGGATTTCGACAATCAGGGTATCGTTGGATTCGTCTTAATTACCCAAGTGTTCTTAGATATGTGACGTAAAACAAAAACCAATATGGCGGCCGTGAGGCGCCCTAGATAGGAGTAAAAAAAAAAATTTTTTTTTTATTTGCTACAATATGGGTATCAAATTAAAGAGCTCATCATGAGGATTCCAAAATGGTATATCACTGACATATAGAAAAAAAAATACTATGTGCAATTATGTTCTTTATTATCCAAACTAAATACTCGTATAGGTACTACGCGACGCGATTGACTAGCGGTGTCTGAACTTAAAAGTGAAAAGTGATAATAAAAGTACGTCTTAACTAAATTATTTACAATGAATTTATTTATAAATAAAGGACTAGCGACCCGCCCTCGCTTTGCTGAACGTTAAATAAGGAATCTATCTACATAGTCGTTTACCTATAGCCCATGCGACGCGTCAACTGTAAAGACCGTTTTTTGTCTAAAACTAGTAGAAATTTTGAAACAGTGTAAAGAGCAAATTTTATCTTCATTTAATGTAGAAAATTAATAGACTATTTAAAAGGATAAGGATTAATACTATTACGGACAAAAACCCCTCACAATAAAAGATCCAAAAAAAAAATTAAATAGTCCACACGACGAAAATTCTTTTAAAGAATTAGACCGTTTACGAAATTTGTAAATAGTAAATTTTACTGCCCTTAATCCTTCTTCTTTTTCTAATTCCTTTACTCTCTTTGTGTTACGCAATCAATCTAAAATAACTGGATCGACGTGTGTTATTTTTTTATTATCTTGGTATTGGAAGTAGTTCTCTCGTGTCGCGGGTGAAATCTTGAGAAACACATAGCCGTATTATAACTAACTAAAAAGTGTTAAATAAAAATAAATAAATTTAAAAAATTAAAAAACCCGACTGCATAAAAAACACTTTAAATAAAAACTGAAAAGTAAAAAACAAGCTTAGTCTAAAAGTGTAGATAGCAATGCTATTACCACAAAATTAAATAATTTCATAATCAATACACAAAAAATAATAATCTTATGCGAAACATAATTGAGTGTAACAGTCGGGACCCATTAAATAAACTAGACTAAAATCATTCAATATGGGTCCCGACTGTTGCACTCAATTATGTTTCGCATAAGATTATTATTTTTTGTGTATTGATTATGAAATTATTTAATTTTGTGGTAATAGCATTGCTATCTACACTTTTAGACTAAGCTTGTTTTTTACTTTTCAGTTTTTATTTAAAGTGTTTTTTATGCAGTCGGGTTTTTTAATTTTTAAATTTATTTTTCAATCAAACAAATATGCTAACCGAATCTAATGATCAATCCAACCACTCAACCATCACAGTCTACCTAATTAATGATGCAAATAGGTAATTAACGAAACAGTTAAGTTTCCCGAACGTTTAACAGCTGTTACTAGAGCGTGTAATGGAGTTAATAATTTTTACTATGCGACCGCATAATGCTATGTTAGCTCGCAAACTAACGTGGTATTTACAGGCTCTATGTAACTTGGAAATTGTAGGGCTTTCGGTAAAATTGTAGAGAAGAAATAGGTGACAGACTGCCTCGTTGGCCGAGTGGTCGCAAATGCGACTGCCAGGCAAGGGGTCTCGGGTTCGATTCCCGGGTCGGGCGAAGTATTACTGTTTTCGGTTTTTCGAAAATTTCTCAGAAGTAGCACGGAGTCTGGAAATGTGTCCAGTATGCAGCAATAGGCTCACCACCTATTACATGGGACTTACTACATAAATTGTGAAAAGTGGGTGTACATGGGCATTATGTGCCACAATGTGCACCTCTGCCTACTTAAAAAAGCAACGTCACGCCTTTTATCCCCGAAGGGGTAGGCATGATGAGCACCTCTGTGCTCATTACGGCACGTAATGCCACTGTACAATGTACAGCCACTTTACACCGTTTGTGTTATAGTCCCATGTAATGGGTGGTGAGCTTATAGTCATCTATTCCTGTTCCTAAAAAAAATGCAACGTCACGCCTTTTATCCTCGAAGGGCAGAGATGTACATTATGGCATGCCACTATACAACCCACTTTTCACCATTTGTGTTACTTGTTGTTGTACCTACCCACTTGTCCCATGTAATAGGTGGTGAGCCTATTGCCATACACTGGACACAATTCCAGATTCCGTGCTACTACTGAGAAATTTTGGAAAAACCGAAAAATGCCCAGTAATACTTTGCCCGACCCGGGATTCGAACCCGAGACTCCTTGTCCAGCAGTCGCTCTTGCGAGCACTCGACCAATGAGGCAGTCTATGTATATAAAAATCAATTGCTGTTCGTTAGTCTCGCTAAAACTAAAACTCGTAAATTTCTCAGTAGTAGCACGGATTCTGTCATTGTGCCTAGTATATGGCAATAAGCTCACCCCCTATTACATGGGACTTACACAAATGGTGAAAAGTGGGTGTACATTGTATAGTGGCATTACGTGCCGTTACATGCACCTCTGCCTACCCCTTCGGGGATAAAAGGCGTGACGTTGCATTGCCTATACAAATGGCGTTAAAGTCAGCCATATTGCTTCTGCATAACGATGACAGCTGTCATGCAATCTGTCTGTGTTGCATTCTAGTGTCAATTTATGGTGCATAGTTTAGCAGTGGAAAGGCTAATATTTTAATTAACCCTTCAACGCATGCTTTCATTAAGATATTAATGGGTACGCGAAATGAAGCTAGACTATGTATTCTGCATTCGGATTGATGTCCTCCAATCCACTAATGTAAAAGTGATTATTAATTTTTTACAAATATCATATCATGTTTTTATTTATAATTCTTTACTCTTACATACGTTTTTAAACTGATATGGTCACTAACACTAGTATTAGAACTCGAAACGGGATATTCACCATGTTTTTCTAATTCGCCAAATCCCGGAAATCAAGTTACTTAAAGCCAACAAAGTTTGGGCCAGACAATATCATACCAAAAATGTCCTAAACATCAATTTGTCTTTTCGTAAACTGGTCAATGTCCTCAACTGTTTTAAGCATGGCGTCTAATGCCTGTGTGGGAGGATTAATTCGTTGGTTTAGCAACCTGGTCGCGGTCTGGTCGCCCACGGAGACCAGATAACTTATCTAATTGTTAGGTCGGCATTTAAAAAACCCGTTGTTACATTAAACGTAGATCGTGGTTACTGTAAATGATATTACGTTGTTGTTAGTAAAAAGTTTTGTGGGAGGAGTGGTGTGCAAGAGTGACTGCAATAGGGATGATGACGGGGTATGAAAATTAAGTCTAATTGGTCCGTCAATTAAGTAATGAAATATTTTTAGACACGTAGTTTTTTTTATTTATCATATAGGATAACAATTCTTGGATAAAACGAATCAAAGTTTAGGGGTGGAAGATACATTATTTCTAAGTATAAAATTTACCTAGAAGTGACGTCACGCGATATTTCAAATCGATATATAGCAACGTCACGCCTTTTATCCCCGAAAGGTAGGCAGAGGTGCACATTACGGCATGCCGCTATACAATGTACACTCACTATTCACCATTTATGTTATCCGTTACATGTAATAGGAGGTGATGCCTATTGCCATATACTGGGCACAATACCAGACTTCGTGCTACAACTGAGAAATTTTCGAAAAACCGAAAAACAGCCCGTTAATACTTTGCCCGATCCAGGAATCGGAACCGAGACCCCTTGCCCGGCAGTCGCACCTTCCGACCACTCGACCAACGACGTCTATAGTCAGTAAGTAGTATATTGCAGACAGTATATTGCCTATAGCCTTATTTAAATTGACTGTATCAAAAGCATAACAATAAGCTTTTATTATGCAACATTGCATAGTTGTGAGCCAAAACTTGCAAACTTCATACGGCCATTACAAGACATTTTTATAGCGATTTAAAATTAGGTCACAGTATGCACGGAAAATGGCTAGAATCTAGGAAATGCTCTCGTAAATCTAACTGAGCTGATGCCCAGTTGGAAGGGAGCCACAAAAGCGCAGTTAACGGCTCCATGCACTGAAAATACTTTAGTACCTACGTTTTGAGGTTGTTTCATATTTTGCTGTTATGAAGTTCTTTTGTGGAATACTTTTTGTTTGTTTCGTATTGTTATTAACCCGTCGTATGCTGAAGCTCTGATCAGTGCGAGACACAATGTATATTCTTTTGTTGTCTCATATACCCGCAGACGAAAGGTTAAGTGTGGGAGAGCCATGCTTTGGCTCGATCGGAGTGATACCACGGCCTCACAGAAAACCGGCGTGAAACAACGCTTGCGTTGTGTGAGTGAGGTTACCGGAGGCCCAATTACGCTGCTCCCTATCTTCGCAATCCCCTATTCACGTAACAACCCCTAAATTCTGTTTAGGAAGGCATTTAAGGACTTTCTTCTACAAAAGGCCGGTAACGCACTTGTAACGCCTCTGATGTTTCGGGTGTCGATGAGCGGCGGCGATAGCTTACCATCAGGTGATCCGTCTGTCTGTTTACCGGCTTATACCATAAAAATAATGGTTCAAAAGATAGCAGCTACAATTGCCAACCTAGAGATTTTTATTTCTGGGTTATATAAAACTTGAGAGCTTTGATTTTATAAATGTTCATGGATGGTTCCTAAAAAGAAATCTATCTTCTGATAGAAAAATGTCTTCTGATTTATTTCGTTGCGGGATCCAAGTCATTCATGTCGCTGAGACGCGCCGGACTTCAGTGTTCCGGTGTTTTCATGGTTGTATCTACTGGAGATCCTGGTGCACAGGAGTTGCAGCGGTTTTGGGAGGTTATGGTGGGCTTCTCCCATACCTATCCTAAGGTATTTAGAAGTGTAGTTGGTCTATTTTTAACATGCTTTTATTAGGTCTTCGAGTAAGTCTCTCTGTTTTGAATAGTTAGTAGATGACTAATTATTATTTTAATATCATGATTTTTAATTTTCATACCCCGTCATCATTCCTATGCATACCTAATTTAAAAGCTATTATAATACTCATAAAAGGGGAAATATGGATGTGAGATAAGTTAAAGTTTGAACTTAAAGGTTCAACGATTCTTTTGTAGTTTCTTTATCAAAAGTCAACTCATTGATAAGAACTATAGTTGTTTCCTGTGTGATGTAACTGTTATTTATAGTAATGGCCTTTTAAGGGGAACAATAGCCCAATGACTTCCCTCATCTTGGGTGGGGGAGAGGAGTGTCAGACTCTCACTGACTAAAAACCAACCCGTTCCTACTCCTACTTTGCGAGCTGAAGCCCCGGTAACCCGCTAAGTAGACCGCAGTAATGGCTTGTATGGTATTATTGAGATATTATTACGTTTCTTATTCTTCAAAGAGGTAAGCGGAGAAGATAGGTAACATCATGATTTGTTTTTTGTCATCTCCTGTTTTCGAAAATACTTTGACATTTAATATGATTATTTATAAATGCTTTTGTTACACATTAAGTTATTTTTTTTAATATGAAATAAAGTTCCGAAATAATAGGTGTTTTGATTAATTCCATAACTCTTAAACCTCAATTCATATTTATATATTCAATTGAGTTTCTCATATTTTTGACAATTCCTAAGAATTCGTACTCAGTATGGTGATGTGCGACTATCAGATTAAAAAAGTCGTCAATTGTAGATTTTCATTGCAATTTAATAAATATTTTGCTTATTTAATGTATAGCAATATACCGACTAAAGAAAAGATTTCAACACCCGACTTACCGTTTTTTACATCTAAGTCATAGTGGATTATTAAATCCTTATATTTAAAAAATAGCTACACTTAGGTTTAAACTTATTACCTGAATGGTGTACGTGACTAAATACAAATAAAAATACGCGCCAAAATTAGCCAACATGGCTGCCAGGCCAGAGTTAATAAAGAAAACACACGCATTATGTTAATGTTTTTTATTAATATCTATTTGTTAATCACACAATAATGACTGGATTAGTTAATCACACATTGTAACACATTAAATTAATGTTAATCACACATATATTTTTAAAACAATTTTCATTTTACCTTCTGATCCACCTAAAAAACCGATTGCCGCCTTTCTTAGCACCATTTTTCTTTTTCTTGCCCATTTTTTTTCAAAATATATCATACGGCACAAACACTTTTATACACAGTCTTTTAAGAAAAGAGTATCTTTAAAGTCACTATTTTAATAACGAAAGCACTGCGTCCACTAAATTGACACACGTTTCTGACCGATCCAGGACCCTTTTTAGGCTCTTAAAATCAAGAATAAAACAGTTAAATATATCAAAATTAGTATGTAATCCCAACACCAGTTATTGACAGAAGCGTTTATTTACATAAGAGGTTTGTTATACAAGAATATTTACCAATAATAAAATATGGCGGCCGTATATTCTACGTTTTTGTATTTGAAGTGCACGTTGCGGCATGCGCGCTCGAACTGACTTGCGCGGTGGACGAAATTAGACGCAAAATAAAAAAAAACAAGTAACGATAGATGCACATCTCGAGAAATGCAGCGGTGATTTTATTTTGGTACAAGATCTGAAGAGATTATTACGACTGTGTCGGCTGTGTGCCCTTTCAGTAGTTGCATTTAAATGAGTTTTTAGAAAACCTACATTATAATTATGTATTAGAAAACATTTCAAGAGGATTTTTTCTAATCTTCCTAAGAATGTACACAAGCAGTAGAGTTTCTAATAAATAAATAAACAAACTAACAGTTTTATTTCGCTATTAATTTAAAGGAAGTTTAATAGCAATAAAACGGTTTAGTAACTGACAGATAATATCACTACATAGTATAAAACAAAGTCGCTTTCTCTGTCCCTATGTCCCTTTGTATGCTTAAATGTTTAAAACTACGCAACTGATTTTGATGCGATTTTTTTTTAATAGATAGAGTGATTCAAGAGGAAGGTTTATATGTATAATACATGCATGATATATCACCATTGCACCCATGCAAAGTTGGGGCGGGTCGCTAGTAATTTATATACTAGTAAAAGAAAATTAATCTATTAGAAAACGACATGACACCTAACACATTAATAATTCCTTCTTTATTTATAAACGAAATAATTCCAAGTATTCAGATCGAACACCGTAAAACATGGCTGTCATGTAGAATAATCCCAAAAAAGTAAAAAGGGCAAAATGTAAATACATAATAATATATTTAGAACGAAATGCCGTGAGTCAGAGTGATCTAAAAATGACGCGAGAAGATCTCTCTCATTCTGATGTAGCAAACGATAGTCTTAATGAAAATCGTGTTGAAATCGTTAAACTAAACGTAGTTATAGAGTAAACTAAACGTTTCCTTTTAGCATTTTTTATCTGTGAGTCATGGAGGAATTTTGGCGGGAATCGATTTTAAAGGGATTTTTAGGTTAAGTATTATGAATGTTTGTTTTCGTAACTTTTAACTTGAAAGTGAGTTTTGAAAAGAATATGGGTTAAGATATAAGTTTTACTACTAAAGAAATATCTTAAATAATGTAAACAATCTTTACAAATCTATAGTTTATTGATGTTTCTTTGAACTACTCAGATGTTGTTTTCGTACTGAAAGATCGAATTGTTAAGAAAATATTTAGCCAGCATGGCTTCTCGACGAGAGTCTTTAGAGCTTTTGTTTTGGTGATTTCCTGCCATAATAAATAGCCAAATAACTTTTTTTGTTGACCAGGTAAACCCTTGAAAAGGCAAAAGTCACCTAGCTTTTTAGGGAAAAAACTAGGGAGTGTGGAATTTTTACCTCACTAAAACCTCTCCGGTGGCCACTATCTACACCATTATTTTTTTGAGGGGGAAAATCATCCAATGACTTCTCCCGCCTTGGGCGAGGCGAAAGGGAGTGTTAGACTCTTACTGACTAAAAATCACCCCGTTCCTACTCCTGCTTTTCAAGCCGGAGCCCCGGTAAACCCGCTAGGTAGTCCGCAGCTCCGGATACTATCTACACCTAAAGGGTGGTGGTATGGTGCAACTAAATAGCTAAATACCTACTGATGTAAGAAAAAACAAAAAATAATCACTATGAGTAATTCTCACAGCATTGTATCAACATTTGGGAGACGGCCAAACATCTACAATGCATCTAAGAAGTGGCGAAAACCCACCTGTTATTAGGTGAAATTAATAAAAAGAAACACATCAAAAAGACAAGGTTATTTCATGTAGTTTTCTAGAAAACGAGCTAACGGATCACTTGATGGTAAAACAATGAGCGCTGTTAGTAGATTCAAAGTCAAAGTCAAATCATTTATTCCAATTAAACCATAAATAGGTACTTTTGAAATGTCAACAAATAAAGAAATAAATAATAGTCTGTCAGTCTGTCCGTCAGTGAAGCTAGATGCTCGTTCCAAAGTGTAGCTTCGAATGGAGAAGAACGAGCAAGAAATTTCAATCCTTTCTCTTTTAAATTCTTACATTTTGGAAGGGGCAAATTGAGGCTTCAGTAATCTCAACTCAACAGTATCTGCAACAAAAACAATTACCGGGGCTCCGGCTCGAAAAAACAGGAGAAGGAACGGGGTGGTCTTTAGTCAGTAAGAGTCTGATACTCTCTCTTGCCTCGCCCAAAAATCGTCAGCGGGAGAAGTCATTAGAGGATTTTTCCCAAGAAGCTTCCCAGGCGTTGGAGATCGCAGCTTAAAAGATTCAAGTTTATCACAGTACTGCTGTCTTAGTCTTTGTCAAATGTGTAGTCACTTCGTCAGCTCTTATGACACCCACAGCAAGAGTAGCGCTGCTACTGTCACCAAACGGTGAAATATACTTTGAAGATTAGTCAAAGTGTATATTTACAAATAGGATTCATGAGGAATATCCCCGTTGGTGGGTTATTTCAGTCGTTTCCTCATTCTTATCGAAAATTGGACGGTGCCCAAACGCTGTTGCATCATTGGTGACGTAATAATGTTTACATTTTTGTTGTTGTGACACTATTCTGTGTTTTGCAATGGAAATGCATTTGAGTAGGTCAGAAAGGAAAGAGATTTAAAGATTTTTTGAAGAATTTTCTTGTTTTTATGGGTAAGGCGATAAAAGTGCAGACGGTTTACCTGATGACTTAATATATTTAGGTGTGTATCCGTAGTGTCACCTATATTTTCTTATGACAAAACACAACGGCGTTGCTGTTTCAGTTCAGTATTCTGTACTTGAAGCCTTAGTTTGAGTATCAAGCACTTAATTCTTGCTGTAGTATTTTTTTCTTGACGGGGGCAAATCATTCTATGACTTCTTCCGCCTTGGGCGAGATGAGAGAAAGTTTCAGACTTTTACCGACTAAAAACCACGCCATTCTTACTCCTGCATTTCGAGTCGGTTTGTTTTTTGCTACACCAACAAGTATGGTTTTTATATATGAATACTACAATAATATAAAATCACAAACTCGGTTGTACAAAATACATTTCTTCCCATCCTTTTGGTACATTTAGGCGTGGTTAACGAGACAGATTATGGTATGTCACCAAGAAGGTCCTAACTCCCAATTCGTGAAAGCGATATCACTTACCCAGTAGTATTTTATCTGTGAGCCATTAACTTGATTGGACAAAATGGGTGACTTCCATTATTCCATGAAATCTATGTGTTTATCGGTCAATCCCATTAGTGGAAGGTTTGTTTGGGTTAAAAATAACCAGTTTCTACTTATCTATCTATTTAAAAACAGCTTAAAATAACTACATGTTGATTCATTGTTAAGTAACTTTTATTTTTTGAAGGGAGTAAAATCATCTAATGACTTCTTCCACCTTGGGCGAGGCAAGAGAGTGTCAGACTCTTACTGACTAAAAATCACCCCGTTCCAACTCCTGCTTTTCGAGCGGGAGCCCCGGTAAAACCGCTAGGTAGTCTGCAGCTCCGGGCATTGATATAGCTATGTTGCATTTTTGAGGAACCAGCTTAGTAGAAGCTTTAAAAAATATCTTATTTGATGCAGTTGTTCGGAGTCCCAGATTTGTCCATTTATTTGACCATATTTAAAAAATAACTAGCGGCCCGCCCCAGCTTCACATGGGTGCAATGGTGATATATTATGCATGTATTATACATATAAACCTTCCTCTTGAATCACTCTATCTATTTAAAAAAACCGCATCAAAATCCGTTGCGTACTTTTAAAGATTTAAGCATACAAAGGGACATAGGGATAGAGAAAGCGACTTTGTTTTATACTATGTAGTGATTATTGATCAACCTATATATCTAAAACCTAACTACAAAATTTACTATTTATTCTAGACTAATGAGCGAAATGAAAAGCTCTTTCATCTTTACAAAATCAAAGAAGCTTTAAACCATTGCCTTCGCAAACTTCTTTAGTCATGCAACTTTAAAATAGGCATAAACAAAATGAAACAACTAGGTTCATTTGGAAGAAATGGTCGTTAGGGACTAGACCAAGCGAATTTAAAGACCTGTCTGTTCAATTAACTTGTATTGTGGTAGAGATCAAAGTATACTTTAAACTTTAGCAAATGAGTTGCCTTCGCAAACTTCTTTAGTCATGCAACTTTAAAATAGGCATAAACAAAATAAAACAACTATTCATTCTGGAGAAATGTCAAAGGGAAGACCAACCAATATAATCAGACCTGTCTGTACTATTATCTTGTATTGTTGTAGAGATCATTGTACACTGGTTATACTTTCGCGCGTAGAATGAGTTGACATGCGTTCCATTTTGAAAATATTTTTCTTTTGTTCTTTCTTTCTAAAATTGTTTTTTTATACGTCTTGATTTTTCTTAAAAAATATCGTTGCAATGGTTTTAATGTAAACATTTAAAATAGAAAATTGAGTAAATTAATGTTTGTTTATTAATTTTATTCGCTTTTGATTAAATGATAAATGATTATTATTTTTGCAAATAGGTTACGATCTAACTCATTTACATGTCAATCTCTTAAATAACTAGATGGAACCGGCATTTCCTATGGGACTACTCTGAGAAGAAATGCCGAAACACACTCAAATTCGGATTAAAATTACACTTCCCTAATTAACATTCCGATCACCAATTACCAAAATAAACATAGAAAACACCGCGAAATCACAACATATAATATGTAAACAAATCACTTTAACACATTGTACGTTTCAATTCAACCAAAAAATTGTAAACCGCGCCAAAAATAGCACACGTTCCCGCTCTATTAATAACAAAATGGCCGCGTTTTGACGTTTGACGTTTAATTTTTTTTTTTAAATAATAACCGTTCTGTTTCTGAGCACTTAGTCCAGAGTCCTGTAGCGTCAATCGGTCGCAACTATTCCACGGCAACTGATCCGAAAGATGGAAGAAATGCCCGCTTTTCGGGGAACACGAAATGTTTAATTATAGTACACTATGAAATGAAATGTTTGATGTAGTATGCGCACGGTTTGGGGATAAAACTGATTTATTGGAGCGCAGACGGTTATTTTTATTTTTTTATTTTGTGTTAGACGGAGAAATTTTGTGGGGTAGTTAATTTATGTTTTGTTTTTTAGTTTACTGAGAAAAATGCTTCTGTTCAGGTATTCATTGCATCTATTTTCATTGCCAAAATATTCTTTAAATATTAGGTGTACATCTGTACATAGCATAAGTAACTAGGTAGACTTGCAACACCAGAGGAATCACGACATATAGAAAACTGTTTAATCGGGCATCGTTGCACTAGGTTCTTTTACGTGGTTTCACCCATTCTGATGTTTTATAACTGCGATAAATGGGTTATCCAATATAAAAATAATTATTCAAATCGGACCAGCAGTTCGGGAGATTAGCGCGTTTAAACAAAGAAACAAAAACTTCAGCTTTATATGTTATATTAGTGTAGATTTTCCCTAAGACTAAGCACACTAACTCTAACTCCCTATTACTTACAATTTACAATGCAACCAATAACATTACCAGTGAAAAGTGAGCGTATCTACTTACAAGGCACACCTCTGTCTGCTACGGGAAGTAAAAGTCGTGAACATTCACACCTTTTACATTACGGGCATACAAAGCTGTTTCGTTTTATAGAGTGACTGACACTGGGTAACTGCTAAAACCATTGAAATGATGAAACAATGAATTTATTAGGCTACAAAGGAGCACTTTTTACATGTCAAAATTACTATCTTGCCTGATGGTAAGAGATTATGCGGCCTACGATGGAGCTCACCTTTCCATAAGCAATCTATTTACTTGAGACTTGAAAACGTTCATCAGAGTAAAACATTTATTATGCGATATGGCAGCAAACAAGCAGACGGATCACTTAACAAGCAATAGATACTGCTCATGGACGATATGGACACTTTAACACTAAAGGACTTACAATATACAATATGTGTTGCCTGCTTTTTGAGAGGGTTACCTAGACTAGGACTGCACCCTTAGTATGAGTTTGCTTTACTTTTAAAGTAATCGAAACGAGAGCGCGTTACGCGGTCTGATTGGCTGGCTCGAATAAACCAGCCAATGTAAAACAAACTCATACTAAGGTAAGGTACAGGTATAAAAGTGCAAAAACCTCGCAATATTTTAAATATACTACGACAATTCAATGTGTCGTCGCTACTTACCGGAGTTTTTGGCAAATAGCCTCTAAATTAATACGAACGAACCGCTTTAGTGCGCCAGATCATGATCGAATTTATTTATTTGCGCAATCTAAACGAAACGGCCATCAAATTCTAAAAGAGATTAGTCAATGAACGTTGATTGGTGTGTCATTCATTAATTATTTAGTTAATGGTTCGTTGGACAATTTAAAGGATGATAATATTATGATTATTGAAATGAATACGAGGTTTTCCCGAACCAATACGACTTTCAAACCTTCAAGAAAAGAGCTAATTCCTTTTTTTGAAGGCCTTCTGGTATTGCAGGTGTCCATGGGCGAATCATGGCTGATCGCTTACCATCAGGTGAGGTGAAAATAGCGTATTCCTTTATAAAATGCCTGTGACTCCTCTGATGTTGCGGGTGTCCATGGGCGGCGCTGATCGCTTACCATCAGGTAACACGTCAGCTCGTTTGCCCCCAATTCCATCAAAATAAAATTCCACGTAACAGCGAAGCATCGACGACAAATCGTAAGATCTAAAGCTCTCTTTTCGCCAAGACTAAAGTATATAGATAATATATCTACTAATATAATACACAACATACGTACATACACACCTATACGAAAACCGCTGAAATTGGCACAAGGTTAAGCATATAACATATTATATTTTAGGACGCAACTGAAATTCATGAATCACCCTTTCTTTGAAGTATATGTCGTCACTTTGCAAGCGAATTTTCTGCATAGGAATCTGCATTTTGGACCGAGTTGAGGTAGGATAGATGAGCAAAAGATTGAATAGAAAAGACAATGTATGGTATTGATATTTACCACTATTTACTGTGACCACCACAAATGGGGCCCAGAAGAACTGATGTCTGATCCGGAGCTGCGGACTACCTAGGGGTTACCGGGGCTCCGGCTCGAAAAGCAGGAGTAGGAACGGGGTGGTTTTTAGTCAGTAAGAGTCTGACACTCCCTCTCCTAAGGCGGGAGAAGCCATTGAGCGATTTCACCGGAACACAGGGAAATGAATGACCGTCTTGGATCACGTAACGAAATACATCAGAAGATATTATTATTACTTAATAAAGGAGATGGCTAAATGACTGACCCAGGCATAATAACAAGAATACGAATTTGACGCTAACCCGTATCATTTAAATATTCACTTATGAATTATTTTGTGTTTAACTAATTCTTATAACTTGGTGAACAAAAATTAACAAAAAATAAGTTGCATATTTGATTTTTTTTTGTTGTGGTTTGACATGACAACACGGAAGTAGGTACTGCAAGCTATTATTAAGACATTAGTTTCCCCGAAAATCAAATCGAAATAATTAAACGAACATCAATTTTTAATAACGGTAATATAATGACTTTTTTCTGAAACCAAATAATTGTAAATGTTTTGATCGACACAAAATATATTTGTATAAGATTGCACAATCTTACTATATATTTTGTGTCTGTTACTTTGTGTTCATTATCTAGTATAAGCAAAATTGTTTACCTATCTACCTCATATATAAATAACTTTCGGCTCAGGTACATCAAAACGCCTTAGTAAAAGTTCACAGCAATGTGTTGTAGTTTCAAGTTTTTGTAACGTTGTTTGACGTAGGAACGCTACTTTATTTTCAGGATTGCGCAGATATGCCAAGTTTCTGGACCTTCTTAACTACAAAATATCAATCTTTAATTATGCGGCTTTATTTATTGCTGGGTACCATATTTATACAATATTTATTTGTACGGGTTACGACGTCCATACTTTGGTTTAGCCATGTCCTTTAATTATATTTTTACTCATAATAATTATAATATAAAAAATTATGAACAGCTGACAAAACGTTTTAGATTCTCCATCGTATTAGAAGAGCAACAAGTTCAATGTCTAAGCATCGTAAACTTTGATATCATATTACTGACGCTGACGGCCAAATGTTGTATATCATAGGGATGTTACGCAGTGCATAATAAATAACATGATACCGGTTGTAGATACGGTTATAAATATTTGGTCCCGCAAACTTGAACTTGAAAAAAGTAATTTAAAAAACTAAAAAACCGACTGCGTTTCTTTATAATATTAAAATGAAAAACCCTAAAACAAGAAAGTCATCGTAAAATTTAAGCAGTCGGGACCCATTCTAAATATAAAGACATTGTGAGGGCACATACGGCTTGCTTTCTAGAATGGGTCCCGACTGCTTAAATTTTACGATGACTTTCTTGTTTTAGGGTTTTTTCATTTTAATATTATAAAGAAACGCAGTCGGGTTTTTTAGTTTTTTAAATTACTTTTTTTATTTATTTATTTTTAGTTTTATTATTTTTTCATTTTGATATATCTAGTGTCACTCTGACAGTAAACACGAATCAAACGACCCCTATAAAGCGGAAATCCATCGAATCGTTCAGGCTAGAGAGTGAGCAATATTCGAATTTGGCGCCAAAAATCCGCCATTTTGTTTTTTTATTATTTTTATATATCCAGTGTCACTCTCACAGTAAATACGAATCTAACGACACCTCTCAAGCCAAAATCCGTCAAGCCGTTTAGGCTAGAGAGTGAGAAATATTCGAATTTGGCGCCAAAAATCCGCCATTTTGTTTTTTTTTTAATTTTGATATATCCAGTGTCACTCTCACAGTAAATACAAATCTAACGACACCTCTCAAGTCAAAATCCATCAAGCCGTTTAGGCTGCAGAGCGTGCCAAACAATTATACATACATACATACATACATACATACACTCGAAAAACATAACCCTCCTTCTGGCGCAGTCGGGTAAAAAGCCGGTAAACGAGCAGACAGTTCACCTGATGGTAAGCAATCGCTGCCGTCCATGGACACCCGAAACACCAGAAGCGTTACAGCCGTTCCGAAGCCCCAAAAGGTTTTAGAGGGCTTAGGAATTTAAGCCTTTTAGAGGGCTTAGGAATTTAAGCCTTTTAGAGGGCTTAGGAATTTAAGGGTTGTTGGGGTATCGGGAAATGGGAAGGAGTAATTGGGCTATCAAATCATTGTACTCATGTTATATTCGGTTACAGAAAATAATCTTTTCTTTCGAATATCTGAAAGTTTACCGGTATCGTTAGTAGTGTTGGCGCATCACTAGTCACTAGCAGTTAGCGCCATTTCTATTTAGAACTGTCAAAACATAATATTAAGTTACAAAATTAATAATGCACTCACTTTAATATATGAAGTGTTGTAGTATTTCATTACTTGATTGGATTAATTAATTAAGTTATTAAATTGTTGGTATATTTTGTTGGCTATTTATTTTATGACTGTCTAGATGGTAAAATGGTTAGAATAATGATGTTTTAAGACATAATACAGTATGGAGATCACTCATATGACTTAAATGAAACTACAAGTATTACTAGTCTACAGAAGCATAATACAACTAAATATTCCAACAAAAATAAAAAAAATAATCAAGTGCTCAATTCTGTGTGAACAGCTCCATGTTCCTTGATCACGGAAGAGGTGTAAGGTAGTAGGTAGGTTGTCTAGGAATGTTACGGATATGCGGCGCGGCTGTTATAATTGCTTTTGCTGCTATAATGTATTTGTAAATAGTGTTCAAATTAGTTCAAAGAAAAAAATGAAATTTTTGGCTTAACTACATTTTTCGTATATTGTCAGCCAAGATGATAACAAATATGTGGTTTAAATTAAGCCACGAGAGGTTTTCCCATACAGTATATTATGATAAGTAATAATGCTCTATGCAAATACTAAATTATCAATAAAATAAAACAAAATCAAATCGAAAGTGTGAAATATTTCGCGCCAACCCAACGAACGAAATGTCAAATTCAAAATTAGAAGGCGACGCAAATAACGTCCGATGTTTATTGTCTACGGCTAGACTTGCTTGCACCATGCAGTTTCGAGTATTTGAGTTCGCAGTGCATCTCTGGCTGCCCGCCAAATCGAGTGCATCGACCTATACTGTATATTTTTCTTTTTTCACGTCTGAGAATTCAAGAAAGAGATGTAATAGGAACGCGAGTTTATAAATATTTAGATTTGCTAGCTATGTGCGTGATTTTTTTTATGGTATAAGCCGGTAAACGAGCAGACGGATCACCTGATGGTAAGCAATCGCCGCCGCCCATGGACACCCGAAACACCAGAGGCGTTACAAGTGCGTTTCTGGCCTTTTGGGGGTTAGGAATTTAAGGGTTGTTGGGAAATCGGGGATTAGGAAGATTGGGAAGGGGGTAATTGGGCCTCCGATAACCTCACTCACACAACGCAAGCGTTGTTTCACGTCGGTTTTCAGTGAGGCCGTGGTATCACTCCGGTCGAGCCGGCCCATTCGTGCCAAAGCATGGCTCTCCCACACTTACGTATAAAAAAAACGTTTTGGTTAAACGTATTTTCATTATTTGGTTCTGATGTTATGAAAGCGTGTGTAAAATAGATGCGGAAATGATCTAATTTTTTGTCTTTGAATTTTGTTTACGGTTTTCGTAAGAGGTCGTCAGTTTTGGTTGGTTGTAGATGCGTTCGGCGATATAGAAGTATTTTATTATTAGATTTATGATACTTATATATAATAAAAAATTTAAAGCGCTTAAAATATCTATCGATTTCTTAAGAAAGATCTTAGATAGAAGTAAAGGAGGATGCAAATCCTGGCCCCACTTCCAATAGCTATGTGTGTTCCATCATTAGACAGGTAATTTTGAGTTGAATAAAAGTTACTGTGGCGCCAAGTTCCAAATCTCAAACTCATACTCAAAATATTTATTTCCATGTTAAGGTATTACACAGGTCTTCATTTAAATATTATGTACAGCTTAACGGCCTTTTTTAAGCGTTGCAAATTTGAGGGCTTACCGTAAACTTAAATCTTAGTCCGTTCAAAGTTATTCTTTATTAAACATGGTAGTTTTATCAGTAGCCAAGTAATGGTATTTTTTTTACGTTATTGTTACATTTGAACTATAGATGTGTAAATGTAACTCTAGATTGCGAAGATTGCAGAAGTAAATTCTTCGATATATATGTTTCTTACTAAATAAAAAGTGGTTATATTATGTAAATCAATGATGCAGTGACATACCAAATGGCATGCTCTACATTAAATAATTTGCCGATGTATCGCGCAATGTGACCACAGGACATATCACTGCAACCACAATACCACAAATGGTAGCAAGCGAATATTTCATGACATAATATATAAATATCTTAGATTCGATATTTTATCATAAATGTCTAATATTTTATCATTACCTAACTGACGGACTCCATAGATTTTTAATTTTCTTACCCCCGTCATCTTCAAAAAGGAGGGCGATGCAAAG
This sequence comes from Spodoptera frugiperda, assembly GCF_023101765.2. Taxonomy (NCBI): domain Eukaryota; kingdom Metazoa; phylum Arthropoda; class Insecta; order Lepidoptera; family Noctuidae; genus Spodoptera; species Spodoptera frugiperda. The sequence continues at coordinate 6,610,654 of NC_064233.1, forward strand.
ATTGTCTGCATGCAAACGTTGTTTCATGCCGGTTTCTTGAAGCCGTGGTAAACGAGCCGGCTCTCTTACGTGACTACATATATAAATGAATGAACATTATACCTATACCTATTCTATTTATCGTATAAAGGGCTTATGAATCAGCTTAGTTCACATCACATCAAGTAATGAATGCGATAACCGACCAAATATAGGAAGCACGGAAATGTACCGCGTTTCCTATGCTAGCATGTCAAGGAATCTTTTTTATACGTATAATACTAGTTGACATCGAGCTCAGGCGCATGGCCACAGCAGTGGAGAATACATTTGTGATTTGTCACCATCGCTACTCTTTCTGTGGGTGTAGCAAACTAACAACAACATGATCACTGAAATCTTTGGATAAAGATCGATTCTTTACATTAATTGTATGGAGTTTCTGTTAAAAATTTCTATGGACTCTGAGATTTTAGATTAAGATTGGTTATTATTATTAGGAAGATACGTTTGACAGAGATTAAATGTGGGAGAGCCATGCTTCAGCACGGATGGGCCGGCTAGACCGGATTAATACCACGGCCTCACAGAAAACAAACGTGAAACAAGGCTTGCGTTGTGTAAGATTATAGGAGGCCCAATTATCAAAATCCTCGATTCCCCAAAAACTCTTGAATTCCTAACCCCCAAAAGGTGTCCATGGGCGGCGGCGATTGCTTACCATCAGGTGATCCGTCTGCTCTTTTACCGGCTTATACCATAAAATAAAATAAAATATAGCAGCGATGTTTGATAAAAACCGGAGCCTTATTAACAAAATATTTATGCGAAAGTTTGGTTAGGTGTTTTCACTCTATCATGTTGGATGGGCTGGATGGATTCGGATGAAATGTTTAGTAAGGTACTTTTAGTCTTCTAAAACCCCCTGTTTTTAATTACCTAGAAAATACACCATAACACGCATAAAACTGAGCCCTAGCAGAGTGGGGATTGAGATTTAGTCTATCTATTGAGGTCTACGTACTTTTCCTACATAGTAATTCCAGGTGTATGGGTCAAAACATATAATTTTGTGACAGACAATAGCAGGAAGCTACGCATGGGATAGCATGGGATGTCGAGGCGCGGCGACAAACGTATCAGCTCATCAGAAACGGCGGAAAATAATACGCACGGTGTGTAATTAGTTTGTTTTGTTACATTTTATGTTAAGTGTTAGATATATCTGACATTTTGGTCGAATGGGTCAGTACACTACTGTCGTACTCAGAGTCATTTAATGGTTACTTAACCCAGTCCATAGCAATTGTTTTCTATACAAAATCGTTACTAAGGAATAGTTTAAGTAATCATTCAATGTCTCTGAGTGTGGCTGTTAGTATGAGTTTGCTTTACGTTTAAAGTAATAGAGAAACGAGAGTGTGTTCGGCGCTCTGATTGGTCCATTTATTCGTGCCGGGCTATCAGTGAAACTCATACTGAGGATACATACAAAGAAACGTCCAAATTTGAGAGATTTGAGATGAATTTGGTCTGACAAAATAGATGATTAAGTTTTTCGCATATTCTTAATTATGTCACTGAGTCTGGACTAGAATAAAATCCTGTGTTTTTTTATGGAATAAGGGGTCCACGAGCAGACTGGTCACCTCATGGTAAGCGATCAATGTCGCACATGGACACCCACAACACCAGAGGAGTCACAAGTGTGTTGCTGGCATTTAAAAAAAAAACGCTTTTTCTTTGAGAGGTGGATGGAAATAGAGACAAATACATTGGACCTTTTATACAGTCTACCTCTTAATTTAAAGCATCTTTAATTAATGTCCAGAGAGTTTAAAATGTCGACTTTAGCTGCGATAAATATTAGAAACAGTCATAAACACACCTCTGCGATATCCATTAGAGAAAATCAACAAACCATAGACCAAAGAACTGTCAATTATAGTCAACGTGGATGTCACATTAGTTTTCACAAGCCAAAATGAACCTTATTGTTATGACGTGCAAATGACATTGACCCTATGGTAGTAACACATTTTATGGTCAGCCATACGTAACAGAATTGAATAACAGTGTACCAGGATTAATTTATGCTCCGGAGTTGCGGACTACCTAGCGGGTTACCGGGGCTCCGGCTCGAAAAGCAGGAGTAGGAACGGAGTGGTTTTTAGTCAGTAAGAGTCTGACACTCCCTCTCGCCTCGCCCAGGGCGGGAGAAGTCATTGGATGATTTTCCCTACTTAAAAAAAGGATTAACTTTTGTATTAAATATGGCGTGCAAAGATATACAATACCACGTGCAATGATTTTAATAGTTAGTAGTTTTGAAACACAAATATGGCACAAATGAATTCGAATTCTGCATACGTCATTTGTTTTTTTTTAAACTTTGTTCTCACTTGTTTAAAAACTCATACAATGCTCTGCTTTTATGAAACTTTTATTTCTTACAATCAGATTAAGATGTCATGTTGACAGCCACTGCTGACCAAAGCCTCTTCTCACGCGGAGAAGGTTTGAGCATTAATCACCACGCTTGCTCAATGCGGGTAGGTTTCAACCCGCACCCTCATGCATGAGGAGCGGGTGTCTTAAAGCTCCGTGCCACCACGACTTAGTTAATCCTTAATAGGTAATATTTACATTGAAGACAGGATTAAGTTAGTAGAAAGTATAGACAAAAGAAATACCAAATTAATTACATTTCACAGTAAATTTTAATTAGACAAATCAAGTATCTAGATAGTATTATCGGTCAGAAACTATAAAATAATCATTTATCCATCATTACCTACACGTTGGCACTATTAAAAGTCGACCATAATTTAAATTAGCACTGTCCAAAACACAACACTACAGTTTTAAAACCAACCACTGTCAATTTAACAAACATTAAACACAAAATAATCGTTAAAATTCAATAAACTGTCACTAAAATTTGACACATTACACATAACAGATAAAGAAAGTACGAAAACTTTTTTTAAAAAAAATTCGAATAGACGATTCTCGCGTTCCATTTCGCGCCACAAACTGGAAGTTAATATGGCGGGTCGCGATGACAAAATAAAATGTTAATGTGATAAACGTTTTCAATTTATAATAGTGTTGCCCAGCAAGAGTCTTGCAAGTCTCGCATTTACTAATTAGCCAACTTTAATTTTTTATTACTAGCTTCTGTCAGCGACTTCGTCCGCGGAAGATAAAAAAAATTAGGGCGATGAAAAATAGATGTTGGCCGATTCTCATAGATACCGGATAAGCACAAAAATTTCATCAAAATCGGTGAAGCCGTTTCGGAGGAGTATGGCAACGAAAACTGTGACACGAGAATTTTATATATTAGATGATTTAACTGTATTAACTACCCGGTAAGAGTCTTGCTAGTGTCATAAATACCTATTAGCCTTATGCTATTTTTTATATGTTAGGTGCTTTTGATCTTACAATGACGAAACAGAGCAGCTAGTATACTATATTTTGAGGTTGTTTAATAGCGGCCACACCTTACAATATAACTGTATAGTTAAATCTGCACAATCAATACTATAGTTAAATCAAAATCGTATAAAAAATCAAGTTAGCTAATTAGTAAATGCGAGACTTGCAAGACTTACTGGGCAACACTATTTCAATTAGGATTCACGTTGTGTTGTCCACCAAATAAGAGCTGACGCGGTAACGTCGGAAGAATTTATGAAGCGACGTCGGAAACGGGTCAATGGATAAATAATTGAGGTTTTGCTTATGGGCTATGGGCTACGGTGCATCGTCTATGATCGTGTTGTTAAATAAGTAATGAATTGGTCGTGGCCCTTAGCTAGTAGATATTCTTTATTGCATTTGTTGGAAACTTTGAACTTTATAGTGCAAGCCATACTTGAAATATTTACTAGAATGAATTCTTGCCAAAATGTCTTTGTTAGCACACTGCTTTAGTATAATGCAACGTCATGCCTTTTATCCCCGAAGGTGTAGAGGTGCACATTACGGCACGTAATGCTACTGTACAATTTACACTCACTTTTTCACCATTAGGGTTTTAACTCCCATGTAATAAGGAATGGTCATAAAGCATGGCTCTCCCACACTTTAACTACCTCTGCAGAAGACTCATATCATCAGCCTATAAATGGCCACTGCTGACCAAAGGCCTCTTTTCATACGGAGAAGGTTTGAGCATTAAACGCTTGCTCAAAGCGGGTTGGCGACTATTAACCTTTTGACCGCCAGAGCATAAACGCTTCGCCGTGCCCTCCACGCCGAGACACAAATTCAACGAAATAACCTTGAAAATATTAGGGATTCCAAAATGTTATCGATAAACCAAAGTGAGTAATAATTTTCGTCTGAATTTTTTTTTTAATAAACTGCTTATAACATAAAAAGAATATTTATTTAACCTAATCTCCCACTGTAATAAACTTAAGACCACATTAATAGCAACTATCAATGAAATATCAACCTTTTGAGACACAAAAATACATATAAAATTGCAGCAAGTTACAGCACTATCAGTTACGCGCCATTGGCATGTATACATGCCAATGGCGCGGGCAACTATCCATTTTTTTTTAATCTCTCGTTTATGATTAGGGATGTAGTTAGCTGAATAATGTAACTTATCGAGTTCATTTATGTATTAGGTAATCAAATTTGAAAACTGCTAAATAGGTATCTATAATATCTATATAGGTATATAAAAAATCTGTAGATTTTAGTGATATTATTTATACACTTTCATATTCTTAAAATAGTTGCCTTGTATTTGTAAAATGTCACATGAAACTTAAAAATATAAAAAATCAACAATCGTATTTATTTATTATGCTCATTAACAGCCTTGTAATTGAAAAAGGTTACGTGAAACTTAAAAATATATAAAAATCAACAATTGTACCTATAAAACATTATGCTCACTAACAGTCTTGGAATTGTAAAATTTAAAACTAAATTGTATATTATCTATAATTATTATCAATAACAAAAATTTCTGATGTTGATAGTAACCTACAAAAATATTTTATAATTATCTAGAATGCGCAATAGTTCTTCTGTACTATAAACCTCTTCACTCGCCATTTTTGCAATTAAAATGTAGGTACTAGATAAAATATTTTTTGCAACTTCCCCGCATTTAAAAACACGGCACGCGCTTACGACGTCACGAGTTTACCTTTTAGGGAACAGCGAGTAAAGTTCCCTAAGAAAAGGAGGATCCTCCGACCAGGCGAGGTGATCAGCCTGGCGGGCTTTCTGCCCAACTGTTGTTCGTTGGGATTTTCTATCCGTCTTAATTCGCATGTAAACTTCGTATGTGCGATGCAGGATATTTGTGACGTCATCCGTTGATTTGCTCGTCGATAGTCTATGTGCGACTTCTGTCATCTGTCATCTGTCACTTGTCAATGTCGCCACATCACTCCCCCCCAAGACCGGAGGTCGATCCTGTTGAGACGGCTGTCGATGCTTGAGATGAGCGGTGCCAGAGCCAGTGTAGAATGTCCCTAGTTCCAGTGAGTCGGAACTGTGCCGCTGAATGCCCAGTGAGTCGGGTGCGCGGTGCAGGGTGATACTCCAGTGAGTCGGAGTAGTGAGGCTCGCAGTGTCCCACGGTGAGTCGGGGAATTGATGCTGCGAGGGTAGGTGCGTAGTGGCTGGCGTCTGCGTTGACGGGAGGAAGACGTCCTCAGACCGTGTGCAGAGTGCTGTGCCTAGACGCTGATGAGGCCGTAGGGAAGAACCAGGCTGCATATCTTCGATGTAGCGTGTGGTGGTCCCTGATGAGGCCGAGGATGCTGGTTGGCTGCGACTTGATTACCGCTCAGCGGAGAAGTGATGGGTGAGGGAGATGGCGATAAGGATGACGGTGCTGATCTGCTCCGTGAAGGTTGGTTTCAATCACGTCGGGGTCACCACTTTAGGGAACAGCGAGTAAAGTTCCCTAAGAAAAGGAGGATCCTCCGACCAGGCGAGGTGATCAGCCTGGCGGGCTTTCTGCCCAACTGTTGTTCGTTGGGATTTTATCCGTCTTAATTCGCATGTAAACTTCGTATGTGCGATGCAGGATATTTGTGACGTCATCCGTTGATTTGCTCGTCGATAGTCTATGTGCGACTTCTGTCATCTGTCATCTGTCACTTGTCAATGTCGCCACAACCTTTTTTCTCAGAGACTAAGGTTATATATATACTTTTTAATAGCTATTACAAAAAATAAGCGCGTCATTTAGCTCAAGTTTTAATATTACTTGAATTACACTACATCACTAGTAGGCATGTATACATGCCATTGGCGCGAGAGAACATGCTTTTTTAGCCGATATTTAAGTTGTTTTTATCAATCAAATATTAGAATAACTATATTGCAATTTTGTTCACTGTGTACAATTATGTAATAACTGGGTATTCAGTTCTTAAGATACATCAATAAAACACGTGAAAGTAATGATTTAATGTGTTTATTTTGTTTTTCTCTGTGATCTGTTTCTTGGCATCTATAGATGTCGGTGGCGCACAGGGCACGCTTGCGCATGACATCTATACATGCCATTGGCGTTCAAAAGGTTAACAGAAGACTCACCTTTTTTTCGGGGGAAACCTTCAAAAGGCGCCTAGCTTTATGGGGATAAAAGACTAGGGAGTGTGGGATTTTTACCTCACTAAAACCACCCCGGTGGCCACCCTCAGCACCTGTAAGGGGCACCGGGTCCTCTTAATAGACCTGCTCCGGAGCCCCACGGTGCAACGCCTGTTACGGCACATCCCTAGAGAGACGTGCGTCTCCCATGAGCCTCGCTGTGCAAGTTGCACGGCAGCACGTGACCACTGTGCCACCGTCTTCCCTGAGGTCACTGGGTGGGCGCCTAGAGTCCCCACTCTATGCGCCCGTGACCCCAAAACAGAAGACTCACCTAATGACATTTGCACAGACTACACAAATCACAAAATTAACGTCACCTGTCAACAAGACAGTTGTCTCAGGAAATTATTCATTCAGCCTCGTTCAGCCTGATATCTAATAAAGCGTTCAGTTTACTTGTCGGCATGTCGCATCGTAAATAAATGGCATGCAGCTCATGTATCACTGTCTAAAGATTAATGTATTTTTCAAACGTCTGCAAGGAATGTTAAATGTGTTTACTTGGTTTGTGAAATTGTGATCATTTTTTGGTTTCAGTCTGAAACTGTGCAGTTTGTGGCAATATTTATTCTTAAATGCCTTAATTCTAGAAGTTTGTGAATAGGGGTTAAAAACTTTTAGATTCGAACGGATGAATAGAGCTTTTACGGAAGAATAGTTATTCTTAATCACTGCTGTAAGTATTTTTTATATAGGATGGCGTTTGGCTACCAACTCGCCTGGTGGTGAGTGATGTGGTCCAAGATAAGGCACGCCTATCTATGAGCAACCTGTTCACTCGGGGCTACTTTGAAAATAACCAAATTGTAATCGTATAAGGTGACTGACAGATGTCTCATGGAAAAAACGTTAAAATATTCATTAGCTGATACTAAAAAAAAACTGTGAAACAATAACAAAATAATCCCGTGTCGGGCAAAGTACTATCGGGCATATTCCGGTTTTTCGAAAATTTCTCTGTAGTACACGGAGTCTGGAATTGGTACCCAGTATATGGCAAAAGGCTCACCCCATATTACATGGGACTTTAACACAAATGGTGAAAAGCGGGTGTACATTGTATAGCGGCCACACATGCCGTAACATGCACCTCTGCCTACCCCTTCGGGGATAAAAGGCGTGAAACAATAACAAGCTAAAAGAGAAAGTGCTACTCATTTCATAATGAAAGCACAAAAACAAGGTAAGTTTAATACGATACCATGTGATAATACTTTCATTTAAGTATGGCTTCCCATTGAACGCGCTGACGCCATGCCTGATCGATATAATATAGATTTAGATAACACTAATCCATGCTCGACTGACAGGTTGATTGGCTGTGTGTAGAAAGCTTTGTTTTTACATCAAATTGCGCATTTTGTTTCATGATTACCCAAAAAGTCAAATAATTTATTTCAATTAAACCATACATATAGGTACTTTGGAAATGTCAACAAATAAATATTTGTCCGACAGTGAAGCTAGGTGGTCTTGCCAAAGTGTAGCTTCGAATGGAGAAGAACGAGAAAGAAACTCCATCGTTACTGTATAAAAAATACAATATGTTAAATTTTTTCTGATACTAATGATTTTACTGATTTTTTCAATCAATAATTTAACATAATGAGAGAACAATGCAGAGACATTGCAACGCGCAACACATGGCAGTACTTACTAAGTTATGAGTAATATACTGAAGGACCATTTGATTTAACATGGTGAATGTAAGCATATGTTCTTAAGGTATGTAGCAGAGCAGTAGAGAAATGCAATGAGTTACCATGGCTTCTACTCGGAGCAGAAGGGTGATTCTCTAAAAAAACACAAAGTCAACGGCGTCATTATCCTCAACCAAAAGTTAACAATCGGCAGCGATCGAAACACAAAATTTGGTTTCAATAAATGAAGCTGTGACACTGCTGTCAACCAAACCAATAAAAATAAGAAAGATATTAAGCTACCACGATGCTTAATAACGCGGGAGATTAATGATTTGTTAAATAAAAGTTAAAGTTTTAAACTTACCTATAGGTACTTAGATAGTTTTTTTTATAACGGCAGACTGTTTTATGTAATTATTTTCTGTGGTAGCATCTATCTATATTATATGCAAGTGTATATGAATTCTTCATGTCCTTTGGTCACGCGATACACTGCGAAAAGCGGCACCTGTGGTCATTATTGTCTGATAATGGCTTATGAAAGAAAAATAATGGAAAGTTTATCGGGAAATAGCAGACAAACCAACAAATATAGGGTCATAATAATTTTTTTAATAGGTATATAGGTAAAATTTACTTTTTATATTACATGTAGAAAACGAATTTTTGATTTGTCGTGTAGTGTCCTTAATTAACTATAACTTATTTAATTTATTTATTTGTGTAACTTATTTTTTTATGTAATAAGCCAGTAAACCATCAGGCGTAACACCTGATGGTAAGCAATCGCCACCACACATGGCCAAACACCAGAGGCGTTACAAGTACCTTACTGGCCGTTTGGGGGTTACGAAATTAAGGATTATTGGGCAATCTGCCCTTGTTTCACGCCGGTTTTTTGTGAGGCTGTGGACTGTGGTAAAACTTAAACCATGTACCACTCATCTTTGACTAACTGGTTTAGTTATGTCCATGTAATTAGGATATGATTGCAGGTCGCTTCCAAATTCCAACATGATATCTGGAAGTCATTGGAGGAGTATTATGATGATGATGCCATTTATGTGGCTAGGTATTACAGAGAAACCGAAATACCCGACCGTCAACGTCACGCCTTTTATCCCCGTAGGGGTAGGCAGAGGTGCACATTACGACACGTAATGCCGCTGTACAATGTACACTCACTTTTCACCATTTGTGTTATAAGTCCCGTGTACCTAATAGGGGTGAGCCTATCTTGAAAACACATTATCCAATCCAAAACCTTGTTCTTAAACCAACTAACGCAGTAATATGTGTTTGAATCACCATTAAACCTGATTGGTTCCCTTCGCGCTGATTATTACTTCCCTTCGTTAGTACAGTGACACAAGGCCGTGCGCAGGAGTTGAAACAATGCTCTTTGTACCCAAAATGGCCCATCCGTTTTATACTCTAATGTAGAGACAACAGCACATTGAGATATCTTTACAGTCCTGCAGTGTATTTTATTTATAAGGGACACAAAAACAGTTACCTACATGTTTAAATTTAAAACTAGCGGACCCAACAGACGTTGTCCTGTCTACACGTCTTTAATTTGAAAATTTTAAGCTAAAACATTCTGATGAAAATTATTATTCAAATGTTATGACAATATCTAACGTCATTAATATTTGACACTGCGATGGTAGCGCCGTCTGTCCGATCCAATGTAAAACATTCCAAAATCAACAACTACCTACTAATAAATTAAAAATTATTTAAAAAAACATTTTCCAGCGGACAAAATTGTGAATCTAAACCATTCTCAGATCCCCTTGAACACACACACAAAATTTCATCATAATCGGTCCACTCGTTTAAAAGGAGTTCAGTGACATACACACTTACAGAAGAATTATATATATAAAGATTACAGAAGAATTATATATAATAAAGATATAACCCACCCACCGCAATGATTTTCCCTGATTTCCTGCTTTTCTTTTGAATATTTCCTGAATTTTCTAATTTAACCTCACGGAGCCCGAGACCTTTCCAACGAATGCAAAACCGTGGAAATCGGTTCGTGCGTTCTGGAGTAATAGCATCAGGAAGGAAACCCCGACTTATTTTTATTTTATAGATTACATGACTATAATATGTTGGTAAACATAAAACTGACACCTATATCGCTAAATGTTTAGAAAAATGCGTCTTGCTTATTTTTTTAATATTAGGGTCCCCAGATAAACTCCCTCTAAACACACGATGAAAGTTACACCCGGATTGAGACCACTCAAAAAGTATCTGAAATTTCTTACGGGAGAAACCGCAGGCATAGGCTACTAAAGAACAGTGTAACTGGTGTCAATATTATTAATTAAGTTGTTATAACTGACCCCGGCTTAACCATTTAATAAGCAAACAGATAAAGAAGGAATGCTTCCGATAAAATTGCATTCTTGCATTATCTGTAAGAGATTAGCTGACATTTGAGTTTTGACTCTGACCTAATTTGCCTGTCCGATCGATCGGCGTTTTGAAATATTATTACGGATAAAATAAGTAAATAAATTGATCCCGGAACTTCCTACCTAATATAAACATATAATAAAACTGTAGAAGTGTTAATCTGTGCATTGAAAATATTCAACAAATTAATATTGTTACAAGAAAAACACCAAACAAGGCCTTTTGCGCCGTATATAAGGGAGGTAGGGGAGGGATGGGCACTTTTTCACAATTTAATGCATAAAAAGTCAGATTTTGTAGATAATCTACATTTATTGCCACTTCCTATTGCTCCATACTTTTGGCTAGATATCTTATAAAGAATTTTCTTATAATAATAATCAGTCTCCTAATTAGAAGGTAATTAAAAAATTAAGTCAAAAGTGCCCAAGGCTCCCTATGGTAGGGAGATATGGGCACACCCGGTGGGAGGCTTGGGCATGGCCTGTAAAACACTTAACATCTATAATAGACTCCAAAAATAAACGTAATAACAATAAAAAAAACATCTTAAATATATCACGACTTATCTTAAATTAGTTATAACCCATTAAGGCTTATATTTATATTTATCAGCTGTTATTTTTATTTTTGATCCTTTTGATACCTCTTCTATGGCTCGTAATATCAAATCTTTGGGAATTTCTCGTCGTAAACCTTTCTTTTTGAATCTTTCTGTAATTAAAATATTTCAAATAGTTTAATTAAAGCAGGTAATCATAATTTTCAAAAGACCTTCTGTACGCAATATAAAGAAGAGAGCATTGGACATGCCCAAACCTCCCTCACATCCGAATGCCCATTGCTCCCTCTGTACACATTTTAACACAATTTACCGGCATTTTTTTTTGTTTAGGTATTGAAACGTGAATTTTAGTTTAATTTATTAGTTAGTAAATATACAATAGATATATAATAAAAAATACACATACCTTTCGTTAATTTTCTCTGTATTACGATCCGAATCCACAACAAAATACTTACTTTTACGAGTGTATAATCTTCAAATGTGTTTGTGTTTGACAACTGACGGAAATAACAGATAGTCTATGGATGAACAGTTTTGCCAGACGGTAAAGTAAACGACCAAATTAAGAAAAAAGAAAAACCTATAACAGGATCAGAATAAAAGGGGGGTGCCCATGTCTCCCGACTGCCCATCCCTCCCCTACCTCCCCTACTGAATTTTTTTTATGAATCATTTTTGTTAATCAAGTTTGTAATCGGTGCAAATAAACTAAACAAATAAAATTAAGTAATTCAACTATTTGAGAAAAGCTCAACTATTTTCAAGTCACACCGATTCATATTCATGAGCAGAGAAAGTAATATGGCAAAAAGGTAATATTTGATTATCAACGAATGTTCGTAGACGTCATTCGTCAACTGTTCGTATTCGAGTATATTACTCTTTATTCCTTTAAAATTACTCTGTCTACAGGTAAAAACCAAATGAAAATCCGTTCAGTAGTTTCTGCGTTATTCACAAACATACAATCATAGTTTATGGAGTTATTTACTTTTTTTACAAGAAGTTAGTAGATACTGCAAAATCCTTGCAAATACATAAGTTAGTTACCTATATAGTGTGGTTTCGATTTCCGCGCGTATTAATTAATTAATTAAAGTAGGTTCTTACCTAGGTATTTCTTTCTAAAAAAAATAGGAACATGTTTGAAGTTGGATTATAAAGTGTTTAATTAAAATAATGTGTATTAATCATTAGTTGCCTGTTAAGTTATTAGTTAACAGCTCCTATTCCCTTGCAACATATCGCTTTTTATCCCCCAAGGGAAAGGGGTAGACAGAGGTGCACATTACGGCACGAAATGCCGCTATACAATGTACACCCACTATACCCTTATTCCCAATGGCTTGGTAACTAATTACATTAAATAGTTAGTTATATGCAAATAGTTTATGCACTTTAATGAATAGGGTAGATGACTCATTTTTATTTTAATGTCCGTCTGGGAGATTATTGTTAATTATTAGACACCTAATTTTTACTTTCTTACTTTTACAGTAACAAACATAGACACAAACTCCTTATTAGTATTCAAATCTTACTAATATTATAAATGCGAAAGATTTTGAGTATGTATGTTTGTTACTCTTTCACATCAAAACGGCTGAAGAGATTGGGATGAAACTTTGAAAAGGGTAAGATTATGCTCTGGAATAACACATAATCTACTTTTTATCTTTCAGGAACGCGGGCGACGTTGTAATTTCCAAGACTAACGCCCGAATACTCAAACGCTACTCAATTTTAAGTTGTACTTAAATATCGTGCTATCTCTGTCATTTTAAAAAGAATTGATAGTGACAGAACTACATTTGAGAGCGTCTTAAAATTGAGTAGCGTTAAGTATTCGGGCATAAACCAATTTACCAGCTCTACTCGTTTGTATTTTTTATTCATTCGGTTCATAACTGAAATTAGAACATTTGTCTATAAATGGATCTATCGACTACTATTGATAGAGCATTACTGTAGTAGCAAACTAATTAGATTATTCAGTATTCAGGTCACAGCCCTATCAGCTAGATATAGTACATAGTGCAGTCATCGGAGGGACTATTGCAAATACTAGTACATATTAAAATTACACTATTTTGTTTCAGAAACAATAGCATTAGTGTTAAATGCTATATGGTTTGGCAATGTAACATTAAACATTTAATTTTCATATTAGCACTTAGCTTCACTGACAGACAGACTGATGGACAATTCAATTTCAAGTTTCAAAAGTCAGTCAAAGTCGAATTTTTTATTCCAATTAAACCACAAAAAGTAAGGGAGGTAGGGGAGGGATGGGCACTTTTTCACAATTTAATGCATAAAAAGTCAGATTTTGTAGATAATCTACATTTATTGCCACTTTCTATTGCTCCATACTTTTGGCTAGATATCTTATAAAGAACTTTCTTATAATAATAATCAGTCTCCTAATTAGAAGGTAATTAAAAAATTAAGTCAAAAGTGCCCAAGGCTCCCTATGGTAGGGAGCATTGGGCACACCCGGTGGGAGGCTTGGGCATGGCCTGTAAAACACTTAACATCTATAATAGACGCCAAAAATATACGTAATAACAACAAAAAAAAAACATCTTAAATATATCACGACTTATCTTAAATTAGTTAGAACCCATAAAGGCTGTTGTTTTTATTTTTGATCCTTTTGATACCTCTTCTATGGCTCGTAATATCAAATCTTTGGGAATTTCTCGTCGTAAACCTTTCTTTTGAATCTTTCTGTAATTAAAAATATTTCAAATAGTTTAATTAAAGCAGGTAATTATAATTTTCAAAAGACCTCCTATACGCAATATAAAGAAGAGAGCATTGGACATGCCCAAACCTCCTGCACATCCGAATGCCCATTGCTCCCTCTGTACACATTTTCAACACAATTATGGGCATTTTTTTTTTGTTTAGATATTGAAACGTGAATTTTAGTTTAATTTATTAGTTAGTAAATATACAATAAAAATATAATAAAAAATACACATACCTTTCGTTACTTTTCTCTGTATTACGATCCGAATCCACAACAAAATATTTACTTTTACGAGCATATAATCTTCAAATGTGTTTGTGTACAAAATAATTCACAAATGACAACTGACGGTAATAACAGATAGTCTATGGATGAATAGTTTTGCCAGACGGTAAAGTAAACTACTAAATTAAGAAAAAGAAAAACCTATGACAGGATCAGAATAAAAGGGGGTGCCCATGTCTCCCTACTGCCCATCCCTCCCCTACCTCCCCTACTTTTAAAATGTAAACAAATAAATAATAGTCTGTCAGTCTGTCCATCCATCAGTTGCTTGTTCCAAGTATAGCTTTGAATGGAGACGAACGAGAAACAAACTCCAATTGTTACTCTTTTAAAAGAATAATATTCATATTTAGTAAGCTTTTCCGGTGTGATCCAATTATTTATGCTTAAAATTAATGGTTTTTAAACAATTATTTATCGAAAATATTTTTAATAAGTACTTAATCATTATTTTATTTAGAAATTCTTCTAGCCAAAGTCCTGATCATAGGCCACAGACCACAGGTGATTTAGATTCCTCTGTTATCGGTGGAAAAAAATTAAATGCAATATGCATTTCATTTTTCTTTTAATTTTATTATTGTTTTAAGTAAGTATACCAAGATATTACACAGAGATAAAACTCTATAATAAATAAGTAATAAAGAACTCAAATTATGACAAAATAGTTTTAATAAAGATCTTAAAACATATATTTTTTTTGATCTTCGTTGAAAAAAATAGACTTCACCAATTTCTTTTTGGTTCATATTGCAATTTTCTTTTCATTAATTATCTGTAGAAATAAAAATTGTTTTATTTTATGCTACAATTTTTTTAACATAATCTAAATACCTATGTATTTGATATGAATAATATTATTATACTTAAATAAATTTTATTGGGGTACTTACCTACTACTTCTAGTCTAAAATACTAACTAAAATATTATTAAATAGTTCATATTATGCAAACAAAAGAAAAATACAGAATAATTCACAAATAAAAACATTTACGTAAATTAAAAAGACACTGCGAACTGATATTATTTTATTAATTATAAATAAGAAGAAAAATAAAGACACAAATAAAGACACGCAAAATACAATAATTACGCAATAAAAACAAACAACACGAATTCTAATGAATAAAATCCGATTAAATTAGCAAAAACATGGTTTTTACTCACCAAAAATCTTGCGACGAGGTATTTAACGCAGTTGTTATTTTTTGGAAACACTAACTTGATACACAAACCGATTTTACAGAAGTTGAAACACTTTGTAATGATAACTTTGCGAAACGAAAATATTTTTATTTTTTTCGCAAACTATGTCTTGTTTACGCACATACACAACACCAACACATTCTTGTCTTTGCGATTGATTTTGACTATTTCAAATTGGAAGGAAGTAAATACGTTGTCTATACTTTTTCATATTTTGCACGTTTTTGTATTTTATTGCGATTGTGAGGGAATTTGAAACAAATATTGTATTTATAAAATATTCAAGGTGTATCATGTGAAGGACGAATACAAGGAAAATATTAATTTTAATAAATTCGCATGCGTAGTCGGCAGGTCGTGTTGTCTATGACGCTGCGAATGATGGCGGGAAATTTAAATTTTTGCTTGTCAAACTTATTGCGAGTGTTTGTTAAATTGTTGTTATTGTTAAATCAATGGTTAAATTAAAGTCATTTTGATATTATACTATGTCATAAATGAGTTTATTTACTTTATAAATATATAAATAAATTGTAGTGCAAGGTTCATACGATTTAAAAAGGTATCTCAAGAAGAACTGATGGCCTCATAATGCCCTAATATTTTTTATTCTATTAGAGATGATTAGGTTAGTTATGTTTGATTTTTATTTAATTATTGTTGCATCTTACATTGTGTAAAGTAGGTAAAGTACGCGCGAAACTAGATGGTTAAACAGAACGCGTCACTTTGGATACTATAGCGTTGTAATTTGTCTTTTGTTTTAATAATTGAACAATTATTATACAAGAATTGTATTGTGAATCTGATTGAAAAAGAGTAAACTATGGAGTTTCTTGCCCATTCTTTTCCATAGAAATCTACACTTTGGAACGAGCAAATAGCTTCACTAAAGGACTGACCAACAGACAGATGTTATTAATATTATTATATTTGCTTTCACGTTCAAAAGTAAGCACTTTCCTGATCTATTTGAAATAAATAATTTTGACTTTGACTATTATTCAATACTCTTCTCTTTTTATGTGATTAGGTACATATATGTAATTAAAGACTTCTCTATATACTCTCTACTATCCTATATCTCGAAAATGGTCATCTTTTATCATTGTCTTATCTCATATGCGTTGCAAGCAGTCGACAAACTGCCCCTATATCCCTTTTCGCTACTTAAGGAGCGGTCAACTAGTTCCGCGCGAATTATAATATTGAGTAAATAATAATGTATAACTTTTGACTGCCTCGTTGGTCGAGTGGTCGCAGTGCGACTGCTGGACAAGGCGTCTTTACTTATTATTCTGTGTCTCGGGTGCGATTCCTGGGTCGGGCAAATTTCTTAGTAGTAGCACGGCAACTGGTATTGTGTCCAGTTTATATGGAAATAGGCTCAGTCCCTGTTACATGGGATTTATAACACTATTGGTGAAAAGTGGGTGTATATTGTACTTATAGTGGCATTGCGTTTCGTAATGAGCACCTCTGCCTACCCCTTCAGGAATAAAAGGCGTGACGTTGCTTTTTTAATAATGTCTAAATTGGTTCGTTGAGATAGGATTCTAGAATAGCACATAAGTAACTTTCTATCTCATTTAAAAAAAAAGCCGGAGCCCTAGTGAACCCGCTAGGTAGTCCGCAGCTCCGGAGTTATAAAGCATGGAGGATCAACATAAATAAAACACAAAACAATTAAATATCAGTTTTATTTATTTATTGTTCATTACCCTATATTGCATTTCATTTAGTCTATCGTTTATTTTAGGATTAATTCATATTTTTAGCACAGAGTTGAAGCGAACCGACATTTTATCACATTTTGTGGAAATGGGGGGCAAAGGGCCAAACGGGGCACTTGACACCGGCAACACCAGAGGAGTTACAAGTGCGTTGCCGGCTTTTGGAGGAGTAGGGATTGTCTCCAGTAACCTCTGACTCTCATGTGGCGAAACACAATACAAGCGTCGTTTCTCACCAGTGGACTGTGAGACTGTGGTGTCACTCCAGTAGAGCCCGCCAAGAATACCGTGCAATTTAGTAAGAGTTTAACTACTGTACATTAATACAGACATTTAATGATTACTTAAACTATTCCTTAGTAACGATTTTGTTCCGAAAACAATCGCTAAGGACTGGGTTAAGTAAGTAATCATTAAATGACTCTGAGTACGGCGAAGTGTCTTTATTTAACATCAAGAAGGGAATATATTCCTTAAGTTTTAGTAGATAAGGCTTAATTTGTGTTATTTTACTCTTCAACTCTGCGCTTATATGAAATAATCCTTAAGAAATACAGTAATGAAATCTACTTTTAATAATATACTCGTAATTGTGTCCAATGTACATTTCAAATGTCTATGTACAAGTTTAAAAGTAAATATTTTGGGAAATAGTAAATAAAAACTAAAGATTAATAAATAAAAGAAACTATGTATGTAATATTAAGACAATGTGAAATAAAATACGTACTTTTTTACTATAAATTTAAATGTTAAATTATTAAGAAATTAATTTAATTATACTGCAAAGTACTTGATTTATTTCATCAATTTTGTATTTTAGATAGACAAGAATAAGAAAAGTAATTTTAATTTAATCATTCATGTAACTATTTGTCAAGGAACTCGACTAGTTTCAAGCCATGCTAGAGGCTCATATTCAAGAGCAGCATTCCGCGACACACGACGCGCTGCTATTTGCATGGCTTGAAACTAGTCGAGTTCCTCGTCAAACAATTACGTGAGTAAGCCGATAACATAATAATTAATTTAGTATGTCTCACGAAAGTTATAATATAATTTTAAATATCATCATTTTAACACAATTAGACCCACAAATGGGTGTAGGCCTATCCATATTTCCCAATCTTGATTATGTACTTATTGTATACCATACATTGTGAATTTGAATATTAAATAAATAACCCAGAAATCAAACTAAAACTCCCTTGCATCCATCTTACTAGCAAGACTCATTCAAGTAGAAAAATTGACAGTATTTTATATAAATATTTCCTTTTACAAACAACTACATTACATAGTTAAGTTATATACTACCGCACTTAGAGACATTTAATGATTACTTAAATTATTCCTTAGTAACGATTTTGTATCGAAAACGATTGCTAAGGACTGGGTTAAGTAACCATTAAATTATTCTGAGTACGGCGAATAGATTATTAAGTTAAGTATTTGTCAAATGTCTAGCTTTTGCCCGTAGTTTCGGTCAACCAACACTAAAATTTGGTTTACATAATTTCATCAACATCGGTTCAGCCGTTTAGGCGTTGAAGTGTTACAAACAAACAAACTCAATTTCGCAGTATTTAATATTAAATATAAGATTACATTATTATTATTATATATTACGATAAGTATATGTTTAAACATGATGAATTTAAAATAAAGAACTGGAAGTACAATATTTCGTTTATATATTTTTTTTAAGTTTTTATTTTGGAACATACAGGGTGTAAACGGAACGCTGTCGAAAAAGCGAAGAAAACATTTTGTTTTAGTTATTTTAATTATTTTTGTTTATGTGTTATCCATGCAATATGAGCCTTAAGCAGTTGACTAAAACTATTATTACATAAAAGTAACATTTAATTTCTTATTTGTTTTTGAAAATATGACTCGTTTTTACGCTAGCCTGTTTTCGTTTTTTTGAGAGCGTTCCGAAACCTTAGTACGAGTTTACGCGTTCGGCGCTCTGATTGGCCGGCTTGAATAAACCAACCAATCAGAGCGCCGAACGCGCTCTCGTTTCGATTACTTTAAACGTAAAGCAAACTCATACTAAGGGTACAGTTTACATCCTGTATATGTGATGTAAAGAAAAAAATACTAAGTTTAGGAGTAAAGAATAATATAAATAGCAAGTTGCAAGTTAGTATATTATATTGTATACATTGTCGTTTTAAATCTACTGACAAACTAAACCTCTTGTCTGTCGGTATATGAGACACAATAGAAAACACATTGTATCTCGCGTAGATCTGTGTTCCGACTGAAGCTTCGTCCTCACTAGGAACATTTGTAGAGCTACATGTGTTCCCAGAGACATCGGGCGATGTCTCAGAGGCATAATCGCACCCTTAGAATGAAAGTGACCGAATCGAAAACTGCAAGTTGTAGGAAATGAGCCAGAAAGTCTCAGAAAATTATAGTATTGTATACATTTTAGTATATCTTCCGTATTCCATGACATAATGATTGATTTTTACTAGATTTATGGAGATACTAGATTTAGTGTTGCACCCTTGTCGCCCGACAAATGTTCTTAGTAGAGACAAGACTTTACAATAAGTAAAACAACAAAACAAACATGAAACCGCCAAAGAACCTCCTTTATCGGAAATAAAATCTAAACTACAATTCGTAGTACCACCGGCACATTAGAGTCCTGATTATAATATCCACGAAATGACATCTAGGTGTCAATCAGCAGGCAAGGAGGTCGCCTAGAGCCCTCGCGCCGCCCTCACTGGCCCAGTACACCCCTCCGCAAGAGTTGACGAGGCTCCACACGTAGGGAGTGAAGAATTCCTCTGGTCTCTCCTCTTCTACGTAACGGAATTTCAGGTCGGGGAATTTCTGTGGAAAAAAGTTAAATGATATTGTTATATTTTATGTTGTTGTCCGATATTAGGGTTTTGCTTTTGAGTTGTGGGTGCGTTAACGAAAATATGATTTCAAGTGATTCACAACTTTATTATACCTTTGGCTTCGAAGACACCCAGGTAATACTCATCAGGAAACACAGACTCCGGCAAAGAATTCGACTCCATAGCAGTGGGTAGGATATTTACCATGAAGCAGTGGCGCCTCGCCGATTGTCTTGTGGTTTAATGATGAAAAGGACTTGGGGGAATCAAGTTGTGCCCCCCGCACACTCTCCGAAATGTATTCGGTAAAAACGGAAAGGCTTGCAACCTTACGTGTGGAGGCCCGGCTTCAAAGCCTCGAACCTGTGTTCGAGGCTTTGAAGTGTCACTCCACAAGCGCATCATCATTGATGAGCTTCTTTGGCACACCTCTCGATGTGTTCAAGTGCATCTGTTATTGAGAATAGTACTCCATACAGGACCTAACCTGTGCTTGTATCAATTATTATCAATAATTACCTTTAACCTATCACTAGACCACTGCTCGGCTCCCTTTTTGATACACTGCAGCACTTCGTTAACGCCTAAATCGCCGCCAGCGCCCTCTTGGACGCGCTGCAAACGCGTTGAGAAGTAGCCTATAACCTGGAATTTGAAATCGGTCCATAAATACTTATTCAGACGATTTTTTTTCATAATAGCGCCTGATTTTTATTATACCATAGCAGTATTTTTTATATCTCTATAATAAAAATCAATCGCCTGTTGGGTTAGTCATCGCTAAAACTCGAGATCGACTGGACCGATTTGGCTACCCCGTTGGTCCTTGAATTATTTGTAGAAGTTTCCACTGGCAGGTGTAAAAGGTGAGCAAAATATGTTTGTGGCGGTACGAAGTTTGCCGGGTCAGCTAGTGCGAAGTATAAAACACATAGATAATTATGTCACTTTTCTATATAACGTGGGGCAATTTTGTAAGGATTGTGAACCTTCTACATCATAACTTCAAAATAAAAGGGCTGTAAGCAAGCAGTCCGCTCGCTGGCAGAGCGCTTACAACCTTTTTATCTCGTTTTCAATGCAAAAAAACGCTATGCTGGAGCAGTGCCTTAAGTCGGCAAGATGTGAAACTATGTGATCGTTTAAACTGCTACTAAGCTATGTAGCTGTGCGAGGAAGATGCTCAGCTCGAGTATGCGATGTATTGATAGTAGGAAAGTTATCCATAGCCATCTTTCCATGTAAAAAAAAACATAGCTTAACAGAGTCCGTTTCCACCAATCCTAAGCTATGTGTACTAATAAATATGATTGTAAGCCAACTTATGATTGGTGTAAGCCAACTTATGATAAACCTCCCACTAGGTGGACCGACGACATCGTCAGAGTGGCGGGGAGCCAGTGGATGCAGGTGGCGGCTTGTCGTTCTACGTGGAGGACCAAGGGGGAGGCCTTTGTTCAGCAGTGGACGTCTCTCGGCTGATGATGATGATGATGAAGCCAACTTATCATACCCACCGGAAGAGTAGGGATAGTGACATATTACGTAACCTTATCTTAAAGTGTGGGAGAGCCATGCTTCGGCAGGAATGGTGATACCACGGCCTCACAGAAAACCGACGTGAAACAACGCTTGCGTTGTGTGAGTGAGGCTACCGGAGGCCCAATTCCCCCCCTTCCCAATCTTCCCAATCCCTGATGCCTCAACAACCCTTAAATTCCTAACCCCCAAAAGGCCGACAACGCACTTGTAACACCTCTGGTGTTTCAAGTGTCCATGAGCGGCGGCGATTGCTTACCATCAGGTGATCCGTCAGCTCATTAACCGGCGGATGTTTCTTATAAGATTTAAAATACTTACCATATCAATATTCTGCGCTACAGGATGATGTGTGTGCTGCGTGAACAGATGTCGCTTGTGCAGCAGCGCGTACACGACGTTGCAGTTGGACGCCAGCTGGTGGGACACGCACGAGTTTATAATCTCCAGTAGCATGCGCAGCACCTCGTCCAGTACCGATATGTGGTCCATCTGGAATTAGGGACAAATTGTTAAAAAAATATGGTTAGTTTTCGAGGATGCCTGGATTAGTTTCGTAATCTAGAAATCAGTGAAAAAAATATGGTTAATTTTCGAGGATGCTCGATTAGTTTCGTAGTGTGATTGGAGCTCATAGACACGAGTAAAATGAGTGTCAACGAATACAGGGAACGTCGTGTAGATAATTGGGTACTATCGTCGGTCAAAAATAAATTATTACAACTTTTCAGTACAACAAAATATTCAAAAATAATCACACTCTCATTCATAAATTTCATGAACTACTTAAATTTTGAATTTTCTAGCTAAATTTCTAGAAATAAAAAGAAAAAGTATTGAATTTGACTAGTAGGAATCATGCCTATTCGGGACAAATTGTTTAAAAAAATATGGTTAATTTTCGAGGATGCCTCGATTAGTTTTGTTGTGTGATTGGGAGCTCATAATTCAATTTGGAAAGTGTTATGCAGCCAACTTATATCGCACTCGCACGATACGCAACGTCACGCCTTTTATCCCCGTAGGGGTAGGCAGAGGTTTGTTTGTTTTTTTAAAAACGTTGCCCCACACTAGGATTTTCTCCTGGGTCGTGGGTGCGTTTACAAACATACAAGTTCACATGCACATGACACCCAGACCCGAAATAACAATTTGTGGATCACAACAAAGAGTTGCTCCGTGCGGGAATCGAACCCGCTACACGTTGCACGGCAGCCGGTTGCCCAGCCACCGCGCCAACAGTGCAGTCAAATTCGGGACGGGACAAAAATATGGTTAATGTTTGAGGATGCCTCGATTAGTTTCGTAGTGTGATTGGGAGCTTATAATCACGACTGAAATGCTCATCGACAGTGAGCGTCATGTAGAATTGTAGACAATTGATTAATTTAGTAGATATTAAAAAAATATATATTCTGAAATAGAATCCAAGGCCGTTTTTTTTTACTGAAATAATATTATATATACTTACAATTTCTTCTGTCTTCTCTTCGGTTATGTGTGGGAGTTCTAAATTATTTATATCGCCACCTGGAAAACGTCAAAGAAAATCTTGGCATTGAGGTTTTAATATATATAGGGGCTTTTTTTTGCTGTGAAACTATGTGACTGTTTCTACTGATACTAAGCTATGTAGATGTGCGAGGAAGATACGCAGCTCGAGTATGCGATGTATCGATAGTAGGGAAGCCATCCATAGCACACATCTTTCCATATAAAAAACATAGCTGAGTCCGTTTCCACCAGTGCTAAGCTATGTGTACCAATGAATATGATTGGTGGAAGCCAAACGCATCCACAGCAACGTAGCATAGCACATCTCTGGTGGAAAAACACCCTCAAGAAGTATGTAAGATTTTTTAAATGGGGTAAAATCATCCAATGTCTTTTCCTGCCATGGGCGAGGCGAGAGGGAGTGTCAGACTCTTACTGACTAATTCTCGCCTGGATCTCGCCTCGCCCAAGCCTCTTACTGACTAAAAACCATGCCGTTCCTACTCCTGCTTTTCGAGCCGGAGCCCGGTAACCCGGCTAGGTAGTCCGCAGCTCCGGATCAGGAAGTATGTAAGGATGTAGGTGGCACTCTACCTATATATAGTATTTGACTGGGTTTACCTACCTTCGATCTCGCTGCAAAGCCTCGCTCTTCGTTTCGTTAACGTTTCGAATAAAGATATTAGCCTCTGCGCTACATACGGATGTAGGTTCCTGAATTCACCTGAAATAGAAAATAGAAACATTAGATGTTATAATCAACAGCATATTGGTGGCCAATGCCGACCAAAGGCTCTTGTCACATTGGTTTGAGCCGATGTTTTCCTCCACCGTTTGTCAGTGGTGTCCAAATAATGTTAGAAAGTACATAATATGTATATAACCCGGAAAAGTCACATTGGTACTTGCCGAGGTTTCGAACCTGCACCTTCACCGAGAACACCGAGGAATCCGCATCGATAACGTGAGATAAAAAGTAACCAATGTCTTATTCCAGACACCTGTTCGAAATTTCATCCCGATCTCTTCAGCCGTTTTGACGTGATTGAGAAACAAACACACCAATAGGCTAGTTTCCTACTAGTCAAATTTAATACTTTTTTCGAAACGTCAAAAACGATATTTTCTATGAACTTTGTATGAAATAGTGCATTATGACGTCATAAGTTTTTGACGTCAAATAGCAGACTTATTTCTAGAAATTTAGCTAGAAAAAATCGAAAATTAAATAGTTCATCAAATTTATGAATGAGAGTGTGATTATTTTTTAATATTTTATTGTATTGAAAAGTTGTAATAATTAATTTTTGACCGAGGATAGTACCCAATTGTCGCATTTATAATATTAAGTAATGTAAGTAAGTACGTACAGCTCATATTAGCGATGGCGGCGAGACAGTTGGTGTGCAGGTACTTGTCCCGGACGCGCACCATGTTGTAGACTAGTAGGAAACTAGCCTACTGTCGCATTTATAATACTAAGTAAGGTGAGTACGTACAGCTCATATTAGCGATGGCGGCGAGACAGTTGGTGTGCAGGTACTTGTCCCGGACGCGCACCATGTTGTAGACTAGTAGGAAACTAGCGTACTGTCGCATTTATAATACTAAGTAAGGTGAGTACGTACAGCTCATATTAGCGATGGCGGCGAGACAGTTGGTGTGCAGGTACTTGTCCCGGACGCGCACCATGTTGTAGACTAGTAGGAAACTAGCCTACTGTCGCATTTATAATACTAAGTAAGGTGAGTACGTACAGCTCATATTAGCGATGGCGGCGAGACAGTTGGTGTGCAGGTACTTGTCCCGGACGCGCACCATGTTGTAGACTAGTAGGAAACTAGCCTACTGTCGCATTTATAATACTAAGTAAGGTGAGTACGTACAGCTCATATTAGCGATGGCGGCGAGACAGTTGGTGTGCAGGTACTTGTCCCGGACGCGCACCATGTTGTAGACTAGTAGGAAACTAGCCTACTGTCGCATTTATAATACTAAGTAAGGTGAGTACGTACAGCTCATATTAGCGATGGCGGCGAGACAGTTGGTGTGCAGGTACTTGTCCCGGACGCGCACCATGTTGTAGACTAGTAGGAAACTAGCCTACTGTCGCATTTATAATACTAAGTAAGGTGAGTACGTACAGCTCATATTAGCGATGGCGGCGAGACAGTTGGTGTGCAGGTAC
This sequence comes from Spodoptera frugiperda, assembly GCF_023101765.2. Taxonomy (NCBI): domain Eukaryota; kingdom Metazoa; phylum Arthropoda; class Insecta; order Lepidoptera; family Noctuidae; genus Spodoptera; species Spodoptera frugiperda. Next base: position 6,635,993 of record NC_064233.1, read on the forward strand.
TTGTCCCGGACGCGCACCATGTTGTAGACTAGTAGGAAACTAGCCTACTGTCGCATTTATAATACTAAGTAAGGTGAGTACGTACAGCTCATATTAGCGATGGCGGCGAGACAGTTGGTGTGCAGGTACTTGTCCCGGACGCGCACCATGTTGTAGACTAGTAGGAAACTAGCCTACTGTCGCATTTATAATACTAAGTAAGGTGAGTACGTACAGCTCATATTAGCGATGGCGGCGAGACAGTTGGTGTGCAGGTACTTGTCCCGGACGCGCACCATGTTGTAGACTAGTAGGAAACTAGCCTACTGTCGCATTTATAATACTAAGTAAGGTGAGTACGTACAGCTCATATTAGCGATGGCGGCGAGACAGTTGGTGTGCAGGTACTTGTCCCGGACGCGCACCATGTTGTAGACTAGTAGGAAACTAGCCTACTGTCGCATTTATAATACTAAGTAAGGTGAGTACGTACAGCTCATATTAGCGATGGCGGCGAGACAGTTGGTGTGCAGGTACTTGTCCCGGACGCGCACCATGTTGTAGACTAGTAGGAAACTAGCCTACTGTCGCATTTATAATACTAAGTAAGGTGAGTACGTACAGCTCATATTAGCGATGGCGGCGAGACAGTTGGTGTGCAGGTACTTGTCCCGGACGCGCACCATGTTGTAGACTAGTAGGAAACTAGCCTACTGTCGCATTTATAATACTAAGTAAGGTGAGTACGTACAGCTCATATTAGCGATGGCGGCGAGACAGTTGGTGTGCAGGTACTTGTCCCGGACGCGCACCATGTTGTAGACTAGTAGGAAACTAGCCTACTGTCGCATTTATAATACTAAGTAAGGTGAGTACGTACAGCTCATATTAGCGATGGCGGCGAGACAGTTGGTGTGCAGGTACTTGTCCCGGACGCGCACCATGTTGTAGACTAGTAGGAAACTAGCCTACTGTCGCATTTATAATACTAAGTAAGGTGAGTACGTACAGCTCATATTAGCGATGGCGGCGAGACAGTTGGTGTGCAGGTACTTGTCCCGGACGCGCACCATGTTGTAGACTAGTAGGAAACTAGCCTACTGTCGCATTTATAATACTAAGTAAGGTGAGTACGTACAGCTCATATTAGCGATGGCGGCGAGACAGTTGGTGTGCAGGTACTTGTCCCGGACGCGCACCATGTTGTAGACTAGTAGGAAACTAGCCTACTGTCGCATTTATAATACTAAGTAAGGTGAGTACGTACAGCTCATATTAGCGATGGCGGCGAGACAGTTGGTGTGCAGGTACTTGTCCCGGACGCGCACCATGTTGTAGACTAGTAGGAAACTAGCCTACTGTCGCATTTATAATACTAAGTAAGGTGAGTACGTACAGCTCATATTAGCGATGGCGGCGAGACAGTTGGTGTGCAGGTACTTGTCCCGGACGCGCACCATGTTGTAGACTAGTAGGAAACTAGCCTACTGTCGCATTTATAATACTAAGTAAGGTGAGTACGTACAGCTCATATTAGCGATGGCGGCGAGACAGTTGGTGTGCAGGTACTTGTCCCGGACGCGCACCATGTTGTAGACTAGTAGGAAACTAGCCTACTGTCGCATTTATAATACTAAGTAAGGTGAGTACGTACAGCTCATATTAGCGATGGCGGCGAGACAGTTGGTGTGCAGGTACTTGTCCCGGACGCGCACCATGTTGTAGACTAGTAGGAAACTAGCCTACTGTCGCATTTATAATACTAAGTAAGGTGAGTACGTACAGCTCATATTAGCGATGGCGGCGAGACAGTTGGTGTGCAGGTACTTGTCCCGGACGCGCACCATGTTGTAGACTAGTAGGAAACTAGCCTACTGTCGCATTTATAATACTAAGTAAGGTGAGTACGTACAGCTCATATTAGCGATGGCGGCGAGACAGTTGGTGTGCAGGTACTTGTCCCGGACGCGCACCATGTTGTAGACTAGTAGGAAACTAGCCTACTGTCGCATTTATAATACTAAGTAAGGTGAGTACGTACAGCTCATATTAGCGATGGCGGCGAGACAGTTGGTGTGCAGGTACTTGTCCCGGACGCGCACCATGTTGTAGACTAGTAGGAAACTAGCCTACTGTCGCATTTATAATACTAAGTAAGGTGAGTACGTACAGCTCATATTAGCGATGGCGGCGAGACAGTTGGTGTGCAGGTACTTGTCCCGGACGCGCACCATGTTGTAGACTAGTAGGAAACTAGCCTACTGTCGCATTTATAATACTAAGTAAGGTGAGTACGTACAGCTCATATTAGCGATGGCGGCGAGACAGTTGGTGTGCAGGTACTTGTCCCGGACGCGCACCATGTTGTAGACTAGTAGGAAACTAGCCTACTGTCGCATTTATAATACTAAGTAAGGTGAGTACGTACAGCTCATATTAGCGATGGCGGCGAGACAGTTGGTGTGCAGGTACTTGTCCCGGACGCGCACCATGTTGTAGACTAGTAGGAAACTAGCCTACTGTCGCATTTATAATACTAAGTAAGGTGAGTACGTACAGCTCATATTAGCGATGGCGGCGAGACAGTTGGTGTGCAGGTACTTGTCCCGGACGCGCACCATGTTGTAGACTAGTAGGAAACTAGCCTACTGTCGCATTTATAATACTAAGTAAGGTGAGTACGTACAGCTCATATTAGCGATGGCGGCGAGACAGTTGGTGTGCAGGTACTTGTCCCGGACGCGCACCATGTTGTAGACTAGTAGGAAACTAGCCTACTGTCGCATTTATAATACTAAGTAAGGTGAGTACGTACAGCTCATATTAGCGATGGCGGCGAGACAGTTGGTGTGCAGGTACTTGTCCCGGACGCGCACCATGTTGTAGACTAGTAGGAAACTAGCCTACTGTCGCATTTATAATACTAAGTAAGGTGAGTACGTACAGCTCATATTAGCGATGGCGGCGAGACAGTTGGTGTGCAGGTACTTGTCCCGGACGCGCACCATGTTGTAGACTAGTAGGAAACTAGCCTACTGTCGCATTTATAATACTAAGTAAGGTGAGTACGTACAGCTCATATTAGCGATGGCGGCGAGACAGTTGGTGTGCAGGTACTTGTCCCGGACGCGCACCATGTTGTAGACTAGTAGGAAACTAGCCTACTGTCGCATTTATAATACTAAGTAAGGTGAGTACGTACAGCTCATATTAGCGATGGCGGCGAGACAGTTGGTGTGCAGGTACTTGTCCCGGACGCGCACCATGTTGTAGACTAGTAGGAAACTAGCCTACTGTCGCATTTATAATACTAAGTAAGGTGAGTACGTACAGCTCATATTAGCGATGGCGGCGAGACAGTTGGTGTGCAGGTACTTGTCCCGGACGCGCACCATGTTGTAGACTAGTAGGAAACTAGCCTACTGTCGCATTTATAATACTAAGTAAGGTGAGTACGTACAGCTCATATTAGCGATGGCGGCGAGACAGTTGGTGTGCAGGTACTTGTCCCGGACGCGCACCATGTTGTAGACTAGTAGGAAACTAGCCTACTGTCGCATTTATAATACTAAGTAAGGTGAGTACGTACAGCTCATATTAGCGATGGCGGCGAGACAGTTGGTGTGCAGGTACTTGTCCCGGACGCGCACCATGTTGTAGACTAGTAGGAAACTAGCCTACTGTCGCATTTATAATACTAAGTAAGGTGAGTACGTACAGCTCATATTAGCGATGGCGGCGAGACAGTTGGTGTGCAGGTACTTGTCCCGGACGCGCACCATGTTGTAGTGCAGCGCTCGCAGGACCACCAGCACCATGAGACCGCCCAGCGAGATCTCAGAGATCGCGCGCTCCGTGTACCATGCCAGGTTCTTTAGCATCTGGAAATAATAAAAACAAAACTTATAAGTTATTATTTATTTTTGATTATTTATTATCAAAAGGTACATACAGTTTTACACATTATCAAAAAATCGCCAAACTGTAAGACAGTTTGTTGGCGATAAGTATACATGCACCTAGCTTCACTGACAGACAGACTGACGGACAATTCAATTTGACTTTTCAAAAGATACAAAAACAGTAATTATGTTTCTGTGAATATCCTGTCTTCGTTGACAACCTACTATACTACGGCCGTTCAGAGCGTTTTTTCTTTTCATAATTCTTTTTAACACTAGGATTTTCTCTTGTCTCGTGGGTGCATTTACAAACATACAATTTCACATACACATGACACCCAGACCCGAAGCAACAATTCGTGGATTACACAAAGCACGAACCCGCTACACGTTGCACGGCAGCCAGTTGCCCAGCCACCGCGCAAACTATGCAGTCACTTCACTGACAGACAGACTGACGGACAATTCAATTTGACTTTTTAAAAGATACAAAAACAGTAATTATATTTCTGCGAACATTCGAACTGCGAACATTCGTTGACAACCTACTAGATACAACAAACACATTGCTGTGTACCGGCAAATAACTCATACCATTAGTCCGATTTAACAAATTTGAAAATTGAAAACTTTACGTTACGGTTAAAAGGAAGCAAGCAAAGCGGGTGAAACTGCGCCAGAGTCGAGGTTATAGGCATAAAACATCACGCTACAATTGCACGAATTTAATTTGAATATGATGGATGTTGGGCCCCTTTTAGTGACTTTAGCAAATCCTGTTTCATCTGCTGCCATCAATTTATTTAAGGTGTTCACGCGTCAGTGATATCCTGTTACTTATGCCCTAGTATACAATGTGATAGGGGTGAGACTTCAATTTTATCGACAAAAATAATAATATGGGGAGTTGAACCCCCTCCCCCTAAAAATTATGGCTATTTTAATATTTTTTTTAATGTATGTGATATTAAAGGTTGTATGCGTCGTAGAAACAAAAAAAAAACGACAAACGGTAGCTAATAACCTTGGCTAACATATTCTACTTATTCATTACATTTTTCATATGTTAGATAATGTTTTGGTGAGAAAAAACAACATCTCTGAATTATTTCTTCCGAAAATATCGCTATTTTTCAACCCCCCCCCATATTATTTTTTTGTCGATAAAATTTGATGTAGTACTCAGCCTTAACGGGTTAGAAGTCTCACGCCTATCACATTGTATAAGGTGTGGTTGTATTGCTTACTTATGACTCAACGGGGCTGGCATGTTCTAAGAATAAAAGCCGCTAAAATAAAAGATTTAAAAAAATCACGCTACAATAAAAAGAAGCCGAGCAGATCGGGTGGAAGTCGCTAGTACCAAATATACAGTGGCGACACCTGACAAGTGACAGATGACAGAGGTCGCACATAGACTATCGACGAGCAAATCAACGGATGACGTCATAATATCCTACATTGCACATGTGAAGTTTACATGCAAATTAACATGGATAGAAAATCCCAACGAACAACAGTTGGGCAGAAAGCCTGCCAGGCACGATCACCTCGCCTGGTCGGAGGATCCTCCTTTTCTTAGGGAACTTTACTCTCTGTTTTCTAATACACTTACAATTAAATGCACATTCTTGATAAGCGCGTCGTCCTCAGTGAGTATGAGCAACACTATGAGCGACATGTAGATGTGGTGGTTGCTGTTGTCGGGCGCGTTGTACAGCACTTGCAGGATCGGGACGATCTGGAAACATAACGAATTATTATTAATACATTATAATCTTTAAAAAATTAAAAATTATATAATTAAAGTGTGGTAGAGCCATGCTTCGGCACTGCTGGGCCGGCTCGACCGGATTGATACAACGGCCTCACAGAAAACCGACGTGAAACAACGCTTGCGTTGTGTTTCGTTGTGTGAGTGAGGTTACCGGAGGCCCAATTCCCCCCTTCCCAATCTTCCCCATCTCCATTCCCGAACAACAACCCTTAAATTCCTAACTCCCAAAAAACCGGTAACGCACTTGTAAAGCCTCTGGTGTTTCAAGTGTCCATGGGCGGCGGCGATTGCTTACCATCAGGTAATACGTCGGCTCGATTACCGGCATGTCTCATAAAAAAGACAGTAAAAATTTAAAAAAATACTTACGAGCAAGTCAAGCTGCGCTACGTTGGCGACGTGTCGCTTGTAGGCTGCGCAGGAGTGCAGCAGCAGGTACAGCAGTAGCGTGCAGTGCTCGCACCCCGCCGTGGCACACAGGGCGCGGTGTAACTGGGGGGTACACACATACGTTACATACTATGGGAATATCTCTAATTAATCAATACCCTTGTGGCGACACTCTGACAAGTGACAGATGACAGAAGTCACACATAGACTATCGACGAGCAAATCAACGGATGACGTCACAAATATCCTGCATCGCACATATGAAGTTTACATGCGAATAAACATGGATAGAAAATCCCAACGAACAACAGTTGGGCAGAAAGCCCGCCAGGCTGATCACCTCGCCTGGTCGGAGGATCCTCCTTTTCTTAGGGAACTTTACTCTCTGTTCCCTAAACCCTTTTTTTTGAGGGGGAAAATCATCCAATGACTTCTCCCGCCTTGGGCGAGGCGAGAGGGAGTGTCAGACTCTTACTAACTAAAAACCACCCCGTTCCTTCTCCTGCTTTTCGAGCCGGAGCCCCGGTAAAAGCTGGTAATCCGCAGCTCCGGATCAGGCATCAGCCCTACTGGGCCCCATCTGTGGTGGTCTGATGGCTCTTTGAGGCGCGCGCGAAATGCGATGCGCCGCACGCAATCAATACCCTTAGTATGAGTTTGCTTTGAAATGTGAGTGCGCTTTGATTGGTTGTTTTATTCGAGCCGGCCAAACAGAGCCTTAGAACGAATTTGCTTAACGTTCAACGAATTGGGTAGTTTCCTAGGTCAAAAATAAATTATTTTGATATTTCAATATAATAAAATATCCCAAAATAATCGTATTTTCATTCATTCATTTGACGATATACTTATTTATTTAATTTTTTTTTGCTATTTTTTGCGTAATAAGTACATATGCTATTTGACGCAAAAAAATTATGACGTCATAATTTGCAATGTCATACAAAGTTCATAGAAAAGTAACGTTTTTGACATTTCGATAAAAGTATTGAATTTGACTAGTAGGATAATAGCCTATTCTTTAAATGTAAAGCATAATAAGACTACAGAGCGCCGAACACGCTCTCCATGCGATTATTTCAAACGTAAAGGAAACTCATACTAAGGGTACAGATGAAACACTTTTTATAGAGACAGCCCCGCCACATCACAAAACTGCTGCAACTCCTGTAAGCCAGGATCTACAGTAAATACTACCATGAAAACACTGGAACGAAATATGTATATCGGAAGATTTTATTATAACTTTCGTGAAACGAATTATTATGTTATCGGCTTACTCACGTAATTATTTAACGAGGAACTCTACTGGTTACAGGCCTTTCTAGAGGCTCATATATGTACAGTAGCAACGTGGCAATCGCCGCGTCGTGTGTCGCGGAATGCTGCTCATGAATATGAGCCTCTAGCATGGCTTGAAACTAGTCGAGTTACTCGTCAAACAGTTACGTCAGTAAGCCGATAACATAATAATGAATATATCAGAAGATATTATTAGAGGAAAATCTTTTTCTATAGTAATTATTTTAATAAAAACGGTTTACTCACAGCTGCCATGTCAATTCTCGGCGGCGTCACCTGTGATCCACCGTTCGATTCCCGCTGTGGTGTAGGTGCTGACGTTTCTGAAAATTATTTAAAACTGATAGAGTATTGTAACGATTTTAGTATCGATAGCACACATTTTTATGTTAAACGGTTTTAATGAGCTCAAATCAAGCCCCCTTTTTAAGGGGGGGGGGGGGATTATCCCAATGACTTCTCTCTACTAAAAATCACCATGCTTGCGTTGTGTTTCGTTGTGTGAGTGAGGTTACCGGAGGCTCCATCCCCGCTTCTCAACCTTTCTAATTCCCGATTCCACAGCAACCCTTAAATTTCTAACCCCCAAAATGCTGGAAACGCACTTTTTCACACACGCACACGTTTCGGGCCTCTGGGTTTTTCGTGTGTCCATGGGCGGCGATTGCTTACCATCAGGTGATCCGTCTGCTCATTTACCGGCTTCAAAACCACTAGATTGATTTTAACCATTTTTTCAGTGAATGACATAGGCTATAATATATGTTATACCCGTGCGAAACCAGAGCTTGCCGCTATGTTCTTATACAAAATTTTAACGCACAGTTTTTCTGTAGTGTATTTAGTACCAGCATAGCACCCGTGCGAAGCCTGGGCAGGGCGCTAGTATACCATAAAAAAACCGTTCAATGAAAACCAAAAATAAATTACCTGCAGTATCTTCGCAGCTCAACAAGGCGTTTCTATACAAGTTATCATCGTTCATGCAATGGTTGGCCAGCGTGAGGAGTAGGAGACAGGACTGGTTGGCTACTGGGTGCTCCTTCTTCACCCTCTCCTGCAACTCTTGCCTGTCCAGTGGGGGGTGAGTGTATATCGTCTGCCGAGCCGTCGAGTTGAAGGTTATCATGTTCCATAGGCCCGCTGGAAGATGGAGGTTTTAAATTAATGCTATGGTATTTAAATAGCATAGCATAGCTCGGTTCCTATTGATCGTGGCGTGATGATTTATAGCCTATAACCTTCCTCGATAAATGCGCTATCCAACACAAAAAGAATTATTCAAATCGGGCCAGTAGTTCCTGAGATTAGCGCGTTCAAACAAACAAACAAACAAACTCTTCAGCTTTATAATCTTTATTATTATATTATATATATAATTCTTCTGTAAGTGTGTATGTCAGTCACTGAACTTCTCTTAAACAACTGGACCGATTTTGATTAAATTCTTTGTGTGTGTTCAACGGGATCTGAGAATGGTTTAGATTCACAATTTTGTCCGCTGGACAATGTTTTTTTAATTAATTTTTAATTTATTAGTAGTTGTTGATTTTGGAATGTTTTACATTTCCGAAAAATTTTCATATTAAAGACGTATTAGACAGGACAAAGTCTGTCGGGTACGCTAGTTAATTTATTAAGGTGAAGAGTTTGTTTGTTTGAACGCGCTAATCTATGGAATTACTGGTCCGAATTGTATAGTTATTTTTTTAATTATTACGTTATCGGCTTACTGAGATACAATAGCATGAGGCGAGGTGCGGGGGGGCGCGACAATCGCCGTGTCGTGTCTCGCGGAATGCTGCTCATGAATATGAGGCTCTAGCATGGCTTGAAACTAGTCAAGTTCCTCGTTAAACAGTTACGTAAGTAAGTCGATAACATAATCATTAATTTAGAATGTCTCATGAAAATTATAACCCTATAATAATTAAGGCTAATAATTTTCCTATTTATCATACGAAATATTCGGTCAAAAAAGTACCATATCTCTGTCACTCTCTCTCTAACTCTACTAACTCTTATTTCTATCTCCTTATGCTACTTACAAGCCAAGTTGATGAGCAGACTGCCCCCACCGGCATGAGCCCCGAACATGCTCGGCGGCGCGGCCAGCATGCTGGACAGGTTGTTCAGCAGTGTCTTCACCAGGAGCGGCGCGTGCATGCCGTAGCGACCTTGGAAGAGGGTTCTGAAAAGAGCGAAATTGTCAGTTATCTTCATAATAATCAGCTTGTTACCGTTGTGACTACACGGTTGGCGCGGTGGCTGGGCAACTGGCTGTCGTGTAACGCGTAGCGGGTTTGTTTAAGGGAGGGATCCAATAACTTCTCCCGCTTTGTGCGACGCGAGAGGGAGTGTGAGACTCTTAGTGTGAGGAGTGGAACTCCTTGCCGGAGTCTGTGTTTCCTGATGGGTATAACCTGGGTGTCTTATAGCCCGAGTGAATAGGTTGCTTATGGGCAGACGTGCTCCATCGTAGGCCGCATCATTACTTACCATCAGGTGAGATAGCGGCCTAACGTCGACCCATCAAATAAAAATGTTACGATTGTCCATGGTCAGGTGACCCATAAGTACGCTCGATTGCCCCTCATTCTATAAAAAAACATCGAACACGAGACCCCTTGTCCAGCAGTTGCTCTTGTGACCACTCGACCAACGAAGCAGAAAGATGTATTTACGTGCCATAATGTGCACCTCTGCCTACCTTTAGAGAATAAAAGGCGTGACGTAGCATTACCTGTATATAAGCGAGGTGTCCACCAGCCGCGTCTGCCCATGTACTCCGGCGAACATGTAGACCGACATCAGTACCAGCATGGTGTTGATGCACTCCAAGTGAAGGTAGTATGTGTTGTCCCTGGAAACATTAATGTATACTAGAGCCATGCTTCGGCTCGAGCCGTTGGCTTATATCAATAACTGGACCTTACATATTAATACATATTTCTTTTTTTACATATTTCCCTTTAAAAATTAAATAATAATAAAAGCAACTTAATCTTAAAGTACCTAAGAATGTACTAATAACTCTAAAAAATGAATACGCAAGAATAGAAACTTATAACACCCCTCTTTTTGCGTCGGGGGTTAAAAAGATTCAAGACAGCTTACAAAAACCCTTATGATTTCGGAATCGTCAGGGTTTAAGTTTAAGTGTGGGAGAGCCATGCTTCGGCACGAATGGGCCGGCTCGACCGGAGTGATACCACGGCCTCACAGAAAACCGATGTGAAACAACGCTTGCGTTGTGTGAGTGAGGTTACCGGAGGCCCAATTACTCTCTTTCACAAGTTTTCCAATCTCTGATTCCGGAACAACTCTTAAATTCATAACTTTTCATAACTTCACGCCTTTAATCCCCGAAGGGGTAGGCAGAGGTGCACGTTATGGCACATAATGCCAATGTACACCCACATTTCACAATTTATGTTGTAAGTCCCATGTAATAGGTGGTGAGCCTATTGCCATATACCGGGCACATTTCCAGACTCCGTGCTACCACTGAGAAATTTTCGAAAAACACTCTTAAATTCCTAACCCCCAAAACGCCGGTAACGCACTTGTAACGCCTCTGGTGTTTCAAGGTGTTCATGGGCGGCGGCGATTGCTAACCATCAGGTGATCCGTCTGCTCGTTTACCGGCTTATACCATAAAAAAGAAACGATGCATTTTTTTTTCATCCGTGATCATGGCGCTTGCAACAGTGCCGAAATATCGGAAACTCATTAACATTGAAAAAACATGGTAAACATCCCGTTGTAACTTCCAATTATGATGCTAAATTTGGCTTTACTCGAGCGTCGTAGGGACCTACTGAATTGAATATATGGTGATAGAAAGAAATAATAGTCTAGTGAGTTTTCCTTTCAGCTGTGGGGAAGCCACAGATCTTTAAAATGATTATGCGTTACTTTCTATCTGCTCATTTACCAGCTTATACCATAAAAATCTTCTTTGATCTTGTATTAAGTATACCGTGTGGCTGGTGAAATAGGCTTATTATTTATAGAGAGTACTCGGTACTCGATTCTCGTTAACTCGGTAAAAAAAATAGGTGCTTAATTTTTTATCGAAATGTCTCTAAAAATAAGTGAAATTGGAATAGGTCTCGATGTATGTATGTACTTATTCTGTGTTGATAGCGCGCTGCGCGACCCGTGCGTCCGCGCGGTGTCCAAGTATTCCGCAGTTAAATAAATAGATACTGGACTCTCGGTGTACTGTGTACGAAGTTGACTAAGAAGTTATTTAATATTTCATGTTTATGTTATTTAATTTCATGATATATGTTCGCATACTATCACGTCCTCATATATTGAGGCTATTTCACCAGTCACAGAGTAGATACAACAGTATTAGCAGTATTAAAAAAAGGTAATTTAAAAACTAAAAACCCGACTGCGTTTCTTTATAATATTTAAATGAAAAATCCCTAAAACAAGAAAGTTATCGTAAAATTGAAGCAGTCGGGACCCATTCTAAATATGAAGACTTAGTGAGGGCACATACTTACGGCTGGCTTTTTAGAATGGGTCCCGACTGCTTCAATTTTACGATAACTTTCTTGTTTTAGGGATTTTTCATTTCCCTCCTTCTAGCGCAGTCGGGTAAAAAAATAACTCACGTAACAGGAACATCGATAATGAGTCCTATCAAAGCGTCGATGAGCATCTCGACCCGGCTCTCAGTCCCCGCCAGTTTGGGGGAGACGGGGGCTTCCGGGGCCTCTGGGGTCACTGGGGAGGCCAGCGGTGAGGGTGAGGTCTCTTGTGATGGCTGCGAAGTACAAAAATGTTGAGTTTAGATTGGTTTGGATTAATAAAGTTGAAAAATGTGGTACATGGTTGTAAAAAGGGATTTCAGATTTTCCACCTCTTTTTAAAAGTCAAAGTATTTATGTAGGTATAGGTATGAAGAGTTCCTGCTATGTTATTTTGCTTTGGAAAGCGTAAAAAAATTACGATACGTCAAAAATTAATAAGTAACTATATGAAAGAAAATAAAATCAATTTCGCAGTAGCGATTCCGAATTATACGACGATTTCAGATAATGCCACATATCTCAAGTTAACCCGAAATTTTCATGCATGAATCTTTAAAAACGATTTCCGTTCGATCGATGTTCTGATGAAGAAATAAAACCTAACTGTTAGGATGCTTTGCCACCAGATATACGCTATGTAGTTAAGCTACAACGATATAATAGCTAAGCTATGAAACTATGTGACCATTTCTATTGATACTAAGCTGTGCAAGTAAGATGTGCTATGAAGATGCGCAGCTCGAGTATGCGACGTACCGATAGTAGGAAAGCATAGCACGCAACCGTAACTTGCCATATAAAAAATATAGCTTAGCTGAGTCTGTTTCCACCAGTGATAAGCTATGTGTACCAGTGAATATAATTGTTGGAACTTAAACAAATCCATAGCAACGTAGCGTAGCACATCTCCATTGAAAAAACACCCTCACAGTGTTACGAGTGTCCATAGGCAACTTTATTCGCCTGCTACTATCAGGCGACCAATTTGCTCTTTTACCCCTTAATCCATAAAAAATACATGATGGGAACAGCCAACTCACCGTGTTATCCTCCCTGGAGTCCACAGGTCCATTGCCAACTCTCCGTTCCGCCTGGAAGTCTAGATGCCTGCAGAGCTCATACTCCGGCACCATTTCCACCAGGTACTTGCTGACTGCTCGGATCACGAACAGAGCGTTGAACGTTTGCCACGCCAGCATCACACTATGGACAAAAAGAATACATTATCACTATCTATACTATACTAATAATATTATGAAGCTGAAGAGTTTGTTTGTTTGTTTGTCTGAACGCGCTAATCTCCAGAACTACTGGTCCGATTTGAATAATTATTTTTGTGTTGAATAGTGCATTTATCGAGGAAGGCTATAGGCTATAAAACATCACGCTATGACCACTAGGAGCCAACTAGAGAGGGTGAAACCGCGCGGAAGTAGCTAGTAATTTATAAGGCAAAACAACGTTTGCCGGGTCAGCTATATAGTATATAATATATTTTATGTGTGGGAGAGCCATGCTTCGGCACGAATGGGCCGGCTCGACCTGAGTAACACCACGACCTCACAGAAAACCGATGTAAAACAACGTGTTTCGTTGTGTGAGTGAGGTTACCGGAGCCCCAATTCCCCCCTTCCCAATCTTCCCAATCTCCGATTCTCCAACAACACTTAAATTCCTAACCACCAAAAGGCCGGCAACGCACTTGTAACGACTCTGGTGTTTCAAGTGTCCATGGGCGGCGGCGATTGCTTTCCATCAGGCGTGTTCCATTAAAAAAAACATAGTATAATTTGTACGCTTAAATCTTTTAAACTACACAACGGATTCTGATGCGGTTCGTTTTAATAGATAGAGTGATTCAAGAGGAAGGTTTATATGTATAATACATGCATAATATATCACCATTGCACAAATGCGAAGCTGGGGCGGGTCGCTAGTAAGTGATGAAATGAAGCAAAAATAGTATTAAGTATAGTCAGCTTGTCTGCCTCGTTGGTCGAGTGGTCGCAAGTGCGACTGCCGGACAAGGAGTCTCTTCGATTCCTGGGTCGAGCAAAGTACTTATTACTGGTCTTTTTACGGTTGTGCGAAAATTTCTTATTGGTAGCACGGAGTATGTAATTGTGTCCAGTATATGGCAACAGGCTCACTTCCTATTACATTACACAAATGGTGAAAAGTGGGTGTACATAGTATAGCGGCAATACGTGCTGTATTGTGCACTTCTGCCTACTCCCTGAACGAGAAAAAATTTAAATCTTGTATAAAGCGTGAACTGTGTAAACAGGCATATTATAAACTGTCAGATTATATTGAGGATAAAAATGCGTGGCAGCTTGTTGGTCCGGCTCCACTGGACACTCGCTCACACTAGACAATGCTCAAATACGATCACTAGTTACACGTTAACTTATAGTATTAATTTATTCCAATGCATTCCGATCCTGTGGCATCAAGCAGATATTTTTTTATGTGAAAGATTAAATTATACAGGGTGACTTTGAATTCGACGTATTCCTCTCGGGAGGTGATAGTACAACTAATTTCCTACAAAATTAGCCCTGAGGTCCTTGGGCGGAAAGTGGCTAGTTTCTGAGATATTCAACATTTTTGGTTTTGGTAAAAAAATCCCGAATTGATTACAAAAACTTCAATAAATAAAAAAATACTGGCTGGATTTTAGTAGTTTTAGTTTTAATCAGTTGCCAATACATCAGTTATCATTTATAAATACTAATAATGGCAGAAATATCATTCGTTTTAAAATAGCAAGTAATTTCCTATGAAATTTTGTTTTGTTTCACTAATTTGGTCAATAGATAACTGGATTTATTTCGAAAAAAATATATGACACTAAGCGTACAAACTATTAGAAAAACTTCCTTGGTTTATTAGCTACCTATAAACGTAAAATTATTTACAATATTCCCAAAAACAAATGAATTAATTGATGATAAGTAGAGTGTAAAGAGAAAAGCGCAATTTCAAAAACATCTTAATTTGCTAAATTTTGTTCAAAATGATCTTCCCTACGACGTATACTTGCTCGAACACACTTCCTTATCCCTATGACGTTCACTCTTGGGCTGAATATGCGTTTTATTTCGTAATTATAGCTAATAAACCAAGGAAGTTTTTCTAATAGTTTGTACGCTTAGTGTCATATATTTTTTTCGAAATAAATCCAGTTATCTATTGACCAAATTAGTGAAACAAAACAAAATTTCATAGGAAATTACTTGTTATTTTAAAACGAATGATATTTCTGCCATTATTAGTATTTATAAATGATAACTGATGTATTGGCAACTGATTAAAACTAAAACTACTAAAATCCAGCCAGTATTTTTTTATTTATTGAAGTTTTTGTAATCAATTCGGGATTTTTTTACCAAAACCAAAAATGTTGAATATCTCAGAAACTAGCCACTTTCCGCCCAAGGACCTCAGGGCTAATTTTGTAGGAAATTAGTTGTACTATCACCTCCCGAGAGGAATACGTCGAATTAAAAGTCACCCTGTATATTATTATTATTTGTATAGAAGCATTATTTCAAAATTGTAAGTGTACATATGTGGGCACTATGTTTGAAATAACCCGCTATTTTATTTTATATTCTTTACAAATTGGTTTTATTGTCCCATAGTTTTGACGTCGTATTGTCGTTACATTGTTCCTACATATATATACAATAGATAAATAGTGTATCAGAGAAATTGTAAAAAACTTCTTTTTTAACAGAGTAACGATGGAGTTTCTTGCTCGTTCTTCTCCATTCGAAGCTACACTTTGGAACGAGCGCCTAGCTTCACTGACAGACAGACTGACGGACAATTCAATTTGACGTTTCAAAAGTGCCTTATTTAGGCTTAATTGAAATAAATGCTTTGACTTTGACTTTAACCCTTCGGGGATAAAAAGTGTGCCGTTGCATAAACCAAAATATTTTTTTGTTTATTTGATTGAACGCGGAAAACTCCAGAAATAATAAAAGCCACAAAATACGCAAGCAAAACATTGATTTGCCGTAAACACATTAGTAAATATACCTATACAATAATATTATAATTAGAATTTCAAGAGAAGAAGGAAAAACTTCCAATTAAATGATACTAAAAGTATTAACAAAACAATTTACCTACATAACATAATAAATTTACCGTATGAGAAAACTGTAATACAAATTCATTTATTCATTGTAGATCTTAGGTAGGTACATAATACAGTTGTTTTCATAATTTTTGAGTTCAGCTGTGTTTTGCCTATTGGGCGTACAATATTAATGATAGCAGTAAAAAAAACCTTAAAACCTCTTATGACTTAATTTAAACCACATATTTGTTATCATATTGGCTGACAATATACGAAAAATGAGCGAAATAGGCCCAGTTTTTAACCCAAAAAGTGCATTATTCTCTTTGAGCTAATTTGAACACTCTTTACAAAACATAACCCTCCTTCTGGCGCAGTCGGGTAAATACGGCATTATAACAGCCGCGCCGCATGTCCGTAACATTCCTAGACAACCTACAACATTACAGCTCTTCTGTGGTCAAGGAACATGGAGCTGTTCACACAGAATTTAATACTTGATTAGTTACATTATTTATTTTGTTTGAAAATTTCATTTGTTTAATATTCGTATTTCGTTAAAATATTTAGTTGTATTACGCGTCTGTGGACGAGTACCATTGTAGTTTCATTTATGTCATATGGGTGATCTCCATACTGTATATAATACGGTAGTTTACTACTGGTCAAAAATACTTTTGTCGAAATGTTAAAAACGTAATTTTTCTATGAATTTTGTAGGAGATCGCAACTTATATTTTTTATTTTGCGTCAAATAGCATACTTACTCTCTAAAATTAGTAAAAACAATTAAATAAATAAGTAAGTATATCATCAAATTAATGAATGAAAGTACGATTATTTTGGCATATTTTATCCTATTAAAACGTCAAAATAATTTATTTTTGATCTAGGAAACTACCCAATTATTCTACAAAATAAAACCGGATAAAAAGTGTTCAGGAAATTGCACCGGATGATTAGGTTTAAACTATACGTTTACCATTGAGGGAAACGGATCGCTAATAATTCGTCCGGGGTTTTTACCGGTGCTAGTACGCAGTTACTACATTCTGTACCATTTTTATTTTTTTGAGGAGGAAAAGTCATTCAATGACTTCTCTCGCCATGAGCGAGGCGAGAGGGAGTGTCAGACTCTTACTGACTAAAAACCACCCGTTCCTACTCCTGCTTTTCGAGCCGGAGCCCCGGTAAACCCGCTAGGTATTCCGCAACTCCCCAGGGATGTGCCGTAACAGGCGTTGCACCATAGGGGCTCCGGAGCAGGTCTAATAAGAGGACTCGGTGCCCCTTATCGGTGCTGAAGGTGGCCACCGGGGTGGTTTTAGTGAGGTAAAAATTCCACACTCCCTAGTCTTTCTCCCCAAAAAGCTAGGCGCATTTTGAAGGTATCCCCCCGTCATCAAAAAAAAAAAGGTATTTCGCAGCTCCGGATCAGGTATCAACCCTACTGGGTGGCCTATCTGTGGTGGTCTGATGGCTTTTTGAGGCGCGCGCGGAACAACGCGCCTGAGGAGCCCTTGCACAATTTTCCTTCCCATTGTACAAATGAATCATATTTACTTGATTTCATTTAAATCGAGTTAACTAATAAAATAATAGTCACTAAACAAGTTATTGTCATCACAAGCGGTTGTGTTAACTGGCCCAGCCATGAAGATCATTTGTTTTTTATACATTGTAATACTATATTTAACAATTTGTGCAGCATATTACAATAAAAGGCGTGAGTTTTATACACAAACCATTTTTTTTTTATACCACGACGGTGGCAAGAAGGCACACGGCCCACCTGATGGTAAGCGGTTACCGTGGCCTATGAACGCTTGCAACGCTTGGGGCATGCACTTTTAAGAAACCTATTTACTTTTTCTTCTAAAATAACCCCATAGGGACATCCATAAATTACGTCACAAAAATTTCATGATTTTTGACCCCCTCCCCCGTCCGTGTCACAATTGGTCACATTTGTGAGACCTCCCCCTACCTAGTGACGTAACATTTAATAATCTTACATCTAGATTTTTTTTATTTTTGTTATTTAGTCCATCAGTCAGGTTATAAAAAATATTAGTCACGTATTTTTAATTTGTCATATAAGATAAAACAACAACTTAGATAAAACGAATCGAAGTTTAGGAATGGGAGCATAATACGTCATTTCTATGTATAAAACCTAGAAGTGACATTTCATTCAATTCCGCGGAATTCAATGTACCCTTATTTTTTTTTTTTTTTGAGTGCGGAAACTCATCCAATGACTTCACCCGCCTTGGGCGAGGCGAGAGGGAGTGTCAGACTCTTACTGACTAAAACCACCCCGTTCCTACTCCTGCTTGTCGAGCCGGAGCCCCGGTAACCCGCTAGGTAGTCCGCAGCTCAGGGCTGTCCGCAACTCCGGTTACCCTTACATCTTAACAATTTTATGTTATTTTGTTATTCAGTTTTATTCACAAATCGTTTTAATCGGAAATAGTTTTAGCGGAAAATTGTAATAAGCGCCATCTACGGATCCACATTTTAAATGTATTTTTTCTTATTACAGATAAACACATCAGTAGGAAGTCTTGGAAAGAGATATACTGCAGCTACCATCCAGAAATGTGCTCATATAATACAAGAGGATCTTTGTTCCTACATTATTAAGGATGCTTTTCCAACAGAGATGTGTAGCTATGCTGCGAGGATGTAATAGCTAAGCTGTGAAACTATATAACCGTTGGCACTGATACTAAGCTATGTAACTGTGCGGGGAAGATGTGCTATGAAGATGCAAAGTAGCTGTTGTAGGTACTCTACTCTGCGTACCTACATAGTTATGTAGGTACGCAGAGTAGAGTGGTCTAACTGCAGCTACTTTGCATCTTCATAGCACACATCCAAAGAACACATCTATAACGCACATCCATAGCACGCATCCATAGCACAAATCCATAGCACACATCCAAAGAACACATCTATACCGCACATCCATAGCACACATCCATAAAACACATCTATACCGCACATCCATAGCACGCATCCATAGCACGCATCTATAGCACACATCCATAGAACACATCTTTAGCACACATCCATAGAACACATCTATAGCGCACATCCATAGCACGCATCCATAAAACACATATATAGAACATATCTTTAGCACACATCCATAGCACACATCTTTAGCACACATCCATAGAACACATCCATATAAAAACATATCTTAGATAAATCCGTTTCCACCAGGGCTTTAGAGTTGTATTAGGGGGTTTTTCCTCCAGGGATGTGCTATGATATTATATGATATTACTGTGGATGCGTTTGGCATTAAATAAACATATTATACGTTAAATTAAATCATGTGTTTTATTATTATCTATTATTAAGTGTGGGAGAGGCATGCTTCGGCACGAATGGGTCGCCTCGACCGGAGTAATACCACGGCCTCACAGAAAACCGACGTGAAACAACGCTTTCATTGTGTTTCGTAACGCTTCTTCAAGTGTCCTCGGGCGGCGGTGATTGCTTATTATCAGGTGATCCATCTGCTCGTTTATCAGCTTATTCCATAAAAAAAGATAGTGAGAATACTTGAGGTCCAATTATTCCCCATCAAATTCTTCCAATCCTCAATTCCCTACCTTCAAGAGGCTGACAACTTACTTTCTTTTTATGGTATAAGCCGGTCAACGAGCAGACGGATCCTAATGGCAAGCTATCGCCGGCGCCCATGGACACCCGCAACACCAGAGGCGTTACAAGTGTGTAATATTATGATGCTACCATAACAATATATTCTATTACATGAATAAAAATTTTATAATATTAAAATCATGTGTTTTATTACCTATAATACTGATAACTGTTTTTACGTTAAAGTCAAAGTCAAATAATTTATTCCAATTAAACTATAAATAGGAATAATTTCAACCGTGAGACATACTAAATTAACTAAAAATCACGGTTTACTCATTTAAATAAATGGAGAAAATCTCTACTAGTTTCGAGTCACAGAAGGATTCTTCTTCATGAGAAGCGTGCGCAGATGAAAAGTCCAGACTCGTTAATATAAATAGGTACTTTTGAAATGTCAACAAATAAAGAAATAAATAATAGTCTGTCTGTCTGTCTGTCCATTAGTGAAGCTAGAGCCTCGTTCCAAAATGGATCACGCCTGCAAACGAGCAGACGTATCACCTGATAGTAAGCAATCGCCGCCGCCCATGGACACTTGAAACACCAGAGGCGCTACAAGTGCGTTGCCGGCCTCTTGGGGGTTAGGAATTTAAGGGTTGTTGGGGAATCGGGGATTGGGAAGATTGGGAAGGGGAGAATCGTTCCTCCGGTAATCACACTCACACAACGAAACACAAGGCAAGCGTTGTTTCACGTCGGTTTTCGGTGAAGCCGTGGAATCACTCCGGTCGAGCCGGCCCATTCTTGCCGAAGCGTGGCTCTCCACACGCAAAACAAAACTATCTCTCCTCAAAAAAAGACATATAAATGTGATGGAAGCTAAAGAAATATCACAAAGGTCACAGTTAGGTGTCGCTCAATGGTTTCTCCCCATAGTAGTTTCAACTTTACATAAGGAACTACATACATTTACTTCATTATGTATCAATAACAACAATATACGTCTTGTATATCCTCATACTAATTGCTAGTTTTCATTTAAATAGCACATGTTTCTAGTACATTAGTCACTGTACAAGTTTCTAGCATCATGAGCGGTTGTACATTACCTCGTCTGACCATGAAGATACTTTGTTTCCTATACTTTCTGCTGTTGTGCTTGACAATAAGCACAGCTCAAATTGACATCAGGAAAAGGCCAAACGAAGGTAAAGTTTTGTTTAAATCATTTAATATTCATAAGTTTTTAAACTGATTTGGTCACTAACACTAACATTAGAACTTAAGACGGGATATTTACCATAATGATCGAAATATCGGAAAAGCATAGACGTTAATAAACATGGTAAATATCCTGTATTAAGTTCTAATGTTAAATATTTAGTTCTTAAATACTGGCCCCAGTTTTTAAGTGTGGGAGAGCCATGCTTCGGCACGAATGGGCCGGTTCGACCGGAGTGATACCACGGCTTCACAGAAAACCGTGAAACAACGTTTGCGTTGTGTGAGTGAGACTATCGGAGGCCCAATTACCCACCTTTCCAATCTTCCTAATCCCCGCTTCCCCAACGATGGTTAAATTAACCCCCAGTTAAAGTTGAGCCGACCCATTGGTGCCGACACATGGCTCTCCCACACTGATTACTTATTGATAAAATAATAAATGATGAATACAAGGCGAATATGAGTGGGACCGTCGGTAGAGGGCGCCTCAGACGGAAATATAGCGACCAGATTGGCGATATATTAAATAAGGGCCAAATTAAAAGTACCTTTAACCGACGAGCATGCATGAAGACTGTTGATGAAGCGAAAGAAGTGTGTAAGAATCGTAGCAATTGGCGTACCATTGTCTCTGCCTACCCCCATGGGAGGCAGGCGTGAGGTTATGTATGTATGTATGTATGTATCAATGATGATATTAATTAACTTTAAAAGAGACTATGACCTCTGAGTTTGTTTCGGCATTTCTTCTCAGAGTAGTCCGATAGAAAATGCCGGCCTCATCTAGCTATTTGAAATATTGACGTGTAAAGGTGTTATTTTATGACCTATTTACAGAAATAAATATCATTTATCATTATAACATTTATAAATATACCTACATTTTATTTTACAGACAAATATCCGCATGCGAAGACCGCGAGGGAAATATTATGCAGCTACTATCCCAATCAATGCCAATGACAAACACAACATTGTAATGAAGTAAATTAAGAGAAGAAAGAGAAAGAAGAAGAAACTAAGACATCGTTAGCGAACAAGCGAGCAAGAATGGCAGAGAAGAGAGAAGAGCACATCACACTCAAAATCATTTAACTATAAAAATCACGGTTTACACACGTAAATTAATGGTGAAAAACGCTACTAGTTTCGAGTCACAAAGGGACTCTCCTCCGTCCATTACCGTCATCATTCAACGCATTTGTAACGCCACTGGTGTTTCAAGTGTCCATGGGCAGCGGCGATTGCTTACCATCAGGTGATCCGTCTGCTCGTTTGCCGGCTTATTCCATAAAACAAAAACATGAGCAGCGTGCGCAGACGCGGCGATGTCGCGCAGCTAATTGTAACCTATATTCTTCGGGACGTAACTTGGCAATTTTTTTTTAAATATTAAGAAAGTTCCGCCAATCGCACAGGGATTGATCCTCACAAGCATCGTGCGCAGACGCGGCGTTGCGCTGACTATTGAACGTCCGCGTCCGCGTATTTTTAGTTAATAAAGTAATTTTCTTGAAAAAAAAATTTATAACAAAATCTTGCCAAGTTATCTGCCAACCTTTATACTACCTGTGACTTGGAAACTAGTATAGCTTTTCTCCATTTATTTACGTACGTAAGCCGTGATTTTTAGTTAATTTAATATGTCTCACGATAGGTACGGTATTATAAAAACGTATAAAAATAATTTATTTCAAATAGACCAGGAAGGCACTTTAGAATATCAAAATAAAATATTAAAAAAATGTACAGACGAATTGGAAACCTCATTCTTTCTGGATAGTTGATTTGCGAAAATAAACAATAATTTTATTACGAACAATCTGTAGTTTTACTGTTACCCGTATACAATGTGATAGGGGCGAGACTTCTAACCCGTTAAGGCTGAGTTCTACACCTAATTTTATCGACAAAAGTCAGGGGTCGAAGTGGTCGAATCCCCTCCCCCTAAAAGTTATGGCTATTTTAATATTTTTTTTACTTTATTTAATATCAAAGGTTGTATGCGTCGTAGAAACAAAAAAAACGACTAACGGTACCTAATAACCTTGGCTAACTAATTCATTACTTTTTTCATATGTTTGATAATGTCTTGGTGAACAAAAAAAATCATTTGTGATTGCTTATTTTTACCGAAAGATTGAGAGTACACATTATTAACTTGCAGTTACGTTACCACAACTGCTTAATGCTAGTGGTGGTAGTGTTTCCATATTATTGTTTTTGTCGATAAATGCCGTTGTACAATGTAGTACTCAGCCTTAACGGGTTACTTAAGGCCACTAAAATGTATACAATTCTGTAATAAATTTCGAGCTAATCGCCTTGTTTCTAAAGACTAAAATGGGCCGGCTATACCAATTGAGATGAAAGTCAAAGTCAAGGTCAAAGTCAAAACCGTCAAAGTCAAAATTATTTATTTCAATTGTGACCAGGAAGGCACTTTACCGGAACGTCAAAGCAAATATAATAATATTAATAACGTCAGTCTGTCGGTCAGTCCTCTAGTGAAGCTATTTGCTCGTTCCAAAGTGTAGATTCCTTTGGAGAAGATCGAGCAAGAAATTTCATAGGTTACTCTTTTCCAATCAGATTCACAATACAATTCATGGTTACATTGTTTCGATTGCTTCAACTATGTGAGAACAATGTAAAACTAATATTTAGTCAAAGTGATAGAAAAAGAAAGTAACCCTGAGGACAACAATCTTAATGCAGTCTGGAGCTGACCAGTCCCAGTTGACAGCGCCCGTTCACGAACATGACACGTACACCAGCACCGCCCAACTCAACCATGTTGCAGGGAATCGAGCGATCCAATGCCCGTGCCACCGCCAATGAGACCTTTGAGTGAGCATGACAACTCCAAGCTGACACAAGTGCATTCTACTAGTCTAATACAGTTTTAGCTAATTACAGGGCTCTCACATTTACAATGATTATATCTAATTTAACAGAACAAATTGAAATAACATGGTTTTATTATTACATTATTGGAATTACTTTATTTTTTCGTTACCCTGTGGAGCTGGACCAGCCTGCCTCCAAGCATTTTTATCCTCTATATAATCATTCAATTTGTAGTATGCTAATCTACACATCGTTTTTTTAATACATAATTTAAATTGTCTTTCATTTAGGTGTTTTATTTCCTCTGGAATAAGGTAAGGAATAAGATAAGTGTTTGCTGTTATCAAATCTCAGTTTGCATTTTGACCCCAAGTATATATTCGTGTTTTTTCCTCAAACCGAAAAAGGTTTATACAGAGTGTCCGGTAAGTCGACGTCCAAACCGCACCAAATGATTGGCAAGGTTCCAACTGTTATCAGAAAAATACAAAAAAATCCAAGTCCTACTAGTTTTTAAATTACAGTGACTTATGTGTTACCCACGAAATAGTACACCCTGTGCCAGTCTTTTGACTCTTGTTGCTACAAATCTTTATTTTTTCGTCTGTATTTTTGTTTACGTTATTCTGAATAGTGCTTCAGTAATATGGAATGATACATTCTGAGCCAAAGCCTGGTTTAGTTAGGAAAAGGATATCATTTTTAAACGAACCAAGTACTCTAGATAAAATTTTCACCTTACTTTAAGTGACTGTACTGAATAAATTATGTATGGCGCTAGTAGTGGCAAATTTCACCAAAGTTGGCGATATTTAATAAGGATTCTAAAATGGTATACTACTTTGCACATTTCATAAATTAAGCAAAAAAAAAAAAATTTTTTTCAACAAAACTTCGATCAATTTATTTGGCTTTACTAAAATTTCAGTATATCCTGTACATTGGACACGCTGTATATTGTATAATATACAAGTATTAAATAAATCATAATTATTTATATCATATCAGCCGCAAGACGTCCGCTGCCGACGGAGAGAGAGAATATCTCGGAAAGCAAATAGTCATGAAGGTTTTTCTATTGTTGTTATTCTTCGTTGCTATAGTAACAACCACTATGAGCCATCCACGGATGTGGAGATCGTGGGGAAAACGTAAGTGTTTACTACTTTATTATTAGGCTAAGCCCACGCTACTTGCGGGCCTGCGGACGGCGAGCAAGGGTAGCTCGCCGCCCGACCAGAACCAGACCCGTGCCCGTGCCGTACCTAGCGGGTTTACCGGGGCTCCGGTTCGACAGGCAGCAGTAGGAACGGGGTGGTTTTTAATCAGTAAGAGTCTGGCACTCCCTCTCTCCTCGCCCTGGCAAGAGTAGTTTTGTATGATTTTCCCCCCTCAAAAAAAAGCCCACGCTACTGTTTCAGCGATCGGGTAACCGAAACCGCCATTATTTTCAACCTTTAATTTCATCAATTAGTTTTTAAGTAATGCTAGCTTCTACCCGCGGCTTGTCCGTGTTCCCGTGGGGGTAAAAAATATCCTATGTGTTAATTCCAGACTATAATTTACCCCTGTTCCAAATGTCATCCCAATCCCTTCAGCCGTTTTGACGTGATTGTGTAACAAACATACTCACAAAGTTTCGCATTTATAATACGAATATTAGTTAGATGTACAGAGTTTCGCAACATTTCACACCAGAGGCATTAATTACAATTGCGTTGCGGGCCTTTTGGGGATTAGGAATTTGCTGTTGGGGAATCGGGGATTGGGAAGATTGGAAAGGGGATAATTGGGCCTCCGGTAACCTCACTCACATAACGCAAGCGTTGTTCCACGGCGGTTTTCTGTGAGGCCGTGGTATCACTCCGGTCGAACCGACCTATTCGTGCCGAAGCATGGCCCTCCCACACTTAAAACTCCTTTGTGGAGTAGTTATATTCTAGCAATGGACTCTAATAGGTTGTTGATAATGATTTAATTAAAACTGTTTTTTTTTTTACAGCTCCAACCGCACCAACCGCAACTATAATCATCATAAACCCTACTAAACAAAAGGAGGTTCCTGTAATGTTCTCATTATCAAAAATCTTCAACTCTTACAACCAAATCAAACCTAAACCCCCACCGACAAAAGATAAAATAAAATTACATGATAAAATTATGAAGCAAAATATGGTATAGCCAGCGCCCGCAGTTCTATCTACAACTTTCTGAATTACTTTATTACTATATTACATTTGAACGGGTTAGAAGTCCCACCCCTATCACATTGTATATATAAAGATAAGTTTTTGTGTATGTGTATGTTTTTATAATCCTTGTATCTGTGTGCATGTCTACTGTCGAATAAATGCTTTTTCTTACTTTCAATATGTCGATAACGTATCGTATCAAGTGCACGGTTTCTAGACAACATAACAAACAATACGGGAAGGGTTTTTTAAACTCATGTTTTTATGGTACCAAGTTATGATTTTTTCTAATCGTGGCGCCGCGCGAGTCACAATAAGGTAGACAGGTACTAGGCGATCAGATTGACAGAAGAAATGTTTTGTAAATATTAGCGAGTGATCCCTGTAGTGTTGTGACACGTTTGTATGACTTATTCGTCAACTCGGCCGCAATAAACTCGACCGCGCGGTCGAGTTTATTGGAGAGTTGGGAAGATTTAAATCTACCTAATATTTCATTGTGCATCTCGACCGTAGGAACATTCACTATGCGGTCGAGTCGACCCGGCTAATTTTTGTGTTTTATTTTTATTCGTCATCTCGACCGAATACAAAATGTACATTTGAGTAGAAAATGTTTAAGGCATATCATGGAAAGATTTATTTTGTTAGACCGATTAAATTGCGTGCTGTGCTAACACAAACATCGTAGATGTTTCATTAGAATCACCCTTTAGTTTTGTAAAATGTAGCATTTTAATCATGCCCTTACATATATCCTGATTAGTCAAAATAGTTTTTTCTCTTGGAATTTTTATCGGTGGAAAGAAATGAACCTAATACTCAACTGAGCAATGCCTGATTAAAAAACATCTTTTTATCCGTCCTTAATTCTAATTTTAAGTTATTTTATATTATATAATATACCCAGAAGAACAAAAATTTAATTAGAAACGAAACACTTTTGTATATCACTGTACAATAATGCCTCATATTTTCAATGTCGGTCGAGTTGACGAATAAAAGATACGAATAAATAGCTTCATCAACTCGACCACGTGAATCGGCCGAGATGCATAATAAAAAAATAATTAATGTTTGAATTTCCCGACTCGACCGCGCGGTCGAGTTTATTGCGGCCGAGTTGACGAATAAGTCGTTTTTATGATTTGAAATCAAGAACCATGCGATATCAATTATTTGGTACTATTTTTTTTAAACGTATTTAAACTGAAACTTTGTCTAGAGATTCTGTTCAACCTGTATTCATCAGGGCTTCTTGATGTATATGGGTATTTTGTTACACGTTGTATAGATGTTCACAGATGGGGCCCAGTAGGGCTGATGTTTAATCCGGAGCTGCGGACTACCTAGCGGGTTTACCGGGGCTCCGGCTCGACAACCAGGAGTAGGAACGGGGTGGTTTTTAGTCAGTGAGAGTCTGACATTGCTTTTCGCTTTGGCCTGGCGAGAGAAGTCATTGGATGATTTCCCCCCCTGAAAAAAAAGTATATAGATGTTCTTGTTTTCAAGAACTGTCTACACCTTCATTATTCTTTTTAACGGGGTAAAATCATCAGATTACTTCTCCCGCCTTGAGCACGGCCAAAGGGAGTGTTTCTTTTACTATACATACGACTATTTTTTAAAAAGCCTAACCTCATTTAAGCCACCCAGATTACAAAAAAAAAACATTAAGTTTTCATAAAGCAGTAATAACAATTAAAAAAAAACTATCGATATCGATAAATCGTCTGGTTTATACCCACACTATTACTATTGTATGACCACAAAACATACGTACGTATGAAAAACATCACTTAAAGCCACTACAAGGTACACAATTCTGTAATGCATTTCCAAGCTAATCGCCTTAGTTTTAAAGACTAAAATCGAATTTATAATTGAGGCTAACTTGACGTGCGGGGCTGTTATCAAATCTCAGTTTGCATTTTGACCCCAAGTAGATACTAGATTTCTTTTTCAAACCGTTTGTGCAGAGGTCTATATATTGTATATACAAGTATTAAATAAATCATAATTATTTATATCATATCAGCCGCAAGACGTCCGCTGCCGACGGAGAGAGAGAATATCTCGGAAAGCAAATAGTCATGAAGGTTTTTCTATTGTTGTTATTCTTCGTTGCTATAGTAACAACCACCATGAGCCATCCACGGATGTGGAGATCGTGGGGAAAACGTAAGTGTTTACTACTTTATTATTAGGCTAAGCCTAAGATTATTTTAAAATATTAGACACGTATGTTTTATTTTCGTACAGAAACATTGATTTCAAATTTTAAGTGTGGAAAAGCCATGCTTCGGCACGAATGGGCCGGCTCGACTGGAGTGATACCACGGCCTCACAGAAAACCGACGTGAAACAACGCTCGTGTTGTGTTTCGGTGTTCGATTGAGGTTACCGGAGGCCCAATTCCCCCCTTCCCAATCTTCCCCATCCCCATTCCCGAACCGAACCCTTAAATTCGTAACTCCCAAAAAGCCGGTAACGCACTTGTAAAGCCTCTGGTGTTTCAAGTTTCCATGGGCGGCGGCGATTGCTTACCATCAGGTAATACGTCTGCTCGATTACCGGCATGTTTCATAAAAAAAAAAATAACATGTGACGTTACTTTTGGTTACGTTTTATACCTAGTTAGCTTCCATTCCTAAACTTTGAAACGTTTTATCTAAGTATTGTTATCTTATATGACAAATAAAAAAATACGTATCTAATATTATGTATTTCATAACCTAACTGACGGACTAAATAGATTTTGAATTTTCATATCCCGTCATCATCTCTATTGTGGGGTCGGCATACCCCAGCGATGGACTGTAAAGGTTTGTTGATGTAATGATGATGACGTAATTAAAATTGTTTTTTTTTACAGTACCAGTTGCACCAGCCGCATCAGGATATACTACAGTACCGTCCGCAGACAGATTCATGCCAGCATCATCAATCTACAGATCTTACAACCGAGTAGTACGTAGTAGATAAAATTACGAAGCAATATATGGTGAAACCAGCAGCCGCAATTCTTTATACAAATTTCTGAATTTTTTTGTTACAATTATACTATCTACACTAGCTACTTTCACCCGCTCTGCTTGGCCCCTATTGGTCATAGCGTGATGTTTTATAGTGTCGGCGCATCACATACGCCTGTAGACGACACGGGCGGACGACACCGGGGAAGCGCGGGGTCGCGGTACTTAACGCGGCAGCGCTCGCGCCACGGCGCGGCCACTAAGCTCTCAGTCGCGTTAGACTTCGGGCATTTCATAGTTCCAATACTAAATATTTGTAATTACGGAATTAAACCTATTTTATACAGTCCACTCGCTTTATTAAGTCCCAACCGAGCCATCATATAGCCTAAAGCATTCCTCGATAAATGCACTATTCAACACAAAAAAGAATTATTCAAAACGGACCAGTAGTTCCGGAGATTAGCGTGTTTAAACAAACGAAGAAACTCTTCAGCTTTATAATATTAGTATAGATTTGGGAACAAAGAAACGGAGCCGATAGCGTTTTTATTTTTCATATTAAAGAACCCTATATAATTTCAAAAAACATATTTTCTTTTATGGTATAAGCCGGTAAACGAGCAGACGAATCACCTGATGGTAAACAATCGCCGCCGCCCATGGACATTTGAAACACCAGAGGCGTTACTAGTGCGTTGCCGGACTTTTGGGGGTTAGGAATTTAAGGGTTGTTGGGGAATTTGAGATTGGGAAGATAGAAACACCAGAGATGTTACAAGTGATTATAGTCACACAAAGAGTTGCTCTGTGCGGGAATCGAACCCGCTACCCGTAGCGCGGCAGCCAGTTGCCGAGCCACCTTGCAGTCTAAATAGCGCCTGCTGTAGACTTCTTAGCAAATAACAAAATTATTGAACAAATATTTATTAAGGATACTTAATTTATAAATTGTAACCTAAACAATGTAAATCATAAACTGAATATACTAAACATATTAAATATAATATATACCTACCTACAAATTGTTTGATTTCATAGAATTTGTTTATATGGAACGTCACGCCTTTTTTCCCCGAAGCGGTAGGCAGAGGTGCACATTACGGCACGTAATGCCACTATATAATGTACACCCACTTTTCACCATTTGTGTTATAAATCCCATGCAATGGAGGGTGAGCCTATTGCCATATACTGGGCACATTTCCAGACTCCGTGCTACTACTGAGAAACTTTCGAAAAACCGAAAAAAGCCCAGCAATACTTCGCCCGACCCGGGAATCGAATCCGAGACCCCTTGCCCGGCAGTCGCACTTGCAACCACTAGGCCACCGAGACAGTAGGCAGAGGTCTGCGTTATTCGTTATTTCCAGACCAGGTTTTCGAAAATTTATTAGTTCTAGCACGGAGTTTTAAAGAGATAAGAAGTGCAAACAAATTGCAACACAATGATGACAGTGTTTGAAAGTGTGGGAGAGCCATGCTTCGGCACGAACGGGCCGGCTCGACCGGAGTGACACCACGGCCTCACAGAAAACAAACGTGAAACAATGTTTGCGTTGTGTGAGTGAGGTTACCGGAGGCCCAATATCCCCCTTCTTAATCTTCCCAATCCCCGATACAACCCTTAAAGTCCTAACCCCCAAAAGGCCGGCAACGCACTTGTAACGCCGAAGCATGGCTCTCGCACATTATAAAATAGTTGCTCTTATCTACAACTGACTGAACTAATCTAAGTACCTAATGCTTGTTTGTTATACGTTAAGGCTATTGACATACCCGTGCGTTCCGCGCGCATCTCAAAGAGCCATCAGACCACCACAGATGGGGCCCAGTAGGGCAGATACCTGATCCGGAGCTGCGGACTACCTAGCGGGTTTACCGGAGCTCCGACTCGAAAAGCAAGATTAGGAACGGGGTGGTTTTTAGTCAGTAAGAGTCTGACACTCCCTCTCGCCTCGTCCAAGGCAAGAGAAGTAATTGGATGATTTTCAACGCTCAAAAAAAAAAGGATTTGCATCCTCCTTTAAAATATCGATATACCGACATATCGAAAGCATTTCACCACACTTCGATAAAACGACAAAACATGTATGATTTAAACCAATCAGCAATTCAAGTTACACTATACGTAATTGATTTTCAAGCTTCTATCTTAGTTTATAAAGTCGAGATTCAAATTGACAGTTGTTATAGCTTGATATGCTGTCATCTACGTTTCAATTTGAACTTTACTGACCTTAGAAGATACCGGGTGATTCCCTCAGCCCGATGTCAATACTACTGCGAAATATCGTTTAAAACGGACACTCTATCATCACCATATCAGTCAGAAGACGTCCACTGACGGACAAAAACATTGTCCTATTTCATTAAACTTAAACAATGAAGATTTTTCTATTACTGTTATTGGTCGTTGCCATAGTAACCGGGGCCTCGGGTAAACTAGTGCTTTCGAAGAAGCGTGAGTATTTTTTTTTTGTTTTTTACATAATATGTAGAATAGAATCAGGCGTTGTCAAAGTCAAAGTCAAAATTATTTATTTAATAAGATATAATAATATTTATAACGTCTATCTGTCGGTCAGTCCTCTAGTTGCTCTATTTGCTCGTTCCAAAGTGTAGATTCCTATGGAGAAGAACGAGCAAGAAACTCCATAGGTTACTCTTTTCCAATCAGATTCACAATACAATTCTTGGTTACATTGTTTCGATTGCTTCAACTATGTGAGAACAATGTAAAACTAATATTCAGTCAAAGTGATAAAAAAAGAAACCATTGCTTTGCAGAAATCCATACTACACTAACAATACAATAGATTTTTAGGTTTTAATTGACTGCACGGTTGGTGCGGTAGCTGGGCAACTGGCTGCCGCGCAACGGGTAGCGGGTTCGATTCCCGCACGGAGCAACTCTTTGTGTGATCCACAAATTGTTGTTTCGGGTCTGGGTGTCATGTGTATGTGAACTTGTATGTTTGAAAACGCACCCACGACACAGGAGAAAATCCAAATGTGGGGCAACGTTTTTTTTAAAAAAAAAATCCGCTTATACATGTATTTTTTATTATACCCTGCCCGCAATTAAATGCTCATGCAGCAGAGGTGCAACATAAAACACACACATAACATGCAATATACCACTCGACATATGTTTCGCTCCTCCACGGAGCATCCTCAGGAGGTGTTGTAAAAAAATTCTCACACCTAAAAATATAAAATGTAAACTTAAGGGATATTACCTAAGTACTATCTAAGCAAAATTATTGTACCTACCTCCATATTGCAACATTTAACTCATAGCACGGACCTAAACCTTAGTGGTTTTTTGGTTGCTATTTGTTATTTATTGTATTATTGTTTTGTGGCTAATATATTATATATTATATATATTATATAATATTATAAAGCTCCCGCAGCTCGAAATCGATTTACGGCGAAATTTGAACTGCGGGAGCCCCCGAGTTTAGGCTAATTTTCTTTGTTAGATATCGTATCGTCACGCCTTTTATCCCAGAAGGGGTAGGCAGAGGTGCACAATACGACACGTAATGCCACTGTACAATGTAACATCTAATACCTTTAAACGAGCAATTCTTGTATATATGTATATATAGAATCAAGATCTCGGAAACGGCTCCAACGATTTTCTTGAAAGTTACAGATTAGGGGTTTTTCGGGTAAAAAAATCGATTTATTTAGGTTCCAGGTCCAAGAAAAGCTCGGTTCCTAAGATACAGGCAATAAGTTAATAATAAATTTTCTTCATAACCGACGACTAACGCCATCTATTGATGAATCGGAAAAATCGAACTTTATTCATATTTCTTCAGTATGCAATTCATACTAAATATAATTTTCAAAAATCGCTACGGAGCGAAGCTCGGTCGACCAGGTATTGACTATCTTACGACTATAATAACTTAATAAAATATTATGAAAGTATAACATCACCGTACAGTATTGCAGCGTAGAATCAAGTAATCAGCATGGTACTTACCTGTAAACAAACAAAGAACACATTAATTTTAATTCATACAATAAAATAGCGGTAATAGAACACAATATAATGGCACGCTATTTAATCCCTGAATAAGTAGACAGAGTAGAAGATATTTATAAAATAACGCCCACTTTTCATCAGATATACGCAACGTCACGCCTTTTATTCCCGAAGAGGTAGGCAGAGGTGCACTTGCACATTACGGCACTTAATGCCACTGCACAATGTACACCCACTTTCACCATTTGTGTTATAAGTTCCATGTAATAGGGGACGAGCTTTTTGCCATATACTGGGTACAAATCTAGACTCTGTGCTACTACTGAGAAATTTTCGAAAAAGCCCAGTAATACTTTGCTCGACCCGAGAATCGAACTCGAGACCTCTTGCAAGTGTCGCAACTTTGCGACCACTCGACCAACGAGGCAGTCTAAACAAAATCTGACTGCACGGTTGTCGCGGTGGCTGGGCAACGTGTAGCGGGTTCGATTCCCACACGGAGCAACACTTTGTATGATCCACATAAAGAGTTGTTGTTGTTTCGGGTCTGGGTGTCATGTGTATGTGAACTTGTATGTTTGTAAACGCACCCACGACACAGGAGAAAATCCTAGTGTGGGGCAACGTGTCTTAGAAGAAAAAAAATATTAACACAAACTTTTTCTTTTTTTTACAGCAACAGTAAGAAAACCAATAATATTCTACAGCCTGAAGCCGGCATCATCGATCATGAAATACTACAGCCGACCAAAATACGTCTGAAATTGTGAAACTGAACCACTGCCACTTACCGCCGTATTCAGAGACATTTAATGATTACCTAACACACATTGAACGCCGTGGTGGTCACCGGTGACCGACGTTAGCGGAGGATTTGCCTTCAACAGTTTTCTATTGGCAGTCAAAGACTTAAACTATTACTTAGTAACTATTTTGTTACGGAAACAATTGCTAAGGATTAGGTTATGTAACTATTAAATGTATAACTGCCGTACTCAGAGTCACTTAGTCGCTAGTAACGATTAAATGACTCTGAGTGCGGCAGTTAATTTATAATGTAATATAAGATAAGAAATAACTAAATATAATTTTTATTTTAAGGTTTTATCTTATTTTTTTATTGTACTTATAACCCGGTAAACGAGCAAGTAGTCCGGTCAAGTTAGCATCAAAAATAGGGGTAAGGTTACATTAATTCGCACCTTCCTAAAAATTGGCATGGTTGTTGGGAACCCTATTATACACAATTTGTCAATTATCCACATCAATCCGGAGTGTGGAAAAAAAATATTCAAGGTCAAATGTTGCAAAAATCGTTTTTTTTTTGAGTTTTTCAGCTAAACGGTAAGTTTTATAATAAAAATAGGTGAGACAAAAATGATTCATCATGCAATTATCTATAAAAATTGTTCCTACACATTTTTTCCTAAGAATCACCATTTCGAAGATACAGCGATGCAAAATGTTGAAAAAGTTGTATTCTTCATAATATGCATGTCAATTACCGTAATATACTTTACAGAACGATAATATAAGTAAAAATATTTATTTTCGTAGCGTATTACTACGTATTACTTATATTAGGTTTAATTTTAGAAACATGAGGCAACGATCCTAATGTATACGTCCTATTTGAACAAGCAAGGTCAACCGTATTTTAACGAAATATCAATAAATAACAAATATTTTTAATTTTTAATTAGTCCATAATGATTAGTAAGTCTATTTATTCCTCGAAATGGTTTTTCAATTACGAAATTTTATAAATTATGAACAATGCCCATTTGACTAGTAAGAAACTATCGTATTATCTAATAAATGCGAAAGTTTGTGAGTATGTTTGTTACACAATCACGTCAAAACGGCTGAAGGGATCTGGATGAAATTTGGATCAGGGGTAGATTATGGTCTAGAATAACAAATAGACCACTTTTTAACCACGGGAACACAGACGAAACCGCTGGCGAAGGCTAGTTTATAATATTATTGAGAATAGGATAGTAGGACCTGTGTGGTGTATGGTCTATCAGGACAATTGATGTGCCTGGGACGCGCCGGACTTCAGTATTCCGGTGTTTTCATGGTTATATTTACAGTGGACCCCCGATAATCCGGCCCCTGTATGATCCGGCGCCCCTTGTAATCCGACTTGACTTTGATATGTATTTGAAAATCTTAAACAAAAAAAATTTATACATATTTCAAAACTTCATAATTTGATAAATTCATTACATGATTTTGTTTAATAATTCTTGATTATTTTGGTGTGTAACATGCATTTGCATTTATGCTTAATTTTATGTTTAACTTTACTAAATTCGACATACATAAGTATGATTTGTACTTCAAATAATTATGTAGAATCTTATCATTGGTATGTATGTAATAGGCCGGATTACAAGGTACTCTTTTGTAAAAAAATCCGGACTGTAGGGTGGGCAGTTCTATACTTAATGCGACAAATTCGATAGTCCGACACTGTCCTGCAAAATGTTTGTCGGATTACCGGAAGTCCACTGTACTACTAGCGACCCGCCCCAGCTTCGCATGGGTGCAATAGTGATAAATTATGCACGTATTATTCATATAAACCTACCTCTTGAATCACTCTATCTATTAAAAAAACCGCAACAAAATCCGTTGCGTAGTTTTAAAGATTTAAGCATACAAAGGGACATAGGGACAGAGAAAGCGACTTTGTTTTATACTATGTAGTGATAGATCCACAGGAGTTTTGGGACCAAGCGGGCCATTAAAAAATATGTTATATGAATAATGAAATTTACGAGGAAAGCATGTTGGAAAATACATTTACTTCAAATCGTAGAAAAACAACAGGTACAATTATATGTTAGAGGAAAAATTCTCGAACAAATATGTTTGACACAAATGTCAATTGCAATTGGTACAAGTATGATGACGTGTGGGGCCAACCATTGGCGTCAAACAAACACAAGGTTTACGATAATTCCTTGTTCGCATTCCATCCCGTTATTCTAAGCAAGATAAATAATGTACTCGTTATATATGTGGTGTTGCTGGTACAGTCAGCGTCGAAAATTGATGGCAAAGGTCTCCCTACCTACCCTAACCTACCCTAGAATTGGGACTAAAAACAGGATATTTACCATGTTTTTCAATTTTTATGAGCTTCCGATATTTCGGCACTGTTGCAAGCGCCATGATCACGGATAAACTTAAACAGTTTATCGTCTCTAACCTCTTTCAATATCCGGAGCTGCGGACTACCTAGCGGGTTTACCGGGGCCCCGACTCGGAAAGCAGGAGAAGGAACGGGGTGGTTTTTAGTCAGTAAGTCTGACACTCCCTCTCGCCCAAGGCGGGAGAAGTGGATGTTATCCCCCCTGAAAAAAACCCTCCTTCCATTCCTCTCTGTTTAAAGCTTTTTGTGACTAATCATCGTTATTTAGATTATCAAAATCGCTGTACACCGTATTATATCTAAGGGTGTTTTTCCACCAAAGATGTGCTATGCTACGTTGCTGTGAACGCGTTTGGCTTCTACCAATCAAATTTATTGGAACACATAGCTTAGCACTGGGGTATGGTGGAAACACAAATGGTGACCAGTGGGTATACATTGTATGGCGGCATTACATGTGGACCTCTGTCTACCCCTTTGGGGATAAAAGGCGTGACGTTGTACATGTAGGATTAATGTTAAAGCGTGAAAAGGAATGTGCGTCATGGAGTGAGGGTAGGTGAGATGGAAAGAGACAAAAGAGAGATGGCGGTTGTAAAACAAAAGAGCGAAAGACGTAAAGACGTATATTTTTCAGTTTATTAAGTTTCAAAAGACGTAAAGACGTATACAGCGTGTAACAAAATACCCATATACATCAAGAAGCGCTGAAGAATACAGGTTGAATAGAACCTCTACACGAAGTTTCAGCTTAAAATACGTTTAAAAAAAAATTGTACCAAATACTTGGTATCGCATGGTTCTTGATTTTAAATCATACAAATATGTCACAACACTACAGGGGTCACTCGCTAATATTACGAAACATATCTTCTGTCATTCTGATTGCCTAGTATCTGTCTACCTAATTTTGAATCACGCGGCGGCGCGATTTGAAAAATTCATAACTTGGTACCATGAGAAAATGAGTTTAAAAAACCCTTACCGTATCTTTTGTTATGTTATCTAGAAGCCGTGTACTTGATATGTATACCCCCTTTTTGTTACACGTTGTATATTCAGTTTATTTAAGTTTCTGTATTTTATCTAAGTTTGAGTAATATATAAATATGTATTCAAAATAAGTGAAGTTGAAGTTTTAATCACGGTGTTGCGATCCCCATTCTACATACATATATGTTGTATGAGGCTGTGAGTGATAGTTGTGTCGATATGTGGACCCCTAACTAGTTAGTGTTGTCGAGTGTACCTATGAGAACAGGATTTACCGATGTTTTAAATACTTAGGTAACAATGGCATATAAATTGAATGGATTAGTTTCAACGCTACACATAATTTAGCGATTTATGCGAGACGCAAGACGTGCTTAAGCGGTCAGAGAGTGATTTTATTTTTATTTTAAATTGTCGAGAGGATTTTTCCTTATATTTTTATATTTACTATCATCATGGCATTGATCGTGGACAGAGATTTCGTTAAAGGTATTTATATACGTTTTTTTTTTTGTAAATGCATGTTGTTAGTGTTTTTTTTTTTATGGTATAAGCTGGTAAACGAGCAGACGTATTACCTGATGGTAAGCAATCGCCGCCGCCCATGGACACTTGAAACACTAGAGGCGTAACAGGTGCGTTGTCATCCTTTTGGGGGGTTCGGAATTTAAGGGTTGTTGGGGAATCGAGGATTAAAAAGATTGGGATAATTTATTGATGGGTAATTGGGACTCCGGTAACCTCAATCGCACAACCAAACACAACGCAAGCGTTGTTTCACGTCGGTTTTTTGAGAGGCCGTGGTATCACTTCGGTCGAGCCGGCCACTTCGTGCCGAAGCATGGCTCTCCCACACTTAAACCGATATCGCAAATTTCAGTTGACTGTCTGTCTGTTGCGAATGCTTATTTTTTTTTTCTTGTTATGCTTTAAGCAGTATTTGCCGAAAGAAAACTTTTGAAGGCAAATCCTCCATTAAGCGTCGGTCACCAGAGACAGACGTTGCGGTTAACGTGTTAAATAAAAATGTCAGTATCTAGATTTGTTCTAACAATATTCTATTTTTTTTACAGAAAATCAATACTCTGAGGACATCGAAATAGAATCACCAACATTGATCCAAGACTGTTATGAAAAAAGTGGAGACAAACAACCACAGACAGAACAATCTGATTAAAAAAAAACAAATCTTCCTTTATATCTATATCAAATAGAAATGTATGTACGCCCAGAACTCTCGAAAAACTGCATCAAAATTGATAACTATTATTTTCTGTTGTCGTTTTTGTCAGCGAGATGAAAGCATTTGAAATTCACCGGAAAGATCGGAGAAAAATACCTGAGCTAAGGCAGGACGTCACAATTTTGAGACCCGAAATGTGACGTCACACTAGGGAGGGGGAGGGGACACTAGTATGACGTCACATTTTATAATTTTACATCTCTCAAGATCGTGTTGTCTGATAATAGTGAAACTGTTTACTAATTATACTAAACTAATTGAAATACTAAACTACTTACTAATTGAAATGTGACGTCACAAAATTTAAGACTCCTTCCGCCCCCTTGTCACATAAAGTCACACTTCGTGAATCCCCTCCCCCCCTTAACGAGTGACGTAATTAGTGGATGGCCCCCTATTAAGTTTAGTTAAGTTTTTTTTTATATACGTTGTAATAGACTGAGAAATATATTTTCTGACATTGTAAAGAGAATATAATACTGTTTATAAAACACCGTCCTCTGCATTTATTATGTACATTTGTATATTTTTAACAATTACTTTGTAAGTATTAAATATAAGACTTTTTTAAAATTATATATATTTTAATATATGATTTTTTTTTATAAATCCTTTAGCATTTTTATTTATTTAAAACATTGAACGCCGTGGTGGTCACCGGTGACCGACGTTAGCGGAGAATTTGCCTTCAACAGTTTTCTATTGGCAGTCAAAGACTTAAGTATAACATACATACATACATAACCTCACGCCTGTCTCCCATGAGAGTAGGCAGAGACAATGGAACGTCAATTGCTACGATTCTTACACACCTCTTTAGCTTAATCCACAGTCATCAGTCTTTTCATGCATGCTCGTTGGTTAAAGGTTTTAAGTTCAAAGTAATAGAAGGTATCTTAGACGCAAAGGACAATGCCCAAAAATATATGGAGCAAAAACCTAGAAACGAAAAATAATATACATAGACTACATAGACATTTATGTACATAGACTATTAGCAAACCCAGCGAACTCCGTTTCGCCACCTCTGATTGTCCCTGTTTTGTCTGAATTTTCTTTGCTATTACGGAGCCTGAGCCCTTTCCAACGAATGCAAAACCGTGGAAATCGGTTCGTGCGTTCTGGAGTTTTTTTCACACAGAAAACCGACGTGAGACAAAGCTTGCGTTGTTTCATTCCCAATCTTCCCAATCCCCGAACAAATCTTAAATTCCGAACCCCCAAAAGGCCGGCAACGCACTTGTAACGCCTGGTATTTCGTGTGTCCATGGGCGGCGGCGATTGCTTCCCATCAGGTGATCCGTCTGCTCGTTTACCAAAGTCAAAGTCAAAGTCAAAATCATTTATCCTAAATAGACCAGGAAGGCATTTTTGAACGTCAAAGCAAATATAATAAGAAAGATCTGTCTGTCGGTCAGTCCTCTAGTTGCTCTATTTGCTCGTTTCAAAGTGTAGATTCCTTTGCAGAAGAACGAGCAAGAAACTCCATAGGCTTTTCCAATCAGATTCACAATACAATGTCTTGGTAACTTGTTTACCGGCTTATACCATAAAAAAATCCTAACACGCTGTATATGAGATGAAACGACTGAGCAAGAAATAATCGTAAATAAAATTAAACATAGTAGACACGCATTGTCCAGTCAAATTAATTATAACTAGTAAATAAGACCACATCACATTATATTAGCCACAAGACGTCTACTGCTGAAAATAGACGCACGTTTGTTAAGAAAAAAAGTATAAACATATCTTGAACCTGATTTTTTTTATCACCATCGAAATTTTTTTCTGATACTTAGGTATCATTCAAACATCTCATTATTAATTGAAAAAAAAAACTTTTTTAAAAAAAAACCGACTTCAGTGAAGAAAGACGGTTAAAAAAAGCATTAAAAGGATCAAATTGACTTTGATTTCGAAAATCGGTGTTTCTCATTATAGTTTGTTTCTTATTTAACACCGACCTCCGAAATAAAAGTTTTATTTATTTTGGCCACTTTAGTGTTCTTTTTAACCGATTTTCTTCAGTGAAGTCGATTACTTTTTTGTGTAAAGTTTTTTTTTATTCAATAAAAGGGAATATTTGAATGACACCTAACTTTCAGAAAAAAAATTGGCTAGTGATAAAAAAAAATAAGGCACACATAACCTAGAAAATCTAAACAAGACTTGAAAAAATTTGACGATCAACAGCAAGATTCTGTATCACACCTATTCTATATAGGGTGTAAGCGGAACCCTCCCGAAAAACGCTACAATTTTTTGTTGTTTTTATAATTTTAATCGATTTTGTGTTCGTATTATTCATGCTATATTAACATTCAGCCATTACGATTACAACTATTATTACTTCAATCATGAAACATTGAATGTCTTTATGTGTGTTCGTATTAAATAATACAGGTTTTTTACCATCACCTGTTTGCGACGTTTGGGAGCGTTCCGCTTACACCCTGTATAACGAAGCTCGAAAGAATAGCTAAAGAAAGAAGACAGAAAAAGAAAAAAGAAAGCTAAGCTAGCTTCGAACTAAATTTCGGTACCGTATTCCGTACAAATTAGTACGAAACTCGACCACCACTGGCCAACGGTACAACTAAATATTCAATCATGAAAATACTGTGTGTGTGTGTGTTCGTATTCGCTATGGGGGAAGCATTACCCCCACCAATAGTGTTGACAAATGACGGTTTGTCAAAAGTGGTGGTAACAATAGAGGTGAAGCCAGAACAATCACCGATTCCATCTCCAAAAGTGAGAAATGGTAATTGATTTAATTTTTATTATCTATATACTCATAATATTACATCGACGGTTAAAAGGAAATAGGGTATAAGCAACTTTTGGTCAAAAATGAGTTTATTTTGCTATCCTACGTAAATGTTTCCGCTCTTTCGAATGCGCTTACTCTCATGGCTCTACGATGACATTTTTGGCGTTTATACTCTAGCAAAAAAAACATTTTCCTAGTATTCTTTCGACGACCGACGAGTGTAAGCACAGCTCTCCTGAACATTGCATTTTTTGTCGCTTATTTCCTTTTAACCGTTGATATGTGTTGTAACTGAAAAAAAAAATAACTGCCCAGTATCTGGCAATAGGTTCACCCCCTATTACATGGGACTTATAACACAAATGGTGAAAAGTGCGTGTACATTGTGTAGCGGCATTACGTGTCATAATGTGCACCTCTGCCTACTCCTTCGGGGATAAAAGGCGTGACGTTGTTGTAACTACTCATGTAGGTACTCATTTTGTACTAAAAAACGCATTTTTTTTGTTTGTTTGAACGCGCTCCTCTCCGGAACTGCTGGTTCGAAGTGAAAAAATATTTTTGGTTATTGACGAAACAATATTAATTTTCAGGTACAGCTGAAGAAATACCTTTCGTCTCCTACTTACCGGCTTCAACAATAGAACATCTATACAACAAGTTGCAGCTACTTAAGCCAAGTAACTGACACCACATTCTACAATTTAATTATTTTACCTGCAGAGTTTCTTTTACGTTAAAGCGATCCACAAGTTTATGACGTTCGGTGCTCTGACTTCTCCCGCCTTGGGCGAGGCGAGAGGGAGTGTCAGACTCTTACTGACTAAAAACCACTCCGTTCCTACTCCTGCTTTTCTAGCCGGAGCCCCGGTAGGTAGCCCGCAGCTTCGGGCTCTGATTGGCCTGTTCCGACTAACTAACCAATCAGAGAGCTAAACGCGGTAACGTTTAGATAAAGCGAAACATAGGAGAAGGAACGGGGTGGTTTTTAGTCATTAAGATTCTGACACGCCCTCTCGCCTCGCCCAAGGAGGGATAAGTGATTTTACCCCCGCAAAAAAAAAACGTTTAGATCGCGTTAGCTTAAAAAAGAAACTTGCATGTGCAATTGCAGTGAACAAATCAATAGGAGATGCCTTAGTATACTTAATCTAAGCTAACAGCTAAGCGTTTATGGAAAACTAAACTTGTACATTTTTTTTTTATATTAAATGGGCCGACGTTTGGCCGCTATCTCGCCTGATGGTAAGTGATGATGCGGCCTACGATGGAGCACGTTTGCAATATTTCAGCATGTATTTGAAAAGTATAGAACTAACATATACCACAGTTACTGAACATATTTGTTTGTGCTTAACTCCAAAACTGTTGGACGGATTCCGATGAAATTTTGTAAAAATATAGATTAGTTTGTTTGTATTTCTTATTCAGTCTGTTGGTTGGTTTCCTAGTTGTATTGTACAGTACAAGGTCACGCCTTCTATCCCCGAAGGGGTAGGCAGAGGTGCACATTACGGCTAATGCCGCTATACAATGTACACCCACTTTTCACCATTTGTGTTATAAGTCTCATGTAATGGGGGTGAGCTAATTGCCATATACTGGGCACAATGCCAGACTCCGTGCTACTACTGAGAAATTTTTGAAAAACCGAATAAAGCCCAGAAACGCTTTGTTTGCCCCGGGAATCGAACACGAGAGCCCATGTCCGGCTGTCGTATTTGCGACCACTCGACCAACGAGGCAGTCGTATATAAACACACTAGTTGTATGTATACCTCTATTTACTTCTCTTGAGGTAAAATAAACCCAAGTGGCAAGCATATGGTTGACTGCACTGTTGGCGCGGTGGCTAGGCAACTGGCTGCCGCGCAACGTGTAGCGGGTTCGATTCCCGCACGGAGCAACTCTTTATGTGATCCACAAATTGTTGTTTCGGGTCTGGGTGTCATGTGCATGTGAAATTGTATGTTTGTAAACGCACTCACGATACAGGAGAAAATTATAGTGTGGGCAAAGATTCTTAAAAAAAAAACTTTTTTTTTTATTGGACCTTATGGTAAGCAATCGCCGATGGACACTTGAAACACCAGCGGCTCAGCACTGAATACAATTTTATATGGTACTCCACGAAAAGACAATCTCAGGAATGGTATGCGATAACCTCTGTGAGCTCATTTACTGTCAAACACTACATCACTACATAGTATAAAACAAAGTCGCTTTCTCTGTCTCTACGTCCCTTTGTACGCTTAAATCTTTAAAACTACGCAACGTGTTTTGTTGCAGTTTTTTTTTAATAGATAGAGTGATTCAAGAGGAAGGTTTATATGTATAATACATGCATAATATATCACCATTGCATCCATGCGAAGCTGGGGCGAGTCACTCCCACAACCGAGGTATCACGACGATTGACGAAACAATATTAATTTTCAGGTACTGATGAAGAAATACCTTTCGTCTCCTTTTTACCGGCTTCAACAATAGAGAATCTATACAACAAGCTGCAGCTACTTTAGCCAAGTAACTGACATGACATTCAACAATTATTTTACCTGCGGGCCTAGTGCCAGTTTCTTTTACGTTAAAGCGATCGACAAGTTTATGACGTTCGGCGCTCTGATTGGCCGACCAACCACCCAACCAATCAGAGGGCTAAACTTAAAAACTATTGCGGAAATATCGATGAAATTTTGTAAAAATATAGATTCAAGTTTTCACCAAAATTTGAAAAAAAAAAATATATTTTTGTCAAAGATAAGTATAAAAAACCGAAATCGTAGTTTTTTAAATTTTCCACAAAAATTTGTTTGCCTTCCAAGGGTTGATTTCTTAGTTGTATTTATACTTCTATTTAGAGCTGTTAAGATAAAAATAAACCATTTAATTGATACTTGTTTTATTGATACGACCACCATTTCTTAAAAGGCATCTGAAAGATTCCGAAGTAAAAAACCCCTCATCAAATAACCATACCATAACCTCAAAGTAAACATTTTTTATGAAATAGGATTCAAGCGAAAATATGGATCACCAGTACCCTTAGTATGAGTCTGCTTTACGAAAACTACTCGAAACGACAACGCGTCCAGCGCTCTGATTGTGCGAGCTTGAATAAACCAACTGCTTATGGGACAAGCCCGCCACAACCACCCATACCGCTACAACTCCTGTAAGCCAGGATCTACAGTAGATACAACCATGAAAACACCGGAACATTGAAGTCCGGCGCGTCCCAGGGACATGAATGACTGTCTTGGATCCCGCAACGAAACAAATCAGAAGCTGTTATTAGAGGAAAAGAAAACGATAGTTTCCACTTCCCTCGGTGAATTTCATGTAGGAGTCAGAATGACTTAAGCCTTAAGGCACAAAACAGATTGCACAACTGGGAGAAGCCCAGTAAATTTATAAAAATAAAAACAATAAAAATTACTGGGCTTCTCCCAGTCTAGTAAACCAACTGCTTAATAGAATTCGACCTGCGGGAAACGCTGAGCCAACAGTTGTTTTAAGTGTAGGAGAGCCATGCTTCCACACGAATGTGCTGGCTCGACCGGATTGATACCACGACCTTACAGAA
This sequence comes from Spodoptera frugiperda, assembly GCF_023101765.2. Taxonomy (NCBI): domain Eukaryota; kingdom Metazoa; phylum Arthropoda; class Insecta; order Lepidoptera; family Noctuidae; genus Spodoptera; species Spodoptera frugiperda. The sequence goes on from NC_064233.1 coordinate 6,680,612, forward strand.
AACCGACGTGAAACACCGCTTGCATTGTGTGAACGAAGTTACCGTAGGCCCAATTACCCCCAATCTTCCCAATCCCCCAACAACCTTTAAATTCCTAACCCCCGAAAGGCCGGCAACGCAATTGTAACGCCTCTGGTGTTTCATATGTCCATGTGCGGCGGCGATTGCTTAACATCAGGTGATCCGTATGCCGCTTACCCGCTTATACCATAAAAAAATATTAATGTTTCAATATGCCAGTCACAATAATCAATTTTAATTTCACGTTTCTTTTTATTAAAGGACACTTATTGTTATACGCTAATTAAAATCATTATGTTTTCGTGTTTATTTTGATTATATAAGTTCTATGCAGTAAGGGGTGTGCCTATTCATTTATATATTATCATCATCAACAGCCAGAAGACGTCCACTGCTGGATAACCCTCCCCCCCTTTTCAAGGGAGGAAATCATCCAATGACTTCTCTCGCCAGGGCAAGGCGAGAGTGTCAGACTCTTACTGACTAAAAGCTACCCCGTTCCTATTCCTGCTTGTTGAGCCGGAGCCCCGGTAAGCCGCTAGGTAGTCCGCAACTCCGGATTAAGCATCAGCCCTACTGGGCCCCATCTGTGGTGGTCTGATGGCTCTTTGAGGCGCACGCGGAACGCGACACGCCGCACGCACGGGTGTGGTTCTGGTCGTGCGGCGAGCTACCCTTGGGCGACGGCTGGGGCGTGAGGAGGTTCGATCCGTGGTAACTGATTCAACTAAGATATGTTGAGTGACTAGACCTACACTACACCCCCACACTAGACCCAGTGCTATGCTATTTATATCAATGAACATGATTGGTGGAAGCCAAACGCATCTACAGCAACGTAGCAATGCACATCTCTGAAGCCTTTCTTAGCGGTTGATGTGAGAGAAGCATTTGAGGAAAACTCGTGAGGAAGAAGCGGTTACAGAAACGCCCTGTACATCAAATTGAATTTAAAATTCGGAGTACTTTACACATATAAAACACAAGCCTATAATACCTACAAAATACACCTATAGACTTGATTATCCAACATACGAGCCGTCTTTAACAAAATCGCTCCCAAAATGGAAACCAAATCCATCTTTCTATTAGTTTTATTAATTGCAATTGTAAATACGCAGGATATTCTACCAACACAGCATTTAGTGCGGACCCAAGATCAGCTACCATCAGCTCCGAAACCACCAGCTCTGGGAGAATCAACGCCTACTGATGACGATGGTAATTATTATATACTAGCTACTTCCGCGCGGTTTCACCCGCTCTGCTCGGCTCCTATTGATCATAGTGTGATGTTTTATAGCCTATAGCCTTCCTCGATAAATGCACTATCCAACACAAAAAGAATTATTCAATTCGGACCAGTAGTTCCGGAGATTAGCGCGTTCAAACAAACAAACAAACAATCAAACAAACTCTTTAGCTTTATAATATCAGTATAGTATAGTATAGAAGTATAGATTTTAGAGGTTGTGTCCATTTTTTTCAAAGAACGTGGCGACTAGCTAACTGCTACGTCTCCGCGTCTGCACGCTGCTCATGATGAAGGGTCCCTCTGTGACTCGAAAATAGTAGAGCTTTTCTCCATTAAACAGTGATTTTTAGTTAATTTAGTATGTCTCACGATAGCTATTATAAAAATAGGTAATAATTTTTCTTTGTTTTTTGTGTTTTCCATGCGAAATTTGTCAAAACATCATCACCATCAGCCGAGAGACGTCCAAACACGTATCAGTTCAAACCGGAGATATCAAACAGGTTTTTTTACTAATAAGAGGACAAATTAAGGTTGTTTAATGACAATGAATTGGTATCAAAGGTTACAACAGCTAGTCTATTCTGTAATTGCCAATACGAAACACTCGTATTGAGTTCGATCGCATTCTCGTGCGTGATTGGCCGAAATTATTTTCACAACCAATGACATGGTGGACCGCGATCAAGCTCACTTGCTGTCCACTCCTAAACTTCGATATTAGATAAAATATGAATATAACATAACAGTACTTAGGTATTGTTATTTTAGGGAACAGAGAGTAAAGTTCCCTAAGAAAAGGAGGATCCTCCGACCAGGCGAGGTGATCAGCCTGACGGGCTTTCTGCCCAACTGTTGTTCGTTGGGATTTTCTATCCGTGTTAATTCGCATGTAAACTTCATATGTGCGACGCAGGATATTTATGACGTCATCCGTTGATTCGCTCGTCGATAGTCTATATGTGCGACTTCTGTCATCTGTCACTTGTCGCTTGTCAGAGTGTCGCCACATTATCATATATGACAAAATTAAAAAAAATACGTGTCTAATATTTTTCAATACCTACCTAAATGATTGAACTGATTTAAGGTCTTTAATTTTCATAACCGGTCATTTCTATTGCAGAATAGCGTGGCTGAACAGATTAGTACAAAAAATATTTTAGTATTGGAAAGTTTACTTCTTACTTAGCGTATGAGTGAGAAGGAGGGAGATTCGGGCCCGAACCTCCATCTTCATGCGAAATCACTCGCCCTCAATGTAGGAAAATAATCGAAATGTTCGTATGTCTGAAATGAAATAATTACCTTTTTCAGATACAATTCTCATCCTGCCACCTTCAAAAGTAATTGAGCTATACACCAAGAAATATGAAGAATGAAATAAATAAAAAAAAGGAAACATTAATAATTACGATCGGCTTACTTACGTAAATGTTTGACGAGGAACTCGACTAAGTAGCAGGGCGACAATCGCCGCGTCGTGTGTCGCGGAATGCTGCTCATGAATATGAGCCTCTAGCATGGCTTGAAACTAGTCGAGTTCCTCGTCAAACAGTTACGTGAGTGAGCCGATAACATAATATTTAATTTAGTATGTCTCACGAAAGTTAAAATAATAAAGAAAACAATTTATAAAAAAAAAACATCATCGCGCCTTTTAACCCCAAAGGAGCATAACACGACACGTTATGCCACTTTTCAATGTACCCCCCACTTTTCACCATTTGTGTTACAAGTCTCGTGTACTATGTCAAAGTTAAGGTCAAAGTCAAAATTATTTATTTCAATTAGACCAAGAAGGCACTTTTGAACGTCAAAGCAAATATAATAACGTCTGTCCGTCGGTCAGTCCTCTAGTGAAGCTATTTGCGCGTTCCAAAGTGTAGATTCCTATGGAGAAGAACGAGCAAGAAACTCCATAGGTTACTCTTTTTCAATCAGATTCACAATACAATTCACGGTTACATTGTTTCAATCGCTTCAACTATGTGAGAACAATGTAGTACGTGGTAATACTAATATACAACGTGTAACAAAAAGGGGGTATACACATCAAGTGCACGGTTTCTAGATAACATAACAAACTATACGGGAAGGGTTTTTAAACTCATGTTTGCATGGAACGAAGTTATGAATTTTTCCAATACATAAGATACATGAAATCCTACATTTGGAAATGAAATCATTACATCACTTGCAAGAAATCAGCTGATCGGTGTCAGTGCAAGTGCACTCAATGTACTTAAATAAAATCAAAACCTTTACTCCTGGTATTTCTTCAAATAAATGAAAAAAGGGTTCCGTATATTTATTTTTCGTAACAATTTTTTTTGTCTTAAAAATTGTTTTAAGAAGAAAGGTTTTCATAAAAAACAAAGAATATGTTTGTAGACAAACTAAGTCAAAACCTCGAGCGAGTACAAGCACCGGGCATTTGTAAAAGAAAATCTTGTGGGCCGCATACGTGTCCGTTAGCGCGCTGCTTATTATTTTTTTCTAAATAGACACGCTAGCATGCGAATCGTGCGACCCGCACCAATTTTTAATTACGCTAAGTACATAGACAAGGGTATCCGTAAGGATATAAAATAATTATTAGGTACCTATCTGGTATTTACGTGATACAAAGAGATACCATTTTTTTTTTGTTTTACTTGGATAAGATGGTCTCAAACAAATGAGTGAAGTAATCTACCTTTGCATGTTTTTCTCATTATTAAGACTAAATTAACTTGCTGAGCTTTTCGTGACCTTCTGTCAATCTCTGTCTCCTATCTCTCTGTTGTGGGTACCTCCTACTCTTACCTACCTTACCTAGTCTTAATGAGAAAAACATGCAAAAGTACCAGGAACCCATAAGAAACGAGAATTGTTATTACATACATTGAAGACGTTGCGAAAAAGGGTTTCATATAATAATATTGTGTTCAACTGAACCCTAAATATCAATTCTATGCCAGTTATGTGTGTCCTAGTACAAAAAACTCCCAGTGGGTTCCGTTCTTGAATATTTTTTTAATAAACGTTTTTACTTGGAGGCGTTTAGAGAGATTGACAGAATTAAAAAAAAAACTCAGCAAATTAGCTTAGTCTTAATGAGAAAAACATGTAAAAATACTAGGAACCCATAAGAAACGAGAATTGTTATTACAATAATTGAAGACGCTACGAAAAAGGATTTCATATCGTAATATTTGAACCCTAAACATCAATTCTAAGCAAATTATGTGTCTCCTAGTACAAATAAACTCACAGGGGGTCCGTTCTTCATTTTAATTAAATTACCGACAGAATTTACAGATAGATAGACAAAATTTCACGAAAAACTCAGCAGCTTAGTTTAGTTAACATGCAAAAGTACTAGGAATCCATAAGAAACGAGAATTGTCATTACATAAATTGGAAAACGGTTGCGCACTCACAGATCCCTAATTTCATATTAAATACGATAAAATCTTGTTTCCCAGTCGCACGCGTTGCTTGAGTGTATTATGTGAGAGAGATGGAAATGTTGTCATCGTCTGTTGGCTACTCTCTTTGAATGTCTCTCTCTCTCTCTGTACATAGGAATTGTCATTGAGGATGGGGGACTCGCTCCGAAAGAAACCGATTTAAAGAAAATACGATTAATCGTTCTTGGTTCGATGTATTTCATAATAGTTAAAAGGACACTGTAAAAATCCAATATTATTTGTAACTACATTAGTTACTTGTAAACTAAGGCTAAGTTGTTAACTTTTTCAGGGCTAATAAGAGTCTTTAGTCAAATTCGACGTTTATTTCTAAAATACGTATTTGATTAAATTATTAGATAAAACACACATATTGTATTTTAATTGGCTACTATTCAATGCATTTCTTTACAGTGGAATACATAGAAATATCATTCATAATCTAATTTCCTTACCGATTCAATAATAATGTGAACCGATTTAAAATAGGTATCAAACTTTTTGGTTCGCGGGAAGAAGATTTCAGATCGCCAACTCTAGTTGTCAGTGTTGACATAATATTGTCATCATGATCGTTTCAGTCATTTCAGTATTTCGGAAAAATATTAAAATTTTAGTTTTTACGAAAAAATATCATCAATTTCTTTAATGTGGAGTTTAATTATTTTTTATTGGTACTGTTACAGCGTTTGTAAGAGAGAAGATTTAAATTAGCTTTCAGAAGCTGTTTGCTATTATTGTGATTAAGTGTGAATTGATTGGAAGATAGTTGTTTTCCTCTTGTGGAATGAATTTTCAGCACTATTTAATATCCATGGAGACTAGTGCAACACAAGCTGGTTTAGGCCATATGCAACGCCCTTGTATTAACTTTTTAAGCAAAGATTCAAAGAACGGTACACAGAGCGCCCCCGGAGCATGTAAAAATTGCGCCCAAATTGAAAGTGTCTTGGTATTTTTAACTGAGGTCGATTTAATAATATTCACACGCAAAATAAATTAATTTAAAACAAGTTCAGTCTTTTTCTTTATTCTAAGTATTTACCCAGATCCAATAAAGAACAAGGTTTTAATACCTGATACGTTTGATGATGAGTATGACGATGAAGTTATGAAGCTGCTTATTTATTGCGTAAAACAATCTCAGGGGAAAAGGAATGAATGCAGTTTTTAACCGTTACTTTGATTTTTTAACTCCTAATTTGTCTTACCGTGGACGATGGGGTGGGTGACAGAAAGTAGCTAATGAATTTAATAAAAGAGTTCGGTATCAAGAATTGAGTGATATCGTAAATGTATGCAATTATAACCATAGGCAAAATAACCTCAAAATACTTACTTAGTTACCTTGGCTTTGCTAACATTGCAATCGCATAATTCATATACATAATTACGGTGCTTGTGATTTCAATTTGTGGTTGTGACAATCGTGTGTGATGGCCTTAAATAATAGCGAATATTATGAGATGATGTTGTGTGTCGGTAGAGAAGACGGTAATGTGCGAGCTGCTCGCGAACTCTATCGTCGCCGATTTATCGACGGTAGGCCAGAAGCTGAGCGTCGGCAGCTTCCTTCCGTGGCATGTTTTCACCGTATGATACATCGTCTGCACCAAACTGGTTCTTTTCACGCTCATGGTTTAGGGGGTCGCCCGAATTCTGTCGATCCAGAATTTGAGGAAGCCATACTGCGGCATTTTGAAGCTAACCCACGTACCAGCTCTCGGCGAGCTGCATTAGCATTGGGCGCATCGAACCACATGCAAGTATGGCGAGTGTTGCACAATGACGGTCAGCACCCGTACCACTTCCGCCGTACTCAGGAGCTGACACCTGCAGATTTTTTGCCTCGCGTGACCTTTTGCCAGTGGTACTGCGGTCAGGTAGAAGCCTCGCCAGATTTTGGCTCACGGGTGCTGTGGACAGATGAAGCGTCATTCACGAGAGCGGGGATCAGCAACATCCACAATGACCATATTTGGTCTCACGCCAACCCTCATGCTTCAACGGAATCGTCATTCCAACACCAATGGCGATTAAACGTGTGGGCTGGTATCGTGGGAGAAGTTGTCATAGGACCAATTTTTTTGCCGCATAATTTAAACAGTCAAAATTATCTAAATTTCTTAACAAATGATTTGGATGATGCGCTTACAGACTTATCCATTATAGGTTACGCCAATCTTATAATGGATAATAATCTGATATTCCAACACGACGGCGCACCAGCACACTACGCACGAGATGTTCGAGATCATCTCGATATGCGCTTTCGTCAGTGGATCGGGCGTGGTAGCAGACACGTAGCTTGGCCGCCGCGATCCCCAGACCTAACGCCTCTAGATTTTTTTTTGTGGGGGTACATAAAAAACATTGTGTATGCAACGCCGTGTGATACAGTGGTGCAAATGAAAGAGCGCATCGAAGCTGCTTTCAGCACAGTAACACCAGACATGTTACGCAATGTGCAGCTGTCTATGCACAAGCGAGCCACCTTGTGCATTCAGTATCACGGCCATCACATCGAACCACATCTGTAAAAATGTAAGTTAAATTTATTTTTCATTTTAATATTTACATGGCCAAATTTTTACAGGTACTAGGCAAACAAAGCGTCTCATGTACGCACGCAATCTCGCTCTCACTTATATCGAAATTAGGTAGACAGGTACTAGGCGATCAGATTTACAGATGAAATATTTCGTAAACAAGCGAGTGTCATAGAATGTCATTGACCCCCGTAGTGTTGTGACACGTTTGTATGATTTAAAATGAAGAATCATACGACACCAAGAATTTGGTACCAATTTTTTTTTTAAACGTATTTTTGGCTGAAACCTTGTGTAGAGATTCTATTAAACCTGTATTCTTCAGTGCTTCTTGATGTATATGGGTATTTTGTTACACGTTGTATATTCAGTCAAAGTGATAGAAAAAGAAAATAACCCTGAGGACAACTTACGGGGTGTGCGTATTGCCATATACTGGACACAAAAAGGGCTGACAATTTTTTATTTTAATGTCCGTAGATATATCGATTTGAAATATCGCACATAGTCACTTCCAGCTACATTTTATACACAAATATGACGTATTTGCTCAAATTGCAATGCAGGTTTTACACCGTAATTTTGATTCGTTTTATCTGAGTAGTGTTATCTTATATGACAAAAAAAATACGGGTTTAATATTTATCATTCCCTAACTGACAGACTAAATAGATTTTTAATTTTTATACTCAGTCATCATCCCTATTCCGGGGTCCGAGCTCCTACTGAGAAATATTTGAAACCGAAACAAGCCACTATCATCATAAAGTCGGCCTACTATCATCCCTACAGAGTGGACTTCCCTTGGGTGCGAACGAAACGGTTCAAATCCACGTTCCTAATCCGTACAGCCAGGGAATGGAACAATCTGCCGGCTTCTATTTTTCCTGAGAAATACAACCGGGGTCTTTTCAAGGTCAGAGTAAATAGGTACTTTCTAAGTCTGTGTGCTCCATCTTCGGCCACATCTTCGCTTCACCGTCCTGGCAGTAAGCGGGTTGGTGGCCAAACGCAGATTTATCAACGTTAAAAAAAAGCCCAAAGCCTACATTCTTTGCCTGGCAATCACCACCATTCGGCCAACGAAGTAGTCAAGTTGTCCTTTAAGGTGTTTTTTAACCAGAGATGTGCTATGCTACGTTGCTGTGGATGCGTTTGGCTTCCACCAATCATATTCATAGCTTAGCACTGATGAAAACGGACTCAGCTATGTGTGCTTTCAATGGCTTTCCCTACTATCGATATATCGCATATTTGAGTTGTGCATCTTCCTCGCTTAGCTACTTTGCGGCGGCGCATCTTCGTAGCACATCTTACTCGCACAGCTTACTATCAGTAGAATCAGTCACATAGTTACACAGCTTAGCTATTACATCTTCGTAGCATAGCTGCATAGCACATCTCGTGTGGAAAAGCACCATTAAAAGGCATCGAACAGATTCCGGGTCTAGAACGTTGTTAAACTACTCAGTAATGGTAATTACAAAATTAACCCTTCAAACGCCGCGCCGAAAAAATTCCTCTAATTTCCATGCTCTGAGGCCTACTCCGGTTCTCGAATCCGAAATTTCGTTAAATTTTCGGCCGTAGGTTTTATTGATTTACTAATAGAATTACTTGAAATAACGTTTTATTTTTAATTTCATAAACGTTATTTCGTTCGTTACTTCGGATTCGAGAACCGGAGTAGGCCCCCAGGTGATTAGTCTGCTCATTGATGATAAATGATATTTATTTCTGTAAGTAGGTTATAAAATAACACTTTTGCACGTCAACATTTGCCTCCTATTCCATAAAATAAAATATCTGCGGCAGTTGTAGGGTTAAAGGTGTTCGCTAAATATAGCCTAAAGACTGGCTCTGCGTTGTGAGTTTCTGACTATTTAAAAACATTAAATACCAATATCAATTAACTTAACAAGTACCTTTATTTATTTTTGGAACATAATATTTACTTGTTGCACAGGATGTACTTATTTAACACGTTCATTGTTAAAAAAATATATATTTATTATAAAAAAATACATCATCTATCTAAAACAATCATTTAGACATGCTATGCTAATGTATATTGTTTTCAGATTTGTCAAATAATTTTATGTGTCCTATTTTATAAGGGTTTTTTTAGACGGGGAAAATCATCCAATGTTTTCTCCCGCCTTGGGCGAGGCGAGAGGGAATGTCAGACTCTTACTGACTAAAAACCACCCCGTTCCTACTCCTATTTGTCGAGCTAGAGCCCCGGTAAACCCGCTAGGTAGTCCGCAGCTCCTATTTAATAGGGGCTGAGTCGATTACCTTATACTGGATTAAATTCGATGCTCCGAGTTATAATATACATTTCTATACAGCAATAATGACGGGGAATTAAAATTAAAAATGTATGTAGTCCAAATATTAGACACGTATTTTTTGTATTTTGTCGTATAAGATAACAATACTTACATAAAACAAATCAAAGTTTAGGAGTGGGAGCATATACGTCATTTCTACGTATAAAACGTACTTAGAAGTGACCTCACGCGATATTTCAAATCAATATACCCTCGAAAGTTTTTGTTTTTATAAGAAAACTCGCGCACCCGGCGAATTTCGTTTCGCCACCAATGATTTTTTCCTGCTTTTGTCTTGAAATTTTTCCTATATTTCCTTTGCTATGAACCTCACGGAGCCCGAGACCTTTCCATCGAATACAAAACTATGAAAATCGGTTCATGCGTTCTGGAGTTATAACGTCAGGAAGGAAAAATCGACTTATTTTTATATTTTAGATAAAATATACGTATATAATGTTTTAAAGTAATCTACAAGACGGACATAAAAATAAATAATATTTAATATTAAAATAAATATAGAAATTAATCGAAACATCATGTATACCAAAATAAAAAAACCTTTTAAAATTCCAAGTACACTTTAATCGTGCATTTCAATCTCATTTCCTCACATATAAAATGGAAGATTTAAGGAACTCATAGCCAGTCGAATTCCGAACCTCCTTGGCCGAAATCGGTCAATAATGGAAGTAAAATCCATATTTGTATTCCTTTTAACGATTGGCGTAGTTAATATGGAGTTTTATTTATCACCCCTGCCCTATTTTGCCACGGCGCCCTATTTTGCGCTGATGTTACCATCAACTCCGGATTTATCAGCTCCGGATTTATCAGCTTCGGATTTATCAGCTCCGGATTTATCAGCTCCGAAACCATTAGCTCCGCAAGAATCAGCACTACCGTCGAGCCCGAATCAATACTTGCCTCCACCACGAGGGCCATTTGTCAATGGTAATTATTACTTTTAAATATGTATTTGTATGTTCGTTTGTTTGTTTGTTTGTTACTCCTTCACGTCAAAACGGCTGAAGGGATCGAGACATAAGACACAATAGATTATGGTATGGAATAACACACTTACTAATTTTTATCCCACGGGAATGAGCAGGAGTAGAAACGGGTTGGTTTTTAATCAGTAAGTGTCCGATACTCCCTCTCGCCTCACCCAGGACTGGAGAAGACAGGGTGATTGTCCCCCTTCGAAAACAAACCATCGCAAAATCTGGTTTTTTCAACGTCAGAGGGTAATTTCGACTTAAATTTTTATACAAATCAAAAGCTAACACGCTTTATTCTAGTTTCCTATTACAAGATTTGAATTAAAGTCACCCCGAATTTACCCGACATGACAGAATCGGGAAATATACTTAGTTCTTACTTTTTATTTCAGACACACGTGTAGCCTATGCAGGGGTCGCCCCAATCCTACCATCATCACAAGTAGTTTTGTTATACAACAGAAAGTTTACTTAAATAAACAATTTCCTTGATAAGTTTAGTTTTATTTCATTTCCAATATAAAAAAGCACCGGAGCTGCGGACTACCTAGCGGGTTTACCGGGGCTCCGGTTCGAAAAGCAGGAGTAGGAACGGGGTGGGTTTTAATCAGTATGTGTCCGATACTCCCTCTCGCCTCACCTAGTAGGGTAGACTGGGTACGGTTGAAACACAGGACGGTTGAAACAAAACGAATATCTCGCAAACCGTTGGCGGGGCGGCTAGGGGTCCAAGAGGAGAAAGAAGCGGACGATAGGTCTAAACACGAATCTTAAAGTTGCGTCACTCTCCGCGCGCTTTGGCTGTTTCTAGGGGACCCTATTGTGTTTTGATAACCAAAAGTAAGTATTTTAGCTTGGAGATTTTTCCAATTATTGTCGTTTTTATTCAAGTGACAGCATTGAGGGTGCGTTGTTATTTGAAATGAAGCTCGCGGAATATGACATTGTGACTAGTTTTTGTGTATCATTATTGTTACAATGACTAATAACTGATTTTACCTAAAGTAGGAGTTGGGGACGGTTGAAACATTTTTTTTGGGTACGGTTGAAACAGTGTACTTATTACTTTTTTCTTGTTTTTACACCAAATAATATTTTTTAATGTGGACGTGTGAAGAGTGATCTGATTGATCTTTAAATTTGGCTTATCCTTATTGGACTAATGAAAGCCAAAAATTGTTTTCTTTCAAACTTTTTTTAAATATTATTGTTTAGTTTGCTATGTTTAAAAAACAAACCGTTGATTTTGGTTTAATTTACGTAAATTTTATATCAATGTTAAGTAATTTGTAGTTACTTAGTTTTTTGATGATTGATTATATATATTTTAAATAGTGTGCTTTAAAACATTAAAGGCTGATTAAAAATATCGTTTCAAGTATATAAATATTGAAGACTAATTACTAATGTCAAAGAGTAACTTAATTATTCTTAGATTTAAAATAAACAATTAATAAAACGTGTTGTAATATTATATTTTGTATTATTCGCATGTGTTTCAACTGACCCCATTCACTGTTTCAACCGCCCCTGGTATGGGGACGGTTGCAACAAATCCGATTTATTTTTTAATTTGATTTACTTTTAAAAATAACACACCTGGGACTAAAAACATATTGCCTATTAGTAGACAGAAACATGCTCTTTTATTTAACATATCTTCTTCATCGCTCGGGTTATAAAAAGCAGAACTATGGACGTTATAAGTGAAACTGTTTCAACCGTACCCAGTCTACCCTACTGGAGAAGGCAGGGTGATATTCCCCCCTCAAAAAAAAAGTGTCCGATACTCCCTTTTGCCTCACCCAGGACTGGAGAAGACAGGGTGATTGTCCCCCTTCAAAAACAAACCATCGCAAAATCGGGTTTATTTGACGCCAGGGCTAATTTTCGACTTAATTTTTTATACAAATGAAAAGCTAATACGCTTTATTCTAGTTTCTTATTACAAGATTTGTATTAAAGTCACCCCGAACTTACCCGGCCTGACAAAATCAGGAAATAATTCCCATTTTTTATTTCAGACACGCCTGTAATCTATGCCGCCGCCCCAATCCTACCATCATCACAAGTAGTTTTGTTATACAACAGAAAGTTTACTTAAATAAACAATTTCCTAGATCAGTTTAGTTTTATTTCATTTCCAATATAAAAAAGCACCGGAGCTGTGGACTACCTAGCGGGTTTACCGGGGCTCCGGTTCGAAAAGCAGGAGTAGGAACGGGGTGGGTTTTAATCAGTATGTGTCTGATACTCCCTCTCGCCTCGCCCAAAGCGAGAGAAGTCATTGGATGATTTTCCCCCGTCAAAAAAAAAAGTATCCGTTACTCCCTTTTGCCTCACCCAGGGCTGGACAAGACAGGGTGATTGTCCCCCTTCAAAAACAAACCATCGCAAAATCGGGTTTATTTGACGCCAGGGCAAATTTTCGACTTAATTTTTTATACAAATGAAAAGCTAACACGCTTTATTCTACTTTTCTAATACAAGATTTGTATTAAAGTCACCCCGAACTTACCCGGCCTGACAACATCAGGAAATAATTCCCACTTTTTATTTCAGACACGCCTGCATTCAAAGCCCCTCCAATCCTGCCACCATCACAAGTAGTTTTATTCTACGGTAGAAAGTTTACTTAAATAAACAATTTCCTTGATCAGTTTAGTCTTATTTCATTTCCAATATAAAATAGGCAAACTTTTCAACACTTGCATCTTGTTGTAACTTTCGTGAGACATACTAAATTAATTATTATGTTATCGGCTTACTCACGTAATGTTTTGACGAGGAACTCGACTAGTTTTAAGCCATGCTAGAGGCTCATTTTCATGAGCAGCATTCCGCGACACACGACGCGGCGATTGTCGCGGAATGCTGCTATAACTGCCGATAACATAATAATTAACTTGCATCTTGCCCATGATAACATATTATATTATAGTCCAGTCAAATAAGCTTAAATTAGGTAAGAGTCTCGGAATGCGAGATACCCAGCTGTAATTTTGTATATACTTGTATATTGACCCCCTAAAACTTGTCTCAAAACCTACATATGGTAGGGTGTAAGCAACTCTTAAAATTCAGGGTCAAAGGTCCCAAAAATCGTTTCTGACTGATATCGGAGCTCTCACTACAACTAGACAAAAGTGCTGTTACTGTGTTGTAGAGATATTTATCGATAAAATTATATTATTTCATTTGAAATAATATACTCATACTGTGTATTTAGATACGATAATTTTTAAATATTAAATTTACACCTACATAATACTTAAAATTATTTCAATATAATATTAAAATGACTAAGTGTGAACTTTTTTTTGGCAAGCAATCTAGTGGGTAAAATTATAGGACTACCTATACATAATATAGGACTACCTATACTTAAAATTAATATTTGTTATTTTTTTAACCTGTTTTCCCTAACCAGGTTATCAAATACATCGATAATTCATATCGACTGTTGCACAACCACATTTGTCAATGTACTTTTAAGAAATGTTTACATTATTTCGAATGTTGCGATAGAGAATGTTTCGATGTATGTGTGAAATTGTGTTTGTGATGTTCTAATTGTTTTGTGTGAGTGTCGTAGTGACAGGTAATTGATACTTGACCTTTAGTCAAGTAACTTTATGTATGTATATATATTAACTTTATTATAAGTAACTTTATTGACTAAAGGTCAAGTAACTTTATGTATGTACAAGTAAATATTATGTTCCAAAAATAAATAAAGTTTATTTTTGGAACATAATATTTACTTGTTGCACAGGATGTACTTATTTAGCAAGAAATTCAGGCACGCTATACTAATATATGTTTTGAAACTGACATGGTCACTAACACTAGAATTGGAGCTTAAAACGGGATATTTAGCGCGAGCGGACGCAGTGAGTTTTGTGTGTCGAGAATTAAATCGAGTTACAAGTGATAGAGGTAACGGTGTCAGCAAAAAACGAACGAGAAAGAGGGTAGACCGATTCGTCTGCTTGTAAACATCCACCCGCATTAACTCCAGTTTATCCGTGATCATGGCGCTTGCAACAGTGCCGAAATATCGGAAGCTCATAAAAATTTGAAAAACATGGTAAATATCATCACCAATACCATTATAATACATATCATATATACAGCAATAATGACGGGGAAATAAAATTAAAAATGTATCTTGTCCAAATATTAGACACGTATTTTTTGTATTTTGTCGTATAAGATAACAATACTTGGATAAAACAAATCAAAGTTTAGGAGTGGGAGCAAATACGTCATTTCTACGTATAAAACGTACTTAGAAGTGACCTCACGCGATATTTCAAATCAATATATCTACGAAAGTATTTGTTTTTATAAGTAAACTGAACCAAATGAATTTCCCTGTTTTCCTGCTTTTCTCTTGAAATTTTTAATAACGTCAGGAAGGAAAACTCGACTTATTTTTATATTATAGATAAAAAATTACTAGCCACTTTCCGCCCAAGGACCTCAGGGCTAATTTTGTAGGAAATTTGTTGTATTATCACCTCCCGAGAGGAATACGTCGAATTCAAAGTCACTCTGTATAATGTTTTAAAGTAATCTACAAGACGGACGTAAAAATAAATAATATTTAATATTATATATTAAAATGAATATAGAAATTAATCGAAACATCATGTATACCAAAATAAAAAAAACCTATTAAAATTCCAAGTACAAGACTTTATTCGTGCATTTCACGTCCTCACGTATAAAATGGAAGATTTAAGAAACTCATACCCAGTTGAATTCCGAACCTCCTTGGCCGTAATCAGTCAATAATGGAAGTAAAATCCATATTTGTATTCCTTTTAACGATTGGCGTAGTTAATATGGAGTTTTATTTACCACCACCCTATTTTGCCACGCCGCCCTATTTTGCGCTGATGTTACCATCAGCTCCGGATTTATCAGCTCCGAATTTCTCAGCTCCGGATTTATCAGCTCCGAAACCATTAGCTCCGCAAGAATCAGCACTACCGTCGAGCCCGAATCAATACTTGCCTCCACCACGAGGGCCATTTGTCAATGGTAATTATTACTTTTAAATATGTATTTGTATGTTCGTTTGTTTGTTTGTTTGTTACTCCTTCACGTCAAAACGGCTGAAGGGATCGAGACATAAGACACAATAGATTATGGTATGGAATAACACACTTACTAATTTTTATCCCACGGGAATGAGCAGGAGTAGAAACGGGTTGGTTTTTAATCAGTAAGTGTCCGATACTCCCTCTCGCCTCACCCAGGACTGGACAAGACAGGGTGATTTTCTCCTTTCAAAAAAAAAAACCATCGCAAAATCGGGTTTGTTTGACGCCAGGGCTAATTTTCGACTTAATTTTTTATACAAATGAAAAGCTAACACGCTTTATTCTACTTTTCTAATACAAGATTTGAATTAAAGTCACCCCGAATTTACCCGACATGACAGAATCGGGAAATATTGTTCTTACTTTTTATTTCAGACACACGTGTAGCCTATGCCGGGGTCGCCCCAATCCTACCATCATCACAAGTAGTTTTGTTATACAACAAAAAGTTTACTTAAATAAACAATTTCCTTGATCAGTTTAGTTTTATTTCATTTCCAATATAAAAAAGCACCGGAGCTGCGGACTACCTAGCGGGTTTACCGGGGCTCCGGTTCGAAAAGCAGGAGTAGGAACGGGGTGGGTTTTAGTCAGTAAGAGTCTGACACTCCCTCTCAAAAGCGAGAGAAGTAATCGGATGATTTCCCCCCTCAAAAAAAAAGTGTCCGATACTCCCTTTCGCCTCACCCAGGACTGGAGAAGACAGGGTGATTGTCCCCCTTCAAAAACAAACCATCGCAAAATCGGGTTTGTTTGACGCCAGGGCTAATTTCGACTTAAATTTTTATACAAATGAAAAGCTAATACGCTTTATTCTAGTTTCTTATTACAAGATGTATGACACAATCAGGAAATAATATTCTTAATTTTTATTTCAGACACAACTGTAACCTATGCCGCCCCAATCCTACCATCATCACAAGTAGTTCGGTTATACAACAAAAAGTTTACTTAAATAAACAATTTCCTAGATCAGTTTAGTTTTATTTAATTTCCATTATAAAAAAGCACCGGAGCTGCGGACTACCTAGCGGGTTTACCGGGGCTCCGGTTCGAAAAGCAGGAGTAGGAACGGGGTGGGTTTTAATCAGTAAGTGTCCGATACTCCCTCTCGCCTCACCTAGTACTGGAGAAGGCAGGGTGATATTCCCCCTCAAAAAAAAAAGTGTCCGATACTCCCTTTTGCCTCACCCAGGACTTGAGAAGACAGGGTGATTGTTCCCCTTCAAAAAAAAAAACCATCGCAAAATCGGGTTTGTTTGACGCCAGGGCTAATTTTCGACTTAAATTTTTATACAAATGAAAAGCTAACACGCTTTATTCTAGTTTCTTATTACAAGATTTGTATTAAAGTCACCCCGAACTTACCCGGCCTGACAACATCAGGAAATAATTCCCACTTTTTATTTCAGACACGCCTGCAGTCAAAGCCCCTCCAATCCTGCCACCATCACAAGTAGTTTTATTCTACGGTAGAAAGTTTACTTAAATAAACAATTTCCTTGATCAGTTTAGTCGTATTTCATTTCCAATATAAAATAGGCAAACTTTTCAACACTTGCATCTTGTTGTAACTTTCGTGAGACATACTAAATTAATTATTATGTTATCGGCTTACTCACGTAATGTTTTGACGAGGAACTCGACTAGTTTCAAGCCATGCTAGAGGCTCATTTTCATGAGCAGCATTCCGCGACACACGACGCGGCGATTGTCGCGGAATGCTGCTATAACTGCCGATAACATAATAATTAACTTGCATCTTGCCCATGATAACATATTATATTATAGTCCAGTCAAATAAGGTTAAATTAGGTAAGGGTCTCGGAATGCGAGATACCCAGCTGTAATCTATTATATAAAAATAAGTCGGGTTTTCCTTCCTGACGCTATAACTCCAGAACACACGAATCGATTTCCACGGTTTTGCATTCGTTGGAAAGGTCTCGGGCTCCTTTAGGTTTATAGCAAAGAAAATTTAGGAAAAAATCAAGAGAAAAGCAGGAAAACAGAGAAAATCGTCGGTGGCGAAACGGAGTTCGCCGGGTTCGCTAGTTTTGTATATACTTGTATATTGACCCCCTAAAACTTGTCTCAAAACCTACATATGGTAGGGTGTGAGCAACTCTTAAAATTCAGGGTCAAAGGTCCCAAAAATCGTTTCTGACTGATATCGGAGCTCTCACTACAACTAGACAAAAGTGCTGTTACTGTGTTGTAGAGATATTTATCGATAAAATTATATTATTTCATTTGAAATAATATACTCATACTGTGTATTTAGATACGATAATTTTTAAATATTAAATTTACACCTACATAATACTTAAAATTATTTCAATATAATATTAAAATGACTAAGTGTGAACTTTTTTTGGCAAGCAATCTAGTAGGTAAAATTATAGGACTACCTATACATAATATAGGACTACCTATACTTAAAATTAATATTTGTTATTTTTTTAACCTGTTTTCCCTAACCAGGTTATCAAATACATCGATAATTCATATCGACTGTTGCACAACCACATTTGTCAATGTACTTTTAAGAAATGTTTACATTATTTCGAATGTTGCGATAGAGAATGTTTCGATGTATGTGTGAAATTGTGTTTGTGATGTTCTAATTGTTTTGTGTGAGTGTCGTAGCGACAGGTAATTGATACTTGACCTTTAGTCAAGTAACTTTATGCATGTATATATATTAACTTTATTATAAGTAACTTTATTGACTAAAGGTTAAGTAACTTTATGTATGTACAAGTAAATATTATGTTCCAAAAATAAACTTTATTTATTTTTGGACATAATATTTACTTCTTGCACAGGATGTACTTATTTAGCAAGAAATTCAGGCATGCTATACTAATATATGTTTTGAAACTGACATGGTCACTATAACACTAAAATTGGAGCTTAAAACGGGATATTTAGCGCGAGCGGACGCAGTGAGTTTTGTGTGTCGAGAATTAAATCGAGTTACAAGTGATAGAGGTAACGGTGTCAGCAAAAAACGAACGAGAAAGAGGGTAGACCGATTCGTCTGCTTGTAAACATCCACCCGCATTAACTCCAGTTTATCCGTGATCATGGCGCTTGCAACAGTGCCGAAATATCGGAAGCTCAAAAAAATTGAAAAACATGGTAAATATCATCACCAATATCATTATAATACATATCATATATACAGCAATAATGACGGGGAATTAAAAATGTATCTCTTCCAAATATTAGACACGTATTTTTTGTATTTTGTCGTATAAGATAACAATACTTAGATAAAACAAATCAAAGTTTAGGAGTGGGAGCAAATACGTCATTTCTACGTATAAAACGTACTTAGAAGTGACCTCACGCGATATTTCAAATCAATATATCTACGAAAGTATTTGTTTTTATAAGAAAACTGAACCAAACGAATTTCCCTGTTTTCCTGCTTTTCTCTTGAATTTTTTCCTAAATCTTCTTTGCTATAATCCTCACGGAGTCCGAGACCTTTCCAACGAATACAAACTGTGAAAATCGGTTCGTGTGTTCTGGAGTTATAACGTCAGGAAGGAAAACTCGACTTATTTTTATATTATATATAAAAAATTACTAGCCACTTTCCGCCCAAGGACCTCAGGGCTAATTTTGTAGAAAATTTGTTGTATTATCACCTCCCGAGAGGAATACGTCGAATTCAAAGTCACCCTGTATAATGTTTTAAAGTTATCTACAAGACGGACATAAAAATAAATATTATTCAATATTATATTAATGATGAAATTAATCGAAACATCATGTATACCAAAATAAAATATCCTATAAAAATTCCAAGAACAACACTTTATTCGTGCATTTAAATATCATTTCCTCACATATAAAATGGAAGATTTAAGAAACTCATACGCAGTCGAATTCTGATCCTCCTTGGCCGAAATCAGTCAAAAATGGAAGTAAAATCCATATTTGTATTCATATTAACGATTGGGGTAGTTAACATGGAATTTTATTTTGCCACGCCGTTCTATTTTGCGCTGATGTTACCATCAGCTCCGGGTTTATCAGCTCCGGATTTATCAGCTCCGGATTTATCAGCTTCGCAAGAAGTAGAAGATCTTCATGGTCAAACAACACCACCGCCATTTGTCAATGGTAATTATTACTTTTAAATATGTATGTATTTGTATGTTCGTTTGTTTGTTTGAGTAAGTAGTCAACTCGGACCACATACCTACGGCCCATTTGGGACGAGTTGGGAAAATTAAAAATAAATTATTTTTTTAGTGGTCAACTCGTCCCACGTCACTACCACAGTGAGATAAGGTACAGTCAGTAGCAAAAGGGTTAGTGTGGAAATAATAAAGTTCTATTACTTTGTTGAAAACAAAAGATTTTCTAGGAACTTTATTCTATTCATAAATCCGACCTGTTATCATTTACTTCATAAGTGACCGCCATGACCATTGTTTAAGCCACACATGTTTACTATTCTTAGTAATTTTGGATAATACATGAATTTGTGCGATTGCTAAAAGAAATTTAGGTAATAAATTATTTAACCAACACTAAAACAGGAGGTTCTTACTTCGTAAGATTTTTTTAATATGAAATAATCTATGAACAAAACGAAAGTAAAGGAAAAAAAACTATAAAAAAATATTTTTAATCTTGTGTTGCTAACTGTACCAAACATTGATAAAGTTTAAAGATCCATACAAAAAAAAAGTGGGACGAGTTGACCACTAAAAAAATAATTTATTTTTAATTTCCCCAACTCGTCCCAAATGGGCCGTAGGTATGTGGTCCGAGTTGACTACTTACTCGTTTGTTTGTTACTCCTTCACGTCACAACGGGTGAAGGGATCGAGACAGGGATAGATTATAGTATGGAATAACACACTTACTACTTTTTAGGGTTCCGTAGCCAAATGGCAAAAAACGGAACCCTTATAGATTCGTCATGTCTGTCTGTCTGTCCGTCCGTCCGTCCGTCCGTCCGTCCGTATGTCACAGCCATTTATTTCCGAAAGTGTTGGGCCTACATAGTTGAAACTCTGCAGGTTGGTGTATTTCAATTACCGCTATTCGAATTTTGAACAAAAATTAATAAATTAAAAAGATAAAGGGGGGCACTCCATACATGGAACTGAGTTAAAAAAAAAATTTTTTCAGCTAACATATCCGTGATGGGTGTCTATTGGTCTAACTTGGTTTTACATAGTGTTTGTATGAACGACAAAGTTATATTTGCGGTTTTTGAAAATGTTTTATTTCTTGAAAACTAATATATAATGATATCTCGTTCAAACCAATTTTCGTTGTTAGTTTCTATTGAAATCTACAGCATATATTTTTTTTAGTTTTCTCACTCTCTTATTTTAAAAGTTAGAGGGGGGGGACACTCATTTTTCCACTTTGGAAGCGTCTAACTTTCAAACGGTTGATTTTGACGAAAAATGGTTTTAGGAACCTTAATGTCTTTTTTAAAGACCTATCCATAGACACCCATCACGGATATGTAAGCTGAAAAAAAAATTTTTTTTAATCAGTTCCATGTATGGAGTGCCCCCCTTTAATTTTTAAATTTATTATTTTTTATTCAAAATTCTAATAGCGGTTACCGAAATACACCATCTTACAAAGTTTCAACTATGTAGGCCCAACAGTTTCGGAAATAAATGGCTGTGACATACGGACGGACGGACGGACGGACAGACAGACAGACATGACGAATCTATAAGGGTTCCGTTTTTTGCCATTGGCTACGGAACCCTAAAAATCCATCGCAAAATCGGGTTTGTTTGACGCCAGGGGTAATTCCGACCGACGCCAAAACTGCGTTTCATTATAAAAGTCACCACGAATTTACCCGGCCTGACAGAATGAGGAAATAATGTTTTTACTTTTTATTTCAGTCACAACTAAACCCCGCGCCCGCCCGCACCGAATGCACCGCCACCGTATATACGCATCATATTTACGCCATGGGAATGTTAGTTATCTGTTTGTTATTCCTTCGATCCCTTGGATTGTGTATGTATGTATGTATGTATGTGTGTGTGTGTGTGTGTGTGTGTGTGTGTGTGTGTGCGCGTGTGCGTGTGTGTGTGTGTGTAACCACCAATTTAAAAGAAATCATGTTTTTTAATTTATTTCCCAGACCAAGATCAATCCGTGTACTCCGGACCAATGCTATCAGCGCCGCTCATACGTCGTATCTACTACAACGGCACGCCTGTTTAAATAAACAATTTCCTTCTTCACTTTCGTTTCATTTCATTGACACTATATGGTCCGAGATCCCAGAGCTGTCAGACATATCTTCTTTTTACAAGCATTTAACCTTCGGCTTACAGTAGTCTTGTATGTACTTTTTAATGCCTTAATGTTTGTAAAGCTTGCCGAGTGACACCTGCGCAGGTACCAGGTGAGAAAGGCAACTAAAAATTAGACTCACTTAACTTAAATTTTTATGTCTGATTTTCATGTTTTGTAGAATATAATTACTTTGAAATCAAATTAAAAAAATCAGACACTTTCCATGGACCAACTTTTATCAGACGGCTTAAAGCTCTAAAAAATAGTGCGCCTTACAAAATTGTAATAGCAATATATGGTGCCCCTGTAATGCAAAACAGTAGTACAAATCATCATAGTTTTACCAGATAATTTGCACGAACGTGATTACTATCGTGAATGTTACAAATGTGCTACTGCTTTGCCGAAAAGATATTTCTCTCCAACCTCACATATATTGCTATTACAATTTTGTAAGGCGCACAATTTTTAGAGCTTTAAAGCGTCTGATAAAAGTTTTGGTCCATGGAAAATGTCTGATTTTTTTAATATGATTTCAGAGTAATATTCTACAAAACATATATAAAAATCAGACATAAAAATTTAAGTTAAGTGAGTCTAATTTTTAGTTACCTTTCTCACCTGGTACCTGCGCAGGTGTCACTCGGCAAGCTTTACAAACATTCAGGCATTAAAAAATATATACAAGACTACTGTAAGCCGAAGGTTAAATGCTTGTAAAAATAAGATATGTCTGACAGCTCTGGGATCTCGCTCTAATACAATAATAACAAACTCTTACCAAGTTTTCTGCCCACGTTTATAACAAATAAGCTCTCCGTATGTCAACATGCAATGGAAAGAAGTATGACAGGTATTAAAAGAAAGGACAAAGTAAGGACACAGTACAGTATATCAGGAGAAAAATAAGGTACAGAACGTCACTCTCAAACAAGGCTCGGAACCGGTTTAAAAAATACCGGTTAGTACCGGTTTATATCGGTTTTCCGAACTTTTCTTAAGAACGTGAACATTTAAAGAACTTTATTTAACCTAAATTAACCGGTTTATTCGACGAGGGGCATGTCGGTACACGCGTTGAAATATTATTATTGAATATAATCTGAACAGCGCGCGGCGTTTTTTTGATGTGCGTCGTATTAACCGGTTTTTATTGCTCTAAACCGTTTAATCCGAAAAAACCTTTATGAAAATACTGTTCCAAATACCGGTTTAAAAAAACCGGTTTCGCGAACGAAACCCAATGTAAAGGTTTTGCGTACAAGTACATAATAACGGTTTGAAAATTTTACCGGTATCCGAGCCTTGCTCTCAAAGTATGGGATGATGACATCAGACAAGTTGCGGATAAACGTTTAAAGTTGTAACGCCGAATGTTGGAGTAGAGTGCGTAAGCACCTGCGTCAGGCGGTAGGTGAGGACGCCGTGACGCCTCTCTAGCCACTCCTATCCCGAAAGAAAGAGCCATCAGACCACCACAGATGGGGCCCAGTAGGGCTGATACCTGATCCGGAGTTGCGGACTACCTAGCGGTTTTACCGGGGCTCTGGTCCGAAAAGCAGGAGTAGGAACGGGGTGGTTTTTAGTCAGTAAGAGTCTGACACTCCCTCTCGCCTCGCCCAAGGCGGGAGAAGTCATTAGATGATGTTCCCCCCTCAAAAAAAGCCACTCCTATCCCCAAAGATACCTTACAACAGATTTTATTATATTCCGAATGAATATAATAAAATCTTTGATTAAATAAAAACAACCTCACTCACACAGCAAAATAATTCACTTGTTTCGCTCGCAAGCAAAACAACGCAAGTGTTAGGGAGAGAATACTTGGGCTGTATAATAATATAAAAATATAATAGGTACATAAATATATTATTTATGTACAACGGATTACAAAACGGTATGAGAAAAAATATGAGAAAAAACAAAAGAATAATTTTGATGCGCGCGACGCGTACATGTGATGCTTACAGCTGCTCGGGCGAAAGTGCGAGTCGCGATCCTCACTCTGATGCCGTCACTTTTTCAAATTCTGATGCCGTCGCCAGCCAGCAAACAAAAAGTATTTATGTTCGAGAAGTTTTTATGTTCGGTTCGGAGAAGTTTCCGAACAGCAAGTGTTGTTTTCAAGCCGGTTTCCGAGAGGTCATGACAATTCTCCAAAACATATCAAATGATCCGTTAGTTTAGTAACAAAAATATATGTAAATATAAATTATACGGTTATGTCATTATAAAAAAAAGAACCAGGGCCGGATTAGGGCGGCAGGTAAGAAGAGGAGTGTGCACATACGAGGGGCCACTGAGTTATTGACTAAACTACATCACAGGTAATAACCACCCCTTTACCACTTGCCCTATGCTGGGTCCTTTTTTTAACCCCCGACGCAAAAAGAGGGGTGTTATAAGTTTGACGTGTCTGTCTGTCTGTCTGTCTGTGGCATCATAACTCCTGAACGGATGCAGCGATTTCAATTTAGTTTTTTTCGTATTAAAGGGGACTTATGTGCGAGTGTTTTTAGACATGTTTGATGAAAATCGGTTGAGCCGTTTTAAAGTTATGGGCGGTGAAAGTAACGTAAGCGGGAGATTAACCGAAGGTCTGCAAATATACTGGGATGGGGTCTCAAATGAAACCGCACTGAAAGAAAATATTGAAAGATATAATTTTTTCGTATTAACAAAAATAAAAAATAAAAAAAATAATAATATTTTTTTTTTAATTAAAAATTAAATTAAATATTTTAAAAATTTTTAAAATACAAAAATATAAAACCTGCACCAATGTAATCTTTAGCCTACTTATAGAAACAAAAACTAGTAATTAATAAGTAAAAAAAAATCAAAGCGAACGAGCTTGACCTTGAATGTAATCTTTACCTTAACAAGAATTGAAATTATAGTAAGCATATGTAATATACTAAGCCTAACTTAACCTAACCTACCTATAAAAAGTATGAAATAAAAAATTAAATTAAAAATTTAAAAAACCCCCGACATAAAAACTTAATTTCCCTTTAAAAAGTAAAAAATAATAAAAGAAACCTAATCTTAAAGTACCTAAGAATGTACTAATAATTCTAAAAAAAAATACGTCACGTTGGGGGACCGCATGAATACGGACTGCACACCGCCGCCCGCGCCGCAGTATTTCTATTTTCTGCGTTATAGTTAAGTACTTAAATATCAATTTACTTTAAAGTTAACACCAAGCATGTGAAAAAAAAAATGAAAATATCGTAGAGAAGTAAGAAATAATTAGGAGCGGTCCCCCAACGCGACGTATTTTTTTTTAGAATTATTAGTACATTCTTAGGTACTTTAAGATTAGGTTTCTTTTATTATTTTTTACTTTTTAAAGGGAAATTAAGTTTTTATGTCGGGGGTTTTTTGAAGATGGGGTAAACCTTCAAAAGGCGCCTAGCTTTTTGGGGAAAAAGACTAGGGAGTGTGGGATATTTACCTCACTAAAACCCCCCGGTGGCGCTAGCTTAGGCTTGTTGGCCGGCCAACCTCAGCCACGGCGGCTTTCGCTCGTAGCCGCCTGCTCCTCAGCCCGCGGGCCGCCTCGCCCCTCCGCAACTACGCGATTTTAAATTGCACTCTAGGGGTAGGGCAGACAAGACTACGTGCAGTCGGTTTTGCAGCGATTCGGTTCTGTCACTTCACTAGCATTATCATTTCACTGAATCAATTTAGGGATTTGTCAAGTCACCAGATTTTGTTTAGGGAAATGATAAAATCGTGTTGTTATTTTGACATCCTCCGTGGTTTGATCAAATCCCTTAGAGATATCCCTGTTTTTATCATTCGCTGGACAAACATATAAATAAATAAATAATAAAATGCTTCATTTGTTTTTAACAAAATTAAACATCACATAAACCCACCAAACTGTTAAGACAGTTTGACGGCGGGAATAGCGCTCTAAATAATATATCTATTTTATACCTATTATTATATGAACAAACAACAAAAACCTCGGAACAAACTTTACCTTAACAGAAAATTAACTTCTATTAACTAACTATACAATGTGATAGGGTTGAGACTTCTAACCCGTTAAGGCTGAGTACTAAATATAATTTTATCGACAAAAATAATAATATGGGGGTTGAACCCCTAATTCAATATATTGAAAAATAGTGATTTTTTCGGTAAAAATAATTCACAAATGATTTTTTTTCTTACCAAAACATTATCAAACATATGAAAAAAGTAATGAGTTAGTTAGCCAAGGTTATTAGCTACCGTTTGTCGTTTTTTTTTTGTTTCTACGACGCATACAACCTTTGATATCAAAAAAAGTAAAGAAAATATTAAAATAGCCATAACTTTTAGGGGAGGGGTTTCGACCCCTTCGACCCCCGACTTTTGTCGATAAAATTAGATGTAGTACTCAGCCTTAACGGGTTAGAAGTCTCACCCCTATCACATTGTATACTTATATTTGTGGCGACACTCTGACAAGTGACAGATGACAGATGACAGAAGTCGCACATAGACTATCGACGAGCAAAATCAATGGATGACGTCATAAATATCCTGCATCGCACATATGAAGTTTACATGCGAATAAACACGGATGCCCGCCAAGCACGATCACCTAGCTTGGTCGGAGGATCCTCCTTTTCTTAGGGAACTTTACTCTCTGTTCCCTAAAGTAGTAGTTTTAAGTACTATGTTTTTTGTAAGTTCGGTAAGTAACATATTTCTTGGTTGATTTTTTAGGGATTGCTTATTTATTTTACTGTTAATATTCCTTAACCAATAAATTTCGTTATATAATGTCGGAATCAGATACTTATTGGTTCTTGACCCATAATAATTTTTACTCGGTGGACGAACTAGCTTATTTTCTCCCTTGTATTGTATGTGGGAAACGGAACGTGAGTGTAAGAGTGAGATAGAAGTATGTATACGAGTGAGAGAATGATAGTGAAAGGTTAAATTCAAATTTGACAGAGAAAAGTGGAAAAGAAAAGACGACGAGTGCTAGCCGTAAGACGTCTAATTTTTCAAGAAGAAATACAAGTTAATTTGTTTCAAGACGGAAGCTTTTCTTTTCCTAATAAAATAATAAAAGAAACTTAATCTTAAAGTACCTAAGAATGTACTAATAATTCTAAAAAAAATACGTCTCGTTGGGGGACCGCATTCATACGGACTGTACACCGCCGCCCGCGCCGCTATATTTCTATTTTCTGCGTTATAGTTAAGTACTTAAACATCAATTTACTTTAATGTTAACACCAAGCATGTGATACTTATGAACAAATCGTAGATAAGTAAGAAATAATTAGGAGCGGTCCCCCAACGCGACGTATTTTTTTTTAGAATTATTAGTACATTCTTAGGTACTTTAAGATTAAGTTTCTTTTATTATTTTTTACTTCTTAAAGGGAAAATAAGTTTTTATGTCGGGGGTTATTTATTGCTTTAAGATCTGATGATATGATGCGCTTAAAATAAAAATAAGGAAAACCTGAATAAAAACAGAAACACAAAATTTAATTTATCTGTAAACGCCATTATAAGATCATCTTTTATAATAACAACTCGTGCGCAGCAAAATAAACCATGAAGATACTTTTTAAATTGTTTCTAATCTTCGTGTTAATATTTACGAATGCGCGAATATATACAAACGGTGAGTGTCGTTTACCTCTTCACTACATAGTTGCTCTTTCTGTCCCTATTTCCCTTTGTAAGCTTAAATCTTTAAATCTTCGCAACGTATTTTGATGCGGTTTTTTTAATAAATAGAGTGATTTAAGGGGAAGGTTTATATGTATGCATAATACATGCATAATATATCACCATTGCACCCATGCGAAGCTGGGGCGGGTCGCAGTTTTAACTGAAAGTAGTTTAATTCATGTAAAAAAAGTTTACTTCCTTAGAGCTTTGAGCATCTCAATAGTAAAAAAATCTCATCCGTAAACAAATTTTTTCTGTAACATCCCTTTGTCCCGTTGCAGTAGTTGTTTCGATTTTATCATCCTATTCTTCTTTAAATTATCAGTTAAGAAATGACTAGTGCGTCTCTTATAGGTTGCAAGACTTAAGTCATCTTTTACGCGACATGGTTCTTGGTGCTATCTTCATTTCCCGAGATAAAATCTTTTGCTTTCGGACAGGATTTCTTTGAATTCTTTCCCTTACTGCTTTGACCACCTTTTTGATACGAACACTACGTGGACGGCCAGATCATTTTCTGTCACAAATAGAGGAAGTCTCATTGTGCCTATTACACAAACATTTTACCAAGTGTATGGAGAGTTTTAAAAATTACATTTCGCTCCATACCTACTTTGTGCAATGCAATCACAGCGATTCGGTTCTCTTTATCACCCCACTCCATTTGAATATCGGAAATATTGTACAATGTATTGGTGCCAAAATGAGAAAACACAATTAACAATCGTTTAAAAACCGGCCAAGTGCAAGTCGGACTTGTCCATGAAGGGTTCCGTAGCAGCAAGTAGATGACATAATATATAAGTTATAAAATAACTTGGTTTTTCATAAAGTTTGTATGAACGACAAAGTTATACTTGCGGTTTTTGAAAATGTATTATTTCTTAAAAACTAATAATGATATCTCGTTCCAACCAATTTTCGTTAAAAGTTTCCATTGAAATCTACAGCATATATTTTGTTTAGATTTCTCACTCTCTTATTTTAAAAGTTAGGGGGGGGGGGACACTCATTTTTCCACTTTGGAAGCGTCTAATTTTCAAACCATTGATTTTGACGAAAAATGGTATTAGAAACCTTAATGTCTCTTTTAAAGTCCTATCCATAGCCACCCATCACAGATAGGTTAGCAGAAAAAAAATAGTAATTATGGCCAGACTAAGTAGTTAGTAAGACTTTAATGTTGTTTTCTTTTTTTTAGGAAGCCGACTGACCATACCGGCCTCGTGGTACAGATCGGCACCCGCATCAAGTGTACACCGCTTATACTACGGACGAGATAAAATGTGGCCATTTTATATAGTCCGTGTCCGTCGTGGACATGGAAACGAAAATCTGAAATTTTTAATTTAACAAATATTTGGGCAACATTACATCATGATTTTATTTGTTTTATAATTTCATATACTAAAATTTTAAGAAAGTATTAGGAGCGGTCCCCCAACGCGACGTATTTTTTTTTAGAATTATTAGTACATTCTTAGGTACTTTAAGATTAAGTTTCTTTTATTATTTTTTACTTTTTAATTTAAATTTTTTATTTAATTTTTTATTTCATACTTTTTATAGGTAGGTTAGGTTAAGTTAGGCTTAGTATATTACATTAAATACTATAATTTCAATTCTTGTTAAGGTAAAGATTACATTCGGGGTCAAGCTCGTTCGCATTTTTTATTTATTAATTACTAGTTTTTGTTTCTAAAAGAAGGCTAAAGATTACATTGGTACAGGTTTTATATTTTTGTATTTTATAAAATATTTAATTTTATTTTTAATTTTTTTTATTATTATTTTTTATTTAATTTTTTATTTTTGTTAATACGAAAAAAATATATCTTTCAATATTTTCTTTCAGTGCGGTTTCATTTGAGACCCTATCCCAGTATATTTGCAGACCTTCGGTTAATCTCCCGCTTACGTTACTTTCACCGCCCATAACTTTAAAACGGCTCAACCGATTTTCATCAAACATGTCTAAAAACACTCGCACATAAGTCCCCTTTAATACGAAAAAATTGAAACTAAATTGAAATCACTGCATCCGTTCGGGAGTTATGATGCCACAGACAGACAGACAGACAGACAGACAGACAGACAGACACGTCAAACTTATAACACCCCTCTTTTTGCGTCGGGGGTTAAAAAAACTCTTCCCGTATCGTTTGTTATGTTATCTAGAAACCGTGCACTTGATATGTATACCCCCTTTTTGTTACACCGTGTATAAGACCTAATTAACATAAAATAAGGAAAACCTGAATACCCACGATGCCACAACAGAAACGACAAATTTAATTTATTTGAGGACGACATTATAAGATCATCTTTTATAATAACAACTCGTGCGCAGCTAAATAAATCATGAAGATACTTTTTAATTTGTTTCTAATCTTCGTGCTAAGCATTGTGTTGACAAGTGCGCGAACGAATAAACGCGGTAACTAACGTTTCTAATAAAATAATTTGGTTTTTCATAGTGTTTGTATGAACGAAAAAGTTATGTTTGCGGTTTTTGAAAATGTATTATTTCTTAATAAAACCGGCCAAGTGCGAGTCCGACTCGCCCATGAAGGATTCCGTAGCAGCAAGTAGATGACATAATATAAAAGTTATAAAATAACTTGGTTTTGCATAGTGTTTGTATGAACGACAAAGTTATATTTGCGGTTTTTGAAAATGTATTATTTCTTAAAAACTAATAGTGATATATCGTTCAAACCAATTTTCGTTGGTAGTTTCCATTGAAGTCTACAGCATATATTTTTTTTTTAGTTTTCTCACTCTCTTATTTTAAAAGTTAGAGGGGGCACTAACTTTCAAACGATTGATTTTGTCGAAAAATGGTTTTAGAAACCTTAATGTCTTTTTTAAAGTCCTATCTTTATATATGTTACCAGTTGTTCCATGTATGGAGTGCCCCCCTAAAATGTTTAAATTAATTATATTTTATCGGACGAACGGACGGACAGACGGACAGACAGACAGACATGACGAATCTATAAGGGTTCCGTTTTTTTCCATTTGGCTACGGAACCCTAAAAATTACAGATTCGAAATTCAAATGTAATATTTTTTCTTTTTAAGTGTAACAGTATTTATGGCCAGACTAAGTAGTTAGTTACAGTTTAATGTTGTTTTTTTTTTAGGTAGGCGTCCGGCCGTTCAGAAATGTGCGCACCGGACGGCACCGGCATCAAGTGTACACCACTCATACCACAGACGAAATACAAAGATATTTTGACAAAACAAAAAAACGAAAATTATCAAAACGGCGCGGACATGGAAACGAAAATCTGAAAATTAGTTTTAATTTTAAATAAATATTTGGGCAACATAACACTATGATTTTATTTTAAAAGCCTCCTATTTAGCTGATAAAGAAAAAATATATATTTGTTTTTGAGAATTTTGTAAATAATTTTACGTTTCTGGATAGCTAATAAACCAAGGATTTTTCTAATAGTTTGTACGCTTAGTGTCATATATTTTTTTTGAAATACACCCAGTTTTCTATTGACCAAATTAGTGACACAAAACAAAATTTGATAAGAAATTACTTGCTATTTTAAAACGAATGATATTTCTGCAATTATTAGTATTTATAAATGATAACTGATGTATTGGCAACTGATTAAAACTAAAACTACTAAAATCCAACCTGTATTTTTTTATTTATTGATGTTTTTGTAATCAATTCGGGATTTTTTAACAAAACCAAAAATGTTGAATATCTCAGAAACTAGCCACTTTCCGCCCAAGGACCTCAGGGCTAATTTTGTAGGAAATTAGTTGTATTATCACCTCCCGAGAGGAATACGTCGAATTCAAAGTCACCCTGTATAATTTCTCTTACAATTTCAATTTAATTGAGTTTCAGATATTTCGGTAACGTTGTATGCGTCATGATCACGGATGACGCGTTTTAAGTTTTAATTATATTACTAGTGACATAACAGTTCAAAACTTATAAGTTTGACTGCACGGTTGGTGCGGTGGCTGGGCAACTGGCTGCCGCGCAACGGGTAGCGGGTTCGATTCCCGCACGGAGCAACTCTTTGTGTGATCCACAAATTGTTGTTTCGGGTCTGGGTATCATGTGCATGTGAACTTGTATGGTGATACCTAACTCTAAGAAAAAAAATAGCTGGTGAAAAACAAATCAGGTTTTATATATATTATATAAGACCTAATTAGCATAAAATATGAAAAAGCTAAATATCAACGATGCCACAACAGAAATATCAAATTTAATTTATTTGAGGACGCCATTACAAGATCATCTTTTATATAAACAACTCGTGCGCAGCTAAGTAAATCATGAAGATAATTTTTAATTTGTTTCTAATGCTCGTGCTAAGCATTGTGTTGACGAGTGCGCGACTGTTTTACCGCGGTAAGTAACGTTTCTCTTCCTCTTTTTTAACAATAAGTAGTTTTATTATAACTTTCGTGAGACATACTAAATTACACACACACACAACGTCACGCCTTTTATCCCCGAAGGGGTAGGCAGAGGTGCACATGCACATTACGGCACGTAATGCCGTTATACAATGTACACCCACTTTTCACCATTTTGTGTTATAAGTCCCTACTACATACTAAATTAATATTCTAATAAAGCAACGCGACGTCACGCCTTTTATCCCCGAAGGGGTAGGCAGAGGTGCACTTTACGGCACGTCATGCCTCTATACAATGTACACCCACTTGTCACCATTTGTGTTATAAGTCCCATGTAATAGGGTGTGAGCCTATTGCCATATACTGGACACAATTCCAGACTCCGTGCTACTACTGAGATATTTTTGACCAACGAGGCAGTCAGTAATATTTTATTGTACGTGAATATTTTATTGTATTGAGAAGCCGAAATAGTTTAAGTTCGACACTTGGAAGAAATGTCATGTCACAAAATACCACACATTTAGGTTAAACTGAGAACCTCCTCTTTTGAAGTCGGTTAATAAATAAATAAATAGGGGTAATTTTTCCCTAGTGACGTTATGTTTCTTTGTCTTTCAGGGAGCCACACTCCCGGTAGGTATATGTTAAAACAAGCATCAAGCATAGATCACCATTACCACGGATAACGTGGAGGATAACCAATGATATCTTGACAATAAATTTGCAGACATGGAACTGAAAATCTGAAAATTATTTTAACTCTTAATAAATATGTGATTAACATAACATCACGTTTTTATTTTAAAACCCTATTATTTGGCCGCAAACGAGAAAATGGATCATGGTAATTGGCGCCGTCCATGGACACCCGCACCCGCAACACCAGAGGAGTTGTAAGTGCAAGTGTGTAGTCAGCGTTTTGGTTATTGGAGGATTAGGCCTCCGGTAATCGCAGTCATGCTAGCTAAGGAGTAGGCGGGACGCGTGAAGGCGAACATCCTCACGCCCCAACGCAAGAACACTCCGGGAGTCAGGGATCGTGCGAGGATCTCCGGCCAAGGTAAGTAAGGGTCTGTGGACGGAGAGCAAGGGTAGCTCACTGCCCTTTTTTTTTGAGTAGGGAAAATCATCCAATGACTTCTCTCGTCTTGGGCGAGGCGAGAGGGAGTGTCACACTCTTACTGACTAAAAACCACCTCGTTCCTACTCCTGCTTTTCGAACCAGAGCCCCGGTAAACCCGCTAGGTAGTCCGCAGCTCTGGATCAGGCATCAGCCCTACTGGGCCCCATCTGTGGTGGTCTGATGGCTCTTTGAGGCGCGCGCGGAACGCGACGCGCCGCACGCACGGGAGCTCACTGCCCTACCAGAACCAAACCCCAGTACGGCACGTCGCGTTCCGCACGCGCTTCCAAGAGTCATCAGACCACCACAGATGGGGCCCAGTATGGCTAAGTGCCAACCAGGTGCTCCGGACTATCTAGCGGTTTTATTGGGGCTCCGGCTCGAAAAGCGGGAGAAGGAACGGGGTGGTTTTTAGTCAGTAAGAGTCTGACACTCCCTCTCGCCTCGCCCAAGGCGGGAGAAGTCATTAAATTTTTCTTCCTCATGTCCCTTCCCCCTCCCGTTATACATACCTCCCCTTATATCTATGATATGACCCCCTTATGTCATAAGAAAGAGAAATAATATGGCATTAAAGGTCAAATAGGTCAAATTAAAATCGCTAAATATAAAAAAATTGTGTCAAATCTTGTAGTAAAAATTGCAAATGTATCCGGAGTTGCGGACAACGTAAAAGGTTACCGGGGCTCCGGCTTAAAGCAGGAGAAGAAACGAACCACCCGTTTCTAGTCAGTAAAAGAGTCTGACATTCCCTCTCGTTTCATCCAAGGCGGGAGAAGACATTGGATGATTTTTCCCCCTCAAAAAAGGGTTACAAATGTGGGGGAGGAGTGAGTTTCCCGTAACCTCACTCACACAGCGACTCCAGCCGGTTTCTGAGAGGTCGTGGCACTTCTTCTAAATATATCAAATTATTTATGAGTTTAGTAACAGAAACATAATCACATGTGAAATAGGGCCGTAGAGCATATACACGGTGTAACAAAAAGGGGGTATACATATCAAGTGCACGGTTTCTATATAACATAACAAACGATACGGGAAGGGTTTTTTAAACTCATGTTTTCATGGAACGAAGTTATGAATTTACCAATACTCTTTATTTTTTTATTTTTCATGCGAATTAAAATTAGGTAGATAGGTACTAGGCAATCAGATTTACAGAAGAAATGTTTCGTAATTAGCGAGTGACCCCTGTAGTGTTGTGACACGTTTGTATGATTTATAAAATCAAGAACCATGCGACACCAAGTATTTGGTACCAATTTTTTTTAAACGTATTTTAAGTTGAAACTTTGTGTAGAGATTCTATTCAACCTGTATTCTCCAGTGCTTGTTGATGTATATGGGTATTTTGTTATACGCTGTATATATGAAAATATTAACAAAAAACCCACACAGGGCCGGATTAGGGCGTCAGGTAAGAAGAGAAGTGTGGACACACGACTCTCTTATTGACTCAACTACATGAACCCACTCGACCGGAGTAAAACCACGGCCTCACAGAAAACCGACGTGAAACAACGCTTGCGTTGTGTGAGTGAGGTTACCGGAGGCCCAATTACTCCTCTTCCGAAACTTCCCAATCCTCGATTCCCCAACAACCCTTTAATTCCTAACCAATTGTAACGTTTCTGGTGTTTCGGGTGTCTATGGCCGGCGGCGATTGCTTACCCAGGTGATCCATCTGCTCTTTTATCGGCTTATACAATAAAACATACATCACAGATAAATACTGATTTTGACTGCACAGTTGGCACGGTGGCTGGGCTACTGGCTGCCGTGCAACGTGTCGTGGGTTCGATTCCCGCACGGAACAACACTTTGTGTGATCCACAGATTGTTGTTCCGAGTCTGGGTGTCATGTGTATGTGAACTTGTATGTTTGTAAACGCACCCACGACACAGGAGAAAATCCTAACGTGGGGTAACGTCTTTTTTTTAAAAAACCACCCCGTTCTATCTCCTGCCCTACGACAGGCCTCCTGTAGTACCATCCGCGGTCCTATTGGATCCCATTCGTGATAGTCTAACGCGCCAAAAGCCAATCGATTTTCTACATTTACACTTACATTCTACGACGGCCAGATGTTTTTTTTTTTATGAAACACGCGCCGGTAAACGAGCAGACGTATCACCTGATGGTAAGCAATCGCCGCCGCCCATGGACACTTAAAACACCAGAGGCGTTACAAGTGCGTTACCGGCTTTTTGGGGCTAAGGGTTGTTCGGGAATCAGGGATTGGGAAGATTGGGAAGGGGGGAATTGGGCCTCCGGTAACCTCACTCACACAACGAAACGTTGTTTCACGTTGGTTTTCTGTGAAGCCGCGGTATCACTCCGGTCGAGCCGGCCCAGCAGTGCCGAAGCATGGCTCTCCCACCGATAAATAATCATCTTAACACATGGCAATTATTAGTATCACCTTAACGCTTGGCAGTTCAAATGCTGCCCTGGCCATTTTACTACCATAGGTACCATAGGTCTTATGATACCAATTACCATAAAACAAGGAAAACCTGAATAACAACGACGCTATAACAGAAACATAAAATTTATTTTATCTGTGAACGCCATTACAAGATCATCTTTTATATAAACAACTCGTGCGCAGCTAAAGAAACCATGAAGATAATTTTTAAATTGTTTCTGATTTTCGCGCTAAGCATTGCGTTAATAAATGCGCAAAAATCTGGAGGAAAAGGTAAGCGACTTTCACCTATATTTGTTTATTTCTTGTAAAAACATATGTTTAACATAAGAAAAATAAATTTAACATATTTTATTAACGGGAGTAAGAAATTTAAGGGGTCGTTGGGTAATCGGGGATTGGGAAGATTGGGAATGGTGGATAATTGGGCCTCCGGTAGCCTCACTTACACAAGGCAAGCGTTGTATCACGTCGGTTTTCTGTTAGGCATTCGTGCCTAAGCATGGCTCAACCCCCACTTAAATGCTTCAAATATAAAGTCTTTGGTTCTGTGAAATCATATCCATGCCTGTGATCAAAGGAGGATTCAAATCCTGGTCCCACCTTCCAATAGCTATATGTGTAACTTTTTTTACCCAAGCCTTACTTTGTTACCTTATCAAGAAAAATCCTAGTATTTTATTTATGAAACACGCCGGTAATCGAGCAGCCGTATTACCTGATGGTAAGCAATCGCCGCCGCCCATGGACACTTGAAACACCAGAGGCGTTACAAATGCGTTGCCGGCTTTTTGGGAGTTAGGAATTTAAGGGTTGTAGTTCGGGAATCGGAGAGAGAGGGGAATTGGGCCTCCGGTAACCTCACTCACACAACGAAACGAAACACAACGCAAGCGTTGTTTCACGTCGGTTTTCTGTGAGGCCGTGGTATCACTCCGGTCGATCCATACTACGTGTATAAATCACAAATGCAATTATGACGTAAAAATGGCTACTACCTCCTAATTGGCTACTGATAAAACTACCATGTTTAATAAAGAATAACTCTGAACGGGCTAAGATTTGGAACTTGGCGCCGTAGGAACTTTTATTTATTCAGTTCAACATTACCTATCCAATGATGTAACACACATAGCTATTGGAAGTGGGACCAAGTGTCTAGGAAGTGGGAAAAAATGGCATCCTCCTACATAGTTTAAGGTCATCATATACAATGTGATAGGTGTGGGACTTCTAGCCCGTTAAGGCTGAGTACTACATCTAATTTTATCGACAAAAAAAATAATATGGGGGGTTGAACCCCCAATTGAAAATATTAAAAAATAGCGATTTTTTCGGTAAAAATAATTAATTTTTTATCTCCCCAAAACATTATCAAACATATGAAAAAAGTAGTGAATTAGTTAGCCAAGGTTATTAGCTACCGTTTGTCGTTATTTTTTGTTTCTACGACGCATATAACCTTTGATATCACATAAAGTACAAAAAATATTAAAATAGCCATAATTTTTAGGGGGAGGGTGTTCAACACCCCATATTTTTTTTTGACGATAAAATTAGATGTAGAACTCAGCCTTAACGGGTTAGAAGTCTCACCCCTATCACATTGTATAGTGATGTAATGTTATTTTCTTATTTTTAGGAAAGCCACGTTACGGATACGGAGATGGTCACTTCGGTGGTGGGCACCTACCAGCATCATGGATAAAACGATCT
Organism: Spodoptera frugiperda; assembly: GCF_023101765.2. Lineage (NCBI taxonomy): Eukaryota > Metazoa > Arthropoda > Insecta > Lepidoptera > Noctuidae > Spodoptera > Spodoptera frugiperda. The sequence continues at coordinate 6,718,015 of NC_064233.1, forward strand.
TACAGCCGACAACGTGGAGGATAACCAATATCTTCTTCTCTATTCTGTGATAACCAACGATATCTTGACAATAAATTAAATAACAAACATAATTATCACAATGGCGGACATGGAACTGAAAATCTGAAAATAATTTTAACTCTTAATAAATATTTGGGTAACATAACATGACGGTTTTATTTTAAAAGCCTCGTATTTGATCGCAAACTAGAAAATGGATCATCTGATGAGAAAATGGATCGTCATTGGACACCCGCAGCACCAGAGGAGTTAATTATTATGTTATCGGCTTACTCACGTAATTTTTGACGAGAAACAGTAGCAGCGCGACAATCGCCGCGTCGTGTGTCACGGAATGCTGCTCATGAACATGAGCCTCTAGCATGGCTTGAAACTAGTCGAGTTCCTCGTAAAAATTACGTGAGTAAGCCAGAAGTTACAATAAAACCAGAGGAGTTGCAAGGGCAAGTGTGTTGTCAGCGTTTTGGTGATTGGAGAGTAATGATATGGGAGGATTAGCCCTCCGGTAGTCGCAGTCATGTTGGCTAAGGAGAAGGCGGGACGAGTGAGGGAACTAACATCCTCACGCCCCAGCCGTCGCGAGACACTCCGGGCGCCATGACTGCGGATAGCCGAGCAAGGATAGCTCGTCGCCCGACCAGGGGCCTTAGTCTGCTATTACAAACTAGACCAGTGCCTAAGGCATGTAGTGTTACGTACGCGCCTCAAATACTACCACAGGTAGGGTCCAGTAGAGCTGATGCCGACTCGGAGCTGCGGCCTACCTAGCGGGTTACCGGGGCTCCGGCTCGAAAAGCAGGAGTAGGAACGGGATGGTTTTTAGTCAGTAAGAGACCGGCACTCCCTTTCACCTCACCCAAGGCGGGAGAAGTCACTGGATGATTTTCCCACCTCAAAAAAAAAACAAAAATAAAAAAAAAATAGGTAGGGTCCAGTAGAGCTGATGCCGACTCGGAGCTGCCGACGGCCTAACGTGTTATCGGGGTTCCGGCTAGAAACGCAGAAGTAGGAACGGGATGGTTTTTAGTCAGTAAGAGACCGGCACTCCCTTTCACCTCGTCCTAGGCGGGAGAAGTCAGTGGATGAATTTTTCCCCACAAAAAAGACTCCGGTAACCTCACTCACACAACGCAAGCGTTGTTTCACGTCGGTTTTCTGTGAGGCCATGGTATCACTCCGGTCGAACCGGCCCATTCGTGCCGAAACTTGACTCGTTTACATTAAGAGTATCTCATCATGCAAGTGCGTGATAAAATATAAAGATTTCCATAAATATTGCATTGATATTACGTAAGTATCTATTTATATACATAAGGATAATGGAACAAATACATAATTATACATATGAACTTAATTAAGTATGTAAGTACATAAAATAAGGCTGCGCGGTAAGTGCAATGGCGCGGGTTACATATAATACTAGCTACTTCCGCGCGGTTTCACCCGCTCTGCTTGGCTCCTATTGGTCATAGCGTGATGTTTTATAGCCTATAGCCTTCCCCGATGAATCACTATTCAACACAAAAAAAAAATTCTAATCGGACCAGTAGATCCGGAGATTAGCGCGTTCAAACAAACAAACAAACTCTTCAGGTTTATAATAGTAGTATTAGTATAGATAGGTAGAGTGCAATCGACTGCAAGGATGGCGCAGTGGCCGGGCTACTGGCTGCCGCGCAACGTGTAGCGGGTTCGATTACCGCACGGAGCAACTCTTTGTGTGATCCACAAATTGTTGTTCCGAGTCTGGGTGTTATGTGCATGTGAACTTGTATCTTTGTAAACGCACTCACGGCACAGGAGAAAAACCTATGGTGAGGCAACGTTTTTAAAAATGAAAAAGAAAAAAAAAACGGTGTGGTAAAAAAAATTGGTACCAAATACTTGGTGTCGTATGGTTCTTGATTTTATAAATCATACAAACATATCACAACACTACAGGGGTCACTCGCTAATTACGAAACATTTCTTCTGTAAATTGAATCGCCTAATACCAAGTTCTACCTAATTTTGTTGTTCGGTTTCTGGAATTTTATGTACATATTGGAAAAATTAATAACTTCGTTCTATGAAAACATGAGTTTCAAAAACACTTCCCGTAGCGTTTGTTATGTTGTCTAGAAACCGTACACTTAATATCGTCGCCCTCCCCGCTAACTGTCGTATCTCACAAACCGACGTATCTGCACTGACATTTAATAGATACCTTAGGGCTTTAGGGCGACTACAAAATTAAAGAATAAGCCAAGACCTGTATAAAAAAACATTTTAATTCATTGATAAAGCCACAAATAACGCGTCTACAGTAATTTAACTGCAACGCCCGACCGAAAAACGGTTGCCCTGGAGAAACATCAATTTGTAGTTAGGACAGTTAGCCGGGGTGACGATATGTATACCCCTTTTTGCTACACCGTGTATACTATATTCCTTAAATACTATAAACAGTAATAAAACTTCTTCGTTGACCGAAACGTATTTTATTATGTAAATGATGTCTCATACAGCTATAAAACATTCGAGTATTGGTTAAAATGGTCAGTAAGTAGGCGCGAGTATAATATGAAGGTCCTTTACTTAATATTATTAAGTTTCTTATTCATCACGACAATGGCTAAAGGTAAGATATTATATTTATGTAAATTCTATATACACTTATGATTTGACTTGGATTTTAAGAGCTTTTTACTATGGTGGTCTCATTGCAAATATTATGCTTAAAATGAAACGAGACGTGATATATTTTTAAACGACACTTGTATAAATACTTAAATGTGGCGGAAGATAAAAAAGGTATGAAGTTATGTACAAAGTCATGAGTTTATTTACTCATATACACTAGTATATGAGTAAATAAACTCATTACTATTTTGAAGAAGCGAAGCCTATGGCATATACTAGTATCTGCCATCGGCTTCGCTCACCTTACGAAGTTAATATGTTTACACTATAGCCTTTCCTAATAAACGATATCCAACACTCAAGTTTATTTATTTTTTTATGGTATAAGCCTGCAAACGAACACACGGATCACCTGATGGTAAGCAATCGCCGCCGCCCATGGACTTTTGGGACTCCAGAGGCGTTACAAGTGCGTTGCCGGCCTTTGGCGGGTTAGAAATTTTAGGGTTGTTGGGGAATCGGGGATTGGGAAGATTGGGAAGGGGGGAATCGGGCCTCCGGTAACCTCACTCACAAAACGCAAGCGTTGTTTCACGTCGATTTTCTGTGAGACCGTGGTATCACTCCGGTCGAGCCGGCCCATTCATGCCGAAGCATGGCTCTCCCACACTTAAATGTCAAACAAAACCTATTTTATTGTATTGTAACTTTCGTGAGACATACATAATAAAGTGTGTCGCGGAATGCTGCTCTTGAATATGAGCCTCTAGAATCGCTTGAAACTAGTCGAGTTCCTCGTCAAAACATTACGTGAGTAAGCCGATAATATAATAATTAAATCCTATTTTATTTTCCAGAACCGACATCCGACAATCCGACAGACCGTCCACCAACAACGCCGCGTCCATTCATACCAGCATCAAAACTCGAATATCTATATAACCACAAAAATATACCAGATGCCTACAACAGTTATCAATGAAGACACAACTGTGTAATTTTATTATAACTTTCGACACTCTTAGACATACATACTAAATTCATTATTATTAGCTTACTCACGTAACTGTTTGAAGAGGAACTCGACTAGTTAACTCAGATGCATGGTTGACCTTGGCAAATGTACTGTCTTAAACGCTGATGGTGTCGCATAAAACACTTGATGGGTTAAACCCGTTGTCCGTAGTCAAACGCAGCTTAATTCCGGATCAGGCATCAGCCCTACTGGGCCCCAGCTGTGGTGGTCTGATGGCTTTTAAAATGCACGCACGGGTCTATTTTTTTTTTTTTTTTTTCAGGTGGAAAATCATCCAATGACTTCGGGCGCCTTGGGCGAGGCGAGAGGGATGTCAGACTCTTACTGTCTAAAAACCACCCCGTTTCTACTCCTGCCCGTAAGCCTAAGCCCCGGTAAACCCGCTAGGTAGTCCGCAGCTCCGGATTAGCCATCAGCCCTACTGGGCCCCATCTGAAGTGGTCCTGATGGCTCTTTGAGGCGCGCGCAGAATCTACGCCCGCACGCACGCATCTGATTCTGGTCGGGCGGCGAGCTACCCTTGCTCGCCGTCCGCAGACACACTTAAAATGGCCGGAGATCGTACGCGCGATCCCCGACGCCCAGTGTCTTCGCACGGCTGGGGCGTGAATAGGTTCGTATTCTCACGCGCCCCGCTTCCTCCTTGCTAGCATGACTCTTCGCTAGACAAGGAGACGGCATCCCAGCCCCCCTCGCTCCGCACCATGGCTTGTACCAATGCAGGACGCGAGAGGTCACCGTCGCCGACCACATCCCTTCAAGCCATGCTAGAGGCTCATATTCATGAGCAGCATTCCGCGACACACGACGCGGCGATTGTCGCGCTGCTACTAGTTCCTCTAGACTGGTTTCTCGTCAAAACATTACGTGAGTAAGCCGATAACATAATAATTAATACAACTGTGTACATTATTCTAAGAGATTACAACTTAACACTAGCTTCTGTCATTTTGTTATTCAAGAGCATAATCTACCCCTGTTCCAAACTGCATCCCGATCCCTTTAGCCGTTTTGACGTGATTGAGTGACAAACATACACATTAAAATTTATAATATTACTAGCGATCCGCCCCAGCTTCGCATGGGTGCAATGGTGATATATTATGCACGTGTTATACATATAAACCTTCCTCTTGAATCACTCTACCTATTACAAAAAACCACATCAAAATCCGTTGCGTAATTTTAAAGATTTAAGCATACAGACAAACAGACAAAAACAGTGACTTTGTTTTATACTATGTAGTGATATAGTAAGATTAAATCATAGTGCGAATCGGATAATTCCTTTTTTGCTGTGTTCTATGAAGTCAAAGTAGACTAAAAAAAGGTTAAATTCGCTGGGAAAGTCACGGAACAGTAAACAAGATTACCTGAGCAACGATCCTAATTAAAAATTAAAAATCTACGTAGTCAATTAGGTAACGGAAAAAAGCCCAGTAGTACTTTAGCCGACTCGGGAATCGAACTCGAGACTCCTTGTCCGGCAGTCGTACTAACGAGGCAGTCATTGATGTTATTCTACGAGCCAATTATAATATTAGCTGCGTATAAAAAAAGTAGGTAAGACCTGAATAAAATAAAAACACCACCTGTACATAAGCTTCAAGTTTGTATATAAGAAGCGCAACTAAAGACCTCTCCTCACTTAATGCATTACAAGTGCAACGTGCAACAGTGTACACTTAAAGAATTGTATAAAAATGAGACATTTACTTGTATTGCTCTTAATCTTCTGTATATACAATGTAACGATTGCTGACAAGACGACTGATAACGAACCAAGCCCTGTAGATGATCAAGGTGAATATAAATATTTATTTATTTATCTACACTAATATTATAAATCTATACTAATATTATAAATAGGGAATGTTTGTAAGTTTGTATGTAATGGGTAATCTCTGGAACTAATGATCAAATTCTAAAAATTATTTCCCTGATAGAAAGCTACATTATTTCTGAGTGCTATGGGCTATAAATTATTTTTATAACATGTATTTTAACCAAGCAATCACAACTTTTGTCTAGCAAGTCGGACAGAAGTAGCTTATAAAACAGAATAATATGCATGCGCTGGGACTAACCTTAAGCAAACAAGAGAATTTCGGCGCCGAGTGTGATCTATGGAAAAAAGAAATTTTCCGCGGACGAAGTCGCGGGCAGAAGCTAGTTTAACAATAAGCACACCAACAGCAGTCACCCACATTTTCAATTAACATAACCAACAATATAATGACATTCCAGTAACCATGGAAATAACAGGTATGCATAACATTTAACGCATGGGTGTCAGAGACTAAAATAATATATAATTATACAATAACTACTTCAATCACTCTATTTAATTATAACTAGCAAACCCGGCGAACTCCGTTTCGCTACAAAGGATTTTCCCTATTTTCTTGCTTTTCTCTTGAACATTTTCCGAAATTTTCTTATACCTCACGGAGCCCGAGACATTTCCAACGAATACAAAACCGTGGAAATCGGTTCGTACGTTCTGTAGTTATAGCATCAGGAAGGAAAACTCGACTTATTTTTTTACACAACCTATACTATACAATGTGATAGGGGTGAGACTTCTAACCCGTTAAGGCTGAGTACTACATCTAATTTTATCGACAAAAGTCGGGGGTCGAAGGGGTCGAATCCCCTCCCCCTAAAAATTATGGCTATTTTAATATTTTTTTTACTTTTTTTGATATCAAAGGCTGTATGCGTCGTAGAAACAAAAAAAAAACGACAAACGGTAGCTAATAACCTTGGCTAACTAATTCATTACTTTTTTCATATGTTTGATAATGTTTTGGTGAGAAAAAAAAATCATTTGTGAATTATTTTTACCGAAAAAATCACTATTTTTCAATATTTTCAATTAGGGGTTCAACCCCCATATTATTGTTTTTGTCGATAAAATTAGATGTAGAACTCAGCCTTAACAGGTTAGAAGTCCCACCCCTATCACATTGTATAATACTTATCTACATTCTGTACATACAGGATGTTTTTGATGGTATATCTTAATATACCACCAAAAACAGGAGAATAGGTAGGCGTGCTCCATCGTAGGCCGCATCATCACTTACCATCAGGCGAGATAGCGGCCAAATGTCGACCCAACGTATGAAAATAAATAAAAAAAGTAGGCTGATATTTTGATGTGGTGGAACTAGTACAGAATGCATATACATTTTCAGTTCTCGTGGAGATATGGGGATTACCAGCATCCAAAGTCATCCAGCTCTACCATGGAAGACCAACGACGAAGCCTTAACACATAATGGTAAACCATAATCGCCAAGTAACATCTCTCACTTTTTTTGGACCACGACCGTAAACGAGCAGACGTCCCAACAAACATTTAAGACGTCGAGTAGACGTTTTGGTAACAATTTAATGTTATTTAGTCTAGTCGTATAAACGTCATAAGGACGTTTACTCGACGGCATTTGGGCCCATTTTATATAACTTAAGGCGCTAAGAGTTTCGTATAACAGTCATATAAAACACCTAATTAGTCGCATAGTAGTCATATACGCGTCGGCGATTTGACTACATGTCGTGTAGTGGTAGCTGTTGCGGCGTGTATTCGACTTAATGTCACAAATATGATTTTTATATGATGTAATCGGTATGTAATGGTCGTTTAAAGATTATATTAAGAACGAATATTATAAAATATTATTTTAATGGAGTAGTGTTTTTGACAGCGGTATTTATTTTGTTTTTTTTTTTTTCTTGTTATTTGAGGTGATAAAACCATTCCATCAGTTGTAAACCATTGGGCAATCAAGTTTACTGATTAATGTGAAGTTAGTTTTTAACAAATTTTTAATGCGCCTTCAAAATTTTAATGTTATCACATATTTTTATGAATAATTTACTATGTGACTGCGTTATATGACAACTATATAACTTCCCGACCAATAAGCTGCGAGTTCATTTATCACCTGATGGCGTTACAAGAGCATTGCCGGCCTCTTGGGGGTTAGGAATTTAAGGGTTCAGGTCTCCGGAACCTGTGTCACGTCGGTTTTCGGTGAGGCCGTGGTATCACTCCGGTCGAGTACAAATAACAAAGATATGTACTCGTAAAATATGTGCTATGAATATAAAGTGTGTTTAAGTTAAGTTTACTAAAGAATTTTCCTCAAACAAAACCTGTTTTGAATTTTATAATAGTAATTATATAGTTCATACTTCAGTAACTTTAGTACGAGTTTGCTTTACGTTTAAAATAATCGAAACGAGACCGCGTTCGGCGCTCTGATTGGTTGGTTTTTTTGAGCTGGCTCTATTGTTCTACCGTAAACAGTTGTGAGATCCATGTAATACCAAGTCGTATTTTTTAGTCCCTACTTAAGGGACCTTTTGTCTTAAGTTATTATGTCTTCAAAGCCCGAATGAATAGGTTGCTTATGGGCAGACGTGCTTCATCGTAGGCCGCATCATCACTTACCATCAGGCGAGATAGCGGCCAAACGTCGACCCATTTAATATAAAAAAAAAAGTTATTATGTAAATTGTTATCATATCAATATTACATTTATTTATATTTTTGTATAGCATTGGCTATAGTATAAATATAATATAACTATAGTATTCATTCATTAATAAACAATTATTAATCTGACGATATTTAATTTTCCCCTATCCCACTTAATATTATAAATACGAAAGCAAGTTTGTTTACACTTTATGTCAAACGTAAAAATTGGGTAGTTTAAGCGGGCAAAGCCTCGGTATAAAATAGTATTGTATAATGTAATCTTTGGTATGATATTCACAGTTAAAGCTTTTTTTTTTAGAGAGGAAAGAGGAAGGAACATCTCTTCTCCAGCTTTATATGAGGCGAGAGGGAGTGTCAGACTCTTACTGACTAAAAACCACCCCGTTCCTACTCCTGCTATTCGAGCCGGAGCCCCGGTAAACTCGCTAGGCAGTCAACAGCACAGTTTTAACCTTCTAGTACCGACGTCCAATTTCAGTTACATAAGTACCGACGTAAGGTCTGCCAGACACCAGACTTTTATTATGGAAATCTTTGATGTTTATTAATATATCATATAAATATATTTGTTTTTGTGTTGTATATGTATTTAGCTATTATATAAATTAAACAATAAAGTAAAGTATAACCATTAATTACTAATATTATTTTTTTTTATTGCAGACGCACATTTTTTGAACGAAAAAAGTTACTTTTATCTTGTTGACTACTATGATTCAACAAACAATATATATTTTCCGAAAGTCTTTTTTTCTTAAAGATCAATAATCATATAAATAAAAAAACATTATACTTTACACATAATCAACAATTATCGTAAAAATCGCAAGGCACCAAATTGGAGGTAACCAGCTACCTTCACAAATACCCTTTGCAGACAGGTTTGCTGCACTATAGGCATACATGCTTCTTACAAGTGTCAAATTTGTACGCAGTCTTGCCCTTCAGTTTTGATGGACAAATGCCATTCTTGTAAAAAAAATTCATAGTTTTTGTTTTGGAGGGTTATTTTTTAAATTATCTATTTGAGAGAAACACTTTTATTTGCCCTGATACTTGCCCGTTTCAAGCTCGAAGTACTTGACTTGACTTATAAATATATTTGTATAGGTCATATTTGTACCTGACTGGAATTAAAAGAAAAAACCTTTAAAATTGGGTGAAAGTCCTATTCAAAAAAAGTTACATAAGTACAGACGAGTGGTCTGTCAGACCACTCGAAATTTTCAGTAAGGCATAACTCAACGAAATGACGAACGCTGATGCAGCAATTTTCCATGAACGCTCCTAGGCGACTAACTAAGGGGTAGACAGACTCACAGGGTGATAAGTCCACTCTAACATATGTACCTAGATTTTCGTAAGCATCAAGGTGTCTGTCAGACCACGCGTCGGTACTTAAAGGTTAAGCTTACCTAAGGAAATGTCGCCTAACTATGACTAAGAGCAGCCGGCCAGACGTGCTTTGCTAGCACCATGCAAGTAGGCGTTTAAAATCGTTTCTTACTAAATTAAACAAAAATTTACTTATATTAGTTATTATTTTATTTATACAGCGTGTAACAAAATACCCATATACATCAAGAAGCACTGAAGAATACAGGTTAAATAGAATCTCTACACAAAGTTTCAGCTTAAAATACGTTTAAAAAAATTGGTACCAAATACTTGGTGTCGTATGGTTCTTGATTTTATAAATCACTAGCTGACCCGCGCAACTTCGTTTGCGTGTATCCCGCTACTTCGACAAATACAGTCAACGCATGCCCCCGCCGCCGCGGCCGGCCCGTACCGTGCCGCAATACTAATATCGTGATATCTCCTAAACGAATTAAATGAAAATTAATAAATATATGTCTAAATAACACACTGTAAACTGCAAAAATAATCTAAATTAAATGCTCGTGATGATGAACTTACTTATTATGATAAGGATATATGTATTATTGGTTATATCACCAGTTAAACATCACCCAACGAATTAAATGTTTTTTTAATACAGAAAAGTAGTTTTTGTGACTTAAATAAAAAAGCTGGATATATGTCACCGCGGACTTTTTTGTAGAACTAATAAAGACCAATGTTTTTGCTATACATTGTTCTTACTTGTATCCAACGGTATAAGCGGCGCACGCACAAATGCAATCTTCAATTAGATTTTTTTCTGACTTCTTGGACATAAATCGCTATAACTCAGCTAATATAGTTTCAATGTATTTCAATTATATATAAAAACCTGTCGGAGAAAATACTCTTTCTATTAGTGAAAACCGCATCAAAATCCGTTGCGTAGTTTTAAAGTTTTATGCATACGAAGGGACTACAGACAAAATGGGCGACTTTGTTTTATACTATGTATAGATACAAACGTGTCACTACACTACAGGGGTCACTCGCTAATTACAAAAAATTTCTTCTATAAATCTGATCGCTTAGTACCTATTTACCTAATTTTAATTCGCATGAAAAATAAAAGAATTGGAAAAATTCATAACTTGGTACCATGAAAACATGAGTTTAAAAAACCCTTCCCGTATCGTTTGTTATGTTATCTAGAAACCGTGCACTTGATATGTATACCCTCTTTTTGTTACACCGTGTATATTAGTTTGTGAATTTATGTCAATCGTGCATTATATGAATGTTCGTTATACGAAATGGGATTATATCAACAATTAATTATCTCAATAGGTCGTTACATTTAACAAAAAGTATATTAACTAAAAATAGGCTTGGTGGACGATAGTTTTTTTTATTATTATTATATTTTAGCAACATAGCGAACTCCGTTTCGCCACCAATGATTTTCCCCGTTTTCATGCTTTTCTCTTGAAATTTTTTAACAATTTTCTTAGGTATAAACCTCTCGGAGCCCGAGACCTTTCCAAAGAATGCAACCATGGAAATAGGTTCGTGCGTTCTGGAGTTATAGCGTCAGGAAGGAAAACCCGACTTATTTTTATATTATAGACTAGCTACTTCCGCGCGGTTTCACCCGCTCTGCCCGGCTCCTATTGGTCATAGCGTGATATGTTTAGCCTATAGCCTTCCTCGATAAATGCACTATCTAACACAAAAAGAATTATTCAATTCGGACCAGTAGTTCCGGAGATTAGCGCGTTCAAACAAACAAACAAACAAACTCTTCAGCTTTATAATATTAGTATAGTATAGATAAACCTTTATACATATACTTATACATATACCCCCTCTACCTTCCCCTTAGTGGCGTAGCGTGAAGCATTTTTTAGGGGGGAAAAGCAACCGATGACTTTCGTTGCTGCCAACTTTTGAACGCATGATTTACGCGAAAAAAAGAAACTGATTATTTGGAAGGAAGTTTGTCATTTTTTTAATGAAATAAAATTATTTTTTGCTTATAGACATTGGGGGGGCAGGTAAATTGATACGGCAGATATAGGCTTTGGCTAGCTACGGCAGGGTAAAGAAACGAGATAAGAACCTCCTCATTTTTGGGAAGTCGGTTAAAACTACCAGGGGGCCTACTCTAATTCAACGAAATACGAAGTTTCGTCCGAAACTTCGCAGATTTCGTACTACAATTCTATTTATTGCGAACTTTCGTGATCAAAAATGAACGAATGAAATGTTAAAATCAAATAAATAGGTTTAGGTTAGGTTTTGATATGATATTAAAAATAAAACGTTATTTTAAGTAATTCTATTAGTAAATCAATAAAACCTACGGCCGAAGATTAAATGAAACTTCGCATTCGAGAACCGGAGTAGACCTACAGTTTTCCTGTGTTTACTTGCTCAGTAATAATTGTAATTACACACACACACACACATACATACAAACACAATGTATGTTGTAAGTCCCATGTAATAGAGGGTGAGCCTATTGCCATATACTGGGCACAAATTCCAGTCTCCGTGCTACTACTGAGAAATATTTGAAAAACCGAAAAAAGCCCAGTAACACTTTGCCGGTCTTGAGTCTTGAGAATATTAATTGAAATATTTTACTACAGGGTAAAACTAAGATGTAATATTGGGAAACCACTGCGAAGTCATATTACCTACATTCCATTGAATCATTCTCCTTCATATACAGGACGAACTTTTAAACAAGTACCTAGAAATTATTATGTTATCGGCTTACTCACGTAACTGTTTGACGAGGAACTCGACTAGTTTCAAGCCATGCTAGAGGCTCATATTCATGAGCAGCATTCCGCGACACAGTTGTACGCGACAGTTGTAGAGAATTTTGTATTCTACAATATTGATAATAAATACAAATACCAAAAACCCATAGGAAATGAGGTATTTCCAAAAAACTGCAAAGAACGATTTTTGGGACATTTGACCCTGAATTTTAAAAGTTGCTTACACCCTACCATTTGTAGGTTTTGAGACAAGTTTTAGGGGGTCGATATACAAGTATATACAAAATTACAGCTGGGTATCTCGCATTCCGAGATTCTTACCTAATTTAAGCTTATTTGACTGGACTACAATGTTTATGAGTGGGAGCAAATACATAATTTCTACGCGGTATTTTCAGTCAGCACTGCTCACGGACATGATTGAAATGTAATTTATAAACGCAACCTGTATATAAAAAGATTAAGTATTGTATATAATGTGGAAAACATAACGATTATCCTCAGTTACCATTACATATATAAGAAGTGAAGTGTAAGAGTTATTTAATCCCATAACAATGAAACTGTTATTTATTTTACCAGTGTTATTTTTACTATTAATCTTATGTGTCACGACTGGGAATGGAGGAAGGAATTGGCGGATCAAAGGTAAAATAATGTTTATTAGGTAGTATAAATAAAAACTAAACTTCAACCACCCTGTTTAAGAAGATTTATAAATAACCAGTGTTCGAAAATATCCGATATTTATTATAAATATCAAAATGTCGGATATTAATGGTAAATATCAAGTTTGATATAAAAATATGTCCATTTTGTATAAACATCATATTGATATTTTATAGTATAATTTAGGCACATATATTTTTTGCATGTTTTACATAAACATAATCAATTATTTAAAAAATCTAATATGTTTTTAATGGTTTATTTGTATAGGTGATTCCAATATATGAAATCTTTTTCTAGATCAGGCAAAAGTGATATACAATGTGATAGGGGCGAGACTTCTAACCCGTTAAGGCTGAATACTACATCTAATTTTATCGACAAAAGTCAGGGGTCGAAGAGGTCGAATCCCCTCCCCTAAAAATTATGGCTATTTTAATATTTTTTTAACTTTTTTGATATCAAAGGTTGTATGCGTCGTAGAAACAAAAAAAAACGACAAACGGTAGCTAATAACCTTGGCTAACTAATTCATTACTTTTTTCATATGTTTGATAATGTTTTGGTAAGAAAAAAAATCATTTGTGAATTATTTTTACCGAAAAATCACAATTTTTCAATATTTTCAATTAGGGGTTCAACTCCCCTTATTATTTTTTTGTCGATAAAATTAGATGTAGTACTCAGCCTTAACGGGTTAGAAGTCCCACCCCTATCACATTGTATATTACAAAAAGTCATTGGAGATATATCATGATATACATATATCATTGATCCTTCGAACCCATTAAATAACAAACAATTTTTGGAAAACTGGATCAAAATTGAGTTAACTGCCATAGAATCGCGCCATTAGTTTTTTTAACGTATTTTATGTGATTAATTTTATTTTTTTCTCAGCAATCCACAAGTCCCCGACTTTGCCGGCAACAAGTGTGATGGCAATATATCGCAGTCTTCCTCCAAAACCGAAAGCCACCAGTTTGTCTACCTAAGTAAGATATACATTAATATTCTACTGGCTGACTGGTGAGATACCTTCAATATTTGAAGACGTGATAGTATGCGAACATACATTATGAAATAAAATAACATAAAAATGAAATATTAAATAACTTCTTAGTCAACTTCGTACACAGTACACCGAGAGTCCAGTATTTATTTATTTAACTGCGTAATACTTGGACACCGCGCGGACGTACGGGTCGCGCAGCGTGCTATCAACACAGAATACATAGGTACACTGTACAGCTGTTGCCTACCTACATCGAGACCTATTCAAATTTTACTTATTTTTAGAGACATTTCGATAAAAAATTAAGCGCCTATTTTTTTATAACGTAAGTTAACGAGAATCGAGTAACGAGTACTCTTCATAAGTATTGAAGGTATCTCACTAGTCACCCAGTATATGCATATAATATATACTTGGTTTGCCAACGGGCCATGGACCGCAGTATCTTAAGAGTTCAACTATCGGACAGAATAAGAAACACCACGCTTAAACCAATTTAAATGACATTTTTAGGTACTTGTATTACGTACAAAACGTTAACCCACTCATATTGAGTGTATTAGAAAATTCACGTAATGTTGGTTGGGGGTGGGGGGTTAATCTAACATCTCACCACATATCACCAAGGGGGATGGGGTGTAAAAAATCGTTAACAAAACCTCACGTGATTAATGGACTGCCCCGAGGAGTGAAAGCAGGGGAGACCTTTGCAGAAGTAGAAGCAGTCAAAATCAATGTCAAAATTATTTATTTTAAACAGACCAGGAAGGCACCTTTGAACGTCAAAGCAAATATAATAATATTAATAACGTCTGTCTGTCGGTCAGTCCTCTAGTTGCTCTATTTATTTGCTCGTTCCAAAGTGTAGATTCCTATGGAGAAGAACGAGCAAGAAACTCCATAGGTTACTCTTTTTCAATCAGATTCACAATACAATTCTTGGTTACATTGTTTCGATTGCTTCAACTATGTGAGAACAATGTAAAACTAATATTCAGTCAAAGTGATAGAAAAAGAAAATAACCTTGAGGACAACAAAATCAATGCTGTCTGGAGCTGACCAGTCCCAGCTGACAGCGCCCTTTCACGAACATGACACGTACACCAGCACCGCCCAACTCAACCGTATTGCAGGGAATCGAGCGATCCAATGCCCGTGCCACCGCCAATGACACATATATGTATAATGCTCAATTTGTATTTTTTTTTTTAGACCTTGAAGAACGACCTTATTGCCATACACTGCACACCGAATCAGACATGGAGTCTGAAAGAGTGTCATAACTGTACATCCATGAAACGAACCTGAGATCTACGGCTGGCTAGCTGCACCCACAAGCACTGGACCAACGAGACTGTCACCTACTAGTATTACTTAAAACTGTAATTACTAAACAAGGATGTATTTAATAGTTTTAATACGTTTTATCAAGTCGATTTGTAACTAACTATGTAATAAAATCTAAGAATATGAATTACACATATTTCTCATTTTAATAACATTATGGAACTTGGCAATTATATTGATGCCTTTTTTTTTGAGGGTTTAAATCATCGTATGACTTCTGTCTGTGGCCGGAGATCGTCGCGCGATCTCCGACACCCGGAGTGTCTGTCGCGACGGCTTGGGCGTGAGGTTGTTCGTTCACTCACGCGCCCCGCCTCCTCCTTAGCTAGCATGACTGCTTTGCAGAAATTATATTGATGCCTTCTGGCTGAAAGAGAGAGAGTTTTTTTTATGGAATAATCCGGTAAACAAGCAGACGGATCACGATGGTAAGCAATCGTCGCCGCCCATGGACACTTGAAACACCGGAGGCGTTACAAGTGCGTTGCCGGCCTTTTGGGGGTTAGGAAAAATAGCTGACTAACGCCCGAATACTGAAATGCTACTCAATTTTAAGTTGTACTTAAATATCATGCTATCTCTGTCATTTTATAAAGAATTGATAGAGACAGAACTAGTTTTGAGAGCGTCTTAAATTGAGCAGCGTTTGAGTATTTCTGATCCGTAGCTGTGGACTACCTAGCGGGTTTACCAGGCTCCGGTTCGAAATGCAGGAGTAGGAACGGAGTGGTTTCTAGTCAGTAAGAGTCTGACACTCCCTCTCGCCTCGCCCAAGGCGAGAGAAGTCATTGGATGATTTCCCCCCTCAAAAGAAAAGCGTTTGAGTATTCGGACATAACAGTACCGAATTGTACTTCTGTCAGTTACCTGTTCACTGACACATTGCACATGCACTAATGAATAAATTGTCAATTAAAAAACAGGAATTTATGAAATGTAGTAGAATCTTATTAATAATCAATAAGGGCTTTATATTTAATCTCAAATTACTTACTGAACTACGCCATTTAACTTTGAAACAAGGTACGGTCGACACGTATCTCTTACACCAAGTGTTTATATAAAAACTGTATTTAAATATGAAGATTTTATACATATTAATATTGTGTTTCTCATTGGGAATGGCTATCAAGATTATTCGGTTCCCAAACCTCGATGACGATAATAACTCAGGTATGTAAAATTTCGGTAATTTGACAAATCTGATATTTTAAAAACTATGTTCTTTGTATTTGGTATGAGATATATTTTTAAATTAAAGGCAACGTCGCGCCTTTTATCCCCGAAAGGGTAGGCGAAGGTGCACATTACGGCACGTAATGCTATTATACAATGTACACCCACTTTTTGTGTTATAAGTCCCATGTAATAGGGAGTGAGCCTATTGCCATATCCTGGACACAATTCCAGACTCCGTGCTACTACCGAGATTTTTTTCGAAAATCCGAAAAAAGCCCAGTAATACTTTGCCCGACCCGGGAATCGAACCCGAGACCCCTTGTTCGGCAGTCGCACGTGCGACCACTCGACCAACGAGGCAGTCTTATTTCATTAATTGAAATAAAAAAAAAACTATGTTACATATTTATGTCTTATGTGTGAGGTACAGACTTTTGACATATTATATCATATATATTTTTTAAATTACCTATAATAATGATCAAATCAATGAATTTAATATTACTGTATAGACAATAATTCTTTAAGAAAATATCAAATTATAGTATAGAGAAAAAATCAAAATTTTCGACGAATCATGAAAAAGATAATTTTTAATCGTTTAATTGCATTTTTTGATGGTGTAAGTCGATCAACGAGCAGGTGGATCACCTGGTGGTAAGCAATCACCGTTGACCATGAAAACCCGAACACCATAGATTACAAGTGCGCTACCAACTTTTGGGGGTAAGGAATTTATGGGTTGTTATTTCACCCGAAACACAACGCAAGCGTTGCTCACGTCATATTTCTGTGAGCGTGGTATAACTTAGGTCGAGCCGGCCCATTTATCGGCATAAATGGGCATAAATGGCAACTATGGCTCTCACATACTTACGTACAAAATACCATTAAATTACATTAGTTTGGAATATTAGCGTTTCAGAAGAAAAGAACATCTACTCATCGAAGCGATTACAGGCACTTTATTTCAATCACGTAAATAGTACGGCGTATATAAAAGAATTAGAGGATTCTGGAACCTTATTACATGTGCGAAAATAACGAAACACTTTTATTTTATGATGAGAAATGTAAAGGAGAGCTAATGTTTTGTTTGCTGGCGCTATTATACCGTAAGACTGGGGCCTTAGTCTGCTATTACAATTGTGAGATCGATCTTTAGCAGTGACAAAACGGAGCTATGTAGGTTGTTCTCCGTCCCTTTGCAGGTCAATAGTGTCAGACTCATTACTGACTAAACACTAACCCCGTGAGATACCTTCAATACTTATGGAGAGTACTCGGTACTCGATCCTCGTTAAATTGATATAAAAAAAAAAAATAGGTGCTTAGTTTTTTATAGAAATGTCTCTAAAAATAAGTGACCGGGGTTACCGGGTTACCATAAAGCAGGAGTAGAAAAGAGATGGTTTTTATTTATTAAAACTGATAAAACGAAACGACAAGGCGGTGGGAAGTTATTGGATTGTGTTGTCCCCTCAAATAAAAAAGGTGAAGCGTGAGAGGGCTATTGTTTCAGACTCTTACTGAAAAACACCATCTAAGTTCCTACTCCTTAGAGCCGGAGCCCCTGTGACGCAATCAATATTGCATCTATACTATGGTTTGATATTCGGACTTTATAACAAGGAACTGAGTACTACACTCTAATTTTATGGACAAAAGTCGGCGGCGAACTCCGTTTCGAACCTTTCCCTTAAAATATGGCTATTCTTAATATTTTTCTTACTTTATGTTTTGTTTCGTAGAAACAAAAAAAAAAACGACAAACGGTAGCCGATAACCTTGGCTAACTAATTCATTACCATATGTTTGATAAATTTTGGTGAACAAAAAAAAAATGCGAATAATCTTTGCCGAAAAAATCGTTATTTTTCAATATTTTCAAGGGGTTTCAAACGCCTATCACATTGTATATAGATTATATAGCGTTAATTGTCCATTGGATTAGCAATCAAAATTGAATATCAAATGGTTTGACTAATTTCATTACCACCACCAAGAGATCAAACAAACGGTAGCATGCAATCAGTAGTCAGTGTCGATACTAGCGACATCTATGTTTTGATACTTGTAATTATTAAGATCAATGTAATTATTAAAATTTAATGCACTTGCACTTGTGTTAATATAAGATGAAAAATATTATTTTTATAATAAATTTATGGACTAAAATACAAAGCGTTTTATTCCGTGCACAACAAATTCCAACTAGGCAATTTCAATACTCTTTTTTATAATGTTTGTAAGACATTATATGTATTTTAGATCACAAATAAATACTCATCTTCCTTAATAAGTAATTTTAAAAATGCCTTGAGTTTTCTTTACTGCCTCCATATTTTTAAGTCAGATAAATATCTCTTAAACCTTCTCCTAAATCTGAAAAATGGGGTGCGGTGCCAAAAGACCTCCCCGTGGTGCACCCTGGGTACAGGCGATAGTCCCCCTAACGGGGGTGATAGGGTTGGAGTGGCTATTGCCTGTAGCGAACTTTTGGACGGGGCGGAAGAACCCGAGATGGGTTCTGGGGGCGGCGGGCTTTGTGATGACACATGGCCTGCGCCTCCGAGGGGGCGTCACTCCGCACGTCTCTCTGAACCTAGCAGAGAGCGTGGCGGAGAGGCAAGGACGGTGCTCGTTGTGCACTCACCCTGCCAACGAGCAGCATCGGGGCACAAGCTGTCCTCGACTGCAACCGTCGACATCGTAATCCGGGAAGAGGTCATGGTCATGTTTTATGACTCTGAACGGGACGAGGGTCTTGGCTTGATCGCCCGGACCGCGAGGAAGTTAACCTCTATAAAAAATTCCTCCAATACCAAGTTCTGGTGCGCGGCGAGGGTATGCGTGGCTGAGGAGTAGTGTCAGTCTCGAGCGCACCCCCAGCTAGGGGACCGGTGGACCCTCTAGTTGGGATACAAATATACACTTACCCAGGTACAGGGGGCACTGCCTGGGTGGACCGAATATTTCCCCCATACTCGTGGGAACTGTATGCAGACAGAAAATATAACATCAACAAACAAACCACCAGAGGCGGAGAGGGTAGGCGAGCTTAGCTCGCCTGCAGTTGTTTTAGCGGAGGGCCCGAGTGGCTCTGGTGCCCGTGGGGAGGCGCTGGACTCGTCCGGCAAGTCCCACACACGGGCCCCAAGTCGGAAGGGATCGGACTCGGAGTCCGACTCCTCATCTGTGTCTGGCGTGAGCGTAATTTTAAAGCGCCAGACAAGGTCGACTTTTAAACGTCCCAGGATGGAAGAAGGTCTGGGTCTGTCCTCGTCCTCCAACGCGCTGGAGGCCCCGGCCCCCCTAAAATCCCTACAGCTGCGCGCGGTAGAGGCAGGGGGAAGGCCAAGAGGCGGGCAGCCACTGCCCGGTCCAAGCCGGCTGAGTGTCCGGCTGCAGCGGATAGCACCCTGAAAAGTGCAGCTCACACAGACTCCTCCGTGATGGAGGTTTCGGACGGGGAGGGGTCAAAAGGTGCGCGCCTTTCTGAGACGCTTCGCCAAGCCGTCAGGGAGGGGCTCCGGCTGGTAGCGGGGAAGAAAACCCAGTCTGCGAGAGCCGCTCAGTTGAAGTTGGTAGAGGCGGAAATTATGGCGGCGGCTTTCGATGTGTGCAGGATTCCCTCAGCGGGGAAAGTCCATCAGGAGTTGGCCGAAATGCGGCGGGAGCTGGCTCGCCTGTCGGTCTCGAATGCCGCTCTGGAGGCCGAGCTTCGGTCCACCAAGGCTGAGCTTGCCGCTTGCCGTAGAAGCCAACTCCAACCTCCGGCGCAACCTCAGGCGGAGCCCGATATGCTCGGGCTGTTGCGCAGGGAGATGGCTGCTTTCCAGCAGCGCTATGACGTTCTGGAAAGTAGGCTCCTCCGACCCCCGCTAGCGGCCTCGAGCACATACGCAGCTGTTGCAGCTAGGCCGTCGTCCTCTTCGGGGCAGACTGGCCGCGGAGCTCAACCGCCGGCTAGGACAGGAGCGGCTCCTCCAGCGAGGGCCCCAGCGCCCCCTCCGACGCAGGCACCAGCTGTACAGACGACGAATGCGTCAGCGGGACGCAGAAAAAGGAGAAGGGGCGCAGCGGCTCAGCAGGCAGCCCCAGCCACAGGCGTGCCTACCCCAACGGCAAGGGGTAGTGAGTGGCAAGTGGTAGGCGAGGCGAGGAGGGTCGCCAAAGAAGGCAGGAAGCGCCGCAAGAAAGCACAGCGGCAGCGGCGCCAGCAGCAGCGCAAAGAGAAGCGCGCTGCGGCCTTGCTTCGCGCCCCCAAGACTGCGGCTGTAGTAATAACATTACAGCCCGATGCGGTCAAGAGGGGCGTGACATACGGCGACGTCCTCGCCAAATTAAAGGGGGCGGTGACTCCAGCGGAGTTCGGGGCCCCTGACGGGTTTGCAATCAAAGCGACTGCAACTGGAGCCCGTCTATTGGAGGTCCCCGGCGCGACCAGCGGCCCATCTGCGGACGCCCTAGCAGAGAGGATTAGGGCGTGCCTCGGTGCGGACGAGGCTCGCGTGTCCAGGCCCACCAAGTGCCTAGACTTGCGTATATTGGGTCTGGACGACTCCGTAACGGAGCATGAAGTGGTGGCCGCTGTCGCCAGGACGGGAGGGTGCCCTGTTGACCAGGTCAAGGCAGGCACCATCCGTCCGGACAACTCGGGGCTGCGCACGGTGGTGGTAAGCTGCCCCGTGACAGCGGCCAAAAAGATTAAGGAGGGCAGAAGGCTCCTGGTGGGGTGGGTCTCGGCGCAGGTCAAGCTGCTCGAGGCCCGGCCTCTGAGGTGCTACCGCTGCCACGTGGGCCACCACGTGAGCGTTAAATGCACCTCGGAGGTTGACCGCAGCGACCGCTGCTTCCGCTGCGGTCAGCCCGGTCACAAGGCCGGTACGTGCACCGCCCCGCTGCACTGCGACGCATGTGCAGCGGCCGGCAAACCGGCCAATCACCGGGTCGGGAGCAAGGCCTGCTCCCCCCCTACCAAACCCAGGGGTAAGGGTAGGCCCTCCGCCGCCCCCGTCGTTTCCGCCACCGCCGCCGCAGTCGCCACTGCTACCGCCGCCGCGGTCACCGCCGGCCGTAATGCCGCCAGGGAGGAGGTTGTGATGGAGTGCCAGTAATGACTCCATTCCGCCTCCTCCAGGCGAATATCAACCACTGCGCCGCCGCTCAGGACCTTCTACTCCAGAGCATGGCGCAGTGGTCAATAAATGTCGCTGTGGTCTCCGAGCCGTATTTCGTCCCGCCCAGGGATCACTGGGTTGCGGACTTGGACGGCTCGGTGACCATCATCTCGTCGGCCGCCGCCGGTACCCCGACTCTCGAGAGCGCTCGGAGAGGCCGGGGTTGTGTCGCAGCACGGTTCGGAGAGATCGCTGTGGTGGGCGTGTATTTCTCTCCGAACCGAACTCTCGCCGAGTTCCACAACTCCCTGAGGGAGTTGGTCGCCGTCGTCGTCGGGTTCCGTTCCCTCCCCGTGCTTGTCCTCGGGGACTTCAATGCCAAAAACTTGGCTTGGGGTTCCCGGTTCACTGACGTTCGGGGTAGGATGGTGGAAGACTGGGCCCTGGAGACAGGCCTAGTCGTCCTGAACCGGGGTTCTGTCCCCACGTGCGTGCGGATGCAGGGTGAATCGGTGGTGGACATATCGTTCGCCAGCCCCGCTCTGTCACCTCGTGTTGTTGACTGGCGCGTTATGGAGGAGGTGGAGACGTTCTCGGACCACCGGTACATCCGGTTTGACGTCTCCGCCGAGTCCGCGGACCCGCCAGTCAGACAGGCCCCATGTGGCCCGCGTTGGGCGCTGAGACAGCTGGACCGGGAGCTTTTCCTGGAAGCCGCAATCGTGCAGGCCTGGGTGATACCACCGGACAGGCCTGCCGACATCGACGAGGAAGCAAGATGGCTCCAGGACGCCATGTCCAGAATATGTGACGTGGCGATGCCCCGGGCCCGGCCAGGTCAGCGCAAGCGCCAGGTGTACTGGTGGTCGCAGGAGTTGGCTGCTATGCGCAGTGCTTGCGTTGCTGCGCGACGCCGGTACACCAGGCACCGCAGGCTCCGTATTCGTCCTTCAGATGCGGAGGTCAGAGAGGCGGAGTTGTACGAGGGGTACAAGGCGGCAAAGGCCGCCCTCAAAGCGGAAATTTGGCGGGCTAAGGAGGAAGCCCGTCGGGAGATGCTGGAGACTCTGAACAGAGACCCGTGGGGGCGCCCCTATCGGATGGTGCGTGATAAGCTCCGCACTTGGGCTCCCCCACTGACACAGAGTCTCCGGCCAGAGGTCGTGGAGGAAGTGGTCGGCGCCTTGTTCCCCCGACTACGGAGGGGCTTCACCCCTCCATCCATGACTCCGCCCCCTGCGGTGCCCAATGTGGGCCACAGCGACGACGACGACGACATCGTTCCGGAGGTGACCGAGGCAGAACTGAGAGCGGCGGTGCGCCGAATGGGCGCCAAGAACACCGCCCCAGGACCCGATGGCCTGCATGGCAAGGCGTGGGTCCTGGCCTCGGAGGCTCTCGGGCCTCGATTAATAGGTCTCTACAGCGCATGTTTGGAGAGGGGCCAGTTTCCACTTCAGTGGAAGACGGGAAACTGGTCCTCGTGAAGAAACCAGGGCGCCCTGCGGACTCTCCGTCCGCGTACCGGCCCATTGTGCTGCTCGACGAGGTGGGAAAAGTCTTCGAAAGGATCATTTCGAACCGCCTCGTCGCGCACTTGTCCGAATTTGGGCCGGACCTCGCGGATGGCCAGTTCGGCTTCCGCAGAGGGCGCTCTACGGTGGACGCCATCATGCGCGTAAGGGACCTCACGACGGGGACTGCAGTGTCCAGGGGTAAGGTCGTCGTGGCGGTGTCTCTAGACATCGCCAACGCCTTTAACTCCCTTCCCTGGAGCTGCATACTGGGGGCACTTCGGTACCACCGGGTGCCTACCTACCTTCGTCGTGTTATCGAGGCCTACCTGTCAGACAGGTATGTTACGTTCCCCGGTCACCAGGGCGAGTGGAACCGGCGAGAAATGTCGCGCGGTGTTCCACAGGGTTCGGTTTTGGGGCCGCTCCTGTGGAACATCGGTTACGACTGGGTGTTGCGCACCGACCTCCCGAATGGCGTCAGCGTAATCTGCTACGCCGACGACACGCTGGTGCTAGCGCACGGGAGGTCGCACCAGGCGGCGGCCAATTTAATGGCGAGAGCGGTTGCGATAGTCGTTGCAAGGATCCGGCAATTGGGACTCGAGGTGGCGCTCCACAAGTCCGAGGCCATGTGCTTTCATGGCCGCGGGAACGCGCCACCTCCAGGTGGGTCCCAAATAACGGCAGGAGGGGTTACCATCGGCGTCGAGACGACGATGAAGTACCTAGGACTCGTCCTCGACAGTCGATGGAACTTCGTGGAACACTTCCGACGTTTGGCTCCTAAGTTGGAACGGACGGGGGCTGCGCTTAAGCGGCTCCTGCCCAACCTCGGGGGGCCAAATGCCTCCTGCCGGAGGTTGTACGCAGGGATCGTGCGGTCCATTGCCCTCTACGGAGCCCTTGTGTGGGTGCCGAACCTGATGCGGCGGCCAGCTCGGACGCTGCTCACGTCCCAGAGGGTCATGGCCATTCGAGTGATCCGCGGATATCGCACGATCTCCGGGGAGGCGGCGAACCTCCTTGCCGGATTACCGCCGTGGGATTTGGAGGCGAAAGTGCTCGCGCGCGTCTATAGTCTGCGCGCCGACGCGCGTCGCCGGGGCGAAACTCCGCTGCCGCGCCAGATTAGTGCGTGGCGGGACGAGCTCCGGCGCGATCTCATGGCGGATTGGCAGCAACGACTGTCGCAACCGAGGGCTGGGCTCGCTGTCATTGCAGCGGTAAGTCCCCTCTTTGAGGAGTGGCTAGAGAGGCGCCATGGCGTCCTCACCTACCGCCTGACGCAGGTGCTTACCGGACATGGGAGTTTCGGTAGGTTCCTGTTTTTGATTGGGCGGGAGGAAACGCCCGGGTGTCATCACTGCGAAGACCGCCCGGAGGACACGGTGGAACACACGGTTGCGGTCTGCCCTGCGTGGGCTGAACACCGCCGTGCCCTCAGGGAAGTGATCGGCGACGGCGACCTCTCGCGTCCGGCTTTGGTTCAGGCCATGGTGCGGAGCGAGGGGGACTGGGATGCCGTCTCCTCCTTCTGCGAAGCAGTCATGCTAGTTAAGGAGGAGGCGGGACGCGTGAGGGAACGAACTTCCTCACGCCCCAGCCGACGCGAAAGACACTCCGGGCGTCGGGGATCGCGTGACGATCTCCGGCCACCGTAAGTGCGGGTCTGCGGACGGCGAGCAAGGGTAGTTCGCCGCCCGACCAGAACCAGACCCGTGCGTGCGGCGCGTTGCGTTCCGCGCGCGCCTCAAAGAGCCATCAGACCACCACAGATGGGGCCCAGTAGGGCTGATGCTTAATCCGGAGCTGCGGACAACCTAGCGGGTTTACCGGGGCTCCGGCTCGACAAGCAGAAGTAGGAACGGGGTGGTTTTTAGTCAGTAAGAGTCTGACACTCCCTCTCGCTTTGCCCTGGCGAGAGAAGTCATTGGATGATTTTCCCCCCTGAAAAAAAAAAAAAAAAAAAAAATCTGAAAAATACTATGCTAAAAACCGCATCAAAATCAGTTCAGCCAAACACGAGATAATCGCACACAAACATACATACAGGTCAAACTGAGAACCTCCTATTTTTTGAAGTCAGTTAAAAACAAGTAGAAAACATAAATATTTAGTGTGCCACCGAATAAATGCACGAAAACGTGATTATTTTAAATATTTTATTGAAAAGTCATGAACGCGGGTGAAGCCGCTGGCTGAAGCTAGTATTGCATATACATATCTCTGCATGCTACTCCATGGTTTGCCAAGCGTAATGTTATGTAAGAATGTATACAATGTAACTATCAAACTGATTTAATATTAATGAAACAGGAAATTCTGATGAGGACAACGTAAACAGAAGTATGACCACTCAACAGAATTAAGTTCAGAAGTGCCAAGTTATCAAAGTGACCGATGAAGTGAGTATGTTTACAAACTTAATTATTATGTTATCGGCTTACTCACGTAATGTTTTGACGAGGAACTCGACTAGTTTCAAGCCATGCTAGACGACACACGACGCGGCGATTGTCGCACTGCTACTGAGCAGTGCGACAATCGCCGCGTCGTGTGTCGCGTACTGCTGCTCATGAATATGAGCCTCTAGCATGGCTTGAAACTAGTCGAGTTCCTCGTCAAAACATTACGTGAGTAAGCCGATAACATAATAATTAATTTAGTATGTCTCACGAAAGTTACAATAAAATCATGTTTACAAACATACAAATTCACATACACATCACATTCAGATCCGAAACAACAATTTGGGGGTCACACAAAGAGATGTTCTTCATTTGAAACGAATACTTTAGAAGATATATCGATTTAAAATATCGCGTGACGTTGCTTCTAAGTACATTTTATACGTAGAAATGACGTTTTTGCTCCCACTCCTATACTATGATTCGTTTTATCTAAGTATTGTTATCATATAAGACAAAATATTATCTAATATTTTTCCATACCTAACTGACGAACTAAATAGATTTTTTGTTCTTCTCTCTGTCCTGTCTATTGACACATTAAGCGTACACATATGGGTTAATAGTCAATTAACTAAGAGTAATTTAATGCAATACAGGCTCCTTTGTTAGTAATTAATAACGATTTATATTAAATAAATATTTAATTGCTTACTTATAATAAGCTACACTACATTGAAACAAAGTAATGTCGACAAGTATACCTTACAATGAGTGATCATTTCATTCATCTTATGAAACTTATACTATTATACTGCTCGTTGCCTCGTTGGCCAAGTAGTTGCAAGTGCAACTGCCGGACAAGCGGTCTTGGGATCGATTCCCGGGTCGAGCAAAGTATTACTGGACTTTTTTCGGTATTTCGAAAATTTCTCAGTAGGTAGTAACACGGAGTCTGGAAATGTTGCCCGGTATATGGCAATAGGTTCACCACCTATTACATGGGACTTACACAATAAATGGTGAAAAATGGGCGTACATTGTACAGTGGCATTACGTGTCATAATGTGCACCTCTGCCTACACATTTGCGGATAAAAGGCGGTCGATATAAAAAAAAAAAAATATAATGAAAATTATACACGTTTGTTTGTTTGAACGCGCTGTCTTCTAAAACTACGCGCAATACCATTGTGAGACATAGGTATGACGCAAAGCAACTTAAACCACATTTAATTTGATATGTCTCATCATAGGCAGTTGTCCCACCGGCAACGATGAACGAGTAACGAGTAGAGCTAGAACTAGAAACGAGTGAAAACAAAAACAAACAAGTGAAGCGAGCACTCGCCGGCAGTGTGAACAGTCAGCGATCAACTATTTGTATATGCATCTCTTTTGTTTACACAGAAAGTATATCTATTGTACGTTTCTTGAGCGAGAAAATAGCCGATAGTTAGTCGTTCACTCGCCGTTGGTGGGACAACTGCCATAGTTAACAAAGAATATAGAATTTATTAATTTATAAGACTAATTATGATTCCGTAGTGTCGTGCCATAATATGCACCTCTGCCTACCCCTTCAAGGATAAAAGGCGTGACGTTGCATAATAAATATTAAATTCGAATTGAATAATTCTGATAAGAGATTAAAAAGAAACGTCCTTTCTATGAAAATATAAATTAGTCAACTAGTGACATCTATGTTTTGATACATGTAATTAAAATAGAATGTGTACTTAATATTGTCTACAGTTATATTTTCAATATGTAAACTTTTAACTATAATAAATATAAATTAACTAACGAATTATAACGTTTTTCATTCAATACATAATGCGTATCGCGGGTATGATCACCGTTTGGACGCACAAAACAATTATTTTTTGTGTGATCCACAAACTTTTGTTCCGGATCTGGGTGTTATGCGTAAGTATAATTTATTGTTTATAAATGTTTCCACGACACAAGAGAAAATCATAGTATGGGGCGATGTTTGCTTAAGAAAAACGAAAGCTCAGTTGTTGCGATAAAGTCCATAATGGTATTCATCATTATTATCTCATGGACTGTTCATTACTACCTAACTCGACCAGGGAATTAAACCAGAGATGTACGGCAGAGCCGATTATAGGACTACATATTTGGCAGCAGCGTTCTCTGATAAACCTGAGGGTCTACTCCGGTTCTTGAATCCGAAGTTTCATTTAATCTTCGGCCGTAGGTTTTATTGATTTACCAATAGAATTACTTGAAATAAAGTTTTATTTTTAATTTCAAATCAAAACCTATTTATTTATCTTCATTTCATTCGTTCATTTTTGTTCATGAAAGTTCGCAATAATTGGAATTGTAGTATGAAATCTGCGAAGTTTCGGACGAAACTTCGTTTTTCGTTGAATTAGAGTAGACCTCCTGTGAACTTTTTAAACTTCGATCTCTAACACGCAAGGCAGGCATGGAAATAATCCGGAGCTGCGGACTACCTAGCGGGTTTACCGGGGCACGGCTCGAAAAGCAGGAGTAGGAACGGGGTGGTTTTTAGTCAGTAAGAGTCTGACACTCCCTCTCGCCTCGCCCAAGGCGGGAGAAGTCATTGGATGATTTTCCCCCTCAAAAAAAAGGCATGGAAATAATAAAACAAAGAAACTCCTCAGTTACCTACACAGAGGTCCATAGTCCAACAGATGACACAAAGACAGTCCACAGCCTCACAGGCTGTGAACATGACGTAATCACGAACGTGACAGCACAATACTGGTAAATTTATTAATATGTAAGTTCATTACAAAACAGGAAAACTGCGCAAAATTAGAAAACTAGAAGGATCACAATCGCTTACTAAAATATTATACAGAAGCACCAACCAGTTTTTTATGATATAAGTCGGTAAACGAGCGGACGGATCACCTGATGGTATGCTATCCATGGACACCAGATGCATTACAAGTGCATTGCTGGCCTTTTGGGGGTTAGGAATTTAAGGATTGTTGGAGAATCGGGGATTGGGAAGATTAGAAAAGGGGGTAATTAGTAATCCTTATTTTCGATCCG
Organism: Spodoptera frugiperda; assembly: GCF_023101765.2. Taxonomy (NCBI): domain Eukaryota; kingdom Metazoa; phylum Arthropoda; class Insecta; order Lepidoptera; family Noctuidae; genus Spodoptera; species Spodoptera frugiperda. The sequence continues at coordinate 6,746,652 of NC_064233.1, forward strand.
ATGATCCGATGATAATCCACATCTAACCTAGTTCTTCTGATAATTTTACTGTCGTGTGTTCTTCAGTCGTGTCCAGATCAAAAGGTATTTATCAAACACATCATAGAAAAGAAGACTGCGCCGTAGCCTACGATCAGAAGTCATTGCGTCGCATAAGTGAACATACATTAACACATTGAACGCCGTGGTGGTCACCGGTGACCGACGTTAGCGGAGGATTTGCCTTCAACAATTTTCTATTGGCAGTCAAAGACTTAACAATTATATTACAGAAATGAGGATTTTATATATTTTGTTTCTTTGTTTCTTACTCACTGCGGCAGGCGTCTCTTTGGGTGACAGCAACCATTACTATTGTAAGTACAACTCGTTCATCTTTACAACCTATACTAATACTATAAAGCTGAAAAGTTTGTTCGATTGTTTGTTTGTTTGAACGCGCTAATCTCCGAAACTACTGGTCAGATTTGAATAATTCTTTTTATGTGGAATAGTGCATTTATCGAGGTAGGCTATAGGCAATAAAACATTACGCTTTGACCAATAGCAGCCAAGCAGAGCGGGTGAAACCGCGCGGAAGTAGCTAGTATAATATATACATTATACAGCCTGTGTTTTTAACACATTCCGATTTTTTTTTTTAAGTTAAGGATTATTATTTTAACATTCCTTTTTAACCCCCGACGCAAAAAGAGGGGTGTTATAAGTTTGACGTGTCTGTCTGTCTGTCTGTCTGTCTGTCTGTCTGTCTGTCTGTCTGTCTGTCTGTCTGTCTGTCTGTCTGTCTGTGGCATCATAACTCCCGAACGGATGCAGTGATTTCAATTTAGTTTTTTTCGTATGAAAGGGGACTTATGTGCGAGTGTTCTTAGACATGTTTGATGAAAATCGGTTGAGCCGTTTTAAAGTTATGGTCGGTGAAAGTGGGGAGATTAGCCGAAGGTCTGCAAATGTACTGGGATGGGGTCTCAAATTAAACCGCACTGAAAGAAGATATTGAGCGATATTATTTTTTCGTATTAACAAAAATAAACATTTTAAATAAAAAATTAAATAAAATAAAAATTAAATTAAAAATGTAATAACAAAAATATAAAATTTTTAATTTAACGTTTTATTATAAACAAAACATCTGGCACCAATGTAATCTTTAGCCTACTTATAGAAACAAAAACTAGTAATTAATAAGTAAAAAATAAAATAAAATCGAACGAGCTTAAATGTAATCTTTACCTTAACAAGAATCAAAAATATAGTAAGTTACATATACTTACTATAATTTCGATATACTAAGCCTAACTTACCCTAACCTACCTATAAAAAGTATGAAATAAAAAATTAAATTAAAAATTTAAAAAACCCCCGACAAAAAACTTAATTTCCCTTTAAAAAGTAAAAAATAATAAAAGAAACTTAATCTTAAAGTACCTAAGAATGTACTAATAATTCTAAAAAAAAAATACGTCTCGTTGGGGGACCGCATGAATACGGACTGCACACCACCGCCCGCGCCGCTATATATTTCTACATCAATTTACTTTAATGTTGTGATACTTATGAACAAATCGTAAATAATTTGGAGCGGTCCCCCAACGCGACGTATTTTCTTTTAGAATTATTAGTACATTCTTAGGTACTTTAAGATTAAGTTTCTTTTATTATTTTTTACTTTTTAAAGGGAAATTAAGTTTTTTGTCGGGGTTTTTTAAATTTTTAATTTAATTTTTGAAATTAAAAATAAAAGTATCTTTACTAATGAAAGACGGTTAGAAAAACATTAAAAGGATCAAAATGACTTTAATTTCGAAAGTCGGTGTTTCTCATTATTGTTTGTTTCTTATTTAACACCGACCTCCGAAATAAAAGTTATTGTGACCACTTTAGTGTTCTTTTTAACCGATTTCCTTCAGTGAAGTCGGTTATTTTTTATATGTAAAAAGTTTTTTTTACTACTACTTACTAAAAACTGAAAATTATTAAGTATACAATAAACTAGTATAATTATACTAAAACACTTCATTGGCTATTACAATACCTATTAAAGGCAACATAGTACGTGTTAATAAACAGCACCAATTCTTGGACACAAACTGCCACACTCAGAGACATTTAATGATTACTTAAACTATTCCTTAGTAACGAATTTGTACTGAAAATGAATACTAAGGACTGGGTTAAGTAATCATTAAATGTATTTGAGTGCGACAGTAAGTAAGCAAATAAATTTTAATAAACATTGATTTTAATTTAACTTTTTTTCTGTATTACAGGGAATCGGCGATATCTTTACTCACCACGTCGACTAAAACGTCTATATTTTATAAATACTACAAACACACCAAAACCCATGAAGAATTAAAGAAGCCTACACAGTATAATACAATGCAAGATACTATGCAAGACTTCATCATCATCAGCCCGAAGATGTCTTACTTTTATATTTTATGTAGAACTAGCGGACCCGACAGACGTTGTCCTGTCTACACGTCTTTAATTTGAAAATTTTAAACTTTTTTTAATAAGCTAAAACATTCTGGACCTTTTTGATGAAAATTGTTATTCAAATGTTATGACAATATCTAACGTCATTCATATTTGACACTGCGATGGTAGCGCCGTCTGTCAGATTCAATGTAAAACATTCCAAAATTAACAACTACTGATAAATTAAAAAATAATCAAAAAATCATTGTCCAGCGGACAAAATTGTGAATCTAAACCATTCTCAGATCCCCTTGAACACACACAAAAAAATTCATCAAAATCGGTCCAGTCGTTTAAGAGAAGTTCAGTGACATACACACTTACAGAAGAATTATATATATAAAGATAACGACATCTATGTTTTAATTCGGGTAACTAAAATGAAGTAAAGGAATATTTTTGTGTCTTTAATTATGTGTTATTTTAAAATACCTATTAGTTAACCTAAGTAATATAAAATGTATGAATTTGAACAGTCGAATTAGAGAATGATAAACTTTTTCAATACCTATTTTTATTCTAGACTGAAATAGGAACAAAATTTTTTATTGAATGGTTAAGCCACATTTTTGCAATAATGAGTTAAATATAAGAAAAATATCGCAAAATCTCAAAAACTCAATATTTTTAAAGAGAACCGCCTTCAATTTTCTTTACCGCCTCCTTTTTTTAAGTCACTTAAAAACTTATAACTCATGACTGCGGGGCCGCGGGGCAAACCGCTCACTGAAGCTAGTACTCAATAAGCCTCATACCTAATACGTGGTATCAATTAATGTGCTAATCTAAGCGACACTTTATAAATAAGTCATATCATTTGCACTTGTGTGCTATTACACCTACCACGCCCTGTTTCAGTACCACCTAAAGGTAGACTGGTAGGGCTGATGCCTAATCCGGAGCTGCGGACTACCTAGCGGGTTTACCGGGGCTCCGGCTCGGTAAGCAGGAGTAGGAACGGGGTGATTTTTAGTCAGTAAGAGTCTGACACTCCCTCTCGCCTCGCTCAAGGCAGGAGAAATCATTGGATGATTTTCCTCCATGAAAAAAAAAACCTGTAGAACAGGCCTCTGTCAATTGATAATAAATATATATATGAAATGTACTTAGTATATTTGCATCAGGATAAATAATTCAATAAATGAGAAACAGAAATGATCACATGGAAATCAATATATTAAATCTAACATACAGAATGACATCACCCAATTAATCAGTCTGTTAAGTCAGTCAATTAATCAATTGCATGACTTATAAGCTGATAATATAATCATCATCAGCCTATAAGTAGCCACTGCTGACCAAAGGCCTTTTCATGGAGAATATTTGAGCACTAATCACCCCCACTTGCTCCATCGTAGGCCGCATCATCACTTACCATCAGGCGAGATAGCAGCCAAACGTCGACCCATTAAACGTAAAAACATGTTTTTGTTTTTGATTTATTTATTTGCATCACATAAATAGGAAAATCCTGCACAGATACGTAAACTAGAAGAAGTATAATCATTCAACAAAGTATTATTCAGAAGCACCAATACGCAGTGTTTCCAGTAAAACACTAATTTACTTAATATACAAAGTTAAAGATATTTGTTTGTATGATGGCGCTGAACTCCGGAACTATTAGTCCGAATTGAATAATTCTTTTTATGTTGCATAGTCCAATCATCGAGGAAGGTAACAGACTTTAAAACATTAGGAGACGAGGAGACGAGCGAGTGAAATCATGTCGGAGTCACTAGTAATAATATACAATAAAAAGAAATATCACACTACCACAGAAGGAACACACTACTAAACAAGATTAGGAACGGGGTGGTTTTTAGTCAGTAAGAGTCAACCACGCAAGGCGGGAGGAGCCACTAGATGATTTTCCCCTCTCAAAAAAAGTCCTGTGGAGCGCCACCTCGAGTCCAATTGGCTGCCACTTGGTGGAACCTCCCGTTCTCCAGCACATGGCCATAGCAGCACAATACTAGTGGATTACACTGGCCTAGCCTTATAGAAGGACTGAAGCTGCGGACTACCTAGCAAGTAACCGGAGCTCCGGCTCGAAAAGCAGGAGTAGGAACGGGGTGGTTTTTAGTTGACACTCCCTCTCGTCTCGCCCAAAGCGGGAGAAGCCATTGGATGATTTGAACCCCTTCAAAAAAAAAGAGCTGCGGACTACCCAGCAGGTTACCGGAGCTCCGGCTCGAATCTAGCTTCACCCTAGGCGGGAGAAGTCATTGAACGATTTTCCACCTCAAAAAAGTGTAATAGGAGGATTTTTTTTTTCTGATCCTACGATTTTAGCCTTGTACTTCTGTGAATTTCACTGTCGTGTGTTCCTATGTATTACTCAGTGTATTGAAATCCCCATGTATAAGTAAACAGATCATAGAAAAGCAGGCTGCGCCGTAGCCTAGGATCAGAAGCCATCGAGCCGTATACGAGGACATTTCATTAATTAACAATTAATAATACAATAATGAAGATCTTATTCGTTTTATTCTTGTGTTTCGTACTGGTTGTGGCACGCTACCCGTTCGACGATTACGAACATGATGAATGTAAGTTTTTTTTTTTTTATGGAACACGTAAACGAGCAGACATATTGTAATAGATTAGAATAAGCAGGTAACACTGATTGATTTGTTAATATGACAGAACCTGTCATACGTCAACACATATTCCTTGGTGATCTGTGGCCCGGAAGCATAGATTAAGACATTGTACCAGTTATAACAAAAGATTTCATTTACTAAAATAATCGGAGTTTATTTTAAACATCTAAACATTACATGTCATATTAACAAATCAATCAGTGTTACCTGCTTATTCTAATCTATTACACATATCACCTGGGGGCCTACTCTGGTCCTCGAATCCGAAGTTTCATTTAATCTTCGGCCGTAGGTGTTATTGATTTACTAATGAAATTACTTAAAATAACGTTTTATTTTTAATTTCAAATCAAAATCTATTTATTTATCTTCATTTCATTCGTTCATTTTTGTTCACAAAAGTTCGTAATAAATGGAATTGTAGTACGGAATTTGCGAAGTTTCAGACGAAACTTCGTTTTTCGTTGAATTAGAGTAGACCCTCTGATGGTAAGCAATCGCCGCCGCCCATGGACGCTTGAAACACCAGAGGCGTTGTAAGTGTGTTAAGTTTTATTGGGGTATCGGGGGTTAGGTAATTGGGCCTCCGGCAAGGCTCGGAACCGGTTTAAAAAATACCGGTTAATACCGGTTTATATCGGTTTTCCTCCGAAATTTTCTTAAGAACGTCAACATTAAAGAACTTTATTTTAACCTAAATTAACCGGTTTATTCGACGAGGGGCATGTCGGTACACGCGTTGAAATATTATTATTGAATATAATCTGAACAGCACACGGCGTTTCTTTGATGTGCGTCGTATTAACCGGTTTTTATTGATCTTAACCGTTTAATCCGAAAAAACCTTTATGAAAATACTGTTCCAAATACCGGTTTAAAAAAACCGGTTTCACGAACGAAACCCAATGTAAAGGTTTTGCGTACAAGTACATAATAGCGGTTTGAAAATTTAACCGGTATCCGAGCCTTGGCCTCCGGTAACTTCTACCCGACGTGAAACAACGCTTGCGTTGTTTCACGTCGGATTTCGGAGGGCCGGTTCGACCGGAGTCGAGAGAGGCTTCTCTCAATTCCGGTCGAGCCGAAGCATGGCTCACCCATACTTAATAACTAGCTAATGGGTCAATCTCCAAAACGGGCGTATTCATGTGATCACTCTGGCGCTTTTCAGATATAGATGTTTAATGGTAATTATGTATCTTATTAAAAATAATATTCAAATAGTATGCTTTTGTTTTTTTTCAATGTGATACATAATAACGGAAAATTATTAATTAAACAATAAATAACGTAGATGACTAATTTCTATTTTAATGTCCGTCATGTCAGTAGATTATTTTAATATATTATACACGTATTTTTTTACGGATACAAATGCAAATACTACGTAAGATCTAGTCGTGATTGAAATAAAATTTCTTAAAAGATAGTACTCACCATGAATAGTTCTTGGAAGTAAAAATATGTTTAATAAAATTGGAACCGCCGTAATTTTTATATACCGCCTCTATTTTTTAAGTCGGTAATATCGCTAAAACCTTCTCCTAAGGAAGAAAAATACTATGCTGAATATCTCATCAAAATCAATTCAGCCAAAAGAGAGATAATAGCGCACAAACATACATACAGGTAAAACTGAGAACATCCTTTATGTATTATATTAACTGTTACTTTTTAAAAATGAAATTTTGTAGACTAGTATTATTAGAACCAAATCATCTACGCTTACAATGCAACGTCACGCCTTTTATCCTCGAAGGGGTAGGCAGAGGCGCACATTACGGCACGTAATGCCGCTATACAATGTACACCCACTTTTCACCATTTATGTTATAAGTCCCATGTAATAGAGGGTGAGCCTATTGCCATATACTAGACACAATTCCAGACTCCGTCCTACTACTGGGAAATTTACGAAAACCCGAGAAAAACCCAACAATCTATACTTAGTAGGTAAATAAATGTTTAGATTTTGACTTTAATTACACTTTTTTCTTTAAACACAGGGTTCCGCCGGTATTTTTTCACGTCGCCTCGAATAATGAGTTTATACTATCGAAGTAACACACCAAAACCCATGAAGAATTAAAGTACCTACACAGTATAATACAATGCAAGAGACTATGCAAGACTCTACTTCATCAGCCCGAAGACGTTTATATTTTATGTAGAATAACGACATCTATGTTTTAATTCGTGTAACTAAAATGAAATAAAGGAATATTTTTGTGTCTTTAATGATGTGTTATTTTAAAATACCTATTAGTTAACCTAAGTAATATAAAATGTATGAATTTGAACAGTCGAATCAGAGAATGACAAATGTTTTTTTTTTCAATACCTATTTTTGTTCTAGACTGAAATAGGAACAAAATTTTTGATTGAAGGGTTAAGCCACATTTTTTGCGATAATGAGAAAAAAACGCTTTCGGCGTATCAAATCAGCGATATTATAACTCAATAACCTTATATTTTTTAAGAGAACCGCCTTAAATTTTCTTCACCTTTTTTAAGGCAGTTGTCCCACCAACGGCGAGTGAACGACTAATTATCGGCTATTTTCTCGCTCAAGAAACGTACAATAGATATACTTTCCGTGTAAAGAAAAGAGATGCATATACAAATAGTTGATCGCTGACTGTTCACACTGCCGGCGAGTGCTCGCTTCACTTGTTTGTTTTTGTTTTCACTCGTTTTCACTCGTTTCTAGTTCTAGCTCTACTCGTTACTCGTTCATCGTTGCCGGTGGGACAACTGCCTAAGTCAGGTTAAGTCATATAGTAGGTTATGCTCATGAACGCGAGGGAAGCCGCTCACTGAAGCTAGTACTCAAAAAGCCTCATAATACGTGGTGTCAAAACAAACAAACAAACAACGTCACGCCTTTTATCCCCGAAGGGGTAGGCAGAGGTGCTCATAACGACACGTAATGCCGCTATACAATGTACAGTGTACACCCACCATTTGTGTTATAAGTCCCATGTAATAGGGGGTAAGCCTATTACCATATACTGGGCACAATTCCAGACTCCGGGCTACTACTAAGACATTTTTCGGTAAACCGAAAAAAGCCCAGTAATATTTTGCCCGACCCGGGAATCGAACCCGAGACCTCCTGTCCGGCAGCCGCACTTGTGACCACTCGACCAACGAGGCAGTCACTGATGTGACATATAGCAACATAATACCACGAATTTTATTAACATGCACAATACAAAGCAGGAAAATCCCGGAACGATACCATTGGAAGATTTATAATCACTCAAAATAATAATCAGAAGTACCAATGCCAACCAGTTAATTACAATAATAAATAAATCTAAACATTATAATATGTATATTGTTTCGTTAGTTTATGTGAGGCCAATATAACACTAATATTCAGTCAAAGAGCTATGAGACATCAAATGTTTGGAATCCACATACGAATAGTTCGGGAATCATCTAAGAGATGGCGCTAGCTAATTTTGACAATAAAGAAGAATGTCTTCTATTCAGTCATTAGTGTTTTCAAGCATGCTCGTCGATACTTCTTGGTACGTTCGTTGGTACTTCTGTTACTTTACTTGTCGCGTTCTTTTGTATTATTCATCGCAGAGAAATCCCCTACATATTAGTCACTTTATAGTAAAAACGAGGTTACGCTGGTTCGTTCAAAAGACATCGCGCCGTCAACGTGCACAGACCATTCATAAATATAATATAAATGAGAAACTCCTCTTTTTCGGGAAGTCGGTTAAAAATGGAGAATTTATACATTTTATTCTTGTGTTTCTTACTGGTTTCGACTAACGCAGCCGATGAAGATGAGGATTTTAAACCAATACTATTTAACAGACCACGTAAGTACATTTTTTTTTATAACGTCACGCCTTTTATCCCCGAAGGGGTAGGCAGAGGTGCACATTATGGCACATAATGCCAATGTACACTCACATTTCACAATTTATGTTGTAAGTTCCATGTAATAGGTGGTGAGCCTATTGCCATATACCGGGCACATTTCCAGACTCCGTGCTACCACTGAGAAATTTTCGAAAAACCGAAAAAAGCCCAGTAATTGGTACTTCGCCTGACCCGGGAATCGAACCCGAGACCCCTTGCCCGGCAGACGCACATGCAACCACTCGGCCAACGAGGCAGTAATATTGTACTTATTACAGTTACTTTTAGTCATAATTATTGTTACAAGACAAAGGCGGATGTCAGGCTTTATCTGACTTCGAAGCTACGGACGGCCTAACAGGTTACCGAACTTGAAACAGGAATACCATTTAAAAAAACCAATGCCGCACACTAGGATTTTCTCCTATGTCGTGACTAATTGTTGTTCCGGGTCTGAGCGTCATGTGCATGTGAACTTGCATGTTTGTAAACGCACCCACGACCCAGGAGAAACTTTACTTTCATATGAAATTAGTTCAGGCGGGTGGTTTTCCGAAAAACTTTAACTTTTATTTAACAAATCATTATTCTCCCGCGTTATTAAGCATCGCGGTAGCTTATTATCATCCTTATTTTTATTATTGGTTGAGAACAATGTCACAGCTTAATTTTATTGAAACCAAATTTTGTGTTTCAATCGGCAGAATTGTTAACTTTTGGTTGAGGATAATGACGCCGTTAACATTTTGTGATTTTCGCTGTCATGAAAAAATCATCCGTATGAGTATTTATGGACCGATATAAAAAAACTTTTTTTGTGATATGTGTATGACGTGGGGGCAAGTTGAATCCATCTCGTTTGTGTTAAGGTGTCAACAGAAATTAGACTTATGGCTGATTTTTCCAATCAGCAGATAATTCTTAAATGTAGAATAAAATTGATATTTGACAGTTTTTAAGTATGAAAGTAGTATCAAATATTGAAAGTTATATTACTGGCATTTAGAAAAATCACCTCACAAAATGAATTTATATGAAAATTATAAAGCTCTTAGATCAGTTAGATACTGAACGTCTATGGGCGTGGATTGGCATGACAGTTCAACTTGATGGCATAATCGAATTTTGATTATTTTGGCTTGATCATGCCGATTAGACCGTGTGTGTGTTGAAGTTCTATTTGTAAACGCAAACTATTATGTCATTTGAGTTTGACATTTCTGTACAAACGTCACTTTATAATGTTGTCTCTTTCTTCTGTGTTCTGCCGGCAACTAGTAAATACTTATATTTACTTTTATCATATTAAATCCCTGGTCATCCTATATAGTCATTTGTTTTCTGCCCATAACTCATCAGTGTGGCGGTCGTCACTGGCATTTGAAAAAATCAGCTCTTAGTTTAATAATAAATTATTATGCTAACAAATTATCATACATTTGTTAAATTCAATAATTTAAAATCGAAATGTTAGCGTTCTCTTCAACCTAAGGCATACTGGATTAATTATATTCCATTTAATCCTTGATTCTTTTAAAATAATGACGCATACGCAACTCGCACACATTTCTATTTTGATTAGACGGAATACATCTATGTTTTGTAATCGCGCATATTAATTATTGATTGTGATTAACAATATAATAACATGGTTGGAACTACTGGTTGACTGTTAGAGAATGCCTTAAGGCATTAAGTCTGCCATTCACTATTTTTGTGATGAAGACTAAATAAATAAATCCTGTGTCTATTGTGTAAATGTTGTCACTCAACTTAGTTGTTAGAGAAATATGACTACTACCTTTCGTTACTATGTAGAATACTTGTAACTGTGCATTGTAATAAAGCTACTGTACGTTCATCGATATTAAGAAGTATTTTATTTAAATTCCAACATGTATAATAGATTTTTTTCTGTTCACACAGGAACCCGACAGAACTTCCTACCATCAAGTGACATACGTAGACTATACAATAAAACCACTATCAGTCTATTACCATCACCGCCTACACCGTTATCGTCACCGTTATCATCAGCATCAACATCATCATCAGCAGCATCAGCCGTAAGACGTCCACTGCTGAACAACGAGCTTCTACATTTTATTTTGATTAGCGACATCTATGTTTTGTTTCGCGCAATTAAGTTGATTATTTAACCGCGACACATATTTCCGTGTCGTGTGTGTATTACTGCGACACAGATAATGCATGATTGTTTCGTTCTATTCACACGATTGCTCCTTCTTATTTATTATAGATATATTTGTTGTATCGCTCGCATCGTAGGTAAGCATCCCACGCACCGCACGCAACGGATTTTAGTTTGTCTTGTATAGAAACTCATACAACTGCGTCCGTTGATCCGCATCGTACGGACCGCATCATCAGCAATGCCTACATGCGATACGAACGATGCGTGCGATGCGTACGATGCGAGCCTATGGACGCTTACCATAAAGCATTAACAATATTATATTTCACTTATTGTGGTAGCTACCACGCAATTATATTCTCAAGATGCATTTATTAAATTTAACACTCCACGTATTGATTGTTATAATTATTATTTTTACTAAAAATTACTTTAAAGACTAAATACAATTTTTATTGCATAAAAAGATTCCTCAAAATGTTTTCTTTCATCGTATACCTATGCTTAAATAATTTTAAAAGTAAAACACCTGGGGAAAAGTCACATTGACCTTACCTGTTTTAGCAATGGTTTCAACAAGTATAATCGTGTAAACACATACATTTCACTACCGCAACATATATTTTACTAGCAAACCCGGCGAACTTCGTTTCGCCACCAATGATCTACCCTGTTTACCTGCTTTTCTCTTGAAAATTTTCCTCACGGAGCCCGAAACCTTTCCAACGATTGCAAAACCGTGCAAATCAGTGTGTGTATTCTGGAGTTATAGCGTCAGGGAGGAAAACTCGACTTATTTTTATATAGTTTATGAACATACTCGCAGATGTCGAGATATAGATTGCAAAAATCCGCCGAAAATTTAAATTTCGCGGGTTACACTAGTTAACTAGAGGTTACACTTTAATATTATAAACCATTTCAGTGTAAGACGCATAGAAAATAAAATATAACTATAGGTATAAAAAATATACCTATAAATTAGAACTAAACACGTAAACAATAACGACAATTTATCGTAAACGAATGCCAATCCCATACATTGGCTTTTCTATTAAAATTTCATCTAGATTTTATATAATGTATCTATCTACCAGATATAAGAAGCAAATGCTTCAACCTTAATTCAAAAACAAACACACAACTTATTTCACCTAACAAGATCAAAACCGACAGTGTCGCCATCTAGGGTGCGCAAAAATCACATATCTCACTAGTTTCACTTACTTGTCACTGTTGGGTGCGGCCAGTAGCTCCGTAGCTCTGGTTATGAACACCTGCACCAGGGATCCAAGGTTCCCGGTCTGTGGATTGTTCTGTAGAAACTTCTGGAGGAGTGCTTCCGTGCTGCTGTCGAACATGAGCTGTTCCTCGCTGGAATAGTTTCATTAAAAACTAGAATTGTTGAGTGAATCGGAATGAAATTTGAAACAGGCGTAGATTAGGGTCTGAAATCAGCCAATTCCACATTTCGACATTTTTTTTTGTGTTAACAGGTTTCATTAGAAACTAGAATTGTTGAGTAAATCGGGATGAAATTTGAAACAGGCGTAGATTAGGGTCTGAAATCAGTCAATTCCACATTTCGACATTTTTTTATTGTGTTAACATTGTATGGAACAAGAGATATGATAAAGTTTTAAGTGTCTCCTGAAAAAATTGCTCATACGGAGTTAGCTGGTTTACCAATTAAGGGGGGGGGGGGGGGGAAACGCGGGCGAAACCACAGGCAGAAGCAAGTTTGACATAAAACATCACGCTACAACCAAAACGAGTCGAGCAGCGAGTGAAATCGCGAGCGTCGAGTTCTAGATAAAATCAGACGATTAATTTAAAAACCTACACTTTAATTTTTAACTAACATGTTAACCTTATCAGGGAATAATTGGAAACATTACGTTTTTACACCATTAAGTGTGTTTGTAAAAAATATGGCCGCGATATACGAATTACTGATAAAATATGATACACATCGAGCTTTGTAAAACCAGTATAAACTGACCGTTGGATGTGAAGATAGATTAAACAAAGAGAGATCATGGTAAACTAGATATGTATGTACATATCACTACATAGTATAAAACAAAGTCGCTTTCTCTGTCCCTATGTCCCTTTGTATGAATCAATCTTTAAAACTACATCTTTTTAATAGATAGAGTGATTCAAGAGGCATAGGAGTATAATATATCACCATTGCACCCATGCGAAGCTGGGACGGCTCGCTAGTAAATATTAAACTGTTCATATTACTCGCCGATTTTCTGTGAGGCCGAGTTTACAAATCGTCACGCCTATTATTCCCGAAGCTGGTAGGCAGAAGTGCACATTACGGCTACGTAATGCCGCTATACAATGTACACCGACTTGTTCACCATTTATGTTATTACTCGCCGATGTAATAGAGCGGTGAGCCTATTAACAAATAAGTGTGGGAGAGCCATGCTTCGGCACGAATGGGCCGGCTCGACCGGAGTGATACCACGGCCTCACTGAAAACCGACGTGAAACAACGCTTGCGTTGTGTTTCGTTGTGTGAGTGAGGTTATCGGAGGCGCAATTCCCCCTTCCCAATCCCCAATTCCCGAACAACAACCCTTAAATTCCTAACCCCCAAAAGGCCGGCAACGTACTTGTAACGCGTCTGGTGTTTCAAGTGTCCATGGGCGGCGGCGATTGCTTACCATCAGGTGATACGTCTGCTCGTTTACGTGTTTCATAAAAACAAAATATCCTCAAAATACTTACGCGCTGGAAGGTGGATTAATATTGAAGGCAAGCAGCTGATTCCAGAACGGATCATTGGGGCAGATCACCTCCGCTGAGCAAAATCTCATCAGCAACTCATTGGATGATAACTCGGAGTATCTGCTTACTGCCACACCCATGTTGGTCTGGAAAATGTGAAGGCAATGTATTAATTATGTGATCTGATTAATAAGACCGCTGCACTCTAATTACTATTACAATGTGTGTTATGTATGTGTGCAATAAAGTATAAAATAAATAAATAAATATTATAATTTGGTTTTTGGTGGAGCTTTGGTCTGATTGAATGTACAGTCAACTGGGCAACCTCGTTGGTCGAATGGCCGCAAGTGCGACAAGGGGTCTCGGTTTCGATGCCCAGATCAGGCAAAGTATTATCGGGTTTTTTTTCGGATTTTCATAAATTACTCAGTAATAGCACGGGGTCTGGTATTTTGCCATATTATCTGCGGGCTCTTATTACTCTTGAATTCAGTCCCGATCGATCAACACTGATATTGTGAAATTTTGTACTCTTACTGCCTCACTCAGAGACATTTATTGATTACTTAAACTATTCCTTAGTAATATTTTATTCCGCAAGGAATTGCTAAAGACTGGGTTAAGTAGGAGTTGCAACACTAGCGCTCATTGCATCCGTATTGCGTGGATATTGAATGAACTAATTGGTATTGAGTTTGGCTTTATATTCCGTACTCTGAATGCTATTTTAACAGCTACAATTGGGGTTGTATAGTTTTGACATTGAATAATTATTGAGAGAGTGGATTGAAATAGTTGGTTTTAAGAGTAAGCATCATGTATAGAACATATTATATGAGTATTACCACACACTTCTCTCCTAATTAGAATAAATGTAATATTGATATGATAACAATTTACATAATAACTTAAGACAGAAGGTACTTAAGAAAAGGTCTAAATAAAATAACCGACTTGGTATTACATGGATCTCACAACTTTTAGTTTTTAATAGTTGAAAAGATGTATATTTGCAGTTAGTTTAGACATTGAATAATTATTGAGATTTTATTGTATTGAAATTGCATTAACATTAAGATTGGTTTCAAGAGTAAGCGTCATATATAGAACATAATATATTCGAAGAGAAGTATGTGACCACCCACTTCTCTCTGAATCAGTAAGTGTAGGTATTTAAACCACTTGTGACAATTACATCAAGAATTCAACTATCAAGTCAAAGTCAAAAGCATTTATCTCAATTGGACACAGTCATACAGTCGGCCGAGTTATTTCATATGTATGCAATATGCAGGTAAGAAAATAAGAATAGTTTAGTAGTGATACAGTTTGATTGGACAGTTGGTGCAGTAATAGGGTTGATGTCTAATTTTTACTTTAGTGTCCGTTTTGTAGATAATTTAAAAATATTAGACATATATTTTTTATTTTCTTGCAGAAACAAATACTTTGAAATGATTTTATTTTTTCTGTAAATAGGCAACAAAAGAGCATTTTTACACATCAAAAATTATAAAAAACATATATCCTCGAAAGAGTTATGTAATTAATATATTCATATAAGTATAATTAATATAATAATAATATATGGTATGATTTGAAATTGTGTGACATTATTTCTAGGTATGTTTTATACATAGTAATGATGTATTTTCTCTTACTCGTAAACTTTGATTCTGTTCATCTTCAAGTATTGTTATTTTGTTGATCTTTCAAAAGTACCTATTAATGGTTTAATTGGAATTTGAATTTGACTTTGTTTGATGTAATTTTTTTTTTAATTTGCTGACCTTATTTTCTTCTACCAACCACTAGTTGGGAACCATTGATAAATGGGATGGGTTCACTCCTTATTATAGGTATAGGACTGATTTTCTTATTGGTAATGGGTCAGCATTTAGCCAATAATAATTATTATTATATAGAATCCATAATGTGAAGAAATGGTCTTTTTTTCCAGCAAGTTCTTTGTTTGATGATGGGTGAAGTCATTATGACTGAAAATCACTGTATTCGTATTCAAACTCCCAGCTATACATTATATGCACTTTAAACTACATATTCAATTATAAAACATGTGAAGTTATTGTACAAGTAAAGTTAAAATATTATAACATAGAAATGTCTACATATTATATACAGTACTACCTAAACCTGGCGAACTCCGTTTCGCCACCATGTTTGTTTTTCCTGAATTTTCTTTGCTATAAACCTCACGGAACCCGAGACCTTTCCAACGAATGCAAAACTATGGAAATCGGTTCGTGCGTTCTGGAGTTATAGCGTCAGGGAGGAAAACCCGACTTATTTTTATATTATAGATTAAATTAAATATAATTTTAATACAATGATTACCAATTAAATTAATTCTACACTGAGTCTGAGGTACATTTGCATTAATAATACTATATAATATTGCAACATTTAAGTCATTCAAGAGATTTAAAGAATGACAGTAAGTTTTATATTTGTCACAAAATTATTACTTATTTGAACCACTAATAAAGTATTGATTTATATCAAGTCAACATTTAACTTAATCTTAAGCTAATATTCGTCATATTATAAAGACTCTTTGCAGTATCACAGCAACGAAGTAACTGAAAAATTGATATTAGTTCACGAATGCGACGTTGTCTTAAAACGCAATTAACAAAAGAATAACAAATCAAAATGAAGTGTTATGACGTTGGGAACGAAATTTAACAATAAAAATATATTATTGAACCATAAAAACCGTATTATTTCAAAGTAAACAGAAGTAACAACAGTTTTACTTCATAGTAGATTATCATCAACTGTTAATAGCAAATATTTCTACAATACGCTCGTTGACATTCAAATATAAAGTTAGTATGACCCAGTACTATACTAACCTTTTATTTTCACACGTTCTAATGTAAATATAACATTAAATAAGTGATTAAATTTGTTAATTTTTAGCACAATTTGTATTTAAGCCACGAAATCATTGCCGACTTGTCAACAAACTGACGTTTCATGTGATGACAATTCAAGAATGAATGATATGATAGGTACGGCGAAAATCGAATGGAATCCGAATTTACGGTTTTTGTAAGCACTGGTCTTTTTGGAAAGGCCAGAAGTCTCGACTTAAGTACCGAAAAAAAGTTTCGTTAAGTTGCGAATTTATTTTCTTCGTTTATCATCATTATCCGATTTAGAATAAATATACCTTGTCTACTGGTACGTCGTTAATTAATTTAGAAATTTCTGGTAATAAGTAATTCGAAAGTGTCCTACTTAGATATAATACTCGCAAACTCTGCCCATAACATTTATGGAAAAAATAATTATTAAAACAATGTCATGTAATTGTCAAAAATGAAATAACTGATTAGAAATTGTGCTATCTCCCTCTCTAATATTCAAGTCTCGCTCACTCTCATTATAAACTATACATTTCTTATTACCGCTACCATTCATTAAATACCAGGAATTAGATAATATATTGATTGGTCAATTACTTATGAAATTTACAGTCACACTTGTTCAGGTGGAGGGTTAGAAATTACCGTACTTTCGTACGATACCAATTTTATTTTTATACCACGTGCAAGACGTGGTTGGAAAGAAAATTCCGTATCTTCAGCTCTGAGCAACACGTAATTTGGAAATGTCGTCGACATGTTACTCAAATAGGTGGCTTATTATCTAACATTCGTGGAAAAAGAGGATAACCAAACATTAGTTATCAAATATTAAATTACTCAGAAGATAATATCGCAAAAAATGTCGTTTACATCTATTTAGCCTTTCAAACATCGATATTTATATGAAAGATTCTAATAATTAATTGAAATTTAATTTATGAGTCCATTTTAGCATAACTTTTTTAAATTAATTCTGTGGATCCAGTAGTAGGTACTTAGAACTATATTTTTTTCGTTAGTTTAATAAATATGAGAAAGATTCGCAACCACCTGGAATTCTTTTCACCTTCAATTCAAAGTAAGGTTTCAAATTATCGTAGTTTAGTACGATAGCTCATGTTATATCCCATCTACATGTATATTTGTATAATTATCATACGTCTGCCATCCCCCCGTAACCCCCGCCATGTCTGCAAACAATTTGTAAAAAAAAATAAACTATAAAGTATTAGTCATTGCCGATCAATAAAATCCAGTAGAAGCGTTTGCATAAATCAACAACGTTTTAGATACGTTCCATCAAATTAATATCTGATTTATGGGTCCACTGCGGCGCTACTTTGGAGTCCATTCTGTGGACTACTTTCTTTTTTCTGTAAAATAAATATGAACTAAATCTAAGTACTTTTCAGGCGTAGAAAGGATAAAAAAAGGTTTGATGTAATTTTATTATAACTTTCGTGAGACATATTAATATAAATACGCGGCGATTGTCGCGCTACTACTGATAATTATAATCGCCGAGTCGTGTGTCGCGGACTGCTGCTCATGAATATGAGCCTCTAGCATGGCTTGAAACTAGTCGAGTTCCTCGTCAAACAGTTACTTGAGTAAGCCGATAACATAATAATTAATTAAAGATTGTATGCCCTGGAATGCCTGCAATTATGTTTTTCAAAATCACCTAAGTACTGGCTGTATTTTTTAAAATTGGAAATTTTCGGCGTTTGGCAACCGTCCTACCAGGTGGTAATAGATGCAGCCTACGATAGAATCATAGTTGGTATACCCTTCAGGAAACACAGATTCTGGTAAAAATCCCAGCCCTCCACTGTTCTAATAAACTTGAAATGCTTTACGAGTGTAGGTGGAATATCCAGCTTAAAGTAATTGCTTTCTGCCGTCAATCTGGAGGTGCGATGATAGTAAATAATAATAAATAACACTTCATTTAAAATACGAAAATAAAATTAAGTAACATAAGTTGGTCTAACAAAGTTAAAGAGAAAAATGATGAAAAGAACTTAGGGAAAGCATATTATTATGGAATTCATCTGGTTCATCCTAAATGGTCCGATAAATAACCCAAATAGTTGCAACTATGCGCTTTATAGTTGCAAAATGAGTAGATTTTGTATACTATTATTTATTTTTATTACGTCTTATACACAATACATATTTCCTATTGTTTACTCCTTTCTACGCCTTATAAGTAATTTCCGTTAATTTAATATCTATACTACGCACTACGAGGTCCACAGAATAGACTTGGATGTTATGCCGAAATGGACCCCATAAATCAAATTACAATTTGATGGAACGTATCTAACAAGTTTTAATTTATGCAAACGCTTCCACTGCATTTTATTGATCGACAATGATATGTAGAAAATCGTTTACCAATCCCTTGCTGATTTGGCGTGGCGTGGGTTCTGTAGGGTTACCTGACGTGTGCTAATAATCGTAAATTACGTACCTAGATGTACCATAAAATAAGTACAATGTACGATATGTAATGTATTTTATACACTGAAATCACGTCAATTTTCAAGTTTAAATCCTTCCTCGAATTAAAAGTAAAAAAATGAATAAGAAAGAAAAAGATAATCCAATACTTTGGAATCTCCTTTGAATCTAATCAAACTTTCGATAAAATTATTTGCATACATATTTAAGAACTAATTATTTTAAACTTGCGACCCACTCCAGCTTGGTATGGGAGCAATGGTGAGATATTATGCATGTATTATACATATAAATCTTCCTCTTGTATCACTATATCTATTAAAAAACTCGCATCAAAATCCGTTGCGTAGTTTTAAAGATTTAAGCATACTAAGGCACATAGGGACAGAAAAAGCGACTTCGTTCTTTACTATGTAGTGATTAAACCTTCAGTTAAAAGTTTGTTTTCTAATAAAAACCTAACACCCAATCCGAGCGCCTTAACGGCTAAGCCACGCCCCGCACCGCAAAGAGGGGGCATAGCGCTGCCGTATTGAAGGAAATATTAATTTAATTATAAGTAAATTTTCTTAAATTATTCTTAACAAATTATATCTAGTTTCACTAAATAACACCATTCGCATGGTATTGCTAAATTGTACGATAATAATGTACATTTTATACGATAATTGACTCTCAATCGTTTGGCAACACTAAAAAAATCGATTGCGGCAGTCGGGTGGGGCATCACTATTCACCGGTGCGTCTTCGGGTATCGAGAAGAATGGTTGAATTGAATCTTAACTTCATTTTCATTCGAATTTGACACCAATCGGCGGCAGCCGCATTTTGAAATGCTTACATTTGTTAAAAGTGCTATTTGTTGAAGTTCAACTGTATTTTAAGTTTTACAATTGTGATTCAAGATGGGGTCCGATTGTTACAAGGTGGATGTGGTTCACTATGTGAATCCACATTTGATTTGGGTGATAACTCGAAAACAAGGGGAGGGATCCCAGTTTTCCTTCGAACAAATCGGGTTGTATGGTGTTTTGCCGCAAAATGTGACTATAGACATGGATTGTGTGTTGAAAACTGAAGTCAGTGAGGACTGGCTGCCGGCGGCCGTGGTCGCGATGACCAAGTCTTTCCATGACGCCGACGAAGTCTGGTTCTCCCCTACCTTCATTGATAAAAAGTAAGTAATTTCTGTCACTTTTTTTTTTCGTAAATGTCCTTAATTTATACCTAATTAAATACCACGACGATTCTTGCTTGTTTTCCTATTAATCTTAATTTTCTTTTTATTAAATAAATATAGATAAAAATTGCCCTGTAAAACTGTTTTATTCTAAAATTAAAAATTTGCTGAATACAGCAATATAATCTTCTTTATATGTATAGGTATTTTATTACATATTATACTTAGATTCTATTTCTTATTCCTAGTTTTTTTAAGGAATTAAAGTTTGCCCTGACTTTTAATAATAATATTCTAGACGTAATACTTAAATATCAGTAACTAATGCACTTATTTAAAAAAAACATGGTGGCCTGCTGATTTAAAACACTCGCTTCTCACGCATGAAAATACAGGTTCGAAACTTAGCAACGGCACATCAAAGTGACTGTTTCCGAGTTATATGTAACTACTTTATAAAATTATTTGGACACCACTAACAAACAGTGAAGTAAAACATTGTGAAGAATATACCCTTCATTTCACACACACAAGGTCTTTCAGTAATGATATCCCCTTTGTCACCAGATCGTCCATCTTCGACGACAACACACACAAATTCGGTGACATATGCATCATCAGAAAAGATGGCAGTACCGCCAATTTAGCCGCCGAAATAGTCCAGTCTGGCTTTGCTTATATCAACGAGAATATATTTCATCAGAAGCTCGTTACTAGCACCCTGAAAACCAAACTTGGTTACGTTGCCGAGCACGATGTCTTAAAGAAACTCAAAGAAGGTTACTTGACCAGAGGTATACCTGAGAAAATATGGTTGCTAGTTCTGCAACGGCAAACATTAGTTTTCGAAGAAGCTCAACAATTAGAGGAGTCTATACGGAACCGAAAAATGGTTCTTCACGGTAATGAAAATCTTGAAACCGTTTTAAGGAACAAGATGAACGATTTGAAGCTCTGCAAAGATGTCGATGAGGTTTCTGCTGGTAGAGCCAATACTATAAGGCGTTTCAGACCTACCGCTGAGGCTACCAAAGATAACCAACCCAGTGTCAATTGGAAAAACAAGTTTGAGTGGCTAGCGCAGAAAGCAAGAGAAAATAGGAAACGCAGCAGCGAACCTGATTGCAATATGACTTTCTCCAGTGACGAAACAAACGTAAACTATGAAGAAAGGAAACCTTATCGCAATACTCGGAATGCGAATAATCGGAATTTTAGGAACAATAACGACAATTATCGTGATAACAGGAATGATCGTTTCAGTAATTCCGAAGTCTCCCAATCTTCTTCTAGCAGCGGTGTCCGTGATTTCCAACGTAACTCTTTTAACGATCACGATGACCAAGGTGATCAAAACAACCAGAGATATCATCTTAACAATCCGAGTAACTACAATGTCACCCAGACTAACTATGGGAACACCAGAAATAACTATCGTGGTAACCAGAATAACGATGGCAGCAACCAAAATTACAATCGTTATAACAGAAATCCTGGTGAGTGTTTATTTTCAATTTATTAATTATTACACTTTAAGTATGGTATAAGCCGGTAATCGAGCAGACGGATCACCTGATGGTAAGCAATCGCCACCGCCCATGGACACCCAAAACACCAGAGGCGTTACAAGTGCTTTGCTGGACTTTTGGGGGTTAGGAATTTCCGGGTTGTTGGGGGATTAGGAAGATTAGGAAGGGGGTAAGTTTTTAACTACTTTGGCGCAATTGAATAACATCATAACTTGTATATTTTACAAGCATAGCTTTTTGTAATCCCCATTTGTTGTAAATATTGAGAATTTGATGGATTGCTTTTCTCTAAGACTCTATTTCATCACCTTCATATAAGTGCCTGATAAACATATGTGACAGATAGTGCATACAAATTACATTCTTAAATTAATATTATGGGATACATAGTGGCTATCCAGACATTGTGAAACAAGTCTTAAATGTCTGTCTTTTTAGTAGTAATCATCAGCTGCCTCGTTGGCCGAGTGGTTGCAAGTGCGACTGCCGGGCAAGGGGTCTCGGG
Source organism: Spodoptera frugiperda (assembly GCF_023101765.2). Taxonomy (NCBI): domain Eukaryota; kingdom Metazoa; phylum Arthropoda; class Insecta; order Lepidoptera; family Noctuidae; genus Spodoptera; species Spodoptera frugiperda. The sequence continues at coordinate 6,769,107 of NC_064233.1, forward strand.
TTCGATTCCCGGGTCGGGCAAAGTATTACTGGGCTTTTTCGGTTTTTAGAAAAATTCTCAGTAGTAGCACGGAGTCTGGCAATGTGCCCGGTATATGGCAATAGGCTCACCACCTATTACATGGGACTTACAACATAAATTGTGAAAAGTGGGTGTACACAGAGGCATTACGTGGCAGAATGTGCACCTCTGCCTACCCCTTCGGGGATTAAAGGCGTGACGGTATGTATGTAAGTATGTCATCAGCTAATGTAATTTTTCAATTTTAGCTCGAAAACCCCCGAGGGGTCCTGACCAAGAAGCCAGGAACATAGCGTACGGTCCCGCTGGACTGTCCCATACCAAGTTCATGATTAAACCTCGTTCAGAAGACATAGAAGAAAGAAGAAGGACTGCAGAAGAAGCGAATATATGGCCAAACACAACTCCAGAGGTAAATTCTGAAATATCTAACTCAGAAACTGTAATGCGATGTGCCCAAAATGATAATGCTATAGCTCAACCACAGACTTCTACACAGACAAACAGACAGAAAAATAAAGCTTTAAAACTATTATTACACCGTAAACGCTTACTTCTGGCACAACAAAGGAAAGCTAATCCGGTTATTTCTAAGTTGGATAGTGACGATGATTTTGATGATGGTATGTCGGTTTTAGACCAGGAATTACGTGAGACTTATAAAAAAACCGATGAAAATCCAGTAGAAAACGTTGAAGTTGTAGGTAGACGCGAACAAGAAACGAATGTTAATCCGTACAGAAATTTGGACGGTACCATTTCCGTGTTCGTAGATAAGTTGACCACTCCAGTTCTTATGGTGCATACTAAGAAAGGTAATCGGGTGCAGCCAATCACTAACTTGAGAGATATACCGTTCGGTAACGATATACATTGGGCGCTTCGTGATATGTCTATTACAAGACCTATGAAGACGCAGACGGTCTCATGGATGTCCATATTACGCGGCCATAGCTTCTTTGTCGTGAGCCCCCATAAAAGTGGTACCACCATGGGGTATCTACCAGCCGTCTGCCGTCTGACCAGTGATTATAAAGAATCTAAAGACAAATGTCAATTAAGGTGCATTATCGTCTGTTCTACCTCTCGTTCTTTGGACCATGTCTTTCTCATGTGTAAAATTCTCGTTCGTAACGTAACAATCTTTGCGTGCCACGCTGGTGTCTCCGATTTGTTCATTACGACGTCTCTTTTAAACGGTTGTGATATTCTCGTGTGCACCCCTTCCATGCTTGTCCGACTTATGCAAAAAGACTTGTGTCTTGATCTCCACTATATCTCCACTTTTGTGATTGACGATTGTGAGTATATTTCGAGATTCTATACGAAAGAGATTAAGTACTGCGTGATGAAGGTACTAGATATCGTTAGGAAGCGGCCAAATAAAGAATGGAAGTGCCAATTTGTAGCTGTGTCGCGTATTTGGTGCGATGTCATGGCATCTCTTGCCAAGAAAGCCCCTGACTCCATAGTCTGCATCTCTGCTTTTGAAGAGTGTGTGCTTTACTCCAAAGCCGCTACTACAGTCGAGTTCCTCGCTGAAGAGAAAAAGGTAGCGTCTGTCATAAAATTCTTACAAGATATTGATAAATCTAAAAAGACTGTTATTGTATGTAAGTCTGATAATGAAGTAAAAACAATTGCGGATACTTTGATCAATCTAAAATATGTAGTATTCTCGTGTGATAGTACGATGACAGTAGAGGATCTGTATGCCTTGGATAAGGCGCTTAAAGAGTACCAAGAGCCAGTTCTAGGTCCAATTTTAGTCTGCTGTGACGGAAATTTGGCTCATTTGAACGTGTCTGACGCTCATTATTTAATACAGTATTCTTTGCCCAAGTTATTTTCCATGTTCTGCAATAGATTCGCAGTGTTAAACGATAATTATTCGTCTATTTTCAATGATAAAGAAAGTAGTGTGAAAATTAAAATATTGCTTGATAACAGTAATATTGAGGCTCTGCCAAAAATAATGCATTTTGTCAAGAGATGCGTGCGTGAAGTTCCACCGCATTTGAACGAAATAACCTCGAAAGTTGTAAAAGAGAAGAATTTATTGTTAGCCCAAGGTTTAGTGCCGATTTGCAAAATGCTTTTGACATTGGGAGAGTGTGGAAATTATTGGAATTGTAACGATAGACATCTTATGTTCGAAGAGTACGATACACCGAAAGAATGGCTGCCCAAAGATGGTGTTATTAATTTTAAAGTTATAAATTATCACTCAGCTGCTCACTACTCCGCTAGGCTCCTATCGTACGTAACTAGAGATAAACAAACCATATCATTCCCCCAGAATTATAGCTTACTTTCCCTTAAAATGGGGATGTACTATAGCAAGGAGTCTAATAAAAGACTTCACGGACTTTTAAAAACAGGAGATATTTGTGCGGTTACACTGAAGCAAAACCTATTCGTTCGCTGCCAAGTAATTAAAGTTATGAACTCTAAAGGAAGTAATGTATTGATTAAACTGATAGACGAAGAAATATACCAATATGTTTCTGATACGTCGTTGTACCATTTACCCGAGGAATTGAAAAAGATTGAGACTCACATTGTTAATGTTGCTCTGGCTAACATAAGACCTGAAGATAAAGATGTTACTTATTCACAATTAGCTGAAAAGCATGTTAGAAAGTTTATTGAAGAAAATGAAGACGTGTTTGTGAGAGGTCAAATAGCTATGGTTATAGGAAATACTGTTTTAGTAGAAAACTTGGAAGTCTGTCAAAATCTGTCTTCGTTAAACGAAGTGGTTGTGAAACATAATCTGCGCCAAGAACTGTTAGATGGGCACGCCGTACCCAGTCCTGATCATATAAATAACTTGAAGAACATATGTGATTTTGCTGTCATTAGTGGCGATAACAAAACAGGTGTTAAGGTTTCAAAACCAGCTAAACCCCTGCCAAAAGGCCGATGGGCTCATTTAGAAGACGACGTATTCTCATTAGTGATGTTTTTGAGCGCCGAAGATCCTAATCAATTCTTTGTCAGACATACAAAATTCGAGAAATGTCTCACTACACTCATAAATGATATCAAATTGTATGTAGCTGAGCATCCTGAACCTATAAAAGAGCTTGATAAAGGAGATATAGTCCTTGCTGAGCACCCAGATGATACTACATTTGAGAGGGCTAGAGTAGAGGGTAGCGTTACTAATGGAAAAGTTAAATGCTTCTTTGTTGACCTAGCGGAATGGTGGGAGGTTCCTGTAAAGAAAATTCTACCTATCACTGAGAAATTTATCAATCAATTGCCATTCCAAGCGATTGAATGTAGGTTGGTTGGTGTCAAACCATTCGGTGACAACTGGACAGATTTCACGACAAATTTCTTCACAAACTCATGCTTCGATGAGAATGATAAACATAAAATGTTATACACGAAGTACTTTAAAAAGGAAACGCCTACAGTAACGGAAGGCCACAAATATGGCGTCGTTCTAATCGATTCATATTCCGAGGAGGACATAATAATAAATCAAATGTTGATTGAAAAGAATTTGGCAGAAGAAAATGATGAGATAGAACTTTTAGATGATGTAGGATTCGAGAAGGAAGTGGAAGCCCCTTCTGCTTCGGACGACGATGAACCTAAACCAGCGATTAGTGATATCGATAGATCTATATTCTTAAGTAACACAGGCCAACGGCCGTCTCCTAATAACATTGTACGGTATGTACCGGTCATGGATTCTGATGATGAGGCTTATGAAGACTTTGACTTCGTGTCTGAGGATCCTGAGGCTCTGTTACCCGCACCACTGTCTCAAATAGTCAGTATAAAAGAGTTGCCCGATGCGGAGTGGTCTGAACAAGATGTTGCTTCACCTCTGACGTATGTTATGCCAGAGGGGACAAAGGAAGAGGAACTAGGTGACGATGATGAGGCTGACGATGAAGTGGTTGATGATTATGCGGTTGAGGATGATGAGGATGACGATGATATGTTTGACGATGATTTGGTTGAAGATAATGTGGTTGATGATGATGTGGTTGAGGATAACGTGATTGAAGATGGTGTTAATGTAAAAACCGAAAATGAGGACACAGAGAGTAATGCTACGGGCTCAGAAAACAATGCAGTCACCACAAAAGCTATTGTTGAAGAAGTTACAACTGACACTGTGGATAAAGTAAATAATACAGAGAATGAAAAAACAAAAAATACAGAGGACGAAAAAACAAAAAATACAGAGGACGAAAAAACAAATAATACAGAGGACGAAAAAACTGAAAATACAGAGGATGAAAAAAGAATACAGTGGATGTAGCAAAACCTACAGTTGAAGAAGTAAAAAAAACCGCAGAAGTGATATCAAAACCTACAGTGGAAGAAGTAAAAAAAACCGCAGAAGTCATTTGTAAACCTAAAGTTTTATGGTCACAAACACCAACAACTGTTACTCTGAAAATACAATTAGTCGTTGATCATTACGATTTGACTATCAAAGAGAGAGGTGTAAGCATGGCAGCGAAAGTCAACAACACATCATACGGGTTTGATATTGAACTATACGGCGTAGTAGATTTAAAGCAAAGCTCTCATACTAACAAGGGGCAATGTATATTCGTGAAGCTGTTTAAACGGAGGTCCCAAAAGTGGTTATCTCTCACGACAGACCGTAAGGTGCAGAAATGGATAGCGTATGATTTCGAGACGATCGAAGTATCATCAGATGAAGAATTTGAGGTTTTGGATCACTATCAGAAGATGCGTCATCACAAGGCAGATGACAGTGATAGTGATGATAGCTTTCACGACGATGCTACCTTCACTTACAAGAGCTATAGAAATTAACCTTTACTTATTTATAGGTCGGGCAAATTATTATTCGATTTTTCTAATATTTAGTTAAAAATCGCGGTTTACTGGTCGCACTCAGAGATATTTAATGATTACTTAAACTATTCCTTAGTAGTGATTTTGTATTTGAAAACAATTGCTAAGGACTGGGTTAAGTAACCATTAAATGACTTTGAGTACGGCAGTTACGTAAATTAATGATGAAAAGCTCTACTAGTTTCGAGTCACAGATACGTAGGATTCGCGACGCCGCTTCTGCGCACGCTGATCATGATGAAGAGTCCCTCTGTGACTCGAAATTAGTAGAGCTTTTCTCCATTAATTTATGTGTAAACAGTGATTTTTAGTTTATTATTAGATTCTTGTAAATATTAGCTTTTATAAATATTAATGTTTTTTCTCCTTCTGTTTTGTGCATCCTGCATTCAACTGCTTTCTATATTGTGCGTCCAATCTACATTATTATATTTGGACGAATTGGTTTTATTCTTTTTATTAAATAATTTCAAACTACTCTCGACTGCCTCTTTGGTCGAGTGGTCGTAAGTGCGACTTGCCGGACAAGTGGTTAGTAGATAGTAGATTTCCAAGTCGGGCATATTACTGGTCTTTTTCGGATTTTCGAAAATTTCTACGTTGTAGTAATTGTGTTCAATATATGGGAATAGGCTCATCTTCTATTACATGGGACTTTAACACAAATGGTGAAAAGTGGATGTACATTGTATAGCGGCATTACGTGCCGTAATGTGCACCTTTGCCTATCCCTTGGGGATAAAAGGTGCGACGTTGCAAATATCCTCTACTGTCATCTTCGCGTCTAGTCAGATTTCTTGCCAAACTCTATTTAAATTAACTTTTCGATCGTGTATAATACCAAGATTGACTCTGCATGATCTGTAGTTTATACTCATTACAGTAAAATATTTAGGTTTGAATAGTTTTTCCCTTTGGGATCAAACTAAGGGATCCTCTGGATCAATAGAGTTTTATTGAACAATTTCGCCTTTAAAAGTTACCTGTAATCGTAGCCTTAAATCCAGAGCTGCGGACCACCTAGCAGGCTTGCCGGGGCTCCGCTTCGAAAAGCAGAGCAAGAGTCTAACGCTCCGACTCGCCTCGCACAAGGCGGGAGAAATCATTGGATGATTTACCCCTTAAAAAGTCTGCTATATTAAATTCGGACAGTTTTATAATTTGTCTGATGTATGACAGTTGTACGTACCAACGAAACAGTAACTATAATACGAATGCCTCTGCCTACCGATTAGGAGTGTTGTTTATAACCAAAATGCATTTTAATCCTAATAAAATAAGGCTCCAAAGCGTTTCGCATTTGTGACCTAAAAAGTTGAGATGATTCAAGTCTATGAAGATTTAGGTTTCTAGTACATATTTTAAAGCTATGACTACTTTTAGCGGCGAATTTTTTTATGTGGGAGAACCATACTTCGGCACGATTGGGTCCCGGACCTGCGCGCTTACTCTTGAAACCAATCTCAATATGGAATCGATGCAATTTCAATCCAATAATATCTCAATAATTATTCAATGTCAAAACTATACAACCCCAATCGTAGCTGTTAAAATAGCATTCAGAGTACGGAATATAAAGCCAAACTCAATACTATTTAGTTCATTCAATTATCACGCAATACGTGTTGTCACTCAAGAGTCCGTTCACAATATCAATGTTGATCGATCGGAATTGGATTCAAGAGTAAGCCCCTTCAAACCACCACGTGTGAGTGAGGTTACCGGAGGCCCAATCTAAATCCCAATCTTGCACAAATACAGTGAAACCTTGTTAAGTGAGACTTCAAGGGACCTGCAAATTGGTATCACTTATAGAGGTATTCCATAATTCCACTAACCCAATGTCTCAGATAACCAGGTGTAAATAGATATTTGTACGCATTGGTACGCATCGCACGTAGGCATTTCTTATGATGCGGTCCGTACGATGCGGATCAGTGGACGCAGTTGTATGAGTTTCTATACAAGACAAACTAAATTCCGTTGCGTGCGATGCGTACGATGCGGACCTGTGGACGCTTACCATTACACCGCGATTTACATTATGACGTCATCTAACAACGCCATCTAGTTCAGTTCAATAGAACTTCTTAACTACGAACAGTCATTTTATTTTTTAACTTATTTTTTTATGTATGCATGGTAGTTGTAAGTAAGTACATATATTAGTTGTAAATATTTATTAATGTTTTATCAAAACATGACATATTTTTTAGTTGCGTGTGTGGTATGTATGGGTGTGTAAAAAAAGGTTTTTTTGAAAACCATTTAATTTTTTATTCTTGTTGTTTTTTTTCTTAATTTTATTATCTAACAGGTCATGTTGATCGATGTTAGTCTGTTTGCATTTGTCTGTCTGTCAGTCAGTCAGTCTTTAAACTTTAAGTTCCTAAGTACAATCTTAAGTTACTAATGTCCGTCTTTCCTAAATTTTAATAAACTTCTAAACTAAGATAGGCGACGTTTAAGGTCACTTTAATTTTTACCAAACTATAAGTAGAAGTTAGGGGTTAGTTCCCGCGGACTACCTAGCGGTTTACCGGGGCTCCGGCTCGAAAAGCAGGAGTAAGAATGAGGTGGTTTTTAGTCACTAAGAGTCTGACACTCTGTCGCCTTGCCCAAGGCGGTAGAAGTCATAGGATGATTTCCCCCCTCAAGAAACAAGAGGGGATTAGTTTAGGTGCTACGTCAGTCTAAAGTAACTTTAGTCAAAGTGATATTTTAGGATTGGTTTGTCAAAACGGCCTAAATTTATTATTGATAGGATCATTTTGAGGTTAGAAAACTCAAAAAAAAGCCAAAATGTTATATTTTTGTTTCTTTATTTTCATTTTGTTTTAATAAATAGTATGAAAAGCTTATTTGGTTATTATTGTTTATTTATTTTTACTAACTGTCATGCATTATTAACATAACCTTATCTAACGCTTCTTTACCCCGATGGGGTAGGCAGAGGTGCAAATATTTTGTACATTACTGGGCCTATTTAGTATGAGACATGAGTACTAAATTAATTAGAATAGGGCAATAACTGAGAATCTTGCTATATCGACTCTGTGATATAATTTTATTATAACTTTCGTGAGACATATTAAATTAATTACTATGTTATCGGCTTACTCACGTAACGTTTTGACGAGGAACTCGACTGGCATGACAGTCGCCGCGTCGTATGTCGCGGAATGCTGCTCATGAATATGAGCCTCTAGCGTGGCTGGAAACTAGTCGAGTTCCTCGTCAAACATTTAAGTGAGTAAGCCAGCATAATAATTCACTCTGTGATAGGTATATTTCAAAACGAAAATTTTCAATATGCACATTTTCCTGCAACACTTTCCTAAACCGGTAATCGAACTCAAAATCTCGTAATAAGCAATCTCTATCTTGGAACCATTCTCACTCAACTATAAGACTACTATGAAACATTTTTTATTATTATTCAATTCACTCAATTGATTTAAATTATATGTACACTAAGTACATTCAGTAAAGACAATATAAAATTTTAAAAAGCAAAATTTGTGTATGGGCAATACTGATACGACGAACCGCTTCGAGAAAAGGTAGGCCCTTGCACTTGGCTTGGCTCGTCTTGGCGGGGGGCATTCCCGTGCCCCAAGATTCAAAGTCATCGCATACATTACTACCTACATATACAACCACAAAAAATAGAAATAGACCGTCAATCTGTCCGTCAGTAAAGCGATCTTTCGCGTCCGGCTTAGGTTCAAGCCATGGTGCGGACTGAGGGGGCTGGGTTGCCGTCTCCTCCTTTTGCGAAGCAGTCATGATAGCTAACGCGACACACGAATGGTGCAGTGCCTCAACGTTATTATTCGTGAAACGAAACAAGAGTGCGTTCGGTGCTCTGATTGGTTATTACATTTGGGGCGGCCAATCATAGCACCGTAATATAATAAATAATATGTGAGATAAAACGACTGGGTAAGGCAATAGGTATTACCTGAGATCAAAATGCACTGTTCTCTGTGTTCGTATAATCTTTCAACACAGTCTTCTTGCCTATAGTTCTATTATAACTTTCATGAGACATACTAAATTAATTATTATGGCTATCGGTTTACTCACGCTGACATTAAGTTGCAAGACTGCCCAATACAATGTTGGGTTAATTACCGAATAGACTGAGTTTGAAATCGATACTGCATTGAAGTTACGATGTCGCAGCGGCGCCGTAGCAGTAACAGTCTGTTAATGAAAGTTTCCTTGTGACGTGGTGGTTTTTAGTCCAATAAGAGTCTGACACTCCCTCTCGCCTCGCTCAAGGCAGGAGAAGTCATTGGATGATTTTCCTCCCTTAAAAAAGTAGGTTGTCTGTTCCGCAAATATCTTCAACCGATTGAGCTGATTTTGCATACTCGTTTCGTTTGCATGATTGTAAATGCTTAGCTGTTGTAAAATCTTGTCGTGAAATTAGGTGTACTTACCGTAACGTGGAGATGTGGACATATCTCTTATTTATTTATTTATTTAATTCAAAAGTTACAACGGTAGACAACCAATTAAAGCAACTTACATACATAACTAAAACATATTAATTCCGTATATACAATGTGATAGGGGTGAGACTTCTAACCCGTTAAGGCTGAGTACTACATCTAATTTTATCGACAAAATAAATAATATGGGAGGTTGAACCCCCAATTGAAAATATTGAAAAATAGCGATTTTTTCGGTAAAAATAATTCAGAAATGATTTTTTTTTTCTCACCAAAACATTATCAAACATGAAAAAAGTAATGAATTAGTTAGCCAAGGTTATTAGCTACCGTTTGTCGTTTTTTTTTGTTTCTACGACGCATACAACCTTTGATATAAAAAAAAGTAAAAAAAGTATTAAAATAGCCATAACATTTAGGGAAGGGATTCGACCCTTTCGACCCCCGACTTTTGTCGATAAAATTAGATGTAGTACTCAGCCTTAACGGGTTAGAAGTCCCACGCCTATCACATTGTATAGTATCCCCTTCAGATTTTAAGAAAAAAACTATTTTTTTTTATTTTTTCTTTTGTCCTTGAAGGTGCAAGAGAGTACTAAGTTCAAAAACCTGCTCCTGCGCATACAACGCAGTCGAGAGGTATGTGGAAGCCGCTTCGTGGACAGTTTTCATTGTTTCTAAGCGAAATTTAAGAATTTCTCTTCATAGTTAAGCCTTAGTACGAGTCTGCTTTAACGAAAACGACACAAAAACGGTGCTCTGATTGGTCGGTGCGAAAAAACCAACCAATCAGGACGCCCAAATCAAAACGAAACGAGACCGCGTTCGGCGCTCTGATTGGCCGGTGCGAAAAAACCAACCAATCAGAGCGCGAACGCGGTCTCGTTTCGTTTTCGTTTAACGTGAAGCAAACTCGTACTAAGGGTACTTTTCTAATGAATGTCCCTTTTGTTTATGAAAGTGAGTGCACAAAGAATGAACCTATATATGTATTTGTGCACTATAAATAATATCTACTACGTAATTGGTTAGTTCTCTCTTAAATTCGACCGCCATTACAGAATTTGGTTAGGAGACATATTATAAACATACAGTATTATTTAGACTGCCTCGTTGTGTCGCAAGTCGTAAGTGCGACTGCCGGACAAGGGGTTTCGGGTTCGATTCCCGGGTCGGACAAAGTATTACTGAGCTTTTTTCGGTGTTTCGAAAATTTCTCAGTAGTAGCACGGAGTCTGGAATTGTGTCCCGTATATGGCAATAGGTTCACCCCCTATTACATGGGACTTATAATTTCAAATAATTCACGTGTGTAAGCAGTATTTATAAAATTAGGTTTTTTGATAGAATTCGTATACTTATATGATTATTAATCTTTAATATTTTAGGTGTAATGACGTGTCAGATTTACCACCGTACTCAGAGTCATTTAATGATTACTTAACCCAGTCCTTAGCAATTGTTTTCGGTATAAAATCGTTACTAAGGAATAGTTTAAGTAATCATAAAGGTAACAGACCCGCATCGTACGCGTTCCGTATGACGTCATCGGTACGCATCGCATGTAGGCATTGCTGATGATGCGGTCCGTACGATGCGGATCAGTGGACGCAGTTGTATGAGTTTCTATACAACACAAACTAAAATCCGTTGCGTGCGATGCGTACGATGCGGATCTGTGGACGCTTACCATTAATGGTTACTTAACCCAGTCCTTAGCAATTGTTTTGGAAAAAGATCTTTACTAACGAATAGTTTAAGTAATCATTGAATGTCTTGAGTAGGGCAGTTAGGTTATAATAATTGTAGATTTTTTTCTCGTCTTATTGGGTGTGTTATTTCTATAATACTTTATGGTAGTATTGATATAAAGAGCTCAAACTTAAATGGACGTTAAACGCAAAAGTTTAACTTAAAGTACTTAGTACTATTTTAAAGCAGCATAATATACTTTATAATATCTCTATACATATAAATCAATTACTGTTCGTTAGTCTCGCTAAAACTCGAAAACGGCTGGACCGATTTGGCTAAATTTGGTATTGACTTTTTTGTAGACTAGCGACCCGCCCCAGCTTCGCATGGGTGCAATTGAGATATATTATGCATGTATTATACATATAAAACTTCCTCTTGAATTACTCTATCTATGAAATAAAAACCGCATCAAAGTCTGTTGCGTAGTTTTAAAGCTTTATGCATACAGAGGGATATGGGGACAGAAAAAGCGACTTTGTTTTATACTATGTAGTGATGTCCAAGGAAGGTTTAAAAGGTGAGAAACATATGTTTGAGGCGATGCGAAGTTTGCCGGGCCAACTAATATTGTGTTATAGCTATCTTGAAATATAAATCGAGCATTATCAAGCATAAACAAGTTTCCCTGAGTTAGATATTTTACATGGTAATTTAGACATTATATAAAAGTGATAATAATGACATTCCGTACCCTTTATGACCCTGTTTTAATAGGGATGATGACGGGGTATGAAAATTAAAAATCTATTTAGTTCGTCAGTTAAGTAATGAAAAAATATTAGACACGTATTTTTTTTTATTTTGTCATATAAGATAACAATACTTAGATAAAACGAATAAAAGTTTAGGAATGGAAGCAAATACGTCATTTCTACGTATAAAACGTACCTAGAAGTAACGTTACGCGATATTTTAATTCAATATATCGTCGAAAGTATTTGTTTCCGTAAGAAAATAAAAAATACGTGTCTAATGTTTTAAAATAATCTACAAGACGGACATTAAAATTAAAATTAGTCATCTAACCTAACATATCTTTATATTCCAATGTTTTATTACCAAAGGTTTGAACCAAATATGGTACATATATGAAAAAAAAGCATTCCAAAAAACGAAAACTTAGTTTTTTCAAGTTAGTTTTATATTATAAGTATCTGATAAGTATAACTGACAGATAGTACATTACTAAAAGTTGTTATTTGGAAATTGTGATGAAGGATAATGGATTTTGAAAGACTGATTGATACTGGAATGTTGGAAAGTATTGCTCAAAGAGACGGCCTAGTTTGTATTTGGTAAAGGCATTTTTTAAAATGTACTATCAGTCTTTGTGATTTGAAATATTTGTGTGTATTAAGGTACTTGTTTATTGTACCTATTTATTAGAAGTTAGTATTAGATTTCTATAAGCAGTTTGACTATGATGGTGTTGCTTATAACATAATGGATCGATGTGAATTGTTTTTAAAACAATAGTAATAATAACAAATCATAATGATGATGATATATTATAATGATAGCACTTTTCTGTGCTATTAGTAGTTAAAGCGCCCTAGACTAGCATCTCATAGGCGCCCCTTTTCATTAGTGAAGGATATTTAAACACGTGATTATACTCATTAGTTTTATTTTTAATACAATAACAAAACAACTAAATATCGCGCGCGCTTGCTTTCGCGTGATCAGCTGGTAGCAGCGAGGCGCCCGCGGTATTGGAAGGCAAGTACGTATTTTGGAACTTGACACGCGCGTGCTAATGAGGTATTGTTGTTTTTGTTATTGTGATAAAAATGAAACTAATCAGTATATAATAATAGTTTCTTTGGCAAAGTTGTTTGTAATCATGAGTACAATCACGTGTTTAAGTATCGTTCACTAATTACAAGTCACCCTACAATATCCTGAGCCCTACTGGAGGTTAGTTGATGTTCATAAAAAAGAGAGTCAGACTCTTACTGACTAAAAACCACCCCGTTCCTTCTCCTTTGAGCCGAAGCCCCGGTAACTTTTTACGTCCGCAGCTCCGAATCGGGCATCAGCCTTACTGGGCCCCATCTGTGGTGGTCTGACTCTTTGAACCTACTCGTGTCCCTACAGTTTGTTTGTAAACAATTCACATCGATTTTGGTCTAAGTATAATCATACTTTATTATCTATAAGTAAATAAGTATACTTAATCGATGTATTGAAAAACATGACATGTATCTTAGCTCGTAAGGTAGTATTTTGTGAATCTTATATGTGAAACTGATAATCTCCTTTTTTTGGAAGTCGGTTAAAAAAAATCGTAGAAATGAAAAGTACATTATGTTTTTAGTTCTATAAGATTACTAGTCGATCTATGTGCTGTGTTCAAACGATGAAGAATTCGAAATTACTTCAGTAACCTTAGTACAAGTTTGCTTTAGGTCAAAGTTAACGAAAAGAGAGAGTTCGGCGCTCTGATTGGCCGGCTAGAATAAACCAACCAATCAGAACGCAGAATTAAGGAAACTTATACTAATGGTACAGTTATATATTTTTTGTGATATTCTAAATTAAGTTTTTTTTTAAGTTTCAAAATTCTTGTTTGACATTTTAGGGCCTGTTTCAAATTGTCTAATTAGGTTCTGTCAGTCTAACTGACGGATAATTTGTGGCCAAATGCTGTGCAATGTGTCGCTGGTTCGATTCCTAGATCGACAAATTATTGTTGATCTGGGTCTGGGTGTGATATGTATGTGATATGAATATAAAGTGATGGTAAATAAACGCACGACGATATAAGAGAAAATCTCTTAGTGTGTTTTGTTAAGAAAATAATATCTAAATTATATAAGGTGTTCTAAAAGTATCTGCCACGGCTTTAATGAGAGGTTGTGTTGTGTTTGAAGTAGTAAATATAAATGAATGATTATGAGTTTTTTTTTCGTACAAAATATCTACGTATTATGCGTTTGTTATGAAAGAGCTATCTCTTTCACCGTCTCGTTTGTAGAGTAACAACTACTTAATCTCAAATTGAATTAACCGGTCCAGGGTACGAAATTTCTTCACTATTGTAATCTTCAAACACAACACTTTTTGGAAAATCATCCAATGACTTCTCCCGCCTTGAGTGAGACGAGAGGGAGTGTCAGACTCTTACTGACTAAAAACCACCCCGTTCCTTCTTCTGCTTTTCGAGCCGGAGCCCCGATAAGCCCGCTAGGTAGTCCGCAGCTCCGGTCAAACACAACACTACCTCCCATTAAAGCCGTGGCAGATACTTTTAGAACACCTTTATATTATAAAACAGGCCCTAACTATCCAAATTATGCTTTATAAAAGTAGTGACATATTTTTGGAATCTCGATGTGATCGTAGTATCAATATTAATAAGAAAATGACTCAAATTTTTCTTGTAGCGTTTAAGAAATCTGGTAGATGTAAGCTTAGTTGTAAGATTTTCGATGCATATATCTTCTTGATGTGTATACAACTTGGGTGTTTAGTAATATATTCCTTTTGATAATAAGAAGTTGTTTTATTTACCTATATTTTTTATGGTATAAGCCGGTAAACGAGTAGACGGATCATCTGATGGTAAGCAATCACCGCCGCCCATGGACACACGAAACACTAGAGGCGTTACAAGTGCGTTGCCGGCCTTTTGGGGTAAGGAATTTAAGGGTTATTGGGGAATCAGGGATTGGGAAGGCCCAATTACGGCCTTCGGTAACCTTATTCACACAACGGAACGCAAGCGTTGGTTCACGCCGGTTTTCTGAGAGGCCGCATTATTACTCCGGTCGAGGCGGCCTAGCAGTACCGAAGCATGACCTTCTCACACTTGATCTACACTAATGACACTACATGCCTGTAATATCAACAGCCCGTCTTCTGCTGGACAATGAGACTCCTTTATATTTATTTATTTATTTTACTCTTCATGCACATGAATGTGTACATAGGTGGGCTTAATGCCGTAGGCATTTTCTACCAGCCAAACCTTTAGGTGGTGCAATGAGAAACCAGTGGTAGGTGCATGGAGCAAGTAAGTACGGAAAAGCTCAGATGGAAAAATAGAATATACTTACTTATACAAATATATACCAATATATATTTAAATAATATGGAAAAATAATAAACCTACATAATAACATTACATATACTATTTACATATACTTAATATATACATACTACTTATATCATGATGAAGACTCTGACAACCTCTTCAGAAGAAGCTCCCGAACTCTCCGCTTGAACATCAAACGACTAGACAGCATCCTGACATCGGTGGGGAGCGCGTTCCACAGCAAGATAGATTGGATAAAAAAGAAGAATGAAGAAATTTTGTGTGATGTGTAGGACATTGAAGGAGACGGTTATTAGAAGAGCGTAGATATTTGCTGTGGTTGGCGCAAGTGTATTGAAAGAGAGAGGATAGATAGCTAGGCGAAGAAGGTGAATCGAGGAAGGAGTAAAGTGTGGTAAGCGCCCTTTGCTCCCTGCGCTGGCGTATGGGCAGCCACTGTAATTGCAACCGATGTGCAGAAACGTGATCATATTTACGCAGGTTGAAAACGAATCGAATGCAGTTATTCAGAAGTCGGTCCAGTTTATTGAGGAGATCTGCATTCAGGTCGTAATAACAAACATCCGCATAATCAATAATAGGGAACAATAAGGTCTGCACTAGCATTGACTTGGTGGTAGACGGAAGCAAGTTTTTAACGCGATAAAGAGACCGCAGTGATCCGGTGACCTTTTTGCACACACTGGTGACTTGTGCATGCCAGTTCAAATTGCTGTCAATGAGCAAGCCGAGATCCTTGACATCACCACTGAACGGCACGATCGCACCGTCGAAGACAACAGGCGGCAGGGATGCAATGTCAACCTTACTCAGAGACCGGGAGCTTCCGATGATGATCGCCTGGCATTTGTTGGGGTTCACTGCGATACCAAACCGCGCCGACCAGCTGCTGATGGCAGACAAGTCATCATTGATTTTGCAGATGGCGCTCGGCAAGTCGTCAAAGCCGGCCTGACAGTAAAGTTGCAAGTCGTCGGCATACAGATGGTACGAACACTGAAGTTCTGAGGTGATTAGATTAATAAAGATAGAAAATAAGAGAGGTGAAAGTATGCCGCCTTGAGGAACGCCAGCTTTTAATTCGCGCCAATTTGATGTTGAGTCACCATGTTTGACCGACTGCTGACGCTCCTGAAGATAAGAAGAGAACCATTCCAGTGACTCGCCAGAGACCGTAAGGTGGGATAGGATAGCTAAAAGGATGTCGTGACTGACCATATTGAAGGCATTCGAGAAGTCAACCAAAACCAGAACTGTGGCTCTGGTATTCTCGAAGCCGGTTCTAATATCGCCAGTCACTTTAAGGAGGGCTGAAGTAGTGCTGTGGCCTGGTCTGAAGCCAGATTGTAATGGACTAATTAGTCCATTTCTGTATACGAAACTCGAAAGTTGTTTATGTACGCAGGCCTCGAGCACCTTGGACAGGAAGGGAAGTATGGATATTGGACGGAATTGGGACGGAAGAGTGGGACTAGAGACTTTAGGGAGCGGACGGACAAAGGCTCTACGCCAAAGAGATGGGAATGTTCCGGAAAAAAGGGAAAAATTAATGACATGGGTTAAAGCAGGTAGGAGGTGATCTAATACAGTAACAATCATGTGGCGAGAAATGTTGTCACAACCTACCGCTTTGGATTTGATTGAAAGGATAATCCTTCCAACCTCCGACAAGTCAACTGGAACGAAGCAGAAGGGGTTTCTGATGTTAGGACGCGTCAGACCTTCGATATATGCTATAGTGTTTTGTTTCACTAGACGATCCATAGTAGGTACTGTAGCGAAGTGGTCATTGAGATCGTCTAAGCAAATTGAACAGGGAAGGTCTGAATGTTGCGTTTTGCCGATACCTAGAGTTCCGAGGAATTTCCAGATATCGGCGGAAGAAGAAGAGGAGATATTTTCAAGAACGTGGCGGCGTTTGGCGTTGCGTACCATCTGATTACACCTATTTCTTGCAAGTTTGAATGCCGCCCAGTTTTCGTCAGTGCGATCCCTCCTATGTTTACGGAACGCCCGGTCCCTGCAACGCATAGCCATCCTTATTCCACGCGTCATCCAAGGCGCAGGTGGCCGCTTAGCTTTATACAATGTGATAGGGGCGAGACTTCTAACCCGTTAAGTAAGTACAAATAAGAGATGCTATAATGTGATTGTGCACTCAGATACAAAAAGACGGCCCTGTCCAATGATATTACATACTTGGAAGTAAAAATGTGTAGATAGGTTATAAGCGCTCAGAAAGTAAGATAAGCGCTCAATATTTCATACCTTGGTGCAGAGATCGCGCAACGATCTCCGGACACCGTAACTGCGGGTCTGTGGACGGTAAGCAAGGCTAGCTCGCCGCTTACTTTACTCCTGTGTCGTGGGTGCGCTTACAAACATACAAGTATCATGTATATGCGCATGATACCCAGACCCGGAGTAACAATTTGTGAATCACACAGAGTTACTCCGTGCAGGAATCGAACCCGCTACACGTTGAGCGGCAGCCGGTTGCTCAGCCAACGCACCAAGCGTGCAGTCTGTAATCTACGAAGGTATAAGCAGAGGTGACCATATAAAATAGAACGCCTAAGTACTTTTCACCAGTTATGTTATGAGTCCCATGTAATAGGGGGTGAGTCTATGGGGCTATCGTATTTCTAGTCACCAGATGGCACAAATGTAGCAAGAGGCATTTTTGTCCCATCACTGTTCTGTGAAATATTGAACGTCCAATGATAACATCATCATCATCAGCCGAGAGACGTCCACTGCTGAACAAAGGCCTCCCCTTAGTCCTCCACGTAGAACGACAAGCCGCCACCTGCATCCACTGGCTCCCCGCCACTCTGACAATGTCGTCGGTCCACCTAGTGGGAGGTCTGCCCACGTTACGTCTTCCGGTCCGCGGTCGCCACTCAGTCACCTTCCTGGCCCAGCGGCCATCAGTCCTCCGAGCGACGTGGCCTACCCATTGCCACTTCAGCCTGCATATTTTGAGAGCTATGGTCCGAGACAAGGTCCTTAACTGAAGGGCTCCAATGGTATGACACTAGCTAATGCCCTATTTGACGTGAAACGAGACGTTCACACTAGCGCTATCTGGTAACTATACCTTATGCGCTGTAACAAGGTGCGGCTGACAGATATGCCAGTATGACGTTGACGTCTCTCTTTAGGGATGGACATTAGAAAAATCTTTTTTTATCGCTATCGATACTCGCAACATACATTTAATTCTCTTTAATTTTTTTATTAAATGTGTGTGTTATTTAGTTGTGCAGTCTAACTACGTGTATATACTTGTCAAAATAAATATTTTATGACCGAGCCCTGAGGTGTTTCAGGGTTTCAGTTTTACAGAACCGTGAAGAATGTAAGTATATATTAGTTTGTATATGTTACTAAAGCAACCACGATCTTTCAGATTAAGTACCACCACGCATTATCAAAGGCGCCGGAAATGTCTACTACATATTTGTGCTCAGATAAAGTCACTGTGGTTCAGGCAGAGAGAGCCGCGTCTACAGTAGATTTACCCACATAATTCAACGTTTTTTAAGAGTGATAATTTAACGACGCACGATTTTCGTTTTTTATTCTAAAAAAACATCGACTGCCTATCCATCGTAGCCGTACATACCATCACTAAACACGACTATGGCTTTACGTTATACGCATAACTCTTTACTTTATTTTTCATTTCATTAGATTTTATTTAAAGACTAGAACATTCCGGTTGGTTTTAATTTAATTAACTACACTTCCGAATGATTTAACATAATACGAATGTGATACAGTTAAAATACTAAGGCATAATTTTTAAATCGCAGCAACTTTCAAGAGTGATACGAAACGTTACTGAATCTGTCAGCCGCACCTTGTTACGGCGCATAGGGTATAAAATACAGTAGCCCCTATTGAATTAGGCCAAAAACTCCCGAAGTGGTTTCCACCGTGGTGGTGGTTTTGAATGGAGTTTTATTTTCAAAACTTCGAGACCGCAGTTTTTACGCAGCTGCCGCGGTTGTGATTATCACCCGCAAACTTGGTGGTTGGCGATTTCGGTTCAAACCCCCCCCCCGAAAATTGCGTACCTAGACATTACAGAGTGTTATGTTTCTAGGTACATCCCCTGTTTGGCAAAGGTCTCTATGACTACCTATGAATCTGTTTATTACATATTACATAAATTATTTTTTTCCTCATGTATGAAGGAAGTTTTTTTTTTGGTCCCACATTTAATGGGTCCACTTTCTTGAACCCCTCCCGAAACTAAAACCTGGCTACGTTTAAACAAATAAGGTCTAAAAGGTTCTGGGTACATCTACCGAAAGAAATTGTTAAAGATTATATAAGTATTTATTACTCTGGTTAATGAGTTAAATCAGAGTGGTCGCCCGCTGACCGACCGCAGAGCGCGCGGGTGCAAACCGCCGCGGCTGCGGGACCGCGCCCATGCCCGCAGGTACAAGATGATCGTCGCTCCAGCGCGACCCGCTAACAATCGCAGACGTCGCGGGTGTAATGCGTTGTGAAATGTAGTTTATTTTTTACATAGATATAGTCTTCGGCACGTAACTTGGCAATTTTTTTTTTAAATAATAAGAAAGTTCCGCCAATCGCACAGGGATTGATCCTCACAAGCATCGTGCGCAGACGCGGCGTTGCGCTGACTATTGAACGTCCACGTCCGCGTATTTTTAGTTAATAAAGTAATATTCTTGAAAAAACAATTATAACAAAATCTTGCTAAGTTATCTGCAAACCTTTATATCTGTATTCTATAAAGGATGTGGGCGGGTGGGGGAAAATCGCCTCATGAGTTCTTAGCCTTAAGGTTTTATTAGGATACTAAATTAAGAAAATAAAACAGAAACAATTGGAAGGTAACATATTTATTGATAAACATCGATTACAAATACTTACGACACAAATAATAACAATTTCTAATGAAATAATACTTCATAGCTCATAATCATTTTCTGTAACATCACATATAGCCAGGCGCTTCTTCAAAAAACTTTAACTTTTATTTAACAAATCATTATATTACCGCGTTATTAAGCATCGTGGTAGCTTATTATCATCCTTATTTCTATTGGATTGGTTGAGAGCAGTGTCACAGCTTAATTTATTGAAACCAAATTGTGTGTTACAATCGGCAGAATTGTTAACTTTTGGTTGTGGATAATGACGCCGTTAACTTTTGGTGTTTTTTTTTTTGAAGAATCACCCAGCCTTTACATAGAAATATCAACAAGCATTTAGTGTTGAAAGAAAAATGGGAACTTTAGTGAAAACTTCAACGTATTAAATGCAATAGTTATTTGACTGTTCATAACAGATTCTTAGTTCATAACTTAGCATCACGGCATTAAATCTCCAAAGGAGTAGACAGACATGCACATTGTACATATACCAGTGGCATAGGGTAGGGGGTAGGTAATAGGTAGGTTTTGGCGGGGTCCAGTATAAAAAATTTGCTTGGAGACCCCTTTTTCCTTTTTAGAGGGGGGAAATGTGTTTTCCCCCTGTCTCTCAAGCTACAAACAGGTGACTTACCGATAGATACTATAACAGCGAGGCCATGTTTAGTTAGAGATAGACGTTAATTTTCCTAAAGTTGCTGCCAACTATTGAACGCATGCTTTACGCAGAAAAAAAGGAATTGATTATTTGGACTTTTGTAATTAAATAAAATTACTGAAAAAAAAGTCGGATGCTTTTATTTTTTGCCTACGCACGTTGGAGGCCCCCGTATAATTGATACAGCAAAACGTGGCTTGCTATGCCCCTGACATATACAAAGTAACATCAACTTTTCACCAATTATGTTATAAACACATATAATAATTTTATTTCATACAAGCAACTTTGGAATAATTTCATTTATGTGTTTTAACATTTCAATATTTAAATACAACAATAGTATGGGGTTAATTTTACATAATAATTTAACGATAATTTCCGACATAAATATTATTTTATACACATTTCAATAATTTACAAGTAATCTTACTTAATTGTATTATATTTAAGTGATAACATATCATGACGCTTTGTGCCTGAAAGGGTAGACAGATGTGTATACACGACACAGCTATGCAAAACCAGTTTAAACCGACCGTCGTTGGAAAGATCAAAGTCAAAGCATTTTCCGGAGCTGCGGACTACCTAGCGGGTTTACCGGGGCTCCGGCTCGATAAGCAGGAGTAGGAACGGGGTGGTTTTTAGTTAGTAAGAGTCTGACACTCCCTCTCGCCTCGCCCAAGGAAACAAGTACAAAGAGGAGATGCCATAATGTGATTGTGCACTGTGACAAAAAAAGACGGCCCTGCCCAATGATATTATAAGTAAAAAGGCGTAGATAGGTTATAAGCGCTCAGAAAGTGGCACATTAAAATGTAGACAATTTTAATGTTTGTAGTATAAATGGAAAATAGAGAGGGGCGTGGTTTGTAACGTCCCTCCCAGTAAAGCGTCACGCATTATGTTAAAGGGAAATCCAGTTATGACATCTCCTCTTTGTATTTGCTTCATGTTGAGAATATTGCGACGTGCAACATAAATGGTAGAACTTACTAAGGGTCCAATTTGTAGATTATACAAAGCGAGACTATCATAATAAACTGGTATGGACAACCAGTATAAACTGACCGTCGAATGTATGTGAAGATCAAACAAGGCTAGTCCAAGATAACTGGTTTTGTATAGCTCCATGTGTCGTCGTGTGTACAAAACATTGGTTAGTTAAATTCTACGCAAAATACTAAAAAACGCAAGCTATAGGTAACAATATTGAATATAACAAACTTATATTTTGACCAGAAAGCATGGAATTGTCGATTTAAGCCTTGTATTCATGGTAAACATTTTGTTTAGCAACATGGTTGCATAAACATGTTGCGGGCAACACTTGTGTTGCGGAGTTGATCGCGCCATGCTGCAGAGTTGACGCCCGGCGAGCGAAAACATCAGTTTATATTATTTTAAACAAAGTTTCCAGCAGCATTCTCGCTATTCATCAACAACGTTGATCAACTGTTGCTATGCAAAATGAATACGAGGCTTAAATCATAATATAGAGCTAAAGAAAACTGTTGTGCATTTAATTAATAGTTGCAAGAATGGTGTTATTTGAAAAAGGCACATTATATACTATAACAACATCACGCCTTTCATTCATCGAAGGGTAGACAGAGAAGTAGGTTAAAACAATACTTTGCACTAGAGCTAAATACCCCGTAAGTTTTTTTATGGTATAAGCCGGTAAACGAGTCGACGGATCACCTGATGATAAGCAATCGCCGCCGCCCATGGACACTTGAAACACCAGAGGCGTTACAAGTGCATTGTCGGCCTTTTGGGGTTAGGAATTTAAGGGTTGTTGGGGAATCGGGGATTTGGAAGATTGGGAAAGGGGGTAATTGGGTCTCCAGTAACCTCACTCACACAACAACAGAATTCCACATATTGTGCTATTATTAAGAAGCTTAATAGTATTTTGTTTTACAAGGGAATCGAACCCAGGACACAGCAGTCACACTAGACACGATCAAAATAATTTTCTAAAACCGAGAAGGTTATTGCTCCACAATTTCAATTCCTACTCAGTACCTAAGTACTATAGCGTGATGATATATGCCTAAAAGAGATGTGCTATGCTACGTTGCTGTGGATGCGTTTGGCTTCCACCAATCATATTCATTGGTACACATAGCTTAGCACTGGTGGAACCTGGAAACGGACTCAGGTAAGTTATGTTTTTTAAATGGAAAGATGCGTGCTATGAATTCTCTACTATCAATACATCGCATACTCGAGCTGCACATCTTCCTCGCACATAGCTTAGTATCAGTGGAAACCGACCATTACTTTCAGAAATAAGCGCTAACATACAATTAGACAGACAGACAGACAAAACAACTTATTTTAATGCATTCGTTTGAAATAGTAAAATAGTATTAAATTATTATCGTAAGCTCTATTTTTCTCGGTTATCATACATCTTATTAATAAATATTTTATATGTTAAGAACATATGTCTGATCCATAAAGGCATATATTTCAGATAAAATATCATTAAACTTGCTTCACACAGCGACTTTGCCCATGTTCAAAAAAAAGCCTATGTGTTATTCCAGACCATAATCTACTCCTGCTCCAAATTTTATCCCGATCCCTTCAGCCGTTTTGACGTGATTGAGTAACAAACATACACATAAACATCAATGACTACTTAAAGTACTCATTACCAACAATTGCCAATAACTCTTTATTACTCAACTGGATAATCGAATTAGAGACTTTGTGCTAAAGAGTCAATTATCAAAAACTAATTTCTTGCAAATAAGGTAAGTCATATTTTTTTTGAAAAATATACGTACCCTTATGGAATCAGACACAGTTTTCACATATCATAACAGTATTACAGCATAACAATAAATTAATAATTAAAGATTAATTAATTAATATTAAACAGCGAAATTATAATAATTACTAGTTATTTAACATACAACACGTTCTATTTTATATTACTCTTATAACATTCGTAATTTATCGAAAAATAAACGATTATTGTCGATATATCGATAAATTTTAATAGTGTATCCTCACTACTCAGAAAAAAGATAATGTAACTTGCCTTGCCAACAGAAGCGAACTTTTAAAGACCGATAAACCTGAGTAGTCACTTGTAACAGTTCCCTAAATTCAAGTTTGCTTTACGTTTAACGCAAATAAAACGAGACGTTCGGCGCTCTGATTAGCCGGCACGAAGGAACTAACCAATCAGAGCGCCGAACGCGCTCTCGCTCGTTTCTATTACTTTAAATGTAAAGAAAACTCATACCAAGGATTTAGAGCGCCGAACTCGTTATCTCCTTCTCGTTTTAATCTCGTTAAACGTAAATCAAACTAGTACATACTTAGAGTACAGATTGTTTGATTCATTCGCAGCGGCCAATCAGAGCGTACGAGTTTGTTTCACGTTTAACGAGATCGAAACGTGCGTTCCGTGCTTTGATTGGTTGGTTCATTCGTGCTGGCCAATCAGGGTACCGAATGCGCTCATGTTTCGTTTTTGTTCAACTGAAATCAAACTTGTACTGAGGGTGTAGAGCGCCGAAAGCGCTCTTGTTGGTAATAGCAACAATGCTCATTACTTGTGAATACTCAAGTCGTACGAACAGTTAGCGCAACAAACAAAAATACAGTTTTAAAATGTCTAACATAAGATAAATTATTAAGATTGTTCGTAAAGTAATTTTAATTAATATACATTACACATAGGTACTTAAAATATATTATATTTTCTCTTCAAAACAACATAATTCACACCAATATTTCGATTTTCAAAAGCAGTTTGACAGTTATCATGATGTTGCCAGATCAACAAACTATTTTAATACCGTTGCCATAGCAAAAAAATACCAAAAATTGGTAGTTTATTTATTTAACAGTTAGTAGTAATATATAGATAACATTTTAAATACTTTTTAACTAGTTTTTTATACATGACTTATTAGTTTATTTATTTTAATGTTAGACAAATAATTATGGGTATTCAATTCCCGTTCAATACAATATTTGTACGAACTAACATTTGTTGTGAAATTGAATAAAATGATTCTCAAGGACATAGCGCTAAATAATCTCAAAAAAGGGTAAGCAGAGGCGTAAATATACCATGTAAAATCCACATTTCATTAGTTATGTTAAGTCCCATGTAATAGAGGGCGAGCCTATTGCCATATACTGGGCCCAATTTACAACTCCAAATTATTACTGAGGCCGGAGCTGCGGACTACCTAGCAGGTTATCAGGGCTCCAGCTCGACAGGCAGGAGTAGGAACGTGGTAGTTTATGTCAGTAAGAGTCTGACACTCCTTATCGCCGCGCCCAAGGGCTGAAGAAATCATTGTATGATTTTCTCACAATAAAATCTCGATCACTCAGAAATACCACTTTCTTTTTAATGGGACTAATAAGCCTCAACCTCACTTACTGCTGCAATTCCAGGATCTACAGTCGATACAACCATGAAAACACCGGAACACTGAAGTCCGGCGCGTCTCATGGACATGAATGACTGTCTTGAATCCCGCAACGAAATAAATCAGAAGATATCTTATAAATCGAACTTGTAGATTTTTTGTTTATGGAACGTAATCGTATTGGGGAATCGGGGATTGGGAAGGGGGAATTCGGTCTCCCGGTAACCTCACTCATACAACGCAAGCGTTGCTTCAAGGCAGATTTCTCTGAGGCCATGTTATCACTTCGGTCGAGCCGGCCCATTCGTGTCGAAGCATGGCTCTCCAACACTTAAGTTGATCAACTTACAACCTGAATTATTTGTCCAACACTAAAAGTAAAACAAAGATACTTCATTTACTATATTTACACGTTAAACCTCGTCTCCGAGCCGTCGGCTAGCATGAGGGTGACAGTTCTGGAATTGGTCCAGACTAGCCTGGCCAGGCGGGCGGGGTTGAGTCTGGCCACGTCTGCCATAGGCGCCGTACTGTAGCATTTTACGCACCGAGTCTGCGCCGCGCCTAGGCCGAACATACCTGTAAAATGATTATTATTTAATTATTTATTTTTTGCTACTTTCTTAATTAATTATTAGTTAAGATAGATAGTTTATAAAGTATGTTTTGAGAAATGAAAATTATTTATTTGCAAGAATTGTAATACATTACAGGGATGAGCGATATAAAAAAGCTTTGTGCTAGGAACTCAAGATACGAAATGGTAATTAGGATGATTATGCAAAAAAAAAAAACATTCCTATTTTAACTCCTTTGTGGATTTTTTTCGAAGAGTATCGAAGAATTTGAACATTTTATGATTACAAAATGACATTGTGCAGCTAATCAAATCAGTTCATAATCTTATATAGCTTGAAACTAATGGGACATTCTCGAATCAGTTCATGCGAGTAAGACTTAGATACTACACACTAGGTAACTGCTACACAATGCCTGAATATGATTTTCTTAATATTATTGACGGAAAATTTGACTTAATTTTCATACAAAACATGTTACTTGGGAAAAAAGTTGTAGGTGGTATATTTAATTTTTTTAAAGTTATTATTAAAAATAAATACAATCAAGCGGTTTATTACGAGTTTGTTTTACGTTTAAAGAGATCGAAACGAGAACGCGTTTGGCGTTCTGATTGGCCGTTGCGAATTAATCAACCAATCAGAGGGCGCCGGATGCGCTCTCGTTCAACGTAAAATAAACTCGTACTAAGGGTACTGTAAACTCACCGGCAGTGCTCTGCCAGAAGGACAGCCGGTTGTCTGCCGTGGCGTAGGAGACGAGGTAGCGTCCGTCGGGGCTGAAGGCGCAGGCGGTGACGGGCCCGGCGTGGGCCGCCAGCGACTGGCAGCGCCCCGCGCGCAGCTCGTACATCGCCAACTGGCCCGTGTGGCTGCCCACTAAGGGGGGGGGGAGTGCATAAATACATGATAAATGATATGTTACACTTTTACATGTCAATCTCTTAAATAACTAGATGAGGCCGGCTACTCTGAGGAGAAATGTCGATACAAACTCAGAGTCTCTTTTAAAATCCAGACAAATAAAGATGTGAGAGAACCGTGCAAGTGTGAGAGTGTCAGGCTTCGGCACTGCTGGGCCAGCTCGACCGTAGTAATGCCACGGCCTCACAGAAAACCGACGAGAAACAACGCTTGCGTTGTGTTTCGTTGTGTGAGTGAGGTTACCGGAGGCCCAATTTCCCCTTTCCCAATCGTCCCAATTCCCCCCTTCCCAATCGTCCCAATTCCCCCCTTCCCAATCGTCCCAATTCTCCTTCCCAATCGTCCCAATTCCCAATTTGTAACTCTGGTGTTTCAAGTGTCCATGGGCGAGTCTGGAGAGTATGTAAATTTGTGTGTTTATAATTTAATACTTTGACTGCCAAAAAAAAATCTGTTAAAGGCAAATCCTCCGCTAGTGCCGGTCATTTTTGCCCCCCATGGCGTTTAATGTGTTAAAAAATATATAAAGCTCTATATTTACCGGCGATCCTCCTGGTAGCGGGGCAGTGCGAGACCTGGTTGTACCGGCAGATGGCGGGGAACACCTCGTTCAGGCCCTTGCTCTTCAGGTGCGACTGGTCCACGCAGTGCAGGATTATGTCCATCACCTGGAGATATGAGGAGAGATAGTAGCACAATTATACATGTATGAGCTAAGATTATATTATAAATAAGGAGAGATATTAGAAGCATAAATGTATAAGGTAAGATTATCTTAAAAATAGTAATCTAAACAAGTATAAAATAGGGACGATTGGGGATGAAATTTAAAAATCCATTCAGTCCGTCATATATGGTAATGAAAAAGCAGGTTTTTTTTTTATTTTGTCTCTTTTAATTTTGTTATTGTGATAAAAATAAAACTGGTGAGTATACAAGTGTAGTTTCTTTGGGAAAGTTGTTTGTAATCATGGGTACAATCAAGTGTTTAAATATCGTTCACTAATTACCAGTCACCCTATATACTAGTAGCCAAGCCAAGGTTCCATCAGCCGCCTTCCATTTCTATTATTAAACCAGCTCGAGGGTACCATAGTATTGTATTATTATTTAATCTACATACGGATGCCAAATCCAGAAAAAAGTATGTAATTCATAGATTTTTAATTTTGTATCAGTTCTGTTATAATAACTCTCTCTCTCTCTTTCTCTCTCTCTCTCTGTGTGTCTCCCTCTCTTTTTATCTCTGCCTTTCTCTGTCTCCTTTCTCTTTTTATTTCTTTCTCTCTCTTTTTCTCGCTTTGTCTCTCTTTTTCTCGCTCTGTCTCTCTTTTTCTCGCTCTGTCTATCTCTTTCTCCCTCACTCTCAATCTCTATCTCTAAAAAAATCTCTTATAATTCTCACCTCGACAAGCAGCTCAGCGACCTCGTTGTGCATGCGGTCGATGAGTAGCTCGATCCCGCGCAGGACCTCCGCGCGGCCCTTGTGCAGCGCCAGGTAGGCGGCCGAGGGGGGCGCGGACTGCGCCGCCGCCGCGCACCGCGCCACCTCGCGGGCCATCGTCGTTATGAACGCCGCCGGCCTGGGGGGAGGGGGAGCACAAATGTCAGTATCTTTAATTGACTATCCTTATACGACTAACTTACTCTACTTATAGGCGCGAGGTGTCACATACACTACAGTCAAATACGGTAAAACGGGGTGAATAGAAATCGAGGGGGAATAGGTACAGCAATAGGGTAAATAGATGTTGGGACATTTTGCCAACATTTATTCACCGGTTCCTGTACCTATTCACCTCCTCGATTTCTATTCACCCCGTTTTACGGTATATCAATTTACATACACAAACCAACAGCCTATAAGTGACCACTGCTGACCAAAACCCTACCATCAGTAAGACCACTTTTACCATCGGAATTATACACCAGAGACACATATCTAAAAAGTACCTTTAACCGACGAGCATGCATGAAAAGACTGATAACTGTTGATGTAAGATTCGTAGCAATTGGCTTTCCATTGTCTCTGCCTACCCCCATGGGAGACAGGCGTGAAGTTATGTATGTATGTATGTAGACATATATCTGTTATGTGTCTCTATGAGGTTATGTATGTATGTTTTTTTTTTTTTATTGAATAGGAGGCAAACGAGCAAACGAGTCACCTGATGGTAAGCGATCAGCGCCGCCCATGGACACCTGCAACACCAGAGGAGTCACAGGTGCGTTGCCGGCCTTTTTTTTTAAAAAAGGAGTATGCTCTTTTCTTGAAGGTTTGAAGGTCGTATCGGTTCGGAAATACCGCCGACGACAGCTCATTCCACACGTATGTATGTATGTATGTAGAGAATATCTATTATGTGTCTCTGGTGCAAAAACTATAATCTGTCTACAGTACCTGGCGGTGGCGATGAGCGTGAGCGCGTGCCTGGCAGTGCGGCAGGAGTCTGCCTGCGGCGTGAGGGGCAGTCCGTACGTCATCGACGGAACCAACTTGTCCGCGTCACAGCACATCTCTAGCAGACCTAAGGAGGAAAAATGTGGCATATCATTAGGAGAAATAGACTAATTAATTATTGATATAATGAGTGA
The DNA here is from genome assembly GCF_023101765.2 of Spodoptera frugiperda. Taxonomy (NCBI): domain Eukaryota; kingdom Metazoa; phylum Arthropoda; class Insecta; order Lepidoptera; family Noctuidae; genus Spodoptera; species Spodoptera frugiperda. The sequence goes on from NC_064233.1 coordinate 6,798,337, forward strand.
TATGTTTACTAGTAGGTAGCCTTGAATCAAACTTTAGCTCGGTACTCTCGTGGTTTGTAATTTATTTAAATAAAATGATCTATTATAAGATTCAAGGCAGCTCAATTTGAACTATTTCGAGCTGCAACACGGTGACGTTGTGCCACCAACCTTCGAATGCTTATGGTCCTCGACTAGTTTTAACTAGTTGAGCTTCCTATTTCAATCATACAATACTGTATATCTTACTGTTATTATTTGACAATTTCTCTGTTTTTTGCCAGTAAAACTATTATAGTGTGTAAAATTCTTGCTCAATATTAACAATGTTTTTCCCTAATTTGTAGCTTTAATTTTATCATCCAACTCTTACGTCGTCACTTACTTATCACTACATAGTATAAAACAAAGTCGCTTTCTCTGTCCCTATGTCCATTTGTATGCTTAAATTTTTAAAACTATGCAACGGATTTTGATGGGGGATTTTTTAATAGATAGAGTGATTCAAGAGGAAGGTTTATATGTGTAATACATGCATAATATATCACCATTGCACCCATGCGAAGCTGGGGCGGGTCAAAAAAATAAAAATCATTGAATATTATGTAACTTACCTAGAAGCACATGACTGACATCCAAGTAAGGTTCCCAGACCGTGAACCCACGGCCCAGCAGGTCCACGGCCGCGCGCCGCAGCGGCGTGTGCGCGGGCAAGCGCGGGCAGGCCGGGCTCAGAAGTAGATGGGTGAGCGCCAACGCCGTCAGACGGGCCAAGTTGTTTGATGAGCTTAGGGTGAAACCTGGAAACAAAGATATATTTTCATATGGAAAGGCCATGCTTGGTCGGCTCAACCGGAATGATGCCACGGCCGAGCAGGAAACTGACGTGAAACAACGCTTGCGTTGTGTTTCGTTGTGTGAGTAAGATTACCCCAGGCCCAATTCCCCCTTCTCAATCCCCGATTCCCGAACAACAACCCTTAGCTCCAAAAAGCCAGCAACGCTCTTGTAACGCCTCTGGTGTTTCGAATATTCAAGGGCGGTGGCGATTGCTTATCATCAGGTGATACGCCTGCTCGTTTACCGGTGTACCATAAAAAAATATTCATTATTTAAATTTCATTATACTTTGAAATATTAAGTTGTATTATGCTTCTGTAGACTAGTTATACTTGTAGTTTCATTTAAATCATATGAGTGATCTCCATACTGTATATATGACTTTATAGAGAAGGAAATTAAAAGATTGCCACACAAAAAATAGTTATTATTGTCACACAGCCTGAGCCAAAAGCTTAGTAGCATGATTACATGTCTTACCTTCGACCACGGAACTCTTGCGGCTGTCTCCGTCCTTACGCCTCTTATTGCCCGCCGCGCCTTAAACAACGCAAGCAAAATATGCAAATCATAACGTCACGCTATAGGGGTAAGCAGAGGGGTAGGTATTATGGTTATTTTATTATACATGAAGCTAATTATAATTTTATTGTAACTTTCGTGAGACATACTAAATTAATAACATAATAATTAATGAAGCTAATTGGGTAGTTTCCTCAGTCAAAAATAATTTTTCAATACGATAAAATAGCAACAGTAGCAGCGCGGCAATCGTCGCGTCGTGTGTGTGAATGCTGCTCATGAATATGAGCCTCTAGCATGGCTTGAAACTAGTCGAGTTCCTCGTCAAACAGTTACGTGAATAGGCCAATGACATAATAATTATCAATAGAATATACAAAAATAATCCCTCTTTCATTAATAGATTAGATGATCTACTTTATTTTTGATTTTTTTAGCTAACTTTCTAAAAATAAATCTGCTATTTGATGTACAAATATCACAGAAAATGCCTTTTTGACGTTTCGAAAAATGTATTGAATTTGACTAGTAGGAAACTAAGAAACTAGCCTATTACTGACCATTATGTTAATAGTTAGGCGTTAGGAGCGAACTTATTGTCAAATATGCATAATAACAAATAATAAACAATTTTATTTAGCCCGGGTAATATATGGCCGCGGGTTCGAACCCGTTTGTGTTAGATGAATCGCCATTGGCCATCATATTAGCGAGGCAGAATAAATAGCAAAATATCAGCAACACTGGCTCATTGCTGCAATATATTTTTGTTATAAAAAGCTAAAAGTTTGAGACACACACTATCACACTAATATTATAAATGTAAAAGTTTGTTTGTTTGGATGTTTGTCCGTCAATCACGCTGAAACTACTGAACGGATTTTGATGAGAATAGGTATACAGACAAGGTATGAGCTGACTTGGGTCATAGGATTTTTTTTCTAACAGGAACGCGGGCGAAGCCGCTGGCAGAAGCTGGTTCACAATAATGTACTCATTTTAAGGATACTGGTAATTAGTGAACGATATTTAAACACGTGATTGTACTCATGATTACAAACAACTTTCCCAAAGAAACTGTTGTTGTATACTCATTAGTTTTATTTTTATCACAATAACAAAATTTCATTAGCACGCACGCGTAAAGATTCAGTCCACGGTAAAGAGAATACAAAAAAAGTTTCTTAGGGAAACTTGTTTGTAATCATGAGTACAATCACGTGTTTAAATATCGTTCACTAATTACCAGCCACCCAATATATGAACCTACCTTCGCTAGTGATGTCCTGTCCAAACTCAGCGCCGATCACGCCCAGCAGTACGACTGCAGTGGTCTGCTTGCGTTTCAGCTCCGCTAGAGAAGACGGCTTGCGGATTATCTCCTCTTCTTCTTCTTCAAACTCTTCTTCTTGCTGTGAGAAGAAAGGAAATAGAAGTAAGAACCTCGATCGGAGTGATACCACGGCCTCACAGAAAACCGCTTGCGTTGTGTTTCGTTGTGTGAGTGATGTTACCGGAGGCCCAATTACCCCTCCCCAGTCTTTCTAATCCCCGATTTTCCAACAACCCCTAAATTTCTATGATGCATTAAAGTGATTTGATTTGATTCTAACGCCCCAAAGACCGGCAAAGCACTTGTAATCTGGTGTTTCGGGTTTCGAGCGGCGACGATTGCTTACCATGAGGTGATCCGTGTGTTCGTTTACTGGCTTATACCATAAAAAAACTTAGGTTTAGTTATGTGAAAGCAATGTTAGGTTCATTGTACACAACGCGACATAATATGACGAATACGTGCAACCTACAAATGTAAATGTTAAAGAAAAAATAAAAGATACATATCGACGGTTAAAAGGAAATAGGGTATAAGCGACAAATAATTAAATGTTCAGGAGAGCCGTTTAAACTCGTCGGTCGTCGAAAAAATACTAGGAAAATGTTTTTTTTTTGCTCGGGTATAAACGCCAGAAATGTCATCGTAGAGCCATGAGAATAAGCGCATTCGAAAGAGCGGAATTTTACGTAGGTTACCATAATAAACTTATTTTTGAGCAAAATGTCGCTTATATCCTATTTCCTTTTAACCGTCGCGTTGACATTATATTGGTACTCACAACTTGCTGTATCTTCTCTGCCGGCTCCTTGTGCGCAGCGTGGGGGTTGATGCTCTCTGTGTGGGTGTAGAGGGGGAGGAACTGCGCCCAGTTGTCCACCAGGGTCTTGCGGCCCTTCGGACCCAGTCTGCGGATTGTAGGAACATATTGGAGTGATTATGTTGACTATCTAAATATATACCAAGGGTCCCATCTCCCCCCTTAACAAATCTTACCAATTCCCGATTCCCCAACAACCGTTAAATTCCTAACCTACAATAAAAAAACTAAAAAACCCGACTGCGTTTCTTTATAATATTATGAAAATAAAAAACCCCTAAAACAAGAAAGTCATCTTAAAATTGAAGCAGTCGGGACCCATTCTAAATATGATATACGGCTGGCTTTCTAGAATGGGTCCCGACTGTTTCAATTTTAAGATGACTTTCTTGTTTCACACCCTCCTTCTGGCGCAGTCGGGTAAAAAGCCGGTAACGTTCTTCTACCGCCTCTGATGTTCATGGGCGGCGGCGATTGCTTACTATCAGGTGATTCGTACACTCGTTCACCGGCTTATTCCATAAAAAAAATATAGAAAATCTAAAACAATATAGCTTATCTTAGTTTCGTTAGTTTATCTTAGAAGATATTAGTAATTTTTGTGTATTCGAGTAGATAACAGCATATTTTTAATGCAACTGAAATCCATCTTTCGTCAGTTTTAGTTCTATTTAAAAACATAGGTGGGGAATAAATAAAAGACCGTGAAGTAGACAGTATTGTTATTTCAAAGTACTTTACCTGCCAAGTTCAGCGAGTAGCAGCGCTTGCGCAGCCTCCCGTACCTCGAGACAGTGATGTTGCCAACGCCGGGCCAGCATCTCCACTTGTGGACGCTTGAAACTCTTCGCTCCTGTATAAAAAGTTTTACTTTAAGTGTGGGAGAGCCATGCTTCGGTACGAATGGGCTGGCCCGACCGGAGTGATACCACGGCCTCATAGAAAACCGATGTGAAACAGCGTTTGCGTTGTGTGAGTGAGGTTACCGGAGGCCCAATAACCCCCCTTCCCAATCTTCCCTATCCCCGATTCCTCAACAACCCTTAAATTCCTAACCCCCAAAAGGCCGGCAATGGACTTGTAATGCCTCTGGTGTTTCGAATGTCCATGGGCGGCGGCGATTGCTTACCATCAGGTGATCCGTCTGCTCCTTTACCGGCTTATACAATAAAAATGCGCTCACGAGACAGAACCAAATCCTAGAGAGCAAACTTAAAAAAAAGTTTTAAAATAACAATCTCAGTACCAAACTAAACCAAAACTCTTAAATCATGCAAAACATAAGCTTAAAATAAATAACATAAACCAACATACCTGCAGCAACCACCTTGTCAGGCAATAATACACAGTGTAGCGTGGCCAATAAGGACCATCCTTGCTTGATGTGGGCCTGCTGGGCTGCCAGCTGTTCCTCTCTCTCCTCGTCTGCTGCCCAGGATGAGGAGTTCCTGGTTGACGGTCTGGGGACAAGAGTCCCGGCAGGAATGTTAGTTATGGTGATATAAAGAAGTAGAAAATGACCCATACTACTGTACTGCTACTCAGAGACATTTAATGATTACTTAAAGTAGTCCTTAGTCACAATTTTGTATCGAAAACAATTGCTAAGGACTTGGTTAAGTTAAACATTAAATAACTCTGAGTACGGCGGCGGTTAGATTATATTTTTAATCCCGCATGGAACAACTCTTTGTGTGATCCACAAATTGTTGTTTCGGGTCCGGGTGTCATGTGTATGTGAACTTGTATGTTTGTAAACGCACCCACGACACAGGAGATAAAATTAGTATGGGTATAGGTTTTTAAGTAAAAAAAAGCCGCCATTTTTTGTCACTCTGTACGAAACCAGACACCTAAATACGCAACATATCATTTGAATTTTGATATAAAATTTAATTATACTAAGTTATTAAATCTATTTTCTTTTACTAATTTAATAAAACGTTGCCCCATACTAGGAATTTCTCCTGTGCCGTGTGTGAATTTACAAACATACAATTTCACATGCACATGACACCCAGACCCGAAACAACAATTTGTGAATCACACAAAGAGTTGCTCCGTGCGGGAATCGAACCCGCAACCCGTTGCGCGGCAGCCAGTTGCCCAGTCACCGCACCAACCGTGCAGTCAAAGCAATCAAAGAAGTTTGAAGGTTTCTATTCTATAAAAAAGGTAAATAGTCACCTATGCAGCCTCCTAATGACCTCTTGTTCGGGCACGAAGCTGGCATTGCTCATTGACATGAGTGTGTTGGCCAGGGCCACGATGGAGAGAAGGTGGTTCGTCGTGAGGGTCGTGCTCAACTCCCAGTGTAGCTTCGATGAGAATAATCTGGAAATAAGTGTGGAGACATATTTAGAAGAAGGCTTGTTGAGAAAAGTATTATAAGGCTATCGATTTTAGGAATTTTTCAGTGATAAAATATAACATTAATAGCGCATTCAGTTATTATTCAATTGAACGTCCAAAAGTATAGGCACTTTATTGTTCTAATTGAAATATAAGATTTGATTTGACTTGAATTATTAACCAAAACATTGAAATTTTTAATTGGATAAGCCCGCCACAACCTGTCAAAACCACTGCAACTCTTGAAAGCAAGGATGTACAGTAGATACAAACATGAAAACACCGGAACACTGAAGTCCAGCGCGTCCCAGGGATGTGAATAACTGGATCTCGCAACGTCAGAACATATCATTGGATTGAAATGCTTAAAATATCTCATTTTTTATTTCTCCACACCTTCTTATCGTTTAATGAAACATAAAGTATCGGATATTCGATACATTACCCCCACACGTATCGGAAATCCGACACCTAACACTCTGTATACCAAACCCTATGATGAATTAATCTTTTATAACTAACCTGGTCAACTTCTCCTGTCGAACCAGCTCAGGTGGAAGATCAGACGTGATGAGTAAGGGGTCGTCAGGAGCCGAGGCGCAGGCGGCAGACCAGCTGCCGAGCCACGTGGGGAGCTGGACAGCCATGTGGCCGTGGCGGGAGACCACGCCGAAGCAGACTGGCACCTGATAGTAGAATGAACCATTATTAACATAATCAATAGCCTGTGAGAGTCTGGTGATGGACTACGTTGGGTACCCTTTTTGTGAGCGGGGAAAATCATCCAAATACTCCCGCCTTGGATGAGGCGGGAGGGAGTGTCAGACTCTTACTGACTAAAAACCACCCCGTTCCTTCTCCTGCTTTGAGCCGGAGCCCCGGTAACCTGTTACGTTGTCCATAGCTCCGGATCAGTACTCTTAGTACGAGTTTGCTTTAAGTTGAACAATCTTCTCATTCCCTGATTCCCAACAACCCTTAAATTCCTAATCCCCAAAAGGCCGGCAACGCACTTGTAACGCCTCTGGTGTTTCGGGAGTCCATGGATGACGGCGATTGCTTACCAACAGGTGATCCGTCTGCTCGAAAAAACAAAGTCACCTTCTCTGCCCCTATGCCCCTTTGTATACTTAAATCTTTAAAACTACGCAACGGATTTTGATGCGGTTTTTTTAATTGATAGAGTGATTCAAGAGGAAGGTTTATATGTATAATACATCAACATTGCATCAATGCGAAGCAGGGGCGGGTCGCTAGTATACCATAAAAAGTCAGGTGTTTGGACTATTTATCCGACTGCGCCAGAAGGAGGGGTTATGTTTTTCGAGAGTATTATATGTATAATTATTTGGCACGCTCTGCAACCTAAACGGCTTGATGGATTTTGGCTTGAGAGGTGTCGTTAGATTCGTATTTTTGTTATTTTATCTTGTTAAAAAACTTAGATCGACGCAGAAAATTTGGATTATAATCGGTCACCTATCAATTTCGACCCTTAGAAAATAAAAACAACATACCATAGGCCTCAGCAATCCAAGCTTGGACTCGCAGACCCTGTCCAGGTCTGGGTCCAGCCCCCACGCGTGCAGCAAGGATATCAGGATCTGTGCTATTTCCATGGTGTGGGGGGGCTCAGCGAGGGACATGTCGCGGGGACGCTGCCGTTTCTGGCTGGCGTCTTCTGGAACAAAGAAGAGGGGAGGATTAGGTTTTATTTTCATATATGTTAGAATAATTTGCTCTCCACGGACTTGGGTCCGTGCCCTTGTCATACAATTATAGATTTACAGTCTTTGGAGTAATATTTCTACACAAAGTGGAGGATTAGGTTATATGGTATGTGGAGTATTTTAATAATAATTATGGTTTATGTTTTAATAATGAAAAAAATTGGGACTATAGGTAATTATTTTGAACTCAACTGCGGGGAAGACCAAAATCGGTATTATATTATCGATAGACGAGTGTTATATTTATTATTTTTCGAAATAATAATATCCATAGAACTCAATAATAGGCTAGTTTCCTACTAGTAAAAATTACATTTTTGGAAAATTCCAAAACGATATTTTCTATGAATTTTGTATGAAATGAAGTAGACTTATTTCACTTTAGAAAATTAGCTAGAAAAAATCGAATATAAAGTAGATGATCAAACCTATGAATTAAAGTTTGATCATGTTTTTATATTTTATTGTATTGATAACAAATCGAAATTATTTGTATTTGACTGAGGAAACTAGCCAATAAGTTAGGATTTATTAATAAGTCACTATTAAATTAGTTTTCCTACATTTTGTACGTAGAATAACCATTCTTTATTCAATAATTTGTAGCTTAAATTAACACAAAGCATTAATCACAAATAAGCGAAAAAAGGGATCACACTTTCAACAACAAAACAAACAAAAAACACAAATAGTTCGAGAAACAAATCACAGATGGCGTTACTCTCTAAAATAGTAAACTCGAGACAAGACATCGACATTTCCGCAATGAATTGACATTATATTATTATTAGTACATAAGGACGGAGTGTCACAATACCGCCGGGCAGTGGGTTCGGAGCCGTGCTGCGTGATTCCTATGTCGCAACGTTTACTATTAATGCCTCCGGTGCAACGCGGAATGTAAAGTATAATGTTTATTGCGAAATATGTTAGTTTGTCTGTCCGACTGTTTTGTTGATTGCTTGTAGATTAGGTTCGATTTTCGTGTCAGGTAATGTCAAGATTTGCGATCTATGGTGGTTATGTTTATTCAGTGTTACTTGGGCAAGTAACACTAAATGAAAAGTCCCTGGTTTGATTCCCGGATCGGGCAAAGTATTCCTGAGATTTTTTTCGATTTACCGATAATTTATTAGTAGTAGCACGGAGTCTGGAATTGTGCCTAGTATAATGGCAATAGACTCACCCCCTATTACATGGGACTTATAGATCGTGAAAATGGGTGTACAGCGGTATAGCGGCATTACGTGCCGTAATGTGCACCTCTGCCTACCCCGTTCTAGGATAAAAGGCAATACGAGTTAAAATATTTAACTGAATAAAGTTAAACTGTTTATAAACTACACCGGTTAGTTTACGATCGTGATCTACCGATATTCAAATTGTATCCGCTTCCTTGATATAAATTTAGTTTGAAATCTGTTAAATACATAAACCGGTATAGTTTATGTACGTTGTTTGTTTTTTATTTAAATTTATTTTTGGAGTTGTTTGTTTTATTTAAATCTCTACTTATATACTAATTGTGGGAAAAAGTGTGGGAGAGCCATGCTTCGGCACGAATGGGCCGGCTCGACCGGAGTGATACAACGGCCCCGCAGAAAACGGACGTGAAACAACGCTTTTTGTATTTCGTTGTGTGAGTGAGGTCACCGGAGGCCCGATTCCCCTCTTCCAAATCCCCGATTCCCCGACAACCCTTAAATTTCTAACCCTCATGCTGGAGCTATACAACCTACATAGCTCCGTCCCTCTTGCACTGCTTAGTGATCGACCATTCTGACACAATTGTAATAGCAGACTAAGGCCCCAGGTGATACGTCTGCTTGTTTACCAGCGAGACAAGAAAAAGAAGAAATTTGTTTGTTTGAAGGCGCTAATCTCCGGACAAACTGGTCCGCTATGAAAAAATCTTTTTGTGTTGGATAGTACATTTGTCGAGGAAAGTTATAGGCTATACAAACATCACGCTACAACAAAGTCCAGTAGTGGACTGCTACGAGGTGCTGTAAATAATGTTTTACATACTTTCATTATGCAAAAGCTTTAAAGACGTTAGCCACCCATCTATACATGGGCCGTGTCATATATAACTTAACCTTAGCAAGGACTGTACCTAAACAAGTTCTTAATTATATTCACGGAAGACATAATTAGGAACTAATTTATGAATACGAGTATATTCCGGAACCAAATAATAAAATAAATTTTATTTATAAGTATGTTTAACTTTTATTACGTTTAAAACCTTAATTTAATTATACGCACATTGTACGAGTGGGCGAAGGAACAAATAAGGAAATTATTTATTGTATAAATAATCAATTTATGTTATTTCCTAACGATAAATTTGTAAATGCGTAGCGAGAGTAGTTCCATCTCAGTTACGATTCTCGAGTCAGTCAAGGTTTTCCGTTATTAACTAAAAGTCACAGGTAGATTATTTTAAATATTAAACACGTATTTTTTATTTTCTTACGGAAACAAATATTTTCGAATATACGTCGATTTGAAATATCGTGTGACGTCACTTCTAGGTACATTTTATAAGTAGAAATGACGTATTTGTATACTCCTAAACTTTGATTCGTTTTATCTAAGTATTGTTATCATATATGACAAAATAAAAAAATACGTGCCTAATATTTTTTCATTACCTAACTGACGGACTAAATTGATTTTTAATTTCATCCTCGTCATCATCCCTATTATCCGCGCTGCTAACTAGTAAATCTAAAATCCCAAAGGTATTGGTATTATAATAGGTACCACACCTATAAACTATGGGAATATAGACAGACAGACAGTTGAAAGATAACAATTATTATGTAAGTCGAAGGCTGAGCAAGATCCAGGCACGGCTAGATTTGAACCACTGTTCAAGTTTAAACAAAAGGATTACTTACTTCTAGTTAGAAAATAGAGGACGGGAATCACCTACTTGTGCGCACGAAGTCGCGGGCAGAAGTTAGTCATTTATCACCACTACAAAGTAAAAAACAAAGTCGCTTTCTCTGTCCCTATGTCCCTTTGTATGCTTAAATCTTTAAAACTACGCAACGGATTTTGATGCATTTTTTTAATAGATAGAGTGATTCAAGAGGAAGTTTTATATGTATAATACATGCATAATATATCACCATTGCACCGATGCGAAGCTGGGGCGGGTCGCTAGTAAGTAATTGACTGCACGGTTGGCGCGGTGGCTGGGCTACTGGCTGCCGCGCAACGTGTAGCGGATTCGATTCCCGCACGGAGCAACTCTTTGTGTGATCCACAAATTGTTGTTTCGGGTCCGGGTGTCATGTGTATGTGAAATTGTATGTTTGTAAACGCACCCACGACACAGGAGGAAATCCAAATGTGGGGCAACGTTTTCTTAAAAAACCGGCCAAGTGCGAGTCGGACTCGCCCATGAAGGGTTCCGTAGCAGCAAGTAGATGACATAATATCAAAGTTATAAAATAACTTGGTTTTGTATAGTGTTTGTATGAACGACAAAGTAATATTTGCGGTTTTTGAAAATGTATTATTTCTTAAAAACTAATAATGATATCTCGTTCAAACCAATTTTAGTTGAAAGTTTTCATTGAAATCTACAGCATATATTTTTTTTAGCTTTCTCACTCTCTTATTTTAAAAGTTAGAGGGGGGGGAGACACTCATTTTTCCATTTTGGAAGCGTCTACCTTTCAAACGTTTCATTTTGAGGAAAAATGGTTTTAGGAACCTTAATGCCTTTTTTAAAGACCTATCCATAGACACCCATCACGGATATGTTAGCTGAAAAAAAATTTTTTTTTAATCAGTTCCATGTATGGAGTGCCCCCCTTTAATTTTTAAATTTATTAATTTTTATTCAAAATTCGAATAGCGGTTATCCAAATACATCAACCTACAAAGTTTCAACTATGTAGGCCCAACAGTTTCGGAAATAAATGGCTGTGACATACGGACGGACGGACAGACAGACAGACAGACATGACGAATCTATAAGGGTTCCGTTTTTTGCCATTTGGCTACGGAACCCTAAAAAAGGTCATTCAACATCACATTATATTAAATAGGAGCCGAACGATGGATGAAACAGTAGCTAATACAATACAAAATTAGGTCTTATCTGAACCTTCTCCCAACAAAGTTACAATGCCTAGATTTCTAGACACAATCTAGCCCAGCCTAGGTGATCTGCGGCCAGCATAATAATTACATCACGCCGTATATTTAACTTAATCAAGTTTATTCAGGTCAGTAAAATAGTTACATTTAATTTATAGCTTAGATCTAAAGAAAACTACTTATTTTACTGGTAGGATTTAACAGTTTTTTTGAAGGGGGAAAATCATTCAATGACTTCTCCCGCCTTGGGCGAAGTGAGAGGGAGTGTCAGACTCTTACTGACTAAAAACCACCCCGTTTCTATTTCTGCTTTTCGAACCGGAGCCCCGGTAAGTAGTCTGCAGCTTCGGATCAGGCATCAGCCCTACTAGGCCCCACTTAAAATGTAAGTAAGTTTTTCACTATTGCTACATTATGTCTATTGTATGCTCTTTTGTCTACGGGCTGTTGTTTGTAAACTTTCTTTATTCCTTTTTAAAATACCGGCAACGGACCTGTAGCTCCTCTGGTGTTGCAGGTGTCCATGGGCGGCACTGATCGCTTACCATCAGATAACCCGTCTGCTCGTTTGCCCTCTATTCCATAAAAAAAGCTTTACCGGTTAATAAAGGTATTATTCAACTTTTATCTTTTTATAATTATTTTCCAACAGAAAAGATAGATGAATGTAGACGAAGCGAAAGAGGTATGACAGAACCATGACATTTGGCGTTCTACTGCCTCCGCCTACCACAATGAGACAAATGCTTAAGTTTACATAAGTAACGTGGAAAATTGCACACAGGTAAAACCGGAGTACAGCTGACTCATAATACGTAACATTATGATAAGAGTGCGTACGCGCATACACCTTGACATTTACGCAACTTGTTTTAACGCAGTCTGCGCATGCGTGTGTTAGCACACGTCATCAACAGGTGACGTGTATTTAATATTTATGATAAAGTACACAATAGGATAACGTTTCATATCACATCAACAGCCTATAAGTGGCCACTGCTGACCAAAGGTCTCATCTCGAGCGGAAAAGGTTTCAGCATTAATCACCACGCTTGCTCCATGTGGGTTGGTGATTTATAATCAGAAATTATAAGTCCAGGTTTCCCTCACGATGTATTCTTTCACCGTATGGATATGGTTTGTGCCGTGCTTTTTGCTTGTTCTTCTCCAACCAAAGCTACACTTTGGAACGAGCCCCTAGTTTCACTGACAGGCAGACTGACGGACAATTCAATTAGACGTTTCAAATCTATACTATATACTATAATATTATAAAGCTAAAGAGTTTGATTTTGATTGATTGTTTGTTTGTTTGTTTGAACGCGCTAATCTCAGGAACTACGGGTCCGAATTGAATAATTCTTTTTGTGTTAGATAGTGCATATATCGAGGAAGGCTATAAAGCATCCCGCTATGGCCAAGAGGAGCCAAGCAAAGCGGGTGAAACAGCGCGGAAGTAGCTAGTTTAGGATAAATTGAAATAAAGCTTTGACTTTTGTCTCGTCTTAAATGAGTCTGTAAATCAGTCTTGGGCAGTATTGGGTTTATCTTCAGCAACAGCTTGTGACAGTTCGAGTTCGCTGTCGTTTCAATCTCGTTAAACCTAAAACAAACTCGTACTTAGCCCTCAAAATAGTTACGTTGACAAATGTATTCTTCTCTACCATCAAGCCACGACCAAATACCTATGGGAACAGTTAAAACACCGATATTTTCCTCACAGTCATAGACGCTTATAATCTAGTGTTACAATTACATGAGAACAGTGAATGTTTCACGTCAATGGCATGTGAACACTTGCCCAGTCAGTGTCCAGTCAACTGATATGGCTAGCTGTCACCTGATCTTTGAGGGCGTCCGCTAGGGATGGGACATACTCAATGGAATGGTTTATCGATAACATTTTTTTAAACATTGCCTCACCCTAGGATTTTCTCGTGTGTCGTGGGTGCGTTTACAAACTTACAAGTTCATGTGTGAATTTGTGGATCACACAAAGAGTGCTCCGTGCGGAAATTGGATCCGCTATGCATAGTCCGGCAGCCAGATGCCCAGCCACCGCACCAAACATTGATTAAAAATAGGGTATCATATTTTATTTATAACCGTTTTTGCGTACATACATACATAACGCCTGGACTCGCCTGTCTCCCAAGGGAGTAGGCAGAGGCAGTCGAACGCTAATTGCTACGGCTCTTACATACCTCTTTAGCTTCATCAATAGTCATCAGTCTTTTCTTTTCATTTAACAAACATCATTTATATTTTTAGTAGTTAGATAGACGCAGCAGGATTTTCTTATTTGATAATAATTTGTGGTTAGAAGATTTACTTAGTCTTGCGGTTTTCTTTATATCGGTATTTGATCAATAAATGTGTGAACAGTTTAAGTGGCCGTAATAATAGTAATCTGCGTACATTATCATGATATTTATTCTTTATTCTAACAAATTTTTCAGATTCCAACTGTTCTGTGACGTAATCATATCAACAGCCTATGATAGTGTCCACTGCTGACCAAAGCTTCTTTTCACACGGAGAAGGTTTGAACATTAACACGCTTGCTTAATGCGCGTTGACGTTTTCCTTTAGTATAACACCTAACTTCTAAACTCCTAATACGTGAGTAAACCGTAATAAATTTTTTTGTTACGTCATCTCAAGTTCTAATGATAGTGTTAGTGACCATGTCAGTTTAAAAACTTATGTCTCACGATAGTTATTATAAAAAAATATTAATAAAAACAAAACATCGATATATAACGCCCCATCCCTAAGAACCAGTGTGGGGCCTTGCACTTTAAGAAAGTAGTCGGCACCGCCTCGATGCCCACACCAATCAGCTGGCGACAGTATCGACCTTTAGTTTAAACCTTTTATTAAATTAATTATACATTTTATCTCGACTTGTATGTCATATTCGAACCTTGGTCAGATCTGTAGTCAGAGAGGTAGAGGGCAGAGGGACAATGTTAAAGACTTATTATCCACATAGAAGGCTTATAATAGATAAAAAACCAATCACAATTTACCTTGACAAAGGAATCGAACCTACATACCAGCGCCTCACAGAAAACCGACGTAAAAAATACGCTTGCGTTGCATTTTCATCGTGTCGTGGGTGCGTTTACCGGAAACATACCCCAAGTTCACATACACATGATCACCTAGATTCCCGGAACAACTCTTTAATTTGTGGATCACACAAAGAGTTGCTTGTGCGGCAATCGAACTCCGCTACACGTTTCGCGGCAGTCATTGAAGACTTATCAAGTGTCACACGGAAGACGGCTTTTTTAATGATAGACTAATTACAATACCTACAAACCCAGCCTTCGATATCTACACTAATCTAGACAATTAATTTACCACAACGAAAAACAAAAATGATAGCAACGAAAAAAATACATATACCGGCCGAATTGAGAACCTCCTCCTCTTTGGGAAGTCGGTTAAAAACACGCTAAAACGACATAAAAAAAGAAATCAATCACATTTTTTCTTGACAAAAGGAATCGAACCTACAACCCAACATTGGACAATCATACTTATAACTACACAACCAACTTGTTCTACAAATAACTCGTTCACAAAAACGAAAAAGAAAAAAAATCTATTGCACATTTTTTTTTAACTTTCAATGCTAGCAATAGTGATGTGCCGATTTATCGATATGCGCAAAGGTTATCGAGTAACTGTTGTAATCGATTTGCGGCGAGATAATCGCAAATAATTGCATGGGAACTAGACATACAAGGCGCAGCACATGAAAGTATACTAAACTCTTAAGATTATCAGACGATTTTTTACTTTATTGCTCAAGAGATTATGGTTGAAAATTGATTGAATTTTAAAGGTATACTTTGATGTGATGTTGTCCTATATAGCATATTAAGCTGTACTAATTGTCAGATGATTTTAAACTTTATTTCTTAAGAGAGATTAAGGTCGAAAATTGATTGAAGTTTAAAGGTATACTTTGATATGCTGTTGTCCATACAAGGCTTTGTATAAAGATACTAAGATTTTGAAAGGGTTAATAATTGGAAGACTAATGTATTGTTCTGGCGATTGCGGGTTCGATTACCGTGTTTTGAGGTTATTAAGTTTGTTAATAGCGTAGCTTTACGCTTTTTGGTTCCGTAACATACACATTGAGGGAGCGTGACTGCCGAAGAAGAGGTTTCGGGTTCGATTCCCGGAAGGACCAAAACATTATAGGTAAAAATGGTTGGTTTTCACGTCTCAGTAATAGTAGACAGGGATTCTGCGTGCGGCGTGTCGCATTCTGCGTGCGCCTCATAGAACCATCAGACCAACACAGATAGGGCCCAGCAGGGCGAATGCCTGATCCAGCTGCGGACTACCTAGCGGGTTTATCGGGGCTACAAAGTAGGAACGGGGTGGTTTTTAGTCAGTAAGAGAGGCAAAAGTGTCAGACACCCCCTCTCGCCTCATCCAAGGCTGGACAAGTCATTGGATGCTTTTCACACCTTAAAAAAGGGGATTCTGCGTTAGTACAAAGACAGTTAGTGCCAATAAAATTTTGTTTGACTCGGGAATCGAACCCGTACCCTCAAGCTAGACCACCAACCTTGCGATTACAACAACCAAACACTACCTATTTATTTCAAATCACCTCAAAAACTCATCTCAATACATTAAAAATTAAAACTACTTTAAACACAGTCCAACGTAGGTAGGTATAATTAAAATGAAAATTTCAAAAACTGCCACTACTTACCCATGTGAAGTAGGGCGCCACTGTCTCACGAGACATTACATTATGTACCTCGTATATGTAATCAATTATTGCACATACAATACAGAACACATCTTGAGTTGAAGATTAAAGATGGATTTTGGTTCACATGATAAAGGCAAAGTTAAAGTCAAAATTATTTATTTCACTTTAATATTTTTGCTTTAGTGGGCCATTCGGACGTAGCTGATTTTTGTTTACGTCCGAATGGCCCTTTGGATTCGATTTGGGCCATTCGGACGTAGTACCAAATATAATAATATTAATAACGTCAGTCTGTCGGTCAGTCCTCTAGTTGCTCTATTTGCTCGTTCCAAAGTGTAGATTCCTATGGAGAAGAACGAGCAAGAAACTCCATAGGTTACTCTTTTTCTATCAGATTCACAATACAATTCTTGGCATGGTATTATAAGTAGCTAGAAAAGTAGTTCAGATTTAAAACCTACACTAAAGAATAGACTGACTCGTTGGCCGAGTGGTTGCAAGTGCGACTGCCGGGCAAGGGGTCTCGGGTTCGAATCCCGGGCCGGGCAAAAATTACTGGCCTATTTTCGGTTTTCCAAAAATTTCGCAGTAGTAGCCAAAATCATAAATTAGAAGGACTTCCCAATCCCGGACTCCTTAACAACCCTTAAATTCCTAACTAACACTTGTAATGGTTCTGGTGTTTCAAGTGTCCATGCGCAGCGGCGATTGCTTACCATCAGGTGACCTGTCAGCCCGTTTACCGGCTTATACCATAAAACAAGCATCTGGGACCGCGGGCCCAGTTGCCGGATTCCTCCTTTAATGAAGCCAGTCGCTCGTTAATTCACACAATATCACCTAAACAGTTCACATATAATACAAACTAGTTTATATGTTGAAGGCTATTGAGTCTATTGTCTTCAAATATATTGTTTTATATTGCAACAACATCAGTATTGAGACATCTAAAAACGTACAAAAATTTTATGTAATGTATTTTAATATGAACATCTACACTTCTGTAAAGCACAGGGTAATTATGATTTCGGAGCTGCGGACTACCTAGCTGGTTACCGGGGCTCCGGCTCGCAAAAGTCGGGAGTAGGAACGGGGTAGTTTTTAGACGGTAAGAATTTGATACTACCTCTGGTTTCGCCCAAGGCGGGAGGAGACATTGCGTACACTCACGATCTATCAACATGTCAATCACTTATAAAAAAGGACCCGATAAACCAGCCAGCTTAAAAACAGGCCCTCTGGATTCCGACATTATTTCCTTTTTACCTGTAAATTATCATTACACCAGATGTCATCATCACCTCTCATTTTTAACCGACTTCCCATGGAAAAGGAGGAGATTTTCAATTAGGCCGGTATGTTTTTCACAGTATTCACCCTCCCAAAAAACAATAAACCGTATGACCTTAAACAATCTCATGCAAAAATCTCAAATTAAACACAAACACAAATAAAACATAGAAAGAAAACATATAAGGAAACGTTACGCCATTATTTAAACCAAACACAGCGGCTAGACACGAAGTTGTTGAAAAAGTTGCGCGTGCGCACCGGACAGTTGTTGCGTCACTCGAACTTGCACTTGATACGAGTACAGGGCTGTCAACTTTTATTTTTATTACGCGATGGTTTTTTTTTTGTTTTTGACAGTTTTTTGTGACAACAATGTCATGTATATAATTATTTAAATTATTAGAGCCTTAATTTTAAGAATGTCCTAGCTTCTACCAGCGGCTTTCCCATGGGATAAAAAGTCCTATCATAATTTTATCATGGGATAAAAAGTCCCATGAGTCCTGTCCCATATCCTATCATCCAAGTCAGTTAATACTCTTTCTGTATACTAAATTTTATCAAAATCCGTTCAGTACTTTCAGCGTGATTGACGGATAAACATCGAACAAACAAACTTTCACAATTATAATATGGGTCCTGCAGTCCCGTGGGATAAAAAGTGTCCTATGTGTTATTCCAGACCATAATCTACCCCTCTTCCAAATTTTATCCCGATCCCTATAGCCATTTTGACGTGATTGAGTAACAAACATACATCTTTTTGAAGGTGAAAGTCATCCAATGTCTTTTGCGTTGGGTGAGGCTAAAGAATGTCAGGCTCTTATTAACTAAAAACCACCCCGTTCCTACTCCCGCTTCGAGCCAGGTCCTCGGTAACCCGCTAGGTCATCCGCAACTCCAGGTTACATAACTCTTGGCCTATAAATCTACCATTATACCATGTCAATACCGTATAAAATTTAACCTATAGTCCAAAAACCAGTTGGTTACAATGTGCATTGTAGACTTAGCATACAAAGAAACTACGAGTAACTTTAGACATCAATTTCAACCAGTTTTTTGACTCAATTGCGAAGTACAATCCAAGTGTGATCGCGCGCCCCTCAAAGAGCCATCAGACCACCACAGATGGGGCCCAGTAGGTAGTAGCTGATGCCGACCTGGAGCTACCGAGGACTGCTTAGCGGGTTCCGGGGCTCTGGTTCAAAAAGTAGGAGTAAGAACGGGGTGGGTTTTAGTCAGTCAAATTCTGATACTCCCCTCTCGCCTCGCCAAAATGGGAGAATTCATTTGATGACTTTCTCCCTCAAAAGAAGTGTGATTGAAAAAGCAGTTAATACTATCAGGAAGGCCGTGGTATACAAAAAAAATAATAATCATTTGTCCGCAAATGAATCATCACCTGATGATAAGCAATGCCGCCTATGGGCACCAGAAATTTTAGAGTTAAGAGCGTTGCTGGCCTTTTAGGGATTTGGGGATAGGGGAGATTTGGATCTTTGAAGAAAACTCATTAACCGAAAGTACCCCAGCATTATCACATAGTTATTCACTATAATATATGTATCTTAATGAAGTTGGCTACCTTTAACAAAGAACATTAACATGTCATTTATAAAGATTACGCGAGCAAAACCGCGAAACAAAACTAGTATTACCATAAAAAACAAACTTAAGACAGTCTATCTGTCAGTCCGTTGACAGACAAAATTATAAAGCCAACTAAACTCGATGATATTTAAAGATAAATGAGTTAACAAAGCATTTGGACTAGTAATTCGCATTCTTAAAGTTTGATCTGATACGAGTCGCTTTTTAAGGAAGATATCAAGGGTATTTGCTAGTGTAATGCAACGTCACGCCTTTTATCCCCGAAGGAGTAGGCAGAGGTGCACATTACGGCACGTAATGCTGTACAATGTACACTTACTTTTCACTATTTGTGTTATAAGTCCCATGTAATAGGAGGTGGTCGAGCAACAAGTGCGACTGCCGAACAAGAGGTGTCGGGATCGATTCCCGGTTCGGGCAATGTATTACTGGGCTTTTTTCGGTTTTTCTTAGTAGTAGCACGGAGTCTAAAATTGTGCCCAGTATGTAGCAATAGGTTCACCCTCTATTACATGAGACTTATAACGCAAATGGTGAAAAGTGGATGTACATTGTATAGAGGCATTACGTGCCGTAATGTGCACCTCTGCCTACCCCTTCGGGGATAAAAGGCGTGATGTTTCATGTAGCAGATATTTATATAAAAATCCTTTCACTATGAAGGCAGATAATGACGTATGTCTGTCTATATGTATGAATGCGCATGCGCCGGATCTTATATCAATCACTGTATGGCCTACTTCCTTATATATTAATACTTGGAACTAGACATAAAAAAACCAACATATAAACACACTCCTAAAACTACCACAACCACCTTTAACACACACAAAATAAAGACGAAAATCGTATAACAGAACACAGAAAGAACTGCAAAGAAAAAAATTGTACAGAGGTATTCATATTACAAAATTATTTTTGCGGGCTGAAATTTTCTGTATCGACTTTATGGTAGAAGACATAAAGGTGATTTTATAGTTTCAAGACTTGTATGTAAGTTTGTTTGTTTGAAGGCACTGTCCTCATGCAAGGTTACCTCTGGTACCATTGGGTCCGGCTCTGACCATGATGAAGGAATGCGGGGTGAAAGGCGCCAGGAGGAGGGGGGGGGAGGAAATGTACCGATCATATCAGCAGGAAGCATGAATGGGAGTGATTGATTGCAATTATGATAATGGTAATGTAATTTTTTAATTATTAATTTTGGTTTTGGGAGTTAGAAATTTTTGTAACTAGTAACGAGAGTTTGACTGCACGGTTGGTGCGGTGGCTGGGCAACTGGCTGCCGCGCAACGGGTAGCGGGTTTGATTCCCGCACGGAGTAACTCTTTGTGTGATCCAGAAATTGTTGTTTCGGGTCTGGGTGTCATGTGTATGTGAACTTGTATGTTTGTAAACGCACCCACGACACAGGAGAAAATCCTAAAGTGGGGCAACGTTTAAAAAAAAATGGCTTAATAGAATATATTAGTTGATTAAGGAACAATGCATGATAGAGACCGGGCAGCACTCTAGTAGATTCTTCAATTAAAACAAATTCAACCTTTTAAAACTGCGATGGGAAATGGCAGTTTATGAATGCTTTTCCACCAGAGATGTGCTATGCTACGTTGCTGTGGATGCGTTTGGCTTCCACCAATCTTATTCATTGGTACGCATAGCTTAAATTGGAAACAGACTCAGCTAAGCTATGTTTTTTATATGGAAAGATGCGTGCTATGGATGGCTTCCCTAGCATAATCGAGCTACATCATGTTCATACTCGATAGCTGCGCATACTATCGATACATCGCATACTCAAGTTCCACTTCTCCCTACGCACTGCATACACAACATGGTTTCAGTGGAAACGGTCATATAGTTTCACAGTTTAGCTATTACATCTTCGTAGCATAGCTACATAGCACATACATTACAATACATTGTCACTAGCTGTTAATGAGGAGACACAAAAAGAATAGCGTCCGCCACTTCAAATAAAATATTAAATCTGTCGACAAGTTATCAAAATTCCTATCACTGCAATTACATAATAGACAATGAATGATTAATTATAATTAAATCTGTAGAATTGAATTCGCTAAGCCGATGTTCAGAATTAAGTGGAGCAGAGTGAACGGCAGGCGTGACTAGTGCCTGCCATGTGGAAATTAAATGCAGTAGGTTCACTTTGCGTAGGTAGTATAAAACATAACCCTCCTTCTGGCGCAGTCGGGTAAAAATAAGAAGAAATTAGCATACGAATCTAAATAATAATAACATTCATGTTTATCTAGGGCCCAAAAATCCAAAAGAATCTGTCCTCCGAGATTGGGAAACATCACACCGTTTTGTAAAAAAATAGTATTCAAGTATTTATTGCATTCATAATGTACACAGGTTTTAGAAAATACAGTATTTAGTCACAATTATGGACCTGTCGGGCACAGCAAAATATAAAATTCGTAGGAGAGAGGAAGGGCTTTTAATATTAAGCTTTATGTAAGTAATCGCTAGTTTATTGTATAAAAGGAAATTAATATGCGAACTTGAAATGATCCTGTCCTCTTATTTCAATCGCTGTTCGTGAGTCTCGCTTAAACTCCACAATGGCTGAACCGATTTGGCAAACTTTGGTCTTGAATTATTTATTAAATCCAGGTAAGGTTTAAAAGGAGACAAAATTATATTTTAGGCGGTACAAAGTTTGCCGGGTCAACTACATACATACATTCATAACATCACGCCTCTCTCCCATAGGGGTAGGCAGAGACAATGGAACATCAATTGCAACGATTCCTACAAATGTATGTAACCTAGGCTTTTTTTTTAATATGGGACAAGCCCGCCACAACCTCCCATACCGCTGCAACTCCTGTAAGCCAGAATCTACAGTAGATACAACCATGAAAACACCGGAACACTGAAGTCCGGCGCGTCCGCGCGTCCCAGGGACATGAATGACTGTCTTGGATCCCACAACGAAACAAATCAGAAGATGTTATTAGAGGAGAAGAAAAAATGTAACCTAGGCTACTTAAATAAGTACAATAAAGCATATTTAAATAAATAAATACAATAGTCCTTCTGTCCTCCCCTGTGCAATGGCGTGACCCACTCCGAGCACTCAACAATGGACGCTAAAACATGGTACCACGTTAACTCCTTGCATTATCTAACCGACGTGAATGGGCGCTGAATATCAGTTTCAGTCGTTAAAAGATTACCACATTTTATGTCTAGATATATCAGCTCAATCTATCTTTATAAGAAATTAAAGCAGAATGATAATAATTATTATATTTTGTTTGGGATTCGTTCTAAAAGTTAAATGAATGTAACTTTTTAGGCGTGTGACCTGTTTTAAAACTTGAAACTTTTTAAGCGTATGATCACCTTATGGTAAACAATCGCCGACGCCCATGAACACCCGAAATTTTAGAGGCATTACAAATGCGTTGCCAGACTTTTGGGAGTAAGGAATTTCAAAAAAAAAAAAAAAAGGGTATGACGCTTTGGGTGAGCCGAGAGAAACTAATGATTTTCCATGCATCCAAAAAGAGGCATTGGTTTTGTGGGGAACAACCATTCATTGTCTTCTCCCGCCTTGGGTGAGGTAAGTGTCAGAAACACTTAAAACCATCGCATTCCTACTTCTACTCATCGAGCCCCGGTATCACAGGTATTCCGCGGTCTTATTGGAGCCTCACTGGGCCCCATCTGTGATGGTCCCCCAGCCATCGGTGAGGTCTAATGGCTTTGTGAGGAGAGAAACGCGAACGCCGTATGCAAAAAGCACTAAGAGAGAATTTCCCAAAAATTCATACAAGGAACAGGAATAATATGTGTTTTATACTCGTATATGTCGTAATATTTCTCAAGCAATTTCATTTTACATTATTTCAATGATTAATAGCGTTATAATTAAGTCGCTGTCTGCATTATTGTTTAGACAAATTAATTATATGTGTGCTCGCACGCTGTTGTAACCGTTGTCGCTTTTGAGGCTTCCACTTCGACGCCTGGGTTGCGCAATTTCTTTTTTTTATTTGTTTCTTTCTAAGCATACAGTAATTAGTTAGTTTAGAATATAATATTGCAACTTTTATTGCCTTTTATAACTCAGAGACATTTAATACCTAATTACTTAAACTATTCTTTAGTAACAATTTTGTTCGAAAAGCAATTGCTATGGACTGGGTTAAGTTACCATTAAATTACCGATAATGGAGTTTGGCACGATATGAACCCCACATTTGGTATAAACAGAATCTAGGTTTTTTTGAGAGAGGATAATCATCCAATGACTTCTCCCGCGAGGCGAGGCGTGAGGAAGTGTCAAGACTCTTACTGATTAAAAACCACACCGTTCCTAATCCTGCTTTTCGAGCCAGAGCCTCGGTATACCCGCTAGGTAGTCCACAGTTCCAGATTAGATTTATGAGACATAGTTGCATTTACCATCAGAATCTTTTTTTTTTCATTTAACTAAGAGGATTTGCTATTACCCCCGTGCTTGGCAGTCAGTTTGGCGATCATAGAATATAAGATTTAAAGTTTATAACATGTCCTGTACCCTTAGTGCAAGTTTGCTTTACGTTTAAATCTAATCGAAACGAGATTGCCTCGTTGTTTGAGTGGTGCGACTGCCGAACAAGAGGTCTCGGGTTCGATTCCCGGGTCGGGCAAAGTATTACTGGGCTTTTTTCGGATTTTCGAAAATTTCTCGGTAGTAGCACGGAGTCTGGAATTGTGTCCAGTATATGGCAATAGGCTCACATATTACATTGGACTTATAACACAAATGGTCAAAAGTGGGTGTACAATGTATAGCGACATTACGTGTCGTAATGTGCATGTGCACCTTGCCTACCGCTTCGGGGATAAAAGGCGTGACGTTGTTGTTAAAATAATCGATATGAGAACGCCTGATTGGCCGGCTCGAATAAACCAACCTCAGAGCACCGAACGCGCTCTCGTTTCGATTACTTTGGGAAAAACAAACTTATACTAAGGGTACTGGTGATTAATTTATCGTTTGAGTAAGCATCTTGTATGAATTTCTACATAAAACTGAGGTAAAAAGGCCTCAACTATGTTGATCAAAACTAGGACTTCAACGACAAAAACTTAGTACTTAAATAAAGTACTGTTTTTGCTGAAATCAATCATTATTACTTCGAAGTGAATTTTCAGTTTTGTCATCGTTGCCTCTATTAATTTATTCGCTATGAAAGGTGATACTTGTACCTTGTACTTAAGTGTGGGAGAGCCATGCTTCGGCACGAATGGGCTGACTCGACCGGAGTGATACCACGGCCGAGCAGAAAACCGACGTGAAACAACGCTTGCATTGTGTTTACTATTACATATATACTCATTTCTACAATCCATTCACGCAAATGTATTAGGATGCTTTTTCACCAGAGATTCTATGGGCTATGTAGCTATGTTACGAAGATGTAATAGCTAAGCTGTGAAACTATGTGACCGTTTCCACTGATACTAAGCTATGTAGCTGTGCGAGGAAGATGTGCAGCTCGAGTCAATTATCGATAGTAGGGAAACTATCCATAGCATGCATCTTTCCATACAAAACACATAGCTTATCTGAGTCTGTTTCCACTAGTGCTAAGCTATGTGCGGTGGTGATTGGTGGAAGTCAATCGCATCCACAGCAACGCAAGCACATCTCTGGTGAAGAAACACCCATAATCTCTCGCGTATCACTTGCTTTTTAGTTAATTTCAACATTTCAACACCAACTAGACTGACGATAAACGAGAATGTCTTTATAAAATAAGAAAACAGGTAGCCTAGTCTCAATGTAAGTATTTACTTTAAGTACTTAGATCTGAACTTAAGTAGTCTTGTATTTATTTCGACCTAGGTTCACTAGTAACTCACGCTCTCTCGTGTAGAGGGTGTTCAATTTCATGTTTGGAAATTAAAATATTACGCTACGTTTACTAAGACTTTTTGTGGACAGTTGATTAAAATTGCAAGTTTAACGCCCAAATTCTGAAACGGTACTCAATTTTAAGTTATTCTTAAATACCTTTCTGTCTCTGTCTTAGTAAAGAATTTGTAGTGATATAACTATGACTGTCTTGGATCCCGTAACGAAATAAATCAGAAGATATAACGACTGCCTCGTTGGCCGAGTGGTTGCAAATGCGAGTGCCGGGCAAGGGGTCTCGGGTTCGATTCCCGGGTCGGGCGAAGATAAAGTGAAAATTTCTCAGTAGTAGCACAGAGTCTGAAAATGTGCCCGGTATATGGCAATAGGCTCACCACCTACTTGGGACTTACAATATAAATTGTGATATGTGGGTGTACATTGGCATTATGTGCCATAATGTGCACCTTTGCCTACCCCTTCGGGGATTAAAAAGGCGTGACGTTATATAACGACACATTAGTGGACTATATTGACTCTGCTGACTATATAAATACAGAAATACTAAACATCGAAACAGCCTATATACCAAAAACTAGATCTAACTGCTCGACAAAAGGTTACGTAAGGACCGGTTTGAGGTCCAATAGTGTAGCATTACGGACACTCGAGACTCTATATTGTATTTCATTTTACTTTGGATTCAATTCTATCGAGCTGACTGGTTTAATCTACAAGTATTTGAAAACTGTTGAGGACTTTTGAGTAAGAAAGCAAACTAAAAAGCCTCGTCATACTATCCCATTTTTTTGAAGAGGGAATATCAGCTAAAAAGCAAACTAAAGACCTTGTCATATTACTCTCTTTTATTTGAAGAGGGAATATCATCTAATGACTTCTCCCGTTTTGAGTGTGGGGAAAGGGAGTGTCAGACTCTTACTGACTAAAAACCAACCCGTTCCTACTCCTGCTTTTGGAGTTGAAGCCCCGGTAAACCTGTTGCTAGGTAATCCGCAGTTCTGAATCAGCCCCGGTAACCCGCTAGGCAATCCGAAGTTCATATTAGCCCTACCGTAGTACACAATGATTTGTACTCAGCAGCGACGAATGGAATGGCTCAATCGCACTGATACCACGGCTTCACAGCAAATCGACGTGAATAAACGCTTGCGTTGAAGCGTTTTTTCACGTCGGTTTTATTTCGTTGTGTAAGTGAAGTCACCGGAGGCCCAATTACCCCACCTTCCCAATCCCCGATTCCCCAACAACCCTTAAATTCCTAACCCCCAAAAGGCCGGCAACGCTCTAGTAACGCATCTGGTGCTTCATGTGTTCATGGGCGGCGGCGATTACTTACCATCAGGTAATCTATCATATAACAAATATTTCTTTACGATAACTTCTCTCAATCCAACTCATAATAATTACATGACAAACAACCTCTAAAACATACAGACATATATCCTTGCAACTATGTTATTAGAGTACGATAGTTACGAAATAATATAACCATGGTCATAGCCGGGTAGGCAGTTACATGCAATACTTGTATCTGCATTAGGCTAGACAATGAGACTGATCTCGTATTGATATTGAGAGATTGGAGTGTGAGGTTCGATGCTTGGGTTTGGTAAAAGAATTTTGTTTGTCTGTGTTAATTGGAAATATGTATTTTTTAATCCATCCAATCATATTCATTGGTACACATAGCTTAGCACTGGTGGAAACGAACTCAGCTAAGCTATGTTTTTTATATGGAAAGAAGTGTGCTATGGATGGCTTCCCTACTATCGATACATTGCATACTCGAGCTGCCCATCTTCCTCGCACAGTTACATAGCGTAGTTTCACAGCTTAAATGATAAATGATATTTATTTCTGTAAATAGGTCATAAAATAACACTTACACGCCAATATTTCAAATATCTAGATGAGGCCGCCATTTCCTATCTCTGAGAAGAAATGCCGAAACAAACTCAGAGGTCATAGTCTCTTTTAAAGTCCAGACAATGAAATAGAGGATAATGTGAGAGAACCGTGCAAGTTGGTTCTGTAGTGGTCTTTAGAGGAAAGAACCACAACAGTATGAGCGGACCTGTTCAGATGGCAGTACGCATGTGTATTAGCTATTATATCTTCGTAGCATATCTATCCACGAATGGCAAGCGGGCTGGAGATCGCAGTTTAAAAGGTTCAGGTTTATCAGAGAGCGCTGCTGCCTGGTCTCTGTCAAATATGTAGTCCCTTAGTCGGGTATGTGATACCTGTAGGAAGTGTAGTGGTGGTGAAAGACAGACAGACAAACAGACACAATTTTATTATATTCTAGATTTATTTCTAGAACAAATAAATAAAACCAAAACACTGCTAAAAGCACTTCATTCGATATCAAATTATATACTAAAGGAATATACTTTGCACTTTAACATTACATTCGAAAACCTACCTTAACAACATACACTTACAATCCAAATTCGCTTGTGAGATAAACTGTTGTATATTGCCAAGGGAAAATAGACTTTATGGCTGTAGATTTAGAGGTGTTACAATGAAGATTAGCCGTCAGTGGGTCAGTTAATGCAAGAGTTCTAAGATAGTTGGGTATGTTCAACTTAATACGGAATCGTAGGGTGACTATGAATTTGGTGACTTAAAGGATAGGTATTAGATTTTTGACTTATATCTTTTTTAGGGGGAAAAATCGTCCATTGACTTCTCCCGCTTTGGGCGAGGTGAGAGGGAGAGTGTCAGACTGTTACTGACTAAAAACCACTCCCTTCTTACTCCTTCTTTTCGAGCCGTAACCCCGGTAACCCGCTAGTCCGCAGCTCATTCGCGCGGGTAGGACAAAAAGTAATTCAAATTTGAAATTTTGCGACCGAAGTTTGGTAGTAGGCTCGATGTCCGGTGTTTTCTTGGTCGTATCTACTGTAGATCCTGGCTTACAGGAGTTGCAGCGGTGCGGGTGGATATGGCGGACTTGTCAAAAAAAATAGTAGGCTCAATGTTTTTAATTCATTATTCGATTCGAGACGATGAATGAAGGCGTGGCTTTTCAAAAGCAAAGTTGCAATTTATCTGAACATACCTATCACATAAAATAAAACAGTTAACAACGCCATATTGCTCTCCCCTCCCATAACGGAATCATGGTCACCGTACAACTAACTCACGCGCAACCACGTCCATATTTTCGCACGCCTCCACACGGCGAGATAAAATGACATTTTTACACGACTCCAAACAAACAAACGCATATTATTTAGACACAATGCAACACACATTCACGGCTAAACGTTAAGAAGGTCGAATTCAAAATAATTACTTTTATTATCTGTGGTAATCTTGTCTATGAGACGACCTCTTTATTGGCGCGTTCTTGTTTCGAATTCCGTATTTTTGTTTTTTTGCTTTGCTTTTGTGTTTTGCGAAATTGCGTTTTAATTTTTAATTTTAAACAGATTAGCTTTCTGTTACTTACTGTGGCCTGTGTAAAATTTAGGCTGTATAAGTTATACTAGACTTTGATTCTCACCCCCTACATTACATTTTTCTTTTGATGACGGGTGAAACCTTAAAAGGCGCCTAAATTTCTGCGTGAAAGAAAAACTACATAGGTATTTTTACCTCACTAAAACCACCCGGTGACCACCTTCAATGACTTTAGTCTGCCACTTTTAAGAGGACCGGGTGCCCATTACAGGTGTATGCAGGGTGGCCACCGCAATGCGTTTTAGTGAGGTAAAAACCTGAATGTCTCTTGTCTTTTATCCCCAAAGAGCTAGGCGCCTTATGAAGGTTTACGCCCGTAACTAAATAAAAAGGTTTAACTTAAGATACGTAAGATGAATAAGGTTTTAAAGTAATTTAACGAAAAAGCATTTTAAACATTGACTGCACGATTGACGCGGTAACTGGACAATCGACTGCCGTGTAACGGGTGCCAGGTTAGTCCCGCACTGAACAACTCTTTGTGTGATGAACAGATTGTTGTTTCGGGTCTGAGTGTCATGTGTATGCGAACTTGTTTGTTTGTAAGACACACCCACGACACAGAAGAAAAACATAGTAGCTTTTTAGGCTCTTAAAAACATTTTGTGTCACTTATATCAAAACTCTGTCTTTATTAACCAAATCTACAGCTAGATAACTTATTGAAAATCCTATGAAAACAAAATGTAGCAATATCAGATCGGCCCATGAATCACCTCTCCCGGTCGGTTGAAAACGGGTTCTGTGATTTCCGCAAGCTAGTACATTCTGTTTAAGGTCACCGCTCGAGCTGACCTGTATCTAGAACGCCTAGGTTTCGACTTTGGATCCTAACGTCTACCTAGATTTTCTATATGGGCATTACCTATTAAGTTTTTTTGATGGTATGCTTAGAACACTTAGGTTTCGACTTTGGATCCTAACGTCTACCTAGATTTTCTATATGGGCATTATTAAGTATTTTTTATTGTATAAGCCGGTAAACGGGCAGACGGATCACCTGATGCCATGCAATTGCCGCCGCACATGGACACCCGAAACACCAGAGGAGTTACAGGTCCGTTACCGGCTTCAATCACTTATTCACTTCATCTCTTTTCATCACTCCAGTCGTACCGGCCCATTCGTTACGAAGCATGGCTCTCCCACACTTAAAAATGGACACATACATAAAGGAAGCTGAGCTGTGGGCCCATACCCAGGCCCATGCTATGTAGAATGTCAACTGTCATAAATCTAAAAGTCCTTTCATATCTACGTATTGTAAGTGGTGGTAGCATGATTTGTGTTAGTCATAGTGTTTCTTGCTGTGATTTATATGTCAAATGGTAGCACTATGATAATATCATTACAACTGATATATCAGAAACATAACGTGTATGAGGTATACTACCTATGTTAACGATTGTATCGCTTCAGATCAAAAAAATAGAGAAAGACTACACTCTATCGGATTAAAACAGAAATAGTTTGTTTTCGCCCAAACAAGGTTTGCATGAAAAAATAATCAAAATAAATACACGGAGAAATTCTAAAAGCCAAAACCAAATATATACGAGTATTCCTCCAGAGACTTGGTAAAATCATCAAATGACTTCTCCCGCCTTGGGCGAGGCGAGAGGGAGTGTCAGACTCTTACTGACTAAAAACCACCCCGTTCCTACTCCTGCTTCGAGCCAGAGCCCCGGTAACCCGCTAGGTAGTCCGCAGCTCCGGATAAATCTACCACTTTGTTCCAAAACATAGCTATACCTGTGATACACATAGGGTAATTTGAATGCAATTTAAATAATGCATATAGACCGGCTCGTTGTGACTAACAGGCCCGAGCACCATGAGGTCATGCAAGGCTCTCGGCTACTGCCGACAGTTACGAAATGGTACTGAGTAAGTGCTAATTTTACTCGAATTGAGTATTGAACTGAAAAACTTTTGGACAGTCACTAATTTAGATTTTTGGTTTTAATAAATAGGTTTGTTGACATCAGTTTTATTTTCTATGCCCTACATGTATGCCCATGCCCCGATCCGGAGCTGCGGACAACGTAACAGGTTACCGGAATATAATTATATTCAGTGGTACACATATTATATTCAGTGGATGCCAAGTCCACAGCAACGTAGCTGCGGACTACCTAGCGGGTTACCGGGGCTCCGGCTCAAAGCAGGAGAGTGAACGGGGTGGTTTTTAATCAGTAAGAGTCTGACACTCCCTCTCGCCTCGCCCTGGCGAGAGAAGTCATTGGATGATTTTACCCACTTAAAAAATAGGATTGACATTGGTCATTCATTTCGGCAGTTATTCAACGAATGACTTGCAACCACTATTTTTATACAATTACACAATCAAATTAGTTACACTTCAAGAACTTTACTATTAAATCATTAGAAAGTCGGTGTTAAATGCGGACAAAAAATTAATAATTAAAAATAAAACAAGTACTAACTTAATTTAGAGCTATCCAATAGATCTGTGCGATAAGAAATTATTTATAGATTTGGGTTGCGTAAGTAAAATGGTTCTCTAGATTGTTTGATACATAAACACGTTATTCTCGAGTAGTTTTTTTTTGACGTGGGGAAAATCATCTAATGACTTTTCTCTTCTTGAGTGAGGCGGAAGGGAGTGTCAGTCTCTTACTGACTAAAAACCACCCCGTTCCTACTCCTGCTTTTCGAACCAGAGCTCCGGTAAACCCGCTAGGTAGTCCGCAGCTCCGGATTCCCGGGTAGTTATAGACGTGTGATGTTAAATGATATTTATTTTTGCAAAT
This sequence comes from Spodoptera frugiperda, assembly GCF_023101765.2. Taxonomy (NCBI): domain Eukaryota; kingdom Metazoa; phylum Arthropoda; class Insecta; order Lepidoptera; family Noctuidae; genus Spodoptera; species Spodoptera frugiperda. The sequence continues at coordinate 6,829,830 of NC_064233.1, forward strand.
AGGTTACAATGTAACTCTTTTACACGTCAATCTCTTAAATAACTAGATGAGGCCGGCATTTCCTATCCGACTACTCTGAGAAGAAATGCCGAAACAAACTCAGAAGTCATAGTCTCTTTTAAAGTCCAGACAAAATCAATTAAAGATGTCGGAGAATGTTTTATAGCCAATAAATAGTCTTCAATAAATGGACTATCCAACACAAACCGACTTATTGGATTCAAAGCAGTAATTCCGGAGATTAGTGCGTTCTAACAATCCAATTCTTCAACTTAATTCAAAGTATGGGCAGTGTACGACTTTGCGGATTACGGAGGCTCCGCTTCGGCTTAAAACAGGGTGGTTTTTAGTCAGTAAGAGTCGGACAATACCTCTGGCGTCACCCAAGGCGGGAGATGTCATTGGATGATTTTCTTCCTCAACAGAGTCAAAGCATTTATATCAACTAAACCATAAATAAATAATTTTGAACCATCAAAAAATAAAGTAATAAAAAATAGTCCGCCCGTCTGTCCGTCATTGAAGTTAGGTGCTCGTTCCAAAGTGTAGCTTCGAATGAAGAAGAACGAGCAAGTAGGTATGTGATCAGCTAAATAAGGGGCACGCTTATTGCAATACACCGGGCACATTTCCAAAATCGACTCAAGAATTACGATTACGATGTTGAAATATAAGTACAAAAAAGCTACGGAACATATTATAGAGACATATATGGACATAATATTATAAAGCTGAAGAGTTTGTTTGTTTGATTGTTTGTTTGTTTGAACGCGCTTATCTCCGGAACTACTGGTCCGATTTGAATAATTATTTTTGTGTTAAATGAGGAAGGCTATAGGCTATAAAACATCACGCTACAACCAATAGGAGCCAAGCAGAGCAGGTGAAACCGCGCGGAAGTAGCTAGTATGGACATATAGAGACCAGATTGTATATTAAAGAAGGGCCAAATTAAAAGTAAAAAGACTGATGACTGTTGATAAAGCGAAAGAGGTATGTAAGATTCGTAGCAATTGGCGTTCCATTGTCTCTGGCTACCCCTACGGGAGACAGGCGTGAAGTTATATATGTATGTAAAAGCTACGGAACCAAGCGGCTTGGTCTAAAAACTTTACTTTTATTTTATTAGGTTTTTATAACCAATCTGATTGTATGAATATTTATAGCTGTGATGATAACTAAATAAATTATATTATATGTTATTGTAGCGTTTATATTTTTTAAATGGAGACACGATTTATTTAGGATTTAGAATGTAAATTATTTCTTTCCTTCGACTTCTGAGTGAGAAGTATCTGTTTAGATACTTGAATGAAACACTACCATGAGTTTAAAGCAATACTTGTCGAAAGAAAATTTTACAACGCCTCTGCAGGTTACCTGTAAAACTAAAATTTGCCATACAAAAAATTGACGTCGTCGCTAGCGACTATCGACAAATACTATTGCTTCAAACTCATGGTAGAGGTACTGATACTATTATTGTGAATGAAAAATAACTGCGCAACAATATAAATTCTCAGTAGTAATCTGAGGATTTTTCATTTTGGCATACATTTTCCAATAATCCCCAGATATATATATCACATAACACAACTGATAAAAAGTGGGTGTTATATCACTACATAGTATAAAACAAAGTCGCTTTTTCTTTCCCTTTGTATGCTTAAATCTTTAAAACTACGCAACGGATTTTGATGCGGTTTTTTTAATAGATAGAGTGATTCAAGAAGAAGGTTTATATGTATAATACATACATAATATATCACCATTGCACCCATGCGAAGCTGGGGCGGGTCGCTAGTATTTTATATACATCTCTGCCTACCCTTTTCTCGACTAGCGTCCGTCCGCACTTAATTTAAACTTTGCATGGTACTAAGTAGGCTGTATGCGTGGCTGCCTTGACCGACTTTTGGAAAAAAGGCGCGTGGCATCAGCTGTTTGGGCGAAAAAACAAAAGAATTTGTTACGATGACCGCTGACTCACATTACTGAAGGGAACTTGGTTTAATGCCAATGTAATATATATGACATAGCATCACGTCTTCAATTCCTTGAAGAGGATTATAAAACTTTAGTTAACGCATTACGTAAACCAAGTCCTTAAGTGGAAACTATCGTTTTCTTTTTCTTCTCTTCTAATAATATCTTCTGATTAATTTCGTTGCGGGATCCAAGACAGTCATTCATGTCCCTGGGACGCGCCGGACTTCAGTGTTCCGGTGTTTACATGGTTGTATCTACTGTAGATCCTGGTGCACAGGAGTTGCAGCGGTATGGGAGGTTGTGGTGGGCTTGTCCCATAAAAAAACCAAGTTCTCACCAGTTAAAGAAAACTCGATGAAGAGTGAATCAATAGAAGGATTAAGTGTGGGAGAGCCATGCTTCGGCACGAATGGGCCGACTCAACCGGAGTGATACCACGGTCTCACAGAAAACCGACGTGAAACAATGCTTGCCTTGCGTTTCAATGTGTGTAAGTGAGGTTATCTGAGGTTACCCAATAACCTTACCAATCTTCCCAATGCCAGATTCCCCAACCACCTTTAAACTCCTAACTCCCAAAAGACCGGCAATTTACTTGCAACTCCGCTAGTGTTTCGGGTGTCTAAAGGCGGCGGCGATTGCTTACTTTCCTTGAAGGATAAAAAAATTGGAAACGTATGTATAGTATCAGAACATAGTATACATATAGGGAATACAATATATATGACATCGTGAGATTCGCAACTGATATTAATTAATTATCGACATATCGTTTGTATGTGACTTCTCAAAAAACGTACGATTATCCATTTCGTGGTGTCTTAAACAAACATTTTGTGGTTTTCCTATAGCATTTTGATTTCGTATTTTACCCTGTACGCATTACAAATATTGTAGATTATCATTTACTTAAATAAATCAATGAATTTGTGGTCTACTTGTGTATTTTAGTGACTTCACGTGAAAATACGTATGATAAAACTATTTTTTATGGAATAGGGGCAAACGAGCAGACGGATCACCTGATGGTAAGCGATCAGCGCCATCCATGGACACCCGCAACACCAGAGGAGACACAGGTGCGTTGCCGGCCTTTTAAAAAGGAATACGCTCTTTTCTTGAAGGTTTGAAGATTTGGTTCGGAAATATTTTCGACGACAGCTATATTAATTAGACATAATACATTTTGATACAAAATAAATATGATATGGTTGTTTTGACAGAATGTTATGTATGTAGAACGCAAATCTTGAAAACTAATAAGTAAGTATTATGTATGTATTGTGTACGAATAACTCCCGAAAGACTGCATCGAATTTGATTGCTTTTTGTTTTGTAATAACAAGTCTGGTTATCGAGTAAAGAACACGCGTAAGCCCCAGTTGTATATCCGATTCTTGGTTTGGAAAAAGCTTGACTGTCGACTCTATTGAGCACAGGATTCGCATCTGCCTCGGTGTCAGATTGTTACCCCTACAATTTTTAAAAGTTCTCCTCGGTTTCCCTTGGACTTCATCATTAGAACCTAACTTGGTGACCGTGGAACAACCCTTTCAAACAAAAAGAGAATTATCCAAATCGATTCAGACATCTTAAAATAATCGGCGAACATAAAAAAAGAAGTTAATCTACTCTTTCTTTTTTTAAGTCGGTTAAAACGTTAGTATTACCTCTTCTAGACAAAAAAAGTATATAATGTATGTTATAGTTATATGCTTCTACGTATTATTATAGTCAGCAAATCTAAGTACATAGCACTTATATGTTATTTAAGGTAAAGTTCACGGTACTAACATACAATTCCGTACCTCTCTCTCGGTTGGCTAATATCCTGTAATAACCGGTTTGGACTGGTTATTCTAATGTACTTATTGACCAATGTGGAAGGATTATAGTGTACCTAAGTTAAGTGCTAAAAGACTACCTAGAGTTTTTTTTTGGTCGTAGAAAACTGTTGAAGAACATTTCAACTAAAATTAACTTGAAGAAATGTGGTGTTTGATTCTCGATTCAGATCAGAGGAGTTGCATTGCTCGCATCTTGAGGGTTCTGGTTTAAGGATTGAGGATTTGGGGATTAGGGAGATGGAGAAGGGATGGAATTGGGTCTCCGGTAACCTCACTCACACGGCAAAACACTACACCAGCTTTATTTCACAAGCTGCGGACTACCTAGCGGGTTACCGGGGCTCCGGCTCGACAAGCAGGAATAGGAACGGGGTGGTTTTTAGTCAGTAAGAGTCTGACACTCCCTCTCGCCTCGCCAAAGACGGGAGAAGTCATTGGATGATTTTCCCCATCAAAAAAAAAAAGTCTGGAAATGTGCCCGGTATATGGCAATAGGCTCACCACCTACCACATGGGACTTACAACATAAATTGTGAAATGTGGGTGTACATTGGCATTATGAGCCATAATGTGCACCTCTGCTTACCCCTTCGGGGATTAAAGGCGTGACGTTATAAAAAAAGGTTATTTTTATACCACCGGAAAGCGAACAGAGCCGATGGCAGAAGCTAGTATCATAATATAGCATCTCTCATTCATACAGCTAAATATATGCGTATAAAGACATAACATTAACATACTATGATAATTTTACGAGGATCCAGTTGTACGTGTTACTTCATTCAATTATATGTCAATGATCTGCTGTTTTAATATAACAGGTAAGTTGAGATATATGTCTATAGTAGCACCCACTTTCCACCAGTTATATGTTATGAATACCATGTAATAGGGGGTGAGCCTATTGTCATATATTGGGCACAATTCTGGACTCTACGCTTGTAGTGAAAACATTTCGTAAAACTGAAAGTAGAGTCCCTCTATGACTCAAAACTAGTAGAGCTTTTCTCCATTCATTTACGTGAGTAAACCGTGATTTTTAGTTAACAAACCGAATTATTCAATTCAAATCAGTGATTCCGGAGATTAGTGCGTTTATACAAAAAGTTCTCAACTTTATTGTATAGCATCACCGCTTCGTGTGTGTGCACGACCTTGCGCATTACGGAGACTCCGCTTTGGCTCAAAGCAGGAGAAGGAACGGGGTGGTTTTTAGTCAGTAAGAGCACTTAAGAGTCTAACACTCCCTCTCGCCTCACCCAAGGCGGGAGAAGGCATTGGATGATTATAAAGATAAGTCAGCAAAATTCCACACTCAGTTTTATTGCTGAAATATCTGTTTTTTTTTTTTTTGTTTAAAATTTATTGTAATTTTGAAACTTCGACGAATCAACCCCGATACTCCTTAACTGTTCCTTGCTCAGTAACCGCGCATTACTCGACCAACGAAGTCAGATAGGTATAAGTACAGTTTAACACAGACAAATAAACAACATTGCAAGCTCATAATAGAGAAAATGTGTTAATTACACCCCATGGCAATGAACTACAAACACACAGCACTTACAACAATTATTATTAGTCTTGAAACACATACAGAAACACATACATACATATTACATCACAGTCGTTTGGTAGATAGGTAGTAAGCATGATAGGTGAGGTTCTTGAATTTAATCACCGTGTTGAGAAAAGTATTTTTTATGGTATAAGCCGGTAAATGAACAGACGGATCACCTGATGGTAAGCAATCGCCGCCGCTCATGGATATCCGAAATACCAGAGGAGTTACAAGTGCGTTGCCGGCCTTTTGGGGGTTAGAAATTTAAGGGTTGTTGGGGAATCGGGGATTGGGAAGATTGGGATAATTGGGCCTAAGGTAACCTCACTTACACAACGAAACACAACGCAAGCGTTGTTTCACGTTACGTGTTACCGGGGCTCTGGCTCGAAAAGCAGGAGTAAGAACGGGGTGGTTTTTAGTCAGTAAGAGTATGGCACTCCCTCTCGCCTTGCAGAAGGCGGTAGAAACCATTGAAGATTTACACCTCTCAAAATCCAAATTAGAGGGTTATTCGAATATTTATCAGTAATATTTTTAATATATTTTTTCCTACGATGGAGCACGTCTATAATTAAGTTCTGAATATGTAATATTTTAAGATTTTTTTAGATAATAAATTAATCCTAGAATACTATGTTGAAATACTATAATATTATTCAAATGCATTATTGTGAATATTTAGCAATCTTGATTGATATTTAAATGAATTAAAATTCGTTCGTTTTATTACTAAATTTATCTTCAATAACAAAACTAAAGCTTAGGATTTAAGTCGTATAGACGCTGGTAGAATTCAGTTAAAAAATAAATAATAATTTAAAACATTTTATTAACAAAAAGCATTAAAAATAACCAAAGTTACGAAATAAAAAAATAAATTTAAGCGTTGACATTAATTTCAAATTGAATCGAACGCACTTGGAACACGATCCAATTTTAAATTTTAAAAAGTAGTTGGCCATTTCCTCGACATACGAATCTATCAGTCAAAAATGTACCGCTTCCTATTCACCCTTCGCGCCCTTGAATACTGGCCACTTACTTTTTTTACGTACGGAGCAACGCCAACGTGCATTGGTATAAAAACCAGCGGCGCCCAATCGAGAGCAGTCAGTAGCCTTCGAGCAGTCTAACACAGAAGTGCACGATGAGAGTTCTGGTGGGTTCACTTCTATAACTTACTTACACTCACACATAGTGCCTCTACATCAAATACGAAAATACAATTCCGAATTAGTGCTTTCGTGAAGTGTCTGTGAATAGTGACGTGACACGAGTGTTAACGATATCGATAGGGATTCCTGGTGATGTTATCGATGTTTTAATTGGATTTGTTTCGCAGATTGTCGCCGCCGTCCTCGCCTGCGCCGCAGCCGCGCCCTCCGGTCTGCTGGCAGCACCCTACGGCCATGGCCTTGTTGGTCACGCCGGTCTTGCGGCAGCCCATGCGGCTCCGTACGCCCTAGCCGCCCCCCTGGCTGTGGCCCACGCCGCCCCGGTCGCCGTAGCCCACGCCGCCCCCGCCCTCCCCACCATCTCTCCCGGAGACCTCGCTGGTGCCGCCATCGACGCCCATGTTGAAGCCGCCGACCATGTCCGCGCCGCCGCTGACGCCGCCCGTGAATACCATGACCAGGCCTCCGAGCTCCACGGACAGGCCATCAACGCCGCTGAAGACCACTCTTGGCAGGCGGTCGACGCTGTGAAGACCGCTGAGGCTCAGCTGGACGGTGCCGCCGCTGGTGTCGCCCCCGTGCTCGCCAAGCAGCTGGCTGGTCACGCCGCCGTCGCCCCCGCTGTCGCGTACAGCGCCGGTCACGGTGTCGCCTACGGTGCCGCCCATGGCGTCGCTTACGGCGCTGCCCCCGCTGTGGCCTACGCCGCACCCGCGGTCGCTGCCAGCAAGACCGTAGTTAGCCAGTCCCTCTCCCAGTCCCACCCCGCCCCCGTGGTGCACGCTTCCTTCGGCATCGCCCACGCCGCCCCCTACGGAGTAGCCCACGCCGCTGCCCCCGTCGCTTACGCTCATGGACTCCACGGACACGCATGGTAAACTGTGATACAATTTAGATACCAAAAAAATAATACTCAATGTTTTGGATTTTGTAAATAAATTATATAAAAAAAAATACAGGCTAAACTGAGGCGAGGATGTGTGAATAAATGAAATAGTAATTTTATACATATCGTTGTTTCCTTTCCTATCTACCATACATACATCATTTACAAATGACTACACAATAATTTGCTTGCAAAAGCTCAGAAGCACTAATTCAGTAACTCACGAATCACTTAAAACAATAAAAAAAAATCGTTCGAATCGAATCGGTAGTTACATTGATTATTTAAAACAAATACGAGATAATCGGTGCTATTATTCGACTCAAAATGTCAAGTTCAATTTTTAAGCGGTCGGCCTTAGCACGGTAACATTCAATGGCGTAACATATCGACATTTTTATTAAATAACATCGATAACTTTATTGATACAGTTTCCCAACACTATGTGACAAAGACAATTTTGATTACTCATCGACAGTGGCTACAAAAAAGGCAAAGGCACCGACTTCCTACAGCCAATAATGTCAATTATAACTTTTTAAATACATGAAGGTTTTTTATGGTCGCCACGCCTAATTCCGAATGCGTGATTAGTTTTTATAAGTATAATGTAAAGGTATTCAAGGTTGAAAACTAGGATATGTTTGACTTCCGCTTGTTGGCGAGTTCAATTAATCATTTTGGTAGCTACTACTATATTTATAACAGAATTATCTAGAAATAAATCAAAGAAAAATTTTATTTATTTGAAATAGACCGGGAAGGCACTTTTGAACGTCAAAGCAAATATAAAGAAAACAAAATGTCTGTCTATCAGTCCTCTAGTGAAGCTATTTGAACACAAGAATGGGGTCATTTATTAAAATATTATAGCAAGGTTACAATTAATTATAATTCTTAGTCATTGGCTAGTATTTAGAATGCGTGGTTGATCAAATACCAGAGAATGAACTAAGTTTATGTGTAATGTCAAATGATCTTGCTAAAAGGTCAGACATGTTGCATGGGTATGTTTATTTCTGTTCTAGCTCGTAGCTTCGCTCCCATGGGCTGTTTAAAGGTTCAAACGACGTAAATGAACTCTTCAGATTTAATGTATTAGGTTATTACGTATTGAAGTTTATTGTTAAATATTAGATTTTTGATAATGACGTAATAATAAAATTTTCCCCATCCACTATTTCTTATTTGGGGATTTTTTTATGGTATAAGCCGGTAAACGAGCAGTCGTATCACCTAATGGTAAGCAATCGCCGTCGCCCATGGACACTTAAAACACCAGAGGCGTTACAAGTGCGTTGCCGGCCTTTTGGGGGTTAGGACTTTAAGGGTTGTTGGGGAATTGGGGATTGGGAAGGGGAGTAATTGGGCCTCCGATAACCTCACTCACACAACGCAAGCGTTGTTTCACATCGGTTTTCTGTGAGGCCGTGGTATTACTCCGGTCGAGCCGAAGCATGGCTCTCCAATACTTATGAATATTTTTAACCACCAAACACTAGGTATAATTTTCCAATTTGAAATAATAAGACATACGTGTCTTAAAAATTGTTTAAGTAATGAAATAATTGTTTAAATAACTAGTTAATTAAAGGGGTTTGAGTAACTTTGTATGGACTTGTGGCGTCATTTTTTTTTCAGCGGCCACCAATAATTTTCATGTTACTTTGTTCTGCTGTGTCCATTACACATATATGTTCAATTATTTTTATCCTAAGTTATATCAAAGCTGAGATATTTGAGTTTGAAGAATTTAAAAATGTAGTCTCTATAAATACTTCAATTACCGTCCTGTGTGAAAAAAAATCTTAGTTATTGTATATTATTAGAAGATTGATATTAGTTATTGGCTTTACTGTTTCTCGACCTCTCGTCTATCAATATGACGTTAGTATTGGGCCCTAGGAAATAATAAAAACACAGTATTATACCTTATTGCATTTATTACATGATTTTTAAAAACACATTTACATATTAACTTTCTTCGTCCATTTCGTTCTCAATGTCATGTCGAATAATGGTAACTAAAAATTGTGCCGGCGGAGTCAGATTATTTTGATATCTGCCCCATCCCATGTACCATATAATGGACATTATATGCGAACAGCAGCCTAAGGTCCGTTTTCCGATTATACATGAGCAATAGTGGCCCAATATTGCATCTAGCCCTTGTGCATCTTGCCCTTCCAGTGTTTCTACCAGAAAGTCGACCCATGAAATGTGTGACCAAAAAAAAAATTATGTAATATTTTAAATAGATTCATAGGTAGTCATACAGACCTTTGCCAAACGGGGGATGTACTATGCTAACTAGACACATAACGCTCTGTAATGTCTAAGTACGCATTTTTCGGCGGGTTTCCCCAAACCCCCCCCCTGGCTACGCCTATGGTCGTTATAATTATCCGCAAGTCCACGAGAGCTTAGAAGTGCGCCACACCATCGGCCCATAGATAAAGAGTGCAATAACATATAATAACTTCTTCGATTTCAATGACCAATATAAAACCAAATATCTCAGTTCCGATATGGTTTAGAGAAATATGACCATAATAGCTTTTAATCGCTGTATTCTGTTCTTTCATAATATTTAAGTTTCATTACTGGCCGCTCAACTTCAAAACGACGCCAACTTTACCCAAACCCCTTTGACCGCATGTAAACGTGTTGCCAAGGACACGGTCAATCGCATAAAAAACTGTGTTTAAAATAATATTATAAAGCCGCGCACTAGAATGTTATGCAAGAATGGTTGTATAAATGTGAAGAAAAGATTATAATCTTAGATGGCCCTGGTAGAGTTTAGATTAAGTGCACAAACTTTGAATTAGATACATCTAAAAGAAAATATAATACGCTAAACCATAACTTAAATTGGATATAAAAAAAATGGAAAGAAAAAGTTAAATTAATAAATTAAAGATGGCGCCGATCTGTCAAAACATTCCCGCCAATATTTGACATTTCTATAATAAAGAAGTTAAAGACAACGTTATTTAAAAATAAATTGCTTTTTCTTTTTCACCAGAGATGTGCTGTACGTTGCTGTGGATGCGTTTGGTTTCCACTAATCATATTCATTGGTACACGGCTTAACACTGGAGGAAACGGACTCAGCTAAGTTATGTTTTTTACATGGAAAAATGCAATACATGAAACGCACCCAGAAAATCATAGTGTAGGGCAACGTTTCTTAAAAAAAAAAAAAAAAAAAGAAAAGAACTGCCTAACATACACCTCCCCAATCCCAATAATCCTAGACGATTAGAATGTACCAGAAAGAAAATCTATCTAACTTAAGCTGCAGATCAAAACCTATACTAACGAACTAATAAATCACTAACCAATTTCAAAGAAAACGTATCACCGTACCGACAGAAATGGATCTTGCCTTCCCACAACAATTAGATGAGGTTATGAAACCGCCCCGACACTCGCAGCCAACTAAACAGATATAAATTAAACTAAATGGTAAATGTTGCCACGTAAGGACGCGTGCGCACCGGCTAATGTAACAAAACAATGTCGTAATTTAATGAGGTACAAAATGTTGGAGAGTCGTGCTGCGACACGAATGGGCTGATCCGACCAAGTGATTATTAGACTTTATAAAAACATGGAACTGGACCGTCGTCGGTAGAGGGCGCCCTAGACGGACATACAGTCTGGAGCTCCGGTTCGAAAAGCAGGAGTAGGAACGGGGTGGTTTTTAGTCGGTAAAAGTCTGATACTCCCTTGTGTCGCGATCCAAGGCGAGAGAAGTTATTGCACACAAAAAGAAAAAACCAGAAAGACGGACATATATCGACCAGATTGGTAATATATTAAAGAAGGGCCAAATTCACCCTTAACCGACGAACATGCATGAAAAGACTGATGACTGTTGATGCAGCGAAAGACTATGTGAGATTTGTAGCAATTAGCCAAATTTCTTCTTTGTAGTCTTGGAATATATCACAGCTTTTTTAAAACAGAGCCGAAGCCAAAAAAACAAAGTGTATCAAAATCGATCCAGCCGTTCTTGCGTTAACAACTAAAACATAATACCTTTTCATTTATTTAATAATACAGGCTATTTGAGTATATCTGCAATCCTTTTATCACGCAATAACTAAAATAGGCAAAAAAAAGATAAAAAATGTCAAATTAAATCTAGATACTTAGGTTGCACTTAGAGTAGCCTAGTTTAGTCACGTCTTTACCTACATTCTAGACTAGCAAACCTAGGTAATATCCTAGGTAATAGACGGCCGTATTAAATTGTTACGACAACAATTGAATGGCTTATACTTAGTATTTTATGTGTAGATATGTTAGTTTCATATTTGGGGCGATTACGCCTGTTAATCTTTTAAATATAACAATAATACTTAAACATGAAAAGAAATAGATTTTAGTTGTACTCTGTTCTTAACTGAGGCGGTAAAGAAAATTGTAGGCGGTTTCCTTAAAAAAATAATAAAGTTGTTGTAAATCAGTTTTAGAGTTAGGGTGCTTTTCAGCCAGAGATGTGCTATGTAGCTATACTACGAAGATGTAATAGCTAAGCTGTGAAACTACTACTAAGCTATGTAGCTGTGCGAGGAAGACGCGCAGCTCGAGTATGCGATGTATCTATAGTAAGGAAGCCATCCATAACACGCATCTTTCCATATAAAAAGCAGCTTAGCTGAGTCGATTTCCACTAGCGCTAAGCTGTGTACCAATGAATATGATTGGTGTAAGCCGAAGGCATCTACAATAACGTAACATAGCACATCTCTGGTGGAAAAACTCTCTTACAAGTGCTTTCCCTTTCCATTGACAAATATGTAACATTAGTCAGTAAAGTTACAAAGCTGCGGCGAACAAAAAGTGAAGGTGTCTGCCCACCCTTTACGAGATAAGGCAACGATAACAAGTCTAGATTCTAGATACGTAAGTAGGTAACCTAAATATGTACGCAGCATCCTAATGAGAGAGATAAACCAGTTCGCAATACATGCATAAGAGAAAGTGCCCGCAAATCTTAAAGCTGTTTTGTAACAATGCTGCTGTATACTCTTAATAGACCATTTGTATTGTATCTTGTCTTCTTATATGGGGAAACCTCTTATGACTTAATTTAAACCACATATTTGTTATCATCTTGGCTGACAATATACGAAAAATTAACGAAATAGACCCAATAGTTAAGCCTAAAAGTGCATTAATCTCTTTGAGTTAATTTGAACACTCTTTACAAATACAGCATTATAACAGCCGCGTCACATGTCCGTAACATTCCTAGACAACCTACAACATTACAGCTCTTCTGTGGTCAAGGAACATGGAGCTGTTCATACAGAATTTAATACTTGATTAATTTATTTTGTTTGAAAATGTCAATTTTCATATTTTAAGTTTTCGTTGAAATATTTAGTTGTATCATGCTTCAGTGGACTAGTATTGACGAGGTAGACCACCAAAAATTTAACTACAAATAATTCCACAACTAAAAACGCCTACCAAAATAACAATACTAAGTTACAAGAACGCAACTTGACACTAGACGCCTACACAAATACTAGCTGCAATAAATTCACTACAAACATAATGCAGTATTGAAATGTACAGGCGTTATTTAATAGGTTTATCACAAAGTAATTTTATAGAATAGGGAGCCAATTCTAATAATAAGCGATCAATGTAGTCTATGGACTTCCTCAACCGGAGCTGCGGACTACCTAACGGGTTTACCGAGGCTCCGGCTCGAAAAGCAGGAGTAGGCACGGGATGGTTTTTAGTCAGTAAGAGTCTGACACTCCCTCTCGCCTCGCCCAAGGATGGACGATTTTCCACCCTCAAGAAGAGGGGAAAATCATCCAATACCATCTCTCGCCTATCCCGGTAACCCGCTAGGTGGAAATCGCAGTTTAAAAATTTCAGGTTTATCAGAGAGCGCTGCTGCCCGGTCTCTGTCAAATGTGTAGTCCTTTAATTGCCTCTTCCGAAACTGACGGGAAGACCAGGGGTAGTGGCAATATATTATACTGTGACAGAAGGCAAAAAAGCATAAATCCTTCACCTTTAGAACAAAATAAAGATACATTTACTGTTACTCCGTTTAGTGCACTTTAAAGATTACAATCTCGAAAACTGCTAATCCGATTTACGTGATACGTATACTAATTGGTAGTTTAGCAAGTAAATTAGATTTGTGAGTCATATTTGCACGTATTTTGTAGATGTTTTTGGGTAACTGTTTGACGTGTTTAAAATATAACGAATTTGATTAAAATCACCAAGGTTCCGATGTTTTCATGGTTGTATCTACTGTAGATTCATACTTTGTTGAGTTGTAGCGGTTTCGGGAGGTTGTGGCGGGCTTGTACCAATATAAAAAAAGGGTTTTTTTTTCGAACATGGTATGTGGAAGAATCAATACTCATTGAAAAGAACTAATTAGACTATGCTATAGATAAAGTTGTCCTTACGTGTATACCAGATGGCAAAAGTCATATGTCAAAGTCAAAATTATCTATTTCAAACAGACCCGAAAGGCACTTTTAAACATCAAAAGGTGATCAGCCTGCCCAAGGATATCATCAGCACTACAGGATTACCAATTGTTTTCCCAGCTTAGGGAAGAAGGGGCGTGTCCAATGAACCCAAACTATCAATCTTTTTCTTTACATCCAAACTGCAACCACGTGCCACGCCCCCCTTCCCCCCAAAAAGGTGATTTATAACCACAAAAAACATCAAAACAAACGTTACGTAACAACATAACACACGCGAGACTCATCAATCACACACACACACACACACAGACACACAAATGTATATAGGTGCGCACGCGCATCTGACATTAGTATTACATCACGAGATCATCACTGGAGGTCGTTGGCCTCTGAGATCATCTGCCGGAGTTCAAGTTCAGCGGAAAGTAAGAGGTTTTTTGTAGGTATTGTGTTTTTTATTGAATGGGGGGTAATCAGAAGAGTAGGTATTTTTGTTATGGGGGGATCAAATGGAAGAGAGGGGGATCTAATCATACATCGACGGCCCATGACAGTCCATTGTCTAGACTACTTTCAAAGGTTTAGATTTCTGAGAAAAACTGGATGTTGTTGGATTCTTCTTAAATTAAAAACCGATTTCAGTTCATTTTAAGTGTGGGAGAGCCATGCTTCGGCACTAATGGGCCGGCTCAACCGGAGTGATACCACGGTTTCAAAGAAAACCGACGTGAAATAAAGCTTGCGTTGTGTGAGTCCAATTACCCTCCTTCCCAATCTTCCCAACTCCTGATTCAACAACAACCCTTAAATACCTAACCATTAAAAGGCCGACAACGCACTTGTAACACCTCTGGTGTGCATGAGCGACGGCGATTGGTTACCATCAGGTGATCCGTCTGCTCGTTTACCGGCTTATACATAAAAAATCTAATTCTTCTATTCTATCAGTCAATAGACTAAACATAACAGTTTCCATAAGTTTTATAAACTGACATAGTTACTAGTAATATTATTAGAACTTAAAACGGGATATTTACTCATCATCCGTGATCATGGCGCTTGCAACAGTGTCACAAAAACGAATAAACATGGTAAATATCCCGTTTTAAGTTCTTATGATAATAATAGTTTCCATCATATCGTAGACTCGTCTAGTACAACATCTTCGTGGATATAGCAACAAGGATGAGTCACTATACAACTACAATATACTTAAGTTCAACCAGAGGTTATCCACCTTCGAAAGATCAAGTTCACACGAAAGTGAACGTCATCTTTTGATGAGCCGGTTTCCAGTTTAAAAGGCTACTGTTTTTTGTTACAAATGTAATTGCTGGTGGTTTAAAAAGTGAAATGTTTTTGTGATTGATGGGAACAATGACGGGGTTTACCGGGGTCCGGCTCGAAAACCATGAGTAGGAACAGGGTGGTTTTAGTTAGTAAGAGTCTGGCTTTCCCTCTCGCCTCGCCCAAGGCGAGGGAAGTGATTTTTAATGATTTTCCCCCTTCAAAAAAGCCTTTGGAAATCATTTTGGTGTATTTCGTTTCAATTCTGTCTTATTTTGTTGTCACGTCACCTCTATGCTGTCTTTCCATTTAATCTGCGATTTACTGACTTATGTTTTTGGACTTCCACTGTAAAAAAATTGGTCCTTAGTTAGAAAAGTTGACTAACGGTGGAGGCATAAGCGAGAGGCCTTTGTTCAATGAGAACATCTATCAGTTGATAATGATCATGGCAAAACCAAACCAACCTAATGGTAAGCAATCAGTATCGCTCATAACCACCTGCAACACCAGAGGAGTAACAGGTGCGTTGCCGGCCTTTTAAAAAGGAATACGCTCTTTTCATGAAGGTTTCAAGGTCGTATTGGTTCGAAAATACTGCCGAACCATGGTCTTTTTATCCATTTCTTGTCCATAGTTGCAATAATATTTAGGAACGTATAGGACATTTCCATAATAAATTAATTGAACAACATGTCCACATATTATGCACTTCGGAATGTTTACTTTCAAACAACTAATTTGAATAAAAATATTGTTCAACCTTGACTTTTACAGTTTTAGATATTTCTGTGACTAAGAGAAGCTTAATTGTAATTGTCGATCTCTTTGGTGCAATTTATAATACTGTGATAATAAAAATATATATGTTTGTTAAGGAAGTTACAAATTCTTTTCCGTAATAGTGGTCCAACCTATTAAATGGAAGTTTCTAGTGCAGCACCCATTATTCACCAGCGATATTATGAATCCTAAATAAGAAATCCGTGGCGCAGTGGCCCGGAGGGATGTCGTGGTGGCCGGGAGGTTTAAGATGCCCGCTTCTCATGTATAAGAGTGCGTTAGAAACCTACCAACGGTACCAATGTGACTTTTTCCGAGTTATTTAGCCACCAACGATGAAGGAAATATAGTACTCCCATCATGTAGCTTTTTGCTAGAAACTCAATATCAGCCACAAGACGTCCACTGCTGAATACAGAACTTCCATCATCCCATGACCGCGTCATAACGGTTTGCAGATCGATTGATTGGATTGAGACGGTGAAGGAAAACAACAGGAGGAAACTTGGGTGGAGGAAGCCATTGGACTATTGACAAACGGTGAAAAAAAAACATCACGAGGAAACCTGGACTTATCATTTCTGATTAAAAATTTGATATCGCTATCCCGCATTGAGCAAGCGTGGTAATTAATGCTTATATCTTTTCCGAGTACGAAGAGGTCTTTGATCAGCAGTGGCCACGTATAGGCTGATGATAAGAAACACAAATCGAAAACCTAATCATATATTCCCCCTCTTTACCATACAAGAACGAAGACGAAGACGCAGTTTAAAAAAAATCTATCATGTTAGTAGGTGGGCACCTACAAACATATTTAAAAATTATTCAATAGTGATACGGAAACTGGCATTACCAATGAAGTAATTACCTATATTGCGACCAATAAATATTCTGTTACAATTTATTTTACGACTTAAATACACCTTTGGTATTTAGTATTTTTTTCTACCCAGAAATATGGCTAGACAATTTACATATTTTAACAACAATTCCTGTTGGGTAAATGCGTAGCACACAGTACACAGTAGTGCTGATGTCAGCATATTTACTGGCACTTTAAAAAATGTCTGGTCTTAAAAGAAGAGAAAGACGATTCTCAAATCGAGCGAAGTATAAAAATTCATATCATAATCAGTCCATCCGTTCCTGAGCTATGATTGTACAGACAGTGTTACAAGATTTTTGCGTTGTGGCGACAATCTTGAAGACAAGGAGTTATAAATCCGATATCACTTAGAAGCCTACTAAAGTTATTTTCTATATTAAAAAATCCATTCTTTATAGTATCAAAAATTGGAATACTTCAAATGCAAACAAACTTTCACAGGAAGGAGGAGGATTTTTCCTGAAGGAGGAGATTTCACTTCCTGTGAAAGTTTGTTTGTGTGTATATTTCTCACCCAATCACATCAAAACGGCTGAAGGGATCGGCATAACATTAAGGAACAGCTTTAAATTATGATCTGGAATAACACATAGGCGAATTTTAACCAACGAAAACTTGGGTGAACCCGCTAGCAGAAGTTAGTTTATCAAAATCGCCAAGCTTGGCAATTGGAGACGATCCAACGCCAGCCGTTGTCGGTAAAAGACTATGAGAAAGTGAAGTTATGCGTTGGAACACCTGCTATGGCAAGACAAGGACAGATGAACTTAAATATCTCTTGTTGATATAGGGCACTTGTCATTTAAGGGCCGTTTGTGGCCTTTTTTTTAAAAAAGTCAGTTAAGTTGAGAATAAAGAAGAGTTGGGTTCTGTATAAAATTAATATTGTGATTGTGAAAATGCTTTTTTTATGGTATAAGCCGGTAAACGAGCAGACGTATCACCTGATGGTAAGCAATTGCCGCCGCCCATGGACACCCAAAACACCAGAGGCGTTACAAGTGCGTTGCTGACCTTTTGGGGTTAGGAATTTAAGGTTCGTCGGTGAATCGGGGATAGGGAAGGGGGTAATTGGGTCTTTGGAAACCTCACTCACACAACTCAAGCGTTGTTTCGGGCCGGTTTCCTATGAGGCCGTACCAATCGTGCCAATGCATTATTTTTTTACCAACTAACTAAGTAGGGTTCTCTTTTCACCCCACGGAACCCTAAACACTTACACTGTTGACATTTAACAGTAAACCAGATGAAATTAAACGAGATACCCTACACATCCAATTTTCGTCCCTACCACAAGACAAGAGAGATCAAAATGCATTACACAAAAATGCTTTAGTATACCATGAAGTGCCAATATACAAACATTCAATTTTCGTCCCAATAACAAAGATGAGAAAGTTCAAAATGCATTACAGGAGAGAGTATATCTTGACATGCGACTGTTTGTAACATATTAAGACAAAAGTAATATATGTTTGTTGTATGTACGTAAAGATAAATATTTAACGATCGCGTTGAAGTTAATATTTTTATTGTTATGGTATTACTGACATTTCGATATGACTGACATACTCCAGTACGGGTATTAATCGGTTTTCGTCAAGTTCCTGGTTGGAATGAGATGCTTTTCAATGAAAAACAGGGCAGGCAAGAGTGTAAGGTTTTTTATGGCATAAGCCGGTAAAGGAGCATACGGATCACCATAGTAAGCAATCGTCGCCGTCCATGGAGACTGGAGACACCAGAAGCGTTACAATTGCGTTGCCGGCCTTTTGGGGGTTAGAAGTTTAAGGGTCGTTGGGGATTGAGAAGATTGGTAAGGGGGTTATTGGGTCTCTGGTAACCTCACTCGGGTGTCTGTGAGGCCGTGGTATCACTCAGATCTACCCGGCCTATTAGTGCTGACGCAAGATGTGTGATACCAAAAAGGGTAAAAAATATCGATTGACATTTTGGCAGTTAGGTACCAAAATCTGAAAATAATACCACCCTAATAGGTATTACTTAAAACCTCAAATAGGTATTACTTACAATTAGTTACTTTAATTTTGTCAATTGCATAGAACCCGAAACTTCATGAATAAATAAACACTCACTCACACTTGCATTAGTTGCAACTATTCAGCGAATGAGGAAGTTATTCATGATAACTTAAAAAAAAAACCATCTTGAAAAATTTCATACAGTGCACGTTTCAAAAAAACTGTCACTCAACGCTGATAGATCAGATTCCATTAAAAAAATAATATCAACAACTTTTTAGGATTCCGTCAGAACTTGAAGGATACCAATGACACTTTTTTTGGAAAATCATCCATTGAATCTTCCGCCTTGGGCGCGGCGAGTGAGTGTCAGACTCTTACTGACAAGAACCCACCCCGTTTCTACTGCTTTACGAGCTGGAGCCCCGGTAACCCGCTAGGCAATCCGCAAAATTACTTATAGCTGAAATTCTTCTAAAATCATAATCTACCTGGATCAATCTAATTTTGGACAGAAACACAATGCTTTAGTATCTGACTAGTGCTGAAAATCAGAGCCGTGATTCGAGCCATCGTGTCTGGGCTACGGTATTTTAGCTGTACCCTTAGTACTAGTTTACTTTACGTTTAACGAAATCGAAACGAAACCGCATTCAGCGCTCTGATTGCTTGATTCATTCGCATCGGCCAATCAAAGCGCCGAACGCGCTTTCGTTTCATTTATAGAGCTGAGATATTTTCCTAATTTATACAGAACCATTTACTCCATGCACGTTTTGCTCCATTAAACACAAAAAACAAAAACCTAGATTCAGGCACTGGGCGTGCATAAACCGGTCTGCCAATGCAAATTATAATTGGAGCAATGCCATACTAAGTGCAGTCTTTTGTAAATTAAAATAAAGTTATTTTTTAATTAAATTCTCTGCCAAGAAGAATTATCTAGAGCTCGATTTAAAAATGGGTTAAAATCCTTTTATGTCAATTAAGATAGGGAAATGTCATTAAACGACTTCAAAAATAGGAGGTTCTCAGTTTGACTTGTATGTATGTTTGTGCGTGATTATCTCGGGTTTGGATGAAAGGATTTTGATGCGGATTTCAGCTTAGTATTTTACAAACTGAGGTGAAGATTCTAGGGATATTAGTTACCTTAAAAATAGAGGCGGTTAAGAAAGACGAAGACGGTTAACTTTGAAAAAAAAGCAAGTTATTTGTATGTCAATGGTCAAATGGGATAAACGATAACAGAATAGATTAGAAAAGTAAATGTATATGGGCATAATCAAAAGCTTTGACTTCTCCCGCCTTGGTCGCGGCGAGAGAGAGTATCAGACTCTTACTAACTACAAACCACCCCGTTCCTACTCCTGCTTTTCGAGCCGGAGCCCCGGTAACCCGCTAGGTAGTCCGCAGCTTCGGATAACCGTACAGCTGGATTAAAAATGCAAGTAAGCGTTGCGTGGCCATATTTGATGTGTGATTAGACTATTACCTTTGAAAAAAAAACATTAGATAATCTAAATCTAATCCATTAAAAGTAAATAAATCAAGTTCCATAATAACAGGTTCAAAATTAATGATAATGAATAAATGACGCAATGTATAATACTCGAAAATGATAAAGTTTGAAACAAGATGGCGCCCAGTTGTCAAACGAAGCTTCCTGCATTCTTCGCGCCCTCGTCCGACCGCCTAATTTGGGTACCGTGGACAAAAATGGGAGCCATTTTTAATTTATTGTCTATATTAACCATTATTTGGTGTTTCAAGTGCCATAGGCGGCGGCGATTGCTTACCATTAGGTGATACGTCTGCTCGTTTACCGGCGTGATCCATAAAAAAAATTGAGTGATTAATCAAAAGAAAGTTGTCAGAATAAACATAAAGAACTTATAATTTGAGGGGTGCTCTCGATTTCCTTGGGATCTTATCATCAGATGCTCACCAGGTGGCAACAGTACTAATTAGAAAAATAATACAGAACAAAAAAAGAATCACGCAAATTCGTCCATAAACCCCGACGTAATCGGTGTAAATACATAGAAAAAAAAAACAATTCAGAGCCAAAACAAAAAGGAGGACCTTTTTGAGAAGTTTGGTTAACAACTCACTAATTCTACTACTCACTCACTCTAAAGAAGAAGACAGTTAATCGGCACATCTTAAGAGTCAAAAGAATCCCACATCCCAATTAATACAATAAATATAATAACAAAATAAAAAACAAAACAAAAGAAATAGAAAAACAAATATTCTTGATCTTAATCTCCTGGAAGAAGAGTGACATACAAGAGGGACTCCATGATATAACGACTAATTACTAGAATATATAAAACAAACACAACAAAGATGTTTTCAAGCCTACAGCCCGCTGCTAGAAAAACAAAACGTGACTTGAAATCACATAAATTATCATCATTTAATTATTTCACTTTATTTATTGGAAACACTAGTTGTGCCCTGCATATTCACTTGTGATCTCAGCTATAAGGTATAGTCTACATTAACGATTTACTTTCTTAATAGTCATCTACAGCTTTTCGGACACCGTATATTTTCTTTTTTTTCATGGTATAAGCCAGTAAACAAGCAGACGGATCACCTGATTGTAAGCAATCGCTGCCGCCCATGGACACCCGAAACACCAGGCGTTACTAGTGCGTTGCCGGCCTTTTGGGGGTTAGAAATTAAAGGGTTGTTGGAGAATCGGGGATTGGGAAGAGCGGTAATTGGGCCTCCGGTAACCTCACTTACACAACGCAAGCGTTGTTTTAATGTCGGTTTTCTATAAGGCCGTGCCGTATCAGTCCAGTCAAGACAACACATTTGTGACCGAAGTTTCTTATATCAATCCCTTAAATCATTACGGCTACACGGGAATATTTTCCTTTTTTAGGCTGACATGTTCTTGAACGAAAAGTCACTAAAATAACAGAAGATAAAAGAATGATGTTTTTATTTCTTTTGTTTAAAAACAGATTATAACCCCCTATTCTATGATGCAGAGTGCCTAGCGGGTTACCGGGGCTCTAAAAGCGGGAGTAGGAACGGGGTGGTTTATAGTATGTAAGAGTCTGACACTCCCTCATCAGTCATTGGATGATTTCACCCCTAAAAAACTCCTCTTCTATGAGCACGTCAAAAATGATTTCAAACAACACTTTAGAACTACACACATACTTCTAATACTCGTAAAAAACGATTAACAAAAAAATATTTCAAAAAAAAACAAAAATATAACCTACAGAACCCAACATTCAAGACCCAATAAACATACTGCCTTAATGACTTTTTTTTTCGTTTTCATTTTATTCACTAGTAACAAGACTACGCCTTATCCCGTCTGCTCTATATTGGCTTCGTATAAATAGCATCGGATAGCCACCGAGAGCATCAGAAGTCATCCACACTCCTCAGGCCCAAGATGAGAGTACTGGTTAGTACTTTTAAATACTTTTTATTTGTGAAAAAGTGATTTTTGTGTTGTTTTGTGGAGCGATTGGGAATCGATAAGTATTTTATAATAATAGATCTTTGTGTGTTAATTTGTTTTGCGATATAATTAAAGAATGTTTTGGAAATTAGTTGGATATAGTTGTTAGATGAAGAGTAATTTAAAATGTTTATTAATCTCATAAAGATTTATTAAATATTTGATGTGTCAAATGTGAAAGTGAATTTGTTTGTTGTCAAGTTTAGCACTTAAAGGCTGAATTTTTTAATGAACTACACCACAGCTGCGCACGCGCCCTTGTCATTTATGTTCGGTTTTTCGAAAATTTCTCAGTAGTAGCACGGAGTATGGAATCGTATATACTGGGCGCGATATAGCCAGAATTTACTTATGGCAGTAGGCTCACCCCCATTATATAGGACTTATAACAAATTGTGATTACGTGCTGTAATGTGTTCTTCTGCCTACCCCTTCGGGGTTAAAGGCGTGACGGGTTTAAGTGAAGGTTTCTTTTTGACTAACTTTATTAAAGTGTTTTTGCTGCGCGTTCACGAACACCTAAACATTATGTACTCTAAGTAATCTTATTTTTTTATTTTAATACTGAAATAGACAAAACTATCAGATAGGGTCGAAGCTGCGGTCTACCTAGCGGGTTTACCGAGACTCCGGTTAAAGGTAGTATAGTAGGAACGGGGTAGTTTTTTGTCAGTAAGAGTTTGACACTCTCTCAACAAAGTGGGAGAAGAAATTGGATGATATTTCCTCTTAAAAAAATTGAAAAGTTAAGTCGTGGGTTCCTGTACAAAGAAACAGGCATTACTTAAACGATTCCTTAGACTGGGCCAAGTAACCATTAAATGACTCTGAGTACGACGGCTAGAGAAAAGGCTGATAGAAAGAAAGAAGGCAAAAACTATTGAATAACAAAATAACAACTATCATCATCTCTCTTACAGATTGTCTCCGCACTGTTCGCCGTCGCGGCCGCGGCACCATCAGGCCTGTACGCGCCGGTCATAGTACCAGCCGTCAGAGCAGTGGCAGTGCCAGCCGCCATCCCGACGATATCCCCGGGAGACATACAAGCAGCAGCCATCGACGCCCAAGTACAAGCCCAAGACCAAGCCCAGGCCGCAGTAGACAAAGCCAGAGAACTCGCCGAACAAGCCAACGAAAACATCAACGAGAAAGCCATCACCGACGCTACAACTGCCAACGAACAGAATTTGGAAGCTTTCTGGTCTGCTGAAGACAAGAAATGGCAAGCAGTCGACGCTTTGAAGACAGCTGAAGCCCAAATCGACGGAGCTGTCGCCAGCAACGCTAACAACTTGGCCAAATCTGCTGTCAGCGGTGTAGTTCCCTACGTAGCGGCTGTAGGACCTGTCGCTCCCATCGTAGCTCCCATCCCACCAGTGGTCTACTCAGGCTACATCGCTCCTTCAAGCTACTCTACCCAAACGCTGATCACCGGCCAAGAAATCAAGACTGAGATTAAAGAGGAGAACAAGGAAGCTGCCGTGAAGACCGCTGAGCCTGCACCAGCTGAGGCTGCTCAAGCTGAAGGTGAGAAGAAGGCTGAAGAGTCTCCTGCTCTTAAAGCTGCAGAGAACCTTAAAGAGAAGCCAGCCTTCATTGCTCAGCCTGTGATAGCTCCTATTGGTCTTCCCAACGTGTATAGGTATGATGTAGCCGTACCAGCAGTAGGTGCTGTCATTGGACAGCCGATCCTGAAGTATGCTGCAGTACAACCCGTTCCTGGAGTGTTTACTCCCACGTTTGTGAAGGCTTGGAAATGAATGGAGGTGGAATAATTAAATAATGATAATCTGACGACTTAATTTCCTTGTTTCATTTAGTACCTCCTACAGACGTCGTGACCTTTGCATATGCAGATGTTGATGCAGATTCTTATGATAAATAGGCAGATGATTGACAGTAGTTAGAATAATGGATATATAGTAGGTATTTGTTTTGAAATTGTGCCTGGTATAAGGCAATAGGCTCATTCTATTATATGGGACTTAAAACATAACAGGCAAAAAGTTGATGTTGCATTGTAAATATGGAAGGAGCTCCTTCAGGGATTAAAAAGCGTGAAGTTGCTTTTTCTGTTTCATAAAAGTTTTAATATTCATTCGCGAATCACACCCAAACTCCCATCCTCGGGAGTTATCCTCTCAATATGCAATTAAAATTGACTGCACGGTTGGTACGGTGGCTGGGCAACCGGCTGCCGCGTAACGTGTGGCGAGTTCGATTCCCGCACGGAGCAATTCTTTGTGTAAACCACAAATTGTTGATTCGGGTCTGGATGTCATGTGCATGTGAACTTGTATGTTTGTAAACGTACCCACGATACAGGAGAAAATACTATTGCGGGGCAAAGTTTAAAAAAATAGAAAACCTTTTCTCCATTAAAGTACGTGTCTTTAAATTGGTTCAAATTAAAACCAATTTAAAATATCGTACGTGCCATAATGTGCACCTCTGGCAATGCTAACTACTTGTCAAAAGAAGTAATTAGTTTACCAATATGTGTTGGCACTCAGTGCTTAGGTATGTCTAGTTGTCTAGACCTATTTGAAACCTGTCTAGTCATGAAATTGTCATGTCCAATGTCTGCGGTATGACTATGCCTAATGTCGCCACAACTAGTTAGCATTGGTAGAGGTGCACATTATGTTAGTTTAATATTAGAGGCGTGACGATATTTTAAATTGATTTTAATTGGAACCAATTTTAAGACACGTGCGTTAGTGGAGAAATAGCTCTACTAAATGATAAATGATATTTATTTGCAAAAGGTTAAAATGTAACTCTTTTACACGTCAATCAACTAGATGAGGCCGGCATTTCCTATCGGACTACTCTGAGAAGAAATGCCGAAATTCCGATACTAGTTTCGAGTCACAGAGGGACTCTTTATTAAACTACAAAACAAACTAGTAGACATTCTTTTTTCCATTAATGTACGTGATTAAACTGTGATTTTTAGTTAATTTAGTATTTCTCATGGAAAAAAATTAAGGCAACTGAAATGAAACAAAATATAATGTAGGAGGTAATTGTTTCGGACCGAGTGTGCTTGTTCGACCGGAGTGATACCACGGCCTCACAGAAAACCGAACCGCCGTATGAACGAGGTGACCGGAAGAATTCATCGTCTCTTCCCCAAATGGTCGGCAAAGTAATCAGTTTATTGTTGTTTTTTTTTTGTATGTACATACATTAACATCTTATAAAAAGTTGTGTGTATTTCGAATCAATATTTTTATAAAAAAAAAAACAAAAAAAAAATCTAGACATTTTCACAAATGTCATAACATTGCAAAGTGCCTGCGACATAATTATACAGCGTGCTACAGTTGCATCGTTTAACACATTGTAATGGTTACTGGTTGACCTTTACTGGTATGCGATATCAGTAATGATATTTATTATACAGGGTGTAGGTAGTATATTATACTTTTATTGTGATTCATTTTACGACTTTAATTTAAAAAAAAGTCGACGTGTAATATTTGCGTTGTGTGAGTGAGGTTACCGGAGGCCCAATTTCTCCCCTTTCCCTTCACAATCCTCGATTCTCCAACAACCCTTAAATTCCTAAAGGCCGGCAACGCCGCTTATAATGCCTCTGGTGTTTCAAGTGTCCATGGGCGATGCTTACCATCAGATGATCCGTCTACTCATAAAAAAGTAACTTTCTAAGAATTTGATCAGTTGTCAAGAACGTGGCTTTAGGCTCGATCTCGGAAGTAATGTCAAGTTTATCTTTATCTTCTGGGATAAAAGGCGTGACGTTATCAACTCTTAGACTAAAATTGACATTTCAAAAAACCTATTAACTGAGACAAGTTGTCAACTACTATTATACGATAACTTTATAAAGAATGAAACATTTTATTTCATACAATCTAAAACAATTAATATCAACTGACCCTAATTGGTACAACTCAACCTTCTTTGTACTACATACAGCAGATCAACCTACACCTTTTCACAAGTTCCTTTATTGCATTCTCAACTTTACTCTTTAGAGAATAAAGTCCAAAATCCAATGACGAAAATTGACAGATTAGAATAAGTTGACTTGCTGCTATGGCACCTTGATACCACAAATCAAAATAAATGACAATCGGTACGAATATGGAAGGCATTAATCATTACGAATGGATATCTTAATGTAATTCTATGTAATAATGCATTATATACTATATATGGGGTCGGGAATTACTATAGATGGCTATGATAGCGTTTTCTTGTAAAGAGGGGCTAGTAGCTAAGTTATAGGTACGATAAACCATTAATAAAATAAGTTACATTCTTAAAATCTTTGACATAAGTAAAGACATAGCTGAATTTTAGGTAAGTTAAAGTCAAAACTGGTCTTTTCACTTATGAAAAGTGATTTCATGTAGAATAAAGACATTATTTTGATTTTCATTAATCTATAAGTGACACCTTTTTTTTTGAACCGGAGGGGGGAATCATCCAATGACTTCTCCCGCTTTGGGCGAGGCGAGGCGGAGTATCAGACTCATACTGACTTAAAACCACCCCGTTCCTACTCCTGCTTTTCGAACCGGAGCCCCAGTAAACCCGCTAGGTAGTCCGCTCCGCAATAAGTGACATCTAACAATACAAATAAGGATTAAGTTTTGGTGCTATGCACTAAATAACTTTTATGCTAAAAATTAAGTTAATTTTAACAAAAGAAATGGTTTAGAGGTGAAAACGTCCATTATCCGGTCCGGGGCGATTCCATTGAACAGTTTTCATTCTTCTTCTTCATGTGAACTAACACAATGGGATCGCGATGTGTAACACTGAGTAACACAGACACAGAAAATATGATATTTTAAAAGAAAGGGAATTGCACTGTAAAGTCAAATCCTTTTAACACTTCAGGAAGTACCACATGAGCTATGTTTATGAATTAATTATTTTATTAAAAGGTTCTGCCTAACAATGTCTAGACCGCACCATTTCCTAGACTCCAGTGTAGGTTGTTAATCAATAAATTATAATTATTATATCTCGAGCATATGTCGCTAACTGTTATTGGGAATTCATGAATGCGTAATAGTAGCACACGCCCAGTTATAGGGTGTTGTGTTTTTTATATAACAATTAATTTAAAAATATAAACTTAAACTTGCAAAGTTTGTAAGAGAAACTTCAGATATCACTTCATAGTATAAAACAAAGTCGCTTTCTCTGTTCCTATGTTTCTTTGTAAGCTTAAATCTTGCGGTTTTTTAATAGACAGAGTGATTAAAGAGGAAGGTTTATATGTATAATACATGCATAATATATCGCCATTGCACCCATGCGAAGCTGGGGCGGGTCGCTAGTTCGTCATAAGATAAAAAAATTAGACAACAGGACCCAGATTTCATATACGATACACAAACTACTGACAACGGAGTAGTATTTAAAATATCTTTATCTCGTAATCACAAAAAAATATTAGTAAAATTCTTAAACATAGTTACTTAAAGCTTTCTCAATTTCCTATACCACACAATAGGTGTAAAGAGAATACCATTGACATGCGTCAACAAGCGAACACGCCTAGCTACAATACACTACTACATTCAAACAACTATGTCACAGTCACTCGTGGAAATCTGACTTTTGAAAAAGATACTAAATTTCAAGAAAATAACACTTTTTTCCTCTAAATCGTCAGTTCCGATTAAGTTATTTTTTTTAAATTATTATAATTTAACATAATTAGACTTCCTTGTAAACAAATGAGCAATCCAGTTGCCAAAATCCTAAACTATTATAAGACGTAACGTAACGTCACGTCAGACTTTCGAAAAGCCGAAACAAGTTCACCAGTCCTTGCCTGACCCGGGAATCATACCCGAGACCCTTTGCCCGGTAGTCGCACTTGCAACCACTCAACCAACGAGGCAGTCTAGAGTTGATATAAGAGTCCAGAGGCAGTCAACTATTATAAGATTTTTTTATAAATTTAAATAAAGCTCGAGGCATTACTCGTTTCGCGGATCAAACCAGAAACCCCTTTCTCGGCAGTAGCATTAGCGACCACTTGACCAACGAGGCGGTAAGGTCAAATATATAGATAAAAAAATAATTAAAACATGTTCACGGGCTATAAAAGTCATACTTGGAACATTATAATTATGCTAATGCATGCATTCATTACTCTAATTACTTTTTTCAACAATGTCATTAGTTCTTTTTTTGCAAATTATTAGACATTTTGCAATTTACCTTGCAGATTTTTGTAGCCCAAGTCGTAAACTGTGTGTCTTCAATAACTCTTTTAAAGCTTGAAATTCATTAATGTTTTACTTCAATAGCAAAAATGGACCGGTACTGAGCAATAAGCCTTACACGAATGGACCGGCTCGACCGGAGCGATACCATAGCCTCAATTACCCTCCTTCCCGATTTTCCCAATCCCCATTCCCTGGGCGGCGGCGATTACCGCCGATTTTACCATGAGGTGATACGTCTGCCCGTTTCCCGGCTTACATCATATCAAAAAAAAAAATACTACTGCTAATTTTTTTAAGACTTTATTTGAAATTTTGGATCCAGATTGTTAAAAAACCCGTTGATTGATAGACAATACCTATGGCACTAAATCTGCCAAAGAACTATTTCGTTACCCAAAAAAAGTCAAAGTCAAAATTATTTACTTCAGATAGACCGGCACCGAAGGCACTTTTCAACCTCAAAGCAAATATAATAATATTAATAACGTCTATCTGTCAGCCAGTCCTTTAGTGAAGCTTTTTGCTCGTTCCAAGGTGTAAATTCCTGTGGAGGAGAACGAGCAAGAAACTATATAGGTTACTCTCAGTCAGGTTCACAATAAAATTCTTGGTTACATAGATAGAATAAAATAAAATAGTAATATTACGTCCTACTATATCATCTTACACTACATACCAACTACAAAGACCTCTGCTGACCACAGAAATACCAAACACGGTACAAGCGTCCACGCCCCACTTAATCTGCTACGTTCCATTGTGATCTTACCGCATACTTCCACGGGCGGCGCCTGCGCAATTATTTTCGATTTAGCTATCAATAAATCGATCCTTTCAACTCTTGAGTTGAACAAGAGACAGATTAATTTACAAATTTAGTTTTTAGATTGAAATTCTTGAGTGGGGTTATTATTTTTATTTGTTTACTGTTTATAATTAGTGGAATTAGATTTTGATTGTGTTTTGTTGACTAAGAGGTACTTTTAATTATCTGGTATTCTGGAGTTGCGGACTGCCTAGAGGGTTACCGGGTCTCTGACTCGAAAAGCAAAAGTAGGAACGGAGTGGTTTTTAGTCAGTAAGAGTCTGACACTCACTTGCCTAGCGCAAGGCGGGAGAAGTCATTTCAAGATTTTCCCCCTCAAAAAACTATCAGATATCAGAAAAACATTAGTAATAACGACGACTTTCAGGATTGTAGATAATTTATCCGGATGAAAAAACTATGAACAAACCAAATTTTGAAAAGAATTATTTCTAAACTTAATTGAAAAACGCGTAGAAAATTAAATAAGTGTTTACCATAAATTATACACATAAAACAAACCTAAATTACAATACTCAGGATCGAAGCGTAGAAATCAACTCACGCGCAGCGTTCACGCACGATCGAGTATCACCTGCCTACAGCTGACAGCTACATCTTTGGTCAGTATTTATCATTCGCTGCGCCTGCGTCTACTATGTCAAGATCAACGGAAACTGGACAGTAACTGTGTTGTATTATTTATAATAATAATATAACATTTTCAGACTAATTAATGTTTTTCTCATAGCAGTAATGTGTAGGTATTATTCTTTAAAGGAGCAAAGGAATGATTTGGTTTCGATATTTTTTATTTATCGTAGTAAAATAAATTATCGTTTAGGAATCTGGTTCTCAACTACAACTACAAAAAATAGTACTCATATCTATTAATTCAAGATATACGGTACCACATATATCAATGCAATTTCAATGCAATAAAATATGAATAATGATTCAAAACCATACAACCCCAATCGTAGCTGTTAAAATAGCATTCAGAGTACGGAATATAAAGCCAAACTCAATACTATTTAGTTCATTCAATATCCACGCAATACGGATGCAATAGGTGCAACAATATATAGGTACGACAAAGGATCGAATCTGAATCCACATTCAAGAGCTAGACAATAAAGAACCAAAGAGACAACTTACCACATCACATAAATAAAAATCCAAAAAAACTAAAAAATACTAACGAGAATTCAGAAAAAATACTTTGTACAATGGCATAACGAGCCATAATGTGCACCTCTGCCTACCCCTTCGGGGAAAAAGGGCGTGACGATACGACAACGAATTCAGAAAAAACGATTGTCTACTCTAAATAATGTGCACCTCTGCCTGCCCCTTCGGGGATAAAAAGGCGTGATTGTCTACTCTAAATACAAACCCAAACTATCTTTAAAACAGTCACGTTTTCCAACTACTAAACGCAAACAAATTCAAATACACATTTGCATACAAAAAACTAATGCATCCGGACGTTTTACAGACGGTCTAATTTCGCAACTGTACCGCTACATTGGGTAAGGTTGAAAGTGATATTATACTCGAAACAGACGAATATATATATGTTTGTTGAATCATAACATTTTATGGGGTGTCAGCAAAGAATGTATTGGTCGCAAGCGTTGTTTCACACATTTTTTCTATAAGGTATCACTCCGGTCGAGCCGGCCCATTAGTGCCGAAGCATGGCTCTCTCATACTTAGAATTAAACTGTAAGCTCCAATCCACCAGCTAAGCCTTGGGACCGTCCTACGTAGATGAGGCTCATAGTCCAACAGTGGACTCTCACGTGCTATTGATGTGATGTGGCTGACATTGATTTTGATCTCTTTTAATCCTAGAAGGAGTAACATATTATTATAAAATGTAACAGCAACTTTTCATCAGTAAAGTTGTGAGGTTGTCAATTTCATTGAAAAGAGGATGAGTTTTTTGCCATTTACCAGAGCGGAGTAACTCGCTAGGTAGCTAGCAGGTTGCTGGGGCCCCGGTTCCAAAAGCAGGAGTAGGAACGGGATGGTGTTCAGTCAGTAAGAGTCTGACACTCTCTCTCGCCTCGTTTACGGCGGGAGAAGTTTTTGGATGATACCCCGCCCCAAAAAAAACTCCGTGCTATTACTACACAATTTTAGCAACATCAAAAAACCCCAATGATACTATAACCAATTTAAAAACGAGAACCATGAACCTTAAGTACATTACTGAATCATTTCTCCCTCAATGTAATTCGGAGCACGTTGCAACCGAAACCGGGTGATTGGGCCAGTATGTTATACCTGTATTATGTCATAGTATGTGTTTTGAATCAGTATAAGGTAATTTGAATATATTTCGACTGTTCTAAGTATGTAAGTCATAGTTCGTAGAAGTTTTTAAGGAAAAAAAACTAGAGAAATGAGTAATTTTCTGTTTTCTTATACCTGAAAAATTGTTGTTTTAGATGAAACTGTGTTTTCAGCAGTTACATTTCTGTAGTGCTACTATTATCTACAGCTGGTTAAATGTGTCGCGGAATTTTGCTTATGAATATGAGCCCCTGGCGGAGGTTGAAACTAATCGAGTTCCTCGTAAAACGTGAGTAAGCCGAAAACCAATAAACTAATTTTGCAGTCAAAGTCAAAGTCAAAATTACTTATTTCAAATAGACCGGGAAAGTACTTTTGAACGCCAAAGCAAATATTATAATAGGAAAAAAATTCTATCCGTCGGTCAGTCCCCTAGTGAAGCCAAAGTGTAGATTCCTATGGAGAAGAACGAGCAAGAAACTCCATAGGTTACTCTTTTTCAATCAGATTCACAATACAATTCTTGGTTACATTGTGTCGTTGGTATCTCTTTACCACGTTTCGATTAGTCTACTTCTTTACCTAGGCAGAGAATCAAATAAGTCTCAATGGCAGTTACCCATCATGACCAATAAGTACAATAAATACCTAATCTAGAGATCCCGATACCAACATACCTCATAGTATCACCCCAAAAGCAACTTTAACATCAAAACACTAAAGTCGTAATTAAAACATCAATTACATTTATGCATCAAAAATATCACAACACTCCATTTAAAAAAAGACCTTAACAATAACACAATAAAGTTGCAATTACAAAAACATTGTTGACAGATAACATTTGGAGCCAAAATATGTATAATCATGGCTGCCAATCATTTAGTTTTTATTGACATATTGTCAAAGACACGGTCGTACAGCCAATAATGAAATTAGTTAAGGTATCTGTTCCACTGAAAGCGGCAAAGCGATAAAAGATATGGGCGACACATGACAGAAGTCGCACATAGACGATCGACGAACAAATCAACGGATGACGTCATACGTCCTACATATCGCACATGTGAAGCTTACAACCAATGATATAGCGGACCGCGATCGAGCTCGCCTAGATATTTCGAATTGAAAAGAAACCCGCCTGCAAAGGGCTAAGATTCTAGCAAATTGCTCTTCTGTAGAGGAAGCCTATGGCCTAGCAATGGATTGTTACACACTCTCTTTCTCGTTCTATTTATCGCTTTAGCGCTCTATTCATTTCGCATGTAAATTAACTAAAAATCACGGTTTACTCACATAAATTAATGGAGAAAAGCTCTACAGAAGGATTCTTCATCATGAGCAGCGTGCGCAGACGTGGCGACATCGCAGACTACGTAGTGCAGCCTTGCTTATGATGAAGAGTCCCTCTGTGACTCGAAACTAATAGAGCTTTTCTCCATTAATTTACGTGAGTAAACCGTGATTTCATCTTTATCTTGGCTAAAATATAGTTTATCGCTCTCAGTGGTATACAGGACAATTTTTTTGTTAACAATAACTCATACTGTTGTTCACAATTAAAGAATGTTAATGTGTAAATACCGGATGTTTTGGCTATGTAATGTCAGTTAAATAACAAGGATTTCTCTCTTTAGTTCGATTGAATAGTCAACAGCTATGTTATAGGGCAGTTTTTGATAGCATCATTAAACATCAACAGCCTATAAGTGGCCACTACTGACTAAAGGCCTCTTCTCAAGGAAGGTTTGAGCATTAATCACCACACTTGCTCAATGCGGGTTGGCGATTTCAAACTTGTACCGGAGTGTCTCACATATCCCTCTCGTCAACGGGAGGACGATATAAAAGTACTCTTACTCTTAATTACTAATACATCCATTGGATCCGACAGACAAACTAAACATATAGTTTTGTCGGACTATAAACTAGATCATAAGTTCATTAACATGTACCGTTTAATAAATAAATAAATAAATAATAATAAATAATAAATAATAATAATACTCTTAGGGGAAGAGTCATACGGACGATACATAAACTACTCTTCCCAGGATCAAAAATTTTTGTTTAGGAGGACTATGGACGTTTTGTGATTCCAGTTTCTAAATAAGTTTCAAGGATAAACATGTCTTCTGTCCCCATGTCTAAGGTGTCTTCTGCCCGTCATTTGGCGATAAACTCGAGAACTACCGAAACAGATTATAGTGCAACTTTTACCAATAGATAAATAATATATGATTCCTAAGAATCATCTCATCATCTAGTTATTTAAGAGATTGACGTGTAAAACAGTCACATTGTAACCTATTTGCAAAAATATATATAATATAATGGTTTAAGTTTTTAATTTATTATGGATTTCACCAAACCTCAAGCTGAAAGCTGTTATCAAATAATTTAACACCCATTTAGATGACTTGTCCCGGACGCTTGGCGCCACGAGAGGTATTCGGTATCGATTCAATGGCATGATTCAGATAAATTAAGGTCACAAGACGTCCTTATCCTTATCAAAAAGGTCTACAAGCTTGTCAGGACAACTTTCTTTAGTATTTAACTTTGTGTGACTGACAGACTTGTCTTTTTTATTGTAGTGTCACCTGCCGGACTCCGGATAAGTAAAGAGATAGATGACAAAATAGGCTTCTGTATTTTATGGGCACTTTCCTATGAATACGTTCCAGAAATGAAGTATCGTATCATGTTTATATTGATGATGATGTTCATTCTTTTTTATGTTAAGAACCGGTAAACAAGCAGATGGATCACCTGATGGTAAGCAATCGCTGCCGCTTATGGTCACCTGAGATATACTCCAGAGGCGTTACAAGTGCGTTGCCGGATAGGAATTTAAGGGCTGTTGAGGAATCGTAGCTTGGGAAAATTGGGAAGAGGGGTAATTACCCCTCTTCCAGGCCAGGTGAGTGAGGTTACCGGAGGCCCAATTCGGCCTCCGGTAACCTCACTCACACAACGCAAGCGTTGTTCCACGTCGGTTTTCTGTGAGGCCGTGATATCACTCCGCTCGAGCCAGCCCATTCGTGCCGAAGCATGGCGCTCCAACACTTAAGAATTTAATAATAGGGATGACGACGGGGTATGTATATTAAAAATCTACGTAGTCCCCCACCCCCATACGTAAGTAGTACCCCAATGCAACATTACACCATAATTACGAATATTGTATCAAAACTTAGGAATTCCGACCAGGTTACCTTAGTGTTTAGTGTTTAGGTGTCAGCCACCTCCCTCCCCTCGTAAACGCGCCCACTTCCCGCAATCCGTGCTGGCTATTTCATCAGCTTTCTAGCTGACCTTCCACTGGCATAAACTGATAATACTCAGCTCAGTATTACATGTGTAGATGCAATAGCTTATAACATACAAGAATAGGGTAGATGACTAATTTTTATTTTAATGCCCATCTTGTAGATTATTTTAAAACATTAGACACGTATTTTTTTTATTTTCTTACGGAAACAAATACTTTCGAAGATATATCGATTTGAAATATCACATGACGTTACTTCTAGGTATATTTTATACGTAGAAATGACGTATTTGCTCCACCTCCTAAGCTTTGATTCGTTTTATTTAAGTATTTTGTTACCTTACCTATATTATGAGAAAATAAAAACACGTGTCTAATATTTATTCATTACCTAACGACGGACTAAATAGATTTTTAATTTTCATATCCCGTCATCATCAGTATAGCTTATCAGCCATCAGGCGACCCGTCAGCAAAGGTTGCCATCGCAATCCAGCAAAAAAGTAATTTCATTACATTTTAATCTAGATAAGATTATAGCATTCGATCAAGTTTAACCAGCTGTATATGTAATGAAGTGGTCAACAATTAACAGACTAGTGCCGTTAAGACTAATTGGCTAGATTTCCTTACATCACACCGACATGTTATGGATCGACCTTGATCGGATAACTACATTTGTAGATAGATAACTGTTGGCTAGGGTGACTTGTTTCTGTGCAACTTGTTACAGGTTTGATTCTTGCACAGAACAGAGGGATAAGTACGAAGAACGGCTTTTCAACAATATTACATTATAATTTGTACTGTACCGTACTTTAACTTAAGGCGGTTAATAATGTACAAATCGCGCCTCATCACTTAAAGAAAAGCACAGCATGCACTATCTTATGCGCATATAATAACCTAACCAAATTAAATGATTAATTTTACATTTAATTCGAGCGTTGGTCGAGTGGGCGCAAGTGCGACTGCCGAACAAAGGGTCTCGGGTTCGAGTCCCGGGTCGGGCAAAGTATTAATTTTCGATTACACTCGATAATTTTCGGTAGTAGCACGGAGTCTGGAATTCTGTCCAGGATATGGCAATAGGCTCACCCCTATTACATGGGACTTATAACACAAATGGTGAAAAGTGGGGTACATTGTTAGCGGCATTACGTCGTAATGTGCACCTCTGCCTACCCCTTCGGAGATAAAAGGCGTGACGTTTTCTGTGTGAGGGGTTTTCATTCAATGACTTCTCCCGTCTTGGGCGAGACGGGAGGGAGTGTCAGAATCTTACTGACTAAAAACCACCCCGTTTCTACTCTTAAATTTCGAGCCGGAGCCGCTGTAAACCCGCTAGGTAGTCCGCAGCTCCGGATCAGGCATCGGCGTTATCCTTATTGTCCTTCTCCATTTCAAACTTATATTAACTGTTACATTAAATATTACCTGTGACAAGACATTCATAGCCATTAAACAAATGGCACTGCGTACGCGCCTGACATTGAATGATAGTGTGCGGAATTTGATTAGCTTCCGAATTGTTGTTGCGGTACAAAATAGATTGTAATTGATTTTACGTGTTCAAATTACTGTTAGGAATTTGTTTGTTCATTGCGAAATTTGATTAAGACAGTGCCTTGTTTGTATGATTGAAATGGGGTCGGCAGGGGTGTACCGTAGTAAGAGATTCTTTGTTATGTCATTTTTTTCTGCAGTCAGCGCGATTCAAAGGAGTCATTGAAAGTAGCCTTGGAATGATTGGATTTGCAAAATTGTATGCCAGACATTTTACACTCAGACACACGGGTGTGATTGTTAAGTGTCTGGCGGCGCCTCAAAGAGCCATCAGACCACCACAGATGGGGCCCAGTAAGGCTGATGCCGACCCGGACCTGCGGACTGCCTAACGGGTGACCGGAACGAAAAAAAGTAGGAACGCGGTAGGTTTTAGTCAGTAAGAGACTGACACTCGCTCTCGCCACGCCCAAGGCGGGAGAAGCCATTGGATGTCCTCCTTAAAAAAAGAAATAAGACATTTTTAAACTAAGGTTTACCAAATTATGTGTATTGTCTTTCTCACTTTACTCACTAGGAGAATCTTCACTAGATTAAGCAGTACAGACGTCAGCATTATACATTCAGCAACGGCCAACTTTTTTTTTAATTATCACCAGCCTTACCGAAGTAAAGAGCGCGCGCTCATGACAGTGTAACAGACGTCCTCGCCTTTTCTTTACAGTAAATGTCAGCACTATACGTACAGTACAGCGAGACAGTATTTTTTATACATATTTGATATATAAGTGTTATATTAAAAAGCTTCCTACTCCGCCCTGAGAATCAGCTGACAATGTAGACTTAGGAACGTGTAGAATTGGACGTGTGATATTTTTTTTTAGTTATTGGAGTGTTTTGAGAA
The DNA here is from genome assembly GCF_023101765.2 of Spodoptera frugiperda. Classification (NCBI taxonomy): domain Eukaryota; kingdom Metazoa; phylum Arthropoda; class Insecta; order Lepidoptera; family Noctuidae; genus Spodoptera; species Spodoptera frugiperda. The sequence continues at coordinate 6,867,224 of NC_064233.1, forward strand.
TGCTTAGATGAGGTTTCTATTTATTACTTTAGGTACACTTCACAAAAATATCAAGAAGTAAACAGTGTTAGTAGCCTACACATATTTTTTACGGTACCTATAAACTACTAGGTACGGCAAACGAGCAGATGGATCACCTAATCATAAGAGATAGACACGCGTTGCAAACGTGTCGGTAATTAGGGATTGTAGACTGGGGATCGGTAATTGGAGATTGGGATTGAGTATAGGGGATTGGCGGTGGGGGCGGGGATTGAGGAATGGGACTTGAGATTGGAGCTTGGGGATTGGGGATTGGCGTTGGTGATTGGATTGGGCAAAACAGTTTTGAGAAAAGAAATAGGGCCCGACGTGTAACGCCCACTTTTCGAGACGGGACGCAAGCTTACTGCCACACACAGTTTTATATGGCAACATTTTAACAAACACAATAGCTGGCTACACATGCACACACACATTTCATCAATCGACAGCCCGGTACATAAAATAAGTAGGCACTAAGAGCCCTGTCTATACCTTCCAAACTCTACATCGACGATATAAATAAACATTATACATGTACAACTAAAATCTTTCCGTTTATGACGTAAATTGCATCAACTACAATAATGTAACTCGTTTCCCGAAACGATTGCGCATGCGCAGCTGAACTTTACAAGGGATTTTTTTTTGGAAAATATGTCGATTTTTTCCTTCTGTTAGTATGGTAAGGTCGCCTCTTATTGTAATGAGGAATGATTAGGTTGAAAAGTGGGTGTATACCTTTTTTTGAAAAGAAAATTAATTGATACGCCCACCTGATTTCTATTTAGAACAAAACTAGCTGCGATAACCGATCAGAAATAGTTTAGTTTTACAAAACATAACTAATATTCTAATCCAAAATATCCAAAGTATCTAAGTGAGGGAGAGCCATGCTTCGACACGAAGGGTCCGGCTCGACCGGTGACACCACGAAAACCGAAAACCGACGTGAAACAACGCTTGCGTCATGTTTCGGTGTTTGAGTGAGGTTACCGGAGGACCAACTACCCTCCGTCCCAATCTTTGCAATCCCCGATTCCCCAACAATCCATAAATTCCTAACACCTAAAAGGCCGCTAACGAATTTGTAACACCTCTGGTGTTCCGGGTATGGGCGGCGGCAATTGCTTACCATCAGGTAATCCGTCTGCTCGTTTACAGGCTTATACCATAAAAACGTAAAGTCATACGAATGACTGATTTCCATACTCAAGTTATCAACAACGATTCATAGAACTATCTACATCATTAATTCAGAAATGACACGAGAAACCTTAGTTCAGGAACTATAATGACAGGAAAACACATCCTTGAAATCTAGTAGTTTAGGCAACTCTAACAATACCTATGGATATACGCGGAAAATACCTAACCTTTCACAGAATATATTTAATTAGTAATCAAGGTACACATTGAAAATCAACAGAATGATTCGAAGCGTCAAAAACTACCAAAACTAAAAACGCGAGAATCCGAAAAGAATAATCGCCTCCCATTTATCTTCAATCCAAATATTATGAAAGAAAAGTAATAAACTTCAGTTATTTAGATTTTCTTGTCTGGCAAATATTAAAAAACGCGGGTGTTACTAAATCATTGAACGCCATCTCTCTACAATTAAAAATTCTAATACCTATTATGAAAGAAAAAGAATATTTTTTACTTATTTCACATTTTTTTGTGTACCAAATATTATAAAAGACGAAAAGCAGTAAAAGCCCAAATCCCGCCATTTCTCTTCAATGCAAAATTCCAATAATATGAAAGAAAACAAATTTTTCCTTATTTTACATCTTTTAATCTGACAGAATATTAAAAAAACCGCGTTTTTAAATTAGAAAAAGCCTAATCATTGAGCGCCATTTCTCTCCAATTCAAAATTCGAACATGACAGGAAAAAAATATAAACGTCACTTTTTAACTTTTTTTTTTCAATTTCATATTTTGAGACCTTGCCCGCATCAGTGGTCCGCCTAGTCTAATCCTTCATAGTAACAAACAGGTACTTGTATACACTTTCAATAACACTGTACAGCGGTTGGTACTTGTATAAAAGACCGGCGTAACACCACAACAGCATTCAGTAGCTATCCTGCAGTCAACAAGAAGTGCACGATGAGATTTCTGGTAATATATATTTTTATATTTACTATTATAAATATAAATATAGTGATAACAGAACGTTTTAGATAATAGATAAAGTGATAAAACAAAACGCGTGTGTAAAAAAAAAGAACAACTGTCAAGTTTGAATAAAAAAAAAATCATCTGTCAAATTTTCCCGCTTTAAAAAAATAACGTGTTCTAATGACCAAGGAAGTGTCTCATTCATCCTAATGAAACGTTCTGTTACAACTATTACTTACATTTTTCTTTTTACATTTTATTTATTTAATTATTTAATCTAACAAATACCATTAATCTTTTCCTCATACTACTCCATATATCAAGATAATTAACAGAGCTATGTTAACGTCGGTAATAGATCCCATAAATAGCATTTAGAGGCAGAATAACTGAATTCCTTCACATTTATACTGATCCAATTAAAAGTAACTAGCAATAATTTGTATGACAAGGTTGTATGAATTAATTTATTCATTTCTTACGCCTTGTGAACTTGTTTTTTTTTGTACCTGAGCTTATTATGACAAATACTTTATTTAATTGCTTAATTTTCTGTTACAATTCTGTTCAAAATTAGTAGTATTTCTAACCAAAGTTACATGTTCTTCAATAGATGCCTCACTCAACTTCTTTTTACCCTTATTCACTTAGAGTCAGCACATTTATGGACTCTCTCCTATCACACTCCCCTTTCTCTTCATCAATTCATTCTGTCACATTTAAATTCATCCCTTCTCAATGAGTTTTATATGAATTAATTCCGTATTTTCAAATTAGTTAGAAAAAAATTAACTTTGAAATAGTTAAAAACTAATATCACAGTTCTGTTCTCTCTGTAATCACACAGTCCCTGAAATATATTCCAACATATGACAATGTTTATGACGGGGGAAACCTTTAAAACACGCCTATCATTTTGGGGAGAAAGATTAGGGAGTATAGGATTTTTACTTCACTAAAATCACCTCGGTGGCTACCGCTTTAGCACCGATAAGGGGCACTGAGACCTCTAACTAGATCCGCTAATGTATACGCCCCTAATAACATATCTAACAAGATTGCAACAGAAGCATTGCAGAAAAATATCCTAAACATTAGATATGACTTAAGACTTAAACTGTAGGCAAACTACAAAATAATTTAAATAAATAAACTCATACATTTTATCGCCCCTATTATTAAACTATTGAAAACAAATGTCACAGCATTAAATAGATATTGCAAAACAATAATCATTCGTTGTCATTATCATAATAGTTGTCTATGACTAAGCGTTTGTTATCTGTGGCACGCGTATAAAATGTCAATCATCTGGTTTATGGTATAGTTTAGTAAAATGTCTGATAAATTGTGGATTGAATTACATTGTGGACATTTTTAAATAATTTACTGATAATACTATGCTATTAGATCTCTTAATACCCAGAATACTAGGGAAGATAGTACTTTATGATACGCCCTATTAGTTAGTAATTTAGTCACAAATCACAGAGATCTTTCTAACCCTTCTACACCATACAAGTACCAATTCTTACTTTCCTAATACATTTTTGAACCAAAATATTAATTTGAACGCAAAACTTGCAACCAATACCGTTTTCAGAAAACAAAACAGACATACACTTAATCTGTATCACCAATAAAAAAATCTAAATGTCATTCTTCCCGCCAATTTCATAGAATGACCCGCCCCGCCCCAGCTTCGCATGGGTGCAATGGTGATATATTACGCATGTATTATACATATAAACCTTCCATAAGAATCACTCTATCTATTAAAAAAACCGCAACAAAATCCGTTGCGTAGTTTTAAAGATATAAGCGTACAAAGGGACATAGGGACAGAGAAAGCGACTTTGTTTTATACTATGTAGTGATTTACACCACCTGATCAAACACGTGGGTTTCTCGTTAACACTAATAAATTGATAACTGTAATTAAAGAGAACACAATAAAAAATTACATAGAATTACTTACTATCCGCAACGATTAATCGATTAAATTAAATCTCGATTAGTGCTTCACATCGATACAATGAATCGATTTGATCTGGGAAATATTAACATGACGGAAATCTTAGAATCGCGTGACAATTACAATTGTATTAATTTAATTGTATCACGAGAACTAATTAGTGTTTTCATTAAAACAAGGAATTAATTGTTATACCTAAGCAATATCTGTAATACTATCACATTGCTTGGCTAAAGGCGTCTAACCTAGACGTCAAACTGAGTGAATTCTAAGTCATATATTATTGAAACATCTATTTAAGCTAAACGTAGACATCTAATTGAGTGATTTCTAAGTCATATTTTATTAAAATATCTATTTACGTATATATTGACACGTCCTTTAAAACTTCCGCATTCTACTGCATTACTCTAAATTCATAATTTTAACTATAGAAGCTTTCAGTCGCTCAAACGATAATGGAAATCGCATCAAAATATGTCCAACCGTTTTTGAGTTCATCACAAACAGGCAGACAGATGAAGAGAGAATATGTAAAACGACATTTGATCCATTTTTCGATCCTTATAATCAATACTACCGGCAAACACGCAATGATCTCATTCTAACATAACCCAATCAATTTTTTCAATACCAATACCAAAAAAAAAAAACTGTCAATCACATTCCGCTCGCAATGTCATTATCAAGGACAGATAATAAAAAACGTCAGACCATAAACGAAACGTAATTATTTTTATGTGGTCGTTACATACCGTTTTTGCTGTGTAGGCTAAAAGCAGGTGGTTAATTGAATAGGTATGTGTTAAAATATTCAAGGTAAACCGATTGAACTTGAAGATTAAAATACTTGCAGTTTATTAGGTGGTATAATTATTTGAGGATGTAATATTTATAATTGACTAGCTGACCCGGCAAACTTCATGTCCGCCTCTAACATCTTTTTCTCCCTAGACTTCTACAAATAATTCAAGACCAAAATTAGCCAAATCGGTCCAGCTGTTTTCGAGTTTTGGCGAGACTAACGAATAACAATTCATTTTTATATATAAAGTAGAAGATGCCAATGCGCTTATATAATATTCCTACGAGTTTACGAATGCTTACTGCCTACCCCTTCGTGGATAAAAGGCGTGACGTTGCGTTGCGAGCTTACGAGTATTTTTATTCACATCTTCCAGTTTTTCTATTCTTTCTAACATCATCTCATCCTGCCACAAACTCCTGTCTTTTTCATATCTATCCTTATACAATCTGTCTATCTTTTCTTTCACCATCATCTTTCCTTTCAATCTTCGGTCTTCTTTTCCATCCATCTAACATTAAAAACACTAAGTAAATTCAGTATGATCTATTACCAAATACCTTGACATAGTCCAATCAAGACTACTTAAAACTATGCCTCACAATTACTAAATCAACTTTAAAACTCCCACACAATTATCCAAAAGGGCCAATCGCAACTAAACGCTGTTACCATCAAAAACTACACGACCAAACTCCACAATGAATCCCCAAGTGAAGTTACAGAGTCACACCTTATTTGTCACAGCTATGACACAACACTGCACTACTTTCCGCACGGCCTTAGCACATCACTAGACGTGTCATAACCGAACATGACATGTGTCAAGGTCTCTCATTATAATGCGTGGCACATCACTATTGTTGTGATATTGTCTATGGCTTCTATTATTTTTAGATATTGTATTTGGAATACAAAAGGTCTTGGAATGTGTCTTGCGTTAGCAAAATGGAATATCCGACTTTGAGAAGAATATTGGTCAGCAATGAGACATGAGACAGTTATGTCTAAATACTCAAACTCCAATCAATTTTAAGACACTCTCAAGAACAGTTCTGTCTCTACAAATTCTTTATGAAATGACATTTAAGTACAACTCAAAAAACAGTAGCATTCCAGTTATATATCCTATTCGGGCGTTAGACTATTATATATTTCTTTAGAGTTATTTCCTGTCCTGAGTTATTTACTTTCAACTTTTATTCTACATACTCTCAAGTCACAGTTACAAAAATAAACTATAAAAAACAAACAACGCAGCTCATTAAAAAAACACAACATCACTACCATTCAACGCTTAGAACAAAAACTAAACGCCCCTTTGTCTTCCAAATTCAAACATCACCAACGAACCATAGACAATTGTCACTTAAAAGAAAATTTTAGGCCAATGTCAGCATGCCATACAGCCACAACTGTCAAACAAGAATGGCGGGAGTTGCGAAATGAGTAGACTGGGGTATTTTAAGGCGTTGTCCTGTTAGCGAATTGTTATAGATAAGGTTTATTAGTATTGTAATTGTAAATTGGGGCCAGGTGCAGCCTATTTGCAAATCAAGGATTGGTTAGACCTGTTTCGGTAGGATTTAAGGTACCAGTGTTGAATAGGTACCCATTTGATATTTAAATGAAATTAATCTTGTATTCATTGAAGGGTATGATAAATTATGTAAAATGAGTAAACTGATTTAATTATTTTTGACGTTTGAACTAGAATCGTTAAACATAGGGCTTAAATTATTACTTTGTTTTTGAGGCCAAAGACTTCTCCCGCCTTGGGCAAAGGAGAGAGGAGAGTAAAACTATTACTGACTAAATACCACCCCGTTCCTACTCCTGCATTTCGAGGCGGAGCCCCGGTAAACCCGCTAGGCAGTTTGCAGCTCCCAAGAGCAAATTATTACTTAGTTTTTCTTTCATACTCCATCCACAAACAAACACAATATTATGTCAAGTATTATGTAAAAACTTCTAAAACACACAGTAAAATCTTTGACCTAGCTTCGAAAACTCACGTTGAAACGCGAAATATTACTTAAAATTCACTACCCAACACCAAAATCGTCACCACATAGAAAAAACTAGAACATACAACAATTTACCGAGAAACGACGAACAGTAGAAAATTTGCAACAATGCAAAATTTACTGTTGCATAGATCCTGTATACCGATTAAGTGAATTAACATCAACAGTTACTAAACGAAACAGTAGCAGACTGGCAACACTTAATGCATACAAAAAAGTTGCCGTATAAAAAAATCGATTTACGATTATTAATTCTGACATTCAAGGCTGTATGTCACACGTTTTTGACAGGTTCGTATTTGAAATTGACAGTTGATTTATTTATTGTCCTAAGTCTTGCTACTGTATTGAGTCTATCTTTAAGGGATGTGTCGGTTTCAAAAATGTATTCTAGATATAATCTAAACTTTCATTTTGATTGCTCGTAAACCTCAATCAAGAAAATCTAAATTAGTCTTACAAATACACCAGAGATAGATCAGTAATCAAATAACACAGTCAAAGTCAAAGTCAAAGTCAAAATCAAATCATTTATTCCAATTAAACCATATACTTAAGTACTTTTGAAACGTCAACAAAGAAAGAAATAAATAATAGTCTGTCAGTCTGTCCGTCAGTGCCAACTGGAGAGTTACCAGTCCCAAAAACATAAAAAAATTGCCACTTTACAACTCTAGACCACCAATGCTAAATAGAATGTTGTCATCGGCATTTTTTCGGCTAATTACATTGCAATTAGCAATCACTGTTTTTTTTTAATAACTATGTTAATCACACGAAGCAAGCACCGACATTATTCAGCCTAGTAAAGACGGGAAACGTGCAATTCTTTTTTCAGGGCTACTGAATTCAATTTGCATTTGTTTTAAAGACCATTTTTATACTCCTTTAAAGTAGGGAGGCCTGTGCCCTGCAATGGGACGACCACGGCTAAAACAAAATATTAATAAAATAATGGGTAGAAACTAAAAACTGCTAGATGGTTTGTAACGTCCCGCGACCTTTCCCGCATTATGTTAAACCGTGGAAATCCAGTTATGACATCTCCTCAACACAAGATTTAACGATAACTACTATTAAAAACGAAACCCTATAATGACTTCTACACCTTTCCAATCACATCCACATAACAATCAACCCAAAATAACGATCAGTACCAAAAATAACTCTAAACCCGTTATCCAACACAACGAACGGACAACGTTAACAACGGAAGACCGGAATAGAGTTATTAAAACAACAGTTAAAATCGTTATTCCGTAATTTGCACGCATAATCTCAAGGTGGTACCTAGTTAACGCAATGCAGAAACTAAATTAAATCAACGATATAGATTTCACGCTTTGTTTAACTTCTAATTTAATTCAACGTATTTATACACACATTAACGTATGCATAACCAGTTTAAACTGACCGTCGAATGTGCTGAAGGATCATACAAAGCGAGTTCATGGTAAACTGGTTATGCGTAGCTCTCTAATAAGTCTACGACGTTTCGATAAATTAGCAATAACTGTTTTTTTGACAACTGTTATTTTGATTAATGTTTCGGTAGCCATCTCTTGACACGAAACGATTGCTTGATTTATTGCGCGAATTAAATTCGTAATGAAATCGATTTTGTACTACTTATTATGGTTATCATTGATTTATAGTCTTTTTAATAGATGTGTTTTTAATTAATGTAGAATACATTTTGAGATAAATAAACAAAGTTCCTAGAGACTTTCTCTAGATAAAAAACAGACTAGAACTTTATGTTATGCGCTCTAATATCTGAGATTTCATAGTTAGAACCCCAATACTAATACGAATAACCTAACCAAAGAAACATAACCCTTATTCAGCATTGACGAGCGCAAACGACCTATATACAAAGAACCCTCAACAAATTGATATTAACGACATCAAACCCAGTATTACTATCAGAACTTTACAGCATTGATGAAAGCAAACGACCTATATACAAAGAACCCTCACTACATTAATATTAACGACCTCAAACCTAGTATTACTATCAGAATTTTACAGCATTAATGAAAGCAAACGACCTACATACAAAGAACCCTCACCAAATTTATATCAACGACCTCAAACCCAGTTCTACCAACAAATTTTCATATTATAATCATCTCCAACAGATTGCTTTCGTCGCCATCCTCGGCTATGCCTCCGCCAGCGTGATCAGCCCCTACGTGTATGGGGTGAATGCTGGTGACGCCCAGGCTGCAGCCATCGACGCGACAGTGGCCGCCCAGGACCACGCCCGTGCCGTCGGCGAGAGCCAGGCACGTGCCGCCGAAGCCGCTGTCCAGTTCAACACCGAGGCAGTCCGTCAAGTTGCTGAAGCCAACCGAGACCTCCATGAGAACGCGTACTGGGGATCCGTCGCCGCCAACCAGAATGCCGTAGCTGCTGCCCAGTCCCACGCCGCTGCCGCTAGCGGAGTCGCCGCCGCCCACGCCGGTATCGCCGCCGCCCGTGCCGCTTACGCCGCTCCCTACGGCATCGCCGCCCCCTACGGCATCGCCGCCGCTCCCTACGGCTTCGCTGCCCCCTACGGCATCGCCGCTCCCTACGCCGCCCACGGACTCGGCTACCACGCCTGGTAAATCGATAACGGATCCCAAAAACGGTTATTTCAAAAATAACAGTTTTCAAAAACCGTTATTTTTTACTTAACCGTTTTTGTCCCTTAGTCGATTGTATCTGGCAACACTGGTGGTGTGTTTTTTATGTCGTTAGTGTTGCTAGGTAGTGGTTGGCTGAGGGTAGCAACACCACCGCTCAAATGGATAAAAAACATGCTCAAACGAACTAAGGTCTCATATAGTAACTCTCTTTGTAAATAAAAGTAAATAAAAGATGCCATCACTGCCAAAGTGTAAATAAACACGTTTTTACAAAACAAAACACATGTTATTTTAATTACAACTCCTTTTTACCCCACCTATAATGATAACTATAATAATCTTTATACAAAAACTATAACGAAAAATAAATCAGAGTCTACAGCGAACGCAGTTTGAAATGACACAGCTCCAGATATCGCTATTCTAAAAAGGAAGTACAAATTACAATCAATTCAATCTAAATTAAACACAAACTGATTGAAAAGAAGATTGACTGACAAGAGATTATTTATTTAATAAACAAAGGTCAATATTACGCAGTAAAATATAGTTTACCTATTGTTCTTCTACATCTACAGTAAAAATCTTCTACAGTAGCGAAATATTTTAATTTTACTCATTCGAAAATCACGGTAAATGTAGGTATCAGCTGCACATTAAAATTAGACGATTAGACCTATCATCACTTCATTAGACCATGACGAAACCACAAATATGATCATAAAGATACTATATTATATCTACACTTCTATCTACTATCAAAATAAACAGACATAATATAAATACGGTAGTTTCTACTAGTCAAATTCAATACTTTTATCGAAATGTCAAAAACGTTACTTTTCTATGAATTTTGTAGGAGATCGCAACTTATGACGTTATAAAATTTTAGTGTCAAATAAAATAACACACTTATTTCTCAAAAAAATAAATAAGTATATCGTCATATTAATGAATGAAAGTACGATTATTTTGGGATATTATATTGTATTGAAAAGTCAAAATAATTACCCAATTATAAAAAAATGCAACAATTTTTTTCCGAAACTTTCTTTTTTTGTTTTGACGGCATACCTATTTTCCGGAACTACTAGTCCGATTCGAATAATTCTACTTATGTTGGATAGCGTATTTATCAAGGAAGGCCATATGCTATAAAACATCACGCTATGACCAATAGGAGCCGAGCAAAGCGGGTAAAACCGCGCGGAAGTAGCTAGTACAAAATAAATTACGTAGGTATCAGATACCAAGGCTTAATGCATACCTAAATAATTAATTCAGCATTTAATTGATATAATTATGGCACGCAGTTGACAAGATTATTAAGGCAAGCTGTTTAACTAATGGTCACTAATCTATATCAGATAATTAGAACCAATATTAATTTATAGACTTCTGTGTAAGAATTCTGTCTAAGTGTGGGAGAGCCATGCTTCGGCACGAATGGGCCGGCTCGACCGGAGTGATACCACGGCCTCACAGAAGGCCGACGTGAAACAACGCTTGCGTTGTGTTTTGTTGTGAGTGAGGTTACCGGAATCCCCCTTCCCAATCTTTCCAATCCCCAATTCCCTAACAACCCTTAAAATCCTAACCCCTAAAAGGCCGACGACGCACTTGTGTTTCGAGTGTCCATGGTGCTTACCATCAGGTACCGCCTGCTCGTTTACCGGCTTTATCATAAAAAAGTCAAGCTGTTCAACTAAAGTTTACTAATCTATATCAGATGATTAGAATCCATAATATTATGGGTTCTAATGTAAGAAAAGGCCTTTTATTCCAAGAAGGGGTAGGCAGTACTGAACCTTGTGAATTTTTTGCAGTTATGTTATGAGACCCATTATTTACAGAGCACTGTCTTTTTTTTCGGTCAAAACCATCTAATATCGTCTCTCACCATGGTTGAGGTGAGAGAGAGTTTTAGACGCTTACTGACTAAACACCACCTGTTCCTACTCCTGCTTTTCGAAACGAAGCACCGGTTTTCCCTCCTTAAAAAAAAAAACAACCAACAACCCACTAAAATACAAGAACATACATAAAACTCGAAAGAACTCAATCATCCATTAACAAACCAACTTCCTGAACTGCAACTGTTCAAAATGCCTTCGAAAACAAAGAAGGTATATATTCTGGATAATTCGCCAAGCCCTGCCCAGTAACGGCAGGTGATTATGACCTTTAAAGCTATAGAGATAAGTGCCAATTACGTGTGCAAGTGTTGTGGAAACCAGATACTTGATTTCTAGACTGCCTTGGGGAGGGCGTAGGCTTTTGTTGGTTGTGACATAGGGGCGGGAAGTTTGGCCAACTTGTTGGGGAAATAGTTGGGTCGAGCATTTATAGTGGTATCGCTCTATTAAACTAATATTATTAATTTAATTATAACATTCGTGAGACATAGTAAATTAATCTGCTCAGTAGCAATAACTCTGCTCTGCTCCGTAGCAGCGCGACAATTGCCGCGTCGTGTGTCGCGGAATGCTGCTCATGAATATGAGCCTCTAGCATGGCTTGAAACTAGTCGAGTTCCTCGTCAAACAGTAACCCGATAATATAATAATGAATATTATAAAATTGAAAATTTGTTTGGATGTTCGATTGTTTGTCCCACGATGAAACTAGTGAACGGATTTTGACGAAATTTGTTATACAGATAGAGTAGATGACTTGTGTGATAGAATACTTTTTATCTTTCGAATCCACTGGCAGAGGCTGGTATGTTTATAAAAGGGGAGCCCATGAATATGTATATGGAAAGATTAACATATGGGAAATAGTTGGTATTCTGATAAATGTACCAACCATATCTGCTTATCTTATTCATAAGAGTAGAAGGATTCTTCCGCCGGACGGCCCTCACCAAGCATAACTCGCATATAAGTTTGAAATCGCCAACCCTCACTGAGCAAACGTAGTTATTAAAGCTCAAACCTTCTCATGTGAGAAGCGGCCTTTGGTCAGCACACTTATAGCACGCTGTTGATGATGTGTGGACACAATCCTGCTAAATAAGTAAAATAAAACTAAGCAGTGTGAGTCACCCAACAAGTTGGCTCAAACGACGCTCGACATTCTACCCAGCCGTATGTATTAAAATATCATTTGGACGAAATAAATTATGAATGTAGACCACCTTGGGCCGAGTGCAGAATATAAACAAAACAAGATATCATTACCTGGCTAACATTTACATTTCAATATACTAGCTTTTCCCTGCGACTTCACCTGCGTCAATTTAAGAATTTACTTTAGAGTTACTACCCATTGAAAACAAAAATATAGGTAGTTGTGGCGACACACGACAGGTAACAAATGACAGAAGTCGCACATAGACTATCGACGAGCAAATCAACGGATGACTTCATAAAAATCCTACATCGCACATATGAAGTTTACATGCGAATAAACACGGATAGAAAATCCCAACGAACAACAGTTGGGCAGAAAGCCCGCCAGGCATGATCACCTCGCCTGGTCGGAGGATCTTAGTGAACTTTACTCTCTGTTCCCCAAATTGGTACCAAAAACCTTGTCTAGTTGAAAGCGCTAATGTTTAAAACTACTGGTTCGAATTACATAATTACTTTTGTTTTTTCATAAATATAATATGGTATAAGCCGGTAAAAAGCAGACGGATCACCTGATGGTAAGCAGTGATATCGCCGCCGCCCATGGATACCAGAAACCACACAAGGAGAGGAACTAGTATCAGAATAAAATAAATCTGTGTTACTCACTATTATTCAATACGTACAAACAGATATTTCTTCATTATAACATTAGTATGTACATTGGACATGTATATTTATTTGTACATAGCACTTCAAGTGTCCACTTCCTCCATAAATATTATATTACGAGTCTATTTAAATACTACATGAGTAGTGACTATGTCATTGGTCGAGTGGTCGCTATGTCAAGTCGGTTACAGTATTATTGAGCTTTTGGCACTGCTGGGTCGGCTCGACCGGAGTGATACCACGGCCTCACAGAAAACCGACGTGAACAACGCTTGCGTTGGGTTTCGTTGTGTGAGTGAGGTTATCGGAGACCCAATATCACCTTTTAAACCATCCCGGACTTCCACAAATGCAAGACTAAAGTTTACCAAATAGACCCATCTGTTCTCGAGTTTTAGTGGGACTAACGAATAGCAATTGATTATGTTAGATTACATAGACACGATAATCTATAAAACAATCGAATACATAAACAATGTAATAAACAAATCAATATGCCAATATTAATTCAGATACTTATGTAGGTACATAATATATATATGTATGTATTTGTCTAAAACATTGTACCAGTATATCAAAATTGTCGTACCGAATCGTACTAAATAATATTTGTAAATGCATTGTTGTAGTACAATATTGAAAGCTATTACAAGTGTTAAATGTCTAGTTTTCTCGTTTTATCGATGAAGCTTTATTAATCAAGTCGTTTTTTTTACATGGTGAAAACTGAACGCTGCCAAACGCTGTAAACATATAATGGTGAAAAACGAGTTTTATTTTCAATTTCATTATTTTTTATGGAATAGAGATCAAACGAGCTGACGTATCACCTGATGGTAAGCAATCAGCGCCGCTCATGGTCACGATAGGCGGCAGCACCACCAGAGGAGTTACAGGTGCGTTGCCGGCCTTTTAAAGTGGAATACGCACTTTTCTTGAAGGTTTGAAGTTTGAACTTACATTGTTACTTACAAACATTTTTAAATTGTACTTTAAAAAATATAATTTTATATTTATACGTAACCTTTTTTTATTTCGTCCTAAACAACCACTTCAAAATCAGTAATTTCTACAAACCACCTATTTCACTACTACACCGCAACACGCACTTCATAGTGGGCGAACCGGTGCCAACAAGGCTGACAACCACGCCTAGACGAGTCTAGACCACCATTATAATACCTACGCCGAGTTTAGGTCGCCTAGGTAACCTACACGTAGGACTCAAATACCTAAGTGATTGATTTGACATTGTATAGAATGTTTTATAGCAATAATCATAGTAATGTTTTAAAGACGACCGACCGACTCGACCGGAGTGATACCACGGCCTCACAGAAAACCGACGTGAAACAACGCTTACGTTGTGTTTCGTTGTGTGAGTGAGGTTACCGGAGGCCAAATTCCCGCCTTCCCAATCTTCCCCATCCCCATTCCCGAACAACAACCCTTAAATTCCTAAGTCCCAAAAAGCCGGTAACGCACTTGTAAAGCGTCTGGTGTTTCAAGTGTACATGGGCGGCGGCGATTGCTTACCATCAAGTAATACGAATGATCGATTACCGGCATGTCTCATAAAAAAAGGAGAATGCTTGTTTATTTACTTTCATTGGCAGTACTAAAGCATCAGCTCAGGCCGCGCAAGCACCCATTACTGGCTGTCCCGGCAGCCCGAACAGTCGCGCATGCAAATTCTCCACTCGTTCGTGCATTGACGATGATCAATGCTCTCTTGTCGAAAAAACATGTAAATTTGTCAAAAAATCACGTAAATGTCGAAAAATCACTTAAAAATATAGAAAAATCACGTAGAACTGTCGTAGAAAATCACATAAAACGTAAAACGATACTAAATGACTCTTCCCAAATTCCCAATGTACTGCAGCCCAGCAAGTATCATCGCTGAAACCTGTAAAACCTGTAAACAGCACCTACCTTTGTTGTCGATATGACCTTTCAGCTGTTCGGCCTTCGCCTGCAGCTTCGTCTGCATAGTCTCAGCTCCCTCTTTCATTTTAGCCAGTATACCTGTACACAAACAAATTATATTAGTGTGGGAGAGCCATGCTTCGGTACTGCTGGGCCGGCTCGACCGGAGTGATACCACGGCCTCATAGAAAACCGACGTGAAACAACGCTTGCGTTGTGTTTCGTTGTGTGAGTGAAGTTACCGGGGGCCTATAATTACCCCCCTTCCCAATCCCCGATTCCTCAACAACCCTTAAATTCCTAACACCCGGCAACGCACTTGTAACGCCTCTGGTGATTTAAGTGTCCATGGGCGGCGGCGATTGCTTACCATCAGGTGATCCGTCTGCTCGTTTACCGGCTTATACCATAAAAAAATGATTTTATTTTTAGAAATTGTTTACTAAATAACACTTTTAATCTCTAAAATAACTAGATACAATACGGCAATAGCGATCCCTTAGCAATATTCGTTTGTCGAACAATGTTGCATATGATTATGATGAGTCCCCAGTTTGGTTTGAAATTTGTCGAATTAGCTCGTTCATACAATTAAAGCCTCATACAAATAAAACGTGCAGGTAGAGGTGCGCATGCGCACTTGTGGGTTTGTGTTTCATATAACACCAGACACAAAACCCAGGGTTCATAATACTTTGCCCGCCCCGGGAATCAAACCCGAGCCCTATTGTCACTTAACCAACGACGCATTAATTCATTACTCATATTTTTAACAGTGAATAATCCAAAAACAACATTTACAACTCAGGAATCGAACCCGACGACTTCTCAAACAGTTTCCTTGATCCAAATACCCACCATGTTTATCTTTTTCCTTCAATATCCGTTCCATATCTCCGGCTTTGTCCTTGACGCGGCCGAAGAAGTCTATCCGTTAGGAAGCATGGTAATACAAACATACATACATATTATAGACCTTATTTTATAACGGTATAGAGTTAAATTTAGTTTGAGTAAAGTAGATATTATAGTTTGATAAAAATAAAAATTTTGCTATTTTAGATCTTGTTTTTAAGTGCTTAGAGTTCATAATCGTTTGACATTTAATACGATATTCGATACTTTATTAATAACATTATAGAGTTCAATGTAATTTGAGCAACGTATATAATTAGTCAAAAATTTTTTTTTACAATTTTGGACCTTATTTATTAGTGGTTAGAGTTCATAATCGTTTGACATTAAAGAACACAATTTATTTCTTATTCAAAAAATGTGCAAACCTGTAGAAGATAGATTTTACTCACAATAGCAAATACTAAAACATATTTACAGACAATTATAAACCGTATGACAGAAGAAATTGAGTTGAACGTTGCTTATCACAATTAAAGTTGTAATAAAATAAATACTGAAACATTATTCATAGACGATTATAAACCGTACCAGATAAGAAATAGAGTTGAAAGTTGCTTATCATAATTGAAATTAAAGATGTATTAAAATAAATATTGAAACATTATTCAAAGACGATTATAAACCATACCACAGAAGTATTAGAGTTAAAAGTTACTTATCATAATTTAAGTTAAAGTTGTAATAAAATAAATATTTAAACATTATTTCTAGACGATAATAAACCTTACTTCATAAGAAATAGAGTCGAAAATAGCTTATCATAATTTAAGTTAAAGTTAAATTAAAATAAATATCGAAACATTTTTATAGACGATTATAAACCGTAACACAGATGAAATAGAGTTGATAGTTGCTTATCATAATTGAAATTAAAGATGTATTAAAATAAATATTGAAACATTATTCAAAGACGATTATAAACCATACCACAGAAGAAATAGAGTTGAAAGTTACTTAACATAATTGAAAGATTATTTATAGACAATTATAAACCATACCACAGAAGTAATAGAGTTGAAAATTGCTTAACATAATTCAAGCTAAAGTAGTATTAAAACAAGTGATCACCTGATATTCTCTTGGTGGCGTCAGGGCTGGCAGACTGCGTCAGGGCTGCCACCTTCATGTACTCGCTCGTTATCAGACCGGCCGCCTGGAATATAGGTATACATTAGCCCATGGGTATGTCACATACATGGCTATATGTCATGGTGGCCCCGAGTTTTAACACAGATAAGCCTACCGTACCATGTTTGGACAAACAAAAAAAATATAAATACATTCATTCATAAACACACATGGGGGTCCATGAGACCCACACACGCGTCATGGAGAGACAATGGAATGCCAATTGCTACGAATCTTAGATACCTACTTTCGCTCCTTTATAAATATAATATATTTATCTATTAAACAATATTTATAGCCCAATTACTCGCCCTCCCAATGCCCCAACAACCCTTAAATACCTAAGCAAGCCCCAAAAGGCCGGCAACGCACTTGTAACGCCTCTGGTCATCAGTGGGCACTTATAAGACTGTTAATGTATCAAACAAACATTAATTGGAATCATTTATAGTTAAAGGTGAAATTTGGGAAAGCCCTAATACGCTACCAACGCCATCTATCTAGTGAGAGCAAAAAATCGAAACCTTGTAACAACAATTTTAACTCTTTCCATATATTTTCTGTTGTAAATATTGAGTTGAAAGTTGACGCATTATTCACAGACGATTATAAACCGTACCACAGAAGTAATAGAGTTGCAAGTTTCCATATATTTTTTGTTTATTTTATTGTAACTTTCGTGAGACATACTAAATTAATTATTATGTTATCGGCTTACTCACGTAACTGTTTGACGAGGAACTCGGCTAGTTTCAAGCCATGCTAGAGGCTCATATTCATGAGCAGCATTCCGCGACTCACGACGCGGCGATTGTCGCGCTGCTACTCTGTCGAGTTTGAAACTAGTCGAGTTCCTCGTCAAACAAATACGTGAGTAAGCCGATAACATAATAATTAATATTGTCTGTTGTAAATACTGAGTATAAGCTTACCTCCAAACTAGCAGGACTCATAGCGGAGTACTCCTCGCTGAGGAGTTCCACTATCAGACCCTCGATGTCGAAGAATAAGATGTGGCTTTCAGGGTCTGGACAAAACAAATAAATTAATTTATTATTATTTAATACGCTGTAAGTACAAAGGTTGGTTGTTTTTTACGATATAGGCCGGGAAATAAGCAGACGGATCATTTGATGGTGTTTCGTGTGCCCATGGGCGGCGATGGCAATCGAGTAGACGTATCACTTGATGGTAAGTAATCGCCGCCGCCCATGGACCCTTGGAACACCAGAGGCGTTACAAGGTTTGGCTTCTGGTAACCTCATGCACACAACAAAACAAAACGCAAGCGTTGTTTCACGTCGGTTTTCTGTGAGGCCGTGGTATCACTCCGATCGAGCCGGCCCATTCGTGGCGAAGTATGGCTCTCCCACACTTCGAAGCTTACCATCAGTACCCTTAGTATGAGTTTGCTTTACGTTTAAAGTAATCGAAACGAGAGCGCGTTCGGCGCTCTGATTGGCCAGCTCGAATAAACCAACCAATCAGAGCGCCGAATGCGCTCTCGTTTCGATTACTTTAAACGTAAAGCAAACTCATACTAAGGGTACAGGTGATCCGTCTGTTCGTTTATCAGACTACACAATTTTAATTAAAAATGATGAATTACCAGCGGGGTTACTGCGGAAGCCCTGCACGGTGAGCTGTGCTCGCCTTGCGCGGGCGGGCTCGGCGAGCGGCCCCGCGCTGCCGGCCGGGCCCGACTGCTGCAGCGCCGCCAGCCCGCGCTGCGTCGCCGCGCGCATCGCCGTCAGGTTGCGGTGCCGCAGGCCTCTGGGGGAAGTCAAAGTCAAAATTATTTATATCAAATAGACCGGGAAGGCACTTTTGAACGTCACGTTCAGTCACGCTGAAACTACTAAAGAGATTCTGATGAAATTTGATATACAAACAGTATATGAGCTGATTTGAGTAATAGGATACTTTTTATCCTACGAGAACGTAACTGAAGCCGTTGCCAAAAGCTAATTTCAAATAAATTCCAACATTAAACTCAAGCTATTTACTGTCAGCAAAATAATAACCAATTTAAATACAAAATCTGTAAACCGATTTAAGTATTAAACAGAAACTAATTAACTCAATACAACTACTGTCAAAAATTACATCAATTGAATTACGAACTGAAAACTATTCACCAATTTAGTCAACATTACAAGATCAAAGAAACATAATACACCTCTAAACCAATCAAGCGCTTCGCTTCAAGCTTCTTTATGCGAACTGCTAGGGAGTGGAACTCCTTGCCGGAGTCTGTGTTTCCTGATGGGTATAACCTGGGTGTCTTCAAGGCTCGAGTGAATAGGTTGCTTATGGGCAGACGTGCTCCACCGTAGGCCGCATCATCACTTACCATCAGGTGAGATAGCGGCCAAACGTCGACCCAATAAATGAATCAACGAATAATTTCACAGCTACCCACCTGAAGAAGTGTACAGCCGGGTTGGCCAGTCCATCGCTGGAGCCGGTGGACAGCGACCCTCCGAGGTCGTCTGCCAACGCTTCATCACAGGCAAATAGCAAATAATCTTCACAGCTATCATACCTGGACAGAAGTGTACAGCCGTTTATGGAAAGTCCATCGCAAAGGAGCCGGTGGACAGCGACCTGCCGAGGTCGTCAGCCAACGCCTCATCACAAACAAATAACAAATAATTTCACAGCTACCCACCTGAAGAAGTGTACAGCCGGGTTGGCTAGTCCATCGCTGGAGCCGGTGGACAGCGACCCGCCGAGGTCGTCAGCCAACGCCTCATCACAAACAAATAACAAATTTTTTCACAGCTACCCACCTGAAGAAGTGTACAGCCGGGTTGGCCAGTCCATCGCTGGAGCCGGTGGACAGCGACCCTCCGAGGTCGTCTGCCAACGCTTCATCACACGCCGCCAGCACTTCTTCCGCTATCATACCTGGACAAATACAGTTTCTTACGCCCAAATACTGTAATGCTACTGCAATTTTAAGGTGTACTTAAATCCAGTTGTGCTATGCTCTGGCATTTACAAAGAATTTTTAGGGCAGAACTATTCTTGAGAGCGCTTTAAAATATGAGTGACGTTTAAGTATTTAGTAATTAGAAAGTTAATCACATATCAAATCATTTTCATTTTAGATTGATATTAGATCTACATAACTACACTTTGGAACGAGCTTAGCTTTACTAACAGACTATTCCTTATTTCTTTATTTGTTGACATTTCTCGTTGGTCGAGTGGTCACAAGTGCGACTGACGGACAACGGGTCTCGGGTTTGATTTTCGGGTCGGGCAAAGCATTACTGAGCCTTTTTTTTGGTTTTTCCAAAAATTTTCAGTAGCAGCACGGAGTTTCGGAATGTGTCCACTATATGGCAATAGGCTCACCACTTGTTACATGGGACTTACAACACAAATGGTGACAAGTGGGTGTACATCGTACAGTGGCTAGGTGATCGTTCCAAAATGTATCGTTCTACTCACTTTTCACACAGCTTCTTATATGTTTCCCATATCCCCATCTCAAATTATATCTCTTTCCATCCGCCAACCCTAGAATACACTCCATCCCCTATTCCCCCTCACCCATTCCTAATCCCCCATCATCCATCCCCCAATCCCCATCCCCCATCCCCCAACCCCCCCCCTCCAAAACTCACCATGCAACACCCGGTCCACATGCCCCGTCTCCATCTGCCATACGAAGACGGTACCGTCGCTGCAGCCCACCACCATGAAGTAGTCCGCCGGCCGCCACTTGATGGTAAGCACGGGGTACATTCCCATTTCCCATCCCCTATCTCTCATACCGCACCACCTATCCCCCGTCCCCCATCCCCCATCCCCCATCCCCCACCCCCCATCCCCCATCCCCCATCCCCCATCCCCCAACCCCCATCCCCCAACCCCACAAACTCACCATGTAACACGCGGTCCACATGCCCCGTCTCCATCTGCCATACGAAGACAGTTCCATCGCTGCAGCCCACCACCATGAAGTCGTCCGCCGGCCGCCACTTGATGGTAAGCACGGGGAACATTCCCATTTCCCATCCCCTATCTCTCATACCGCACCACCTATCCCCCGTCCCCCGTCCCCCGTCCCCCGTCCCCCGTACCCCGCACCCCCCCAAACTCACCATGTAACACGCGGTCCACATGCCCCGTCTCCATCTGCCATACGAAGACAGTTCCATCGCTGCAGCCCACCACCATGAAGTCGTCCGCCGGCCGCCACTTGATGGTAAGCACGGGGAACATTCCCATTTCCCATCCCCTATCTCTCATACCGCACCACCTATCCCCCGTCCCCCATCCCCCATCCCCCCCAAACTCACCATGTAACACGCGGTCCACATGCCCCGTCTCCATCTGCCATACGAAGACAGTTCCATCGCTGCAGCCCACCACCATGAAGTCGTCTGCCGGCCGCCACTTGATGGTAAGCACCGGGAACATTCCCATTTCCCAATCCCTATCTCTCATACTGCACCACCTATCCCCCGTCCCCCATTCCTAATCCCCCATCCCCCAACCCCCATCCCCCGTACCCCAACCCCCCAAACTCACCATGTAACACGCGGTCCACATGCCCCGTCTCCATCTGCCATACGAAGACAGTACCATCGCTGCAGCCCACCACCATGAAGTCGTCCGCAGGCCGCCACTTGATGGTAAGCACGGGGAACAGGTGCCGGGAGGCGAGGGTCACGCATTTACGTTCTGTTAGACCTGTAGGGGGGAGGAAAAAGTGGGTTATTATTAATTATGATGTCCCATTACATTTTTTTTTATTTTTTTATTTTATTTTATTTATTTGGCTCACCAACAATTGAGTACACCGATACAAATTTAGCTGACAGTATAAGAAATACAAATTTAGTGCCTCAATCCCTTACAGGTAAGCACAGCATGCAATATATATCTGTTAATTGACTTAAATACCAATAAGACAAAACTAAGACAATGTAAATATTAAAGAATAACAATAATCAAGGAGACAATGCAATGAAATGAAATGAATGAAGGATTTAGATTAAAATTGTTCAACGGGCCTCTGCGAGTTGGCTTCGGCTCCTCATATGCCTTCCATAGGTCCGGGACCCTGTGGTCCCGTGCAAGGAAAGGACAATAATTATGACTTTGTAATTTTTTTATGACTGCCTCTTTGTTCGATTGGTCGCAAGTGCGAGTGTTAGACGAGGGTTTTCGGGTTCGATTCCCGTGTCGGGCAAAGTGCTACTGAGTTTCAGCGTCACATCAGCCTTGACTACACGGCTAGATGAATGGTTACGGTTGCTGTGCAAAGTTTCATGAGTTCGATTTCCCGAGACATTTTTTATCGATACATTTATAGATATTTTGGTTTTTGAAAAATATATTTATTTTTGAAGATGATTTTGATCTTAATAGCTAAAAATAAAATAAATAAACATAAAATATATGAAAAATGCTTACTGAGTAGAGTGACGCTGTGATCTGAAGCGACTGAACAAATGCACTTCTGAATACGAGGCTGCAACAAAAACACATACATATAAACAGTTACGTGAGTAACGCCCAAATACTGAAATGCTACTCAATTTTAAGTTGTACTTAAATATCGTGCTATCTCTGTCATTTTATAAAGAATTGATAGTGACAGAACTAGTTTTGAGAGCGTCTTAAAATTGAGTAGCGTTTGAGTATTCGGGCATAAGTCAATAACATAATAATTAAAAATATATACATACATACATCAATTAATCACATCAACAGCTCGTGACAGTCCACAGCTGGACTAGGGCTTTCTTTACCTAAAGTTTGTCATAAGTGTGGGAGAGCCATGCTCTTGCACTGCTGGACCGGAGTAATACCACGGCCTTACAGGAAACCGACGTGAAACAACGCTTGCGTTGTGAGAGTGAGGTTACCGGAGGCCCAATTACCCCCTTCCCAATCGCCAACAATTCCCCAACAAACCTTAAATCCCTAACCCCCAAAAGGCCGCAACGCACCGGCAACGCACTTGTAACGCCTCTGGTGTTTCGGATATCCATGGGCGGCGGCAATTACTTACCATCAGGTGATCCGTCTGCTCGTTTACCGGCTTATACCATAAAAAATACAATTACAGTAGAACTCCAATTATCCGAACTCCGACTATCCGAATCGCCGATTATCCGAATCACAAAAATTGTCCAAAAAAGTCTAAGTGCGCTATTATTTTCCCCCGCGAAGCCAGTGTTTGCGCGTCAAATCTTGACTTGACTTGTCTTAACTTGCCGTTGTGCCTACACTGAGTTCCCCCGCAATTTAATTCAATAAAAAAATAGTGCAATATCAAAACGTAGCTTTTATTCTCTTCAATGGCAACTTTTTTAAAAAATCCGATTATCCGAATATTTGATTATCCGAATGGGTCCCGGTCCCCATTAATTCGGATAATTGGAGTTCTACTGTATATGATACTTACACTACAATTATGTGGCGGCACAATGAGTTGTGTGATCTCCCCGGCGTGTACACAGAAGCGATGCAAGAGGGCGCCACTGAACAGGTCCCACAAACACACCGCGAAGTCTATACCCCCAGACACCAGGTGGGACTTGTCGTATCTGTTATATTAAACATTAATATTATATTTATTCACTACTTCCGCGCGGTTTCACCCGCTCTGCTCGGCTCCTATTGGTCATAGCGTGATGTTTTATAGCCTATAGCCTTCCTCGATAAATGCACTATGCACACAAAAAGAATTATTCAATTCAGACCAGTAGTTCCGGAGATTAGCGCGTTCAAACAAACAAACAAACTCTTCAGCTTTAGATAATTCTCTAAAATTACATTTTTAAATACTACTTATAAAATACAAAATAAAATAATATTTAAAAATATAAAAATAGGAGCCGACCAGTAGCGGGAGCATGGTCCAATATTCATTATTGTTAAGCGACTTAAAAAAATATAGGTTATAAGGTTTTAAATGGTGTGTGCTATCTTCAGTTAGTTATTTAGGAGTAAAAGGTAAAAGAGGTATTTGATTGCCTCGTTGGTCGAGTGGTCGTAAGTGCGACTGCCGGACAAGGTGTCTCGGGTTCGATTCCCGGGTCGGCCAAAGTAATACTGGGCTTTTTTCGGTTTTAACAAAAATTTCTCACTAGTAGCACGAAGGCTGGAATTATAGCCAGTATATGGCAATTTGCTCACCCCCTATTACATGGGACTTATAACACAAAAAGTGAAAAGTAGTAATAAAAGAAATAAAAGGTGAAAAAGAGTAAAAAAAAGGAATAAAAGAAAAGGAGTAAGAGAAATGTAGGTGCACATTACGGTACGTAATGCCGCTATACAATGTACACCCACTTTTCACCATATGTGTTATAAGTCCCATGTAATAGGGGGTGAAACTCTTCACCATTATAAAATAGTAATAAATAAGATATAAACTACATACCTTTGGTGTACATGGTGGGGATACAGCAGACAATTGACTCGACCGTTGTGCCCTAATAATAACTGATGTGGAGGCCAGTCTGAAAGAAATACATAGTATTACGACAGTGAAGAAGAATTGTTTAAGTATTTTTTGGGTCAAAGCGCTTTCAAAATTCGTATTATTTGGAAAAATATTACACATAAGCCCGATAGATGGCGTTGGGATCGAGTTAGGTGGCACTATGATTTCGTTACCGGCATTTATATAGGTTACATGTTATAAATCTTTTTTGGCATGAGCAGCAAAAACTATAATTGTTACAATATTATACGGGATTAATTTTATTCAGTTCAGTGTTATAAATTATCCACCGTCTCCCAAATCTATCTATGATGATCAAGATTTAATGAATAATTTTCAGATAGACTCTATTTTTGTTTCACAGTAAATTGCACGCGTGCAAATGAGACAGCGATTTTCCGACATCTTTACCAAATCATGACCTTGTTACAATCCTTTTATTTGAGGGGGGAAAATCATTTAATGCCTTCTCGCGCCATGGGCGAGGCCAGAGTGAGTGTCAGACTCTTACTGACTAAAAACCACCCCGTTTCTACACGTGCTTTTCGAGCTGGAGCCCCGGAAACTCGCTATGTAGTCCCTTAGTCAGGTATACGACACCCGCGGAAAGAGTAGGGGTGGTGACAACAAATCCTCTTACAGCAGGTTCTTAGTTCACCAGTGGACTTGTTGTATCAACTTACCATCAAGTTGCTGATGATTCCCATGCAACAGTTGCAGTTGCACCGTATGAGTTGCATTCACGATGACTATGGAACCATCCTCTCTGCCTACCACCAAACGGTTGGCCGCCAGTAGGTATATTGATGCTGTTAGCTTGATTTCTGTAACATATTACAAAAAAAACGTTGTATGTTAGTGCGAGTTAGTCTACTTTTTGGGGGAGGGGGGAAATCATCCAATGACTACTTCCGCCTTGGGTGAGGCGAGAAATGGTTCACAAATACGCATCATGCGTATGCGCACCACGTTATGCAAAGTAGAGTCGATGTTTATTTAACTTCTTTATGTTCTCAAATTGAATGAACTGGTCCAGTGTACAAAATTTCTTCACTATTGTAATCTTCAAACACTACACTACCTCCCATTAAAACCGAGACATATACTTTTAAAACACCTTATATATTGTTTTTCTCAAAACTTTTCTTTATTTATTTGGCTTTAAAGTACATTATAACCAGATAATCTCACCTTGTTCTTCCGGGTGGTTCAACTGATCGAGTATACCGACGGGACTGGGATTCATGTCCTCCCACGCGATATCCAAACTCGTCATCACGATCGGCGCGTGCGCTGCAACAGAAAATGAAATTCAATATTATTAATATTATACATATTTTTAATATTATACATATTTAGTAATGTTTGGGTACATAACCAAAAAAATTATCGGAAATGTATTTAAACAAAAATCCTTTTATTTATTTTTCTGTAACTCAAATTTTAAAAATATCGAAAAAAGCAATCATAAATGTAAAGTTAATTTCAGGTTCGATTCGGGAATCGGGGTCGGGCAAAGAATTGCTGGGCTTTTATCGGTTTCTCGAAAATTTCTCAATTGTAGCACGGAATCTGGAATTGTGTCCAATATATGGCAATAGGCTCACCCCCTATTACATGGGACTTATAACACAAATTATGAAAAGTGGATATACATTGTACAGTGCCAGTGGCATTACGTGCCGAAATGTGCACTTCTGCCTACCCCTTCGGGGATAAAAGGCGTGACGTTGCCGTATATAAGACAACAATACAAAATACATTGTGTCTGGCGTAGATCTACGTTCCGATTGCACACGATTTTCATTTTCATGACGACAGATTTTCGACATGCTCACTCCCTATTACATGGGACTTATAACACAAATGGTGACAAAGTGGGTGTACATTGTATAGCGACATTACGTGCTTAAATGTGCACTTCTACCTACCCCTTCTGGGATAAAATGCGTGACGATACGATTAGTTTCAGTCTTGTCATCATATTCGAGAATTTATACATTGAATAATATAAACTTCGTGTCATTTTGCCATCATTTTCGAAAGTTTAAACATATATTGAAGAGAAACAAGAAAATCACGAGATCACACAAAACTCCAATCTACTCACAAGACATCTGGTTAGGAGTGGGCACGGCTGCATCATCCACGTTCCACACGGAGACCACACCGGCGGAGTCCCCTCGCAGCAACAGGCGTCTCTGCTTACCCCCCACTGACGTTATCACGAACCGCATCGCCGGGGGACAGGATAGGAGCTGGGGATGAAGTGAAGTTGACATTATTGTTATTATTTTCATACAATTTAATTGTTTATTCTCTTCTTTCTTTATTCTTTAATAAATTATTCATTTTAATATTAGAAAATATTAGATGGTTATCTATAATGTGAGAGATAGATAATAAGTGTGGGAGAGAGATGCTTCGGCACGAATGGACCGGCTCGACCGGAGTGATACCACGGCCTCACAGAAAACCGACGTGAAACAACGCTTGTCTTGTGTTTCGTTGTGTGAGTGAGGTTACCGGAGGCTCAATTACCCCCTTCCTAATCTTCCCAATCCCCGATAATCTTTAAATTCCTAACTCGAAACAGCCAGCAACGTACTTGTAACGCCTCTGGTGTTTCAAATGTCCATAGGCGGCGGCGATTGCTTACCATTAGGTGATTCGTCTGTCCGTTTACCGGCTTATACCATAAAAAAACTACAAGCGAGAAAAAGACAGGAATACTTTTCAACATACCAATCAATTTTAACTTTAATTTACACATAGCTAAAGAACTAAATTACCTTGTTATCAGGATGAGCCAGAATCCCGAATAGAACCGGACTATCATGGTCCACAGTAGGACCATGGAATCCCTTGTGATCTGGTACTGAGCTACAAAAATAACACAAAAATTATTACAAACATACATACAAACACACAAACAATCATATATCGACGGTTAAAAGGAAATAGGGTATAAGCGACAAAAAATAAAATGTTCAGGAGAGCCGTTTAAACTCGTCGGTCGTCGAAAGAATACTAGGAAAATGTTTTTTTTTGCTGGGGTATAAACGCCAAAAATGTCATCGTAGAGCCATGAGAGTAAGCGCATTCGAAAGAGCGGAAAATTTTACGTAGGATAGCATAATAAACTCATTTTTGACCAAAATGTCGCTTATACCCTATTTCCTTTTAACCGTCGATGTAATCATTCCATTATAAAATAGATTACATGGTTTATTCATTCAACAGATGCATTTTTATATAACATTACATTTATTTTTATATACTTTGAAATTATAAGAATAAGCTTCATTCATACAGAGTGTTATGTAATTTATGGGTTAGTTGTAAACTTTGGTCAAATGCCTGTTGTGATGGGACAAGCCCGCCACAACCTCTCATACCTCTATACATAAAATCTCAGGGCACATCACAAAGGGGGAGGGGGACAAAAATTAAAAAAAACCCCTAACGTAGTTTATGGATACTCCCTTAGCTACAAACCATAAGTTTTAATGTGATATGTTTCATTGGCTATTTTTAGTAAAGAAATCACTCTATATTTCTCTTAAAGGAAATCTTGAAGCAATTAAAAAGGAGGCGACAAAAAATACTGTTCAATTTATATCATCAATGATCAGGTCACTTAACCAAAGATTACAACTAAACCACAGATTATAAAACACTGTATTTCATACATCCACAACCACCATTACCTCTACCATGAGTTTGAAGCAATAGTATTTGTCGATAGTCGCTATTGACGACGTAAATTTTTTGTATTTCAAATTTACAACGCCGCTACCGGTTACCTATGGAACTAAAATTTGCCCTACAATAGGCATGTTTCCTACTAGTCAAATTCAATACTTTTTTCGAAACGTCAAAAACGATATTTTCTATGGACTTTGTATGAAATACTCTATTATGACATCAAATAGCAGACTTATTTCTAGAAATTTAGCTAGAAAAAAATCGTAGTTCATCAAGTTTATGAATGAGAGTATGATTATTTTTGAATATTTCATTGTATTTAAAAGTTGTAATTATTTATTTTTGACCCAGTTATCATCCCTATTTTACGTCGTCGCTAGCGACTATCAATAGATACTATTGCTTCAATTGCTTCAAACTCATGGCAGAGGTACAGCACACATCATACATACAACAAAACACTACGCATTTAAAATACAAAATTAAAATAATAATAAAAAATAAAACGATGATTATCATGACAGTGCATTAGCAAAATAATTACAAATACTATCTAAAGTAACACTTAATCTAACTATATAACAAAACATCGAAATAAAAATATGGTAGGTAACTCTATATACTATACTGACACTACAGGGTTTGGTTAACATTTCTCCAAAAAAACTAAAATTAGATAATTGGTAAAATAAAATAAGATTCATTACAGATTTTAACTGTTAATCATTCTGACTTAATTTTAGGTATACACGGTGTAACAAAAAGGGGGTATACATATCAAGTGCACGGTTTCTAGACAACATAACAAACGATACTGGAAGGGTTTTTTAAACTCGTAAAAATTAATATTAATTTATCCAAGGCATTGAAAACACCCTACTGGTAATTACGTTTCTAAAAAGTTTAACAAATAAAGGTCTCTAAAGCTCAAACAAAACGACATACATATCTAAATTTAGTCAAAATAATAGGACTTCTTAGACATTCATTTGCGCTGTATTTTGCGCAATTGGTTAGCGCAACGATAGAAAATAAAACGTAAAAGAAGACCATTAAAGTTTTAGTATTATATTATCATTAAATAACTCTGAGTACGGCTATAAATCTTACTTAACTCAAATACCTATCTTTTTATCTAATAGGGGTACAAAAAAACATCTTTTACTCAACAAAATACACGAAAAAAATATAAAAAAATACCACTACACAGTACAAATACATACGAAGCGGACATGTGCTAGCAAATTAACTATCTACATACAAATTTTAATTAAAGACAAACAAGTGCTGACCTAATGATAGCCCGCCCTCGCAGTTTGCTATAAAAGAAATATTTTATATTTTCATATAGTAATATTATCACGTATGAGGAGACCTCTTATGACTTAATTCAAACCACATATTTGTTATCATCTTGGCTGACAACATACGAAAAATGAGCGAAATAGGCCCAGTAGGATAGCAAAAAGTGCATTATTCTCTTTGAGCTAATTTAAACACTTTACAAATACGGCATTATAACAGCCGCGCCACAGACATGTGTCTGTAACATTCCTAGACTACAACATTACTGCTCTTCTGTGGTCAAGGTACATGGAGCTGTTCACACAGAATTTAATACATACTTGATTAATTTCATTATTTATTTTGTTTGAAAATTTCAATTTTTTAAATTTTCGGTTTTCGTTGAAATATTTAGTTGTATTATGCTTCTGTGGACGAGTAATACTTGTAGTTTCATTTAAGTCATATGAGTGATCTCCATGCTGTATATTATAGCTTTTATCATAGCTTAGGGTTAAAGCTATTTAATTTTTAATTGAATTTTTGTTTTTATATTAACGGACGGTAATTTTCGTGTTGAGTTTTTTCATTAACAATGTTTTTGGATTTAAAAATTAAAGTAAAGTTTTTGAGTTTAATTCTGGGTTCAAGTAAAATTATTGGTAATCGAAATAAAAAAGGGGTTCTCTGTTTGACCTGCAACTATGTTTGTGCGCGATTAATCTTACGTTTGGCTGAAATTTTTTATGGCTTTTCAGATATTGCAGAAGGTTATAGGGATGTTACTTGACTTAAAAATAGAGGGGGTAAAGAAAATTGAAAGCGGCTCTCTTTTAAATAAAAAAATATTTTGGGCTTTTGCTAACCTCACTCATACAACGAAACACAGCGCAAGCGTTGTTTCACGTCGGTTTTCTGTGAGGCCGTGGTATCACTTCGGTCGAACCAGCCCATTCGTGCTAATGCATGACTCTCTCACACTTGCCCATATGTAATAGGGGGCGGTCCTATTACCATATACTAGGCACATTTCCAGACTCAGTGAATTACCAAAAACATTCCAAAAGACAGAGAAAAAACTCAATAACTCGTTTCTTAAATGAAATACTCGAACATTTTTCTTATAATCTTGTAAAAATACTCCATTGTCAATAAAAAAAAAACTCAACACACACAAATAAATAACTATATAACATAGGCATCGGTGCTCGTATGAGAACTAATGATGATTTTCGATTACGTTGAACCAATGACATGCCAATTCAAACTAAACAGTTATGCGAATAAGGTGTATTATTGAATAGCAGACTCGTTGGAGATATGTCATATTTGATATTGAACTTAATGGTCTTATTTCATTAAGGGCCTGTTTCCCAATACCTAGATAGTCGCTATGTACCTTTTTTGAAAAGGTAAAATCTTCCAATGACTTCTCCCGCCTTGGGCGAGGCGAGAGGGAGTGTCAGACTCTTACTGACTAAAAACCACCCCGTTCCTACTCCTGCTTTTCGAGCCGGAGCCCCGGTAAACCCGCTAGGTAGTCCGCAGAAGTAAGAGCGTAATTTGTCAAATTTGTCAAGTACTTAACGGGTGTTACTTAATTGTACTTTTCGTCAAGAATCAAAATTCAAAGAAAATACTGAAGACTTCACCAAAACTAGATAAGCTACGCGACGTCGCCGCGTCTGCGCACGCTGCTCATGATGAAGAGTCCCTCTGTGACTCGAAACTAGTAGAGCTTTTCTAATATACGTGAGTAAACCGTGATTTTTAGTTAATTAAGTATGTCTCACGATAGTTATTATAAAAATAAAACCAAATAAGTTACAATATTAAATATGACATTATTCAAGCTTTGTATTCAATAATATACACAATTTTAATTAATTTATTAACTTCCCTAATACATAACAACATCGAACGATTGGATTTAAATAAAAATCTTATTTTTATTTTATTCTTATCGAAACATCGCAATGGCTAGCTTTATTAACACTATTTTGTTGAAAATAACCTGAATTTAGCATCCTAGCCAAACTGGAAAGTCAATCGGTCAAAGTCAATGAGTCGAAATCAATCATTCAAAGTTGATAAGTCAAAGTCCATAAATCAAAGTCAATAAGTCAAAGTCAGTAAGTCAAAATCAATCAGTCAAAGTCAATCAGTCAAACACCAATTAGTCAAAATCAATTATGTTAAAGTCCATATATCAAAATCAATGAGTCAAACGCTCATAAGTCAAAGTCAATAAGTCAAACGCCCAAAATTCAAAGTCAATAAGTCAAACTCCATTAAGTCAAAGTCAATAAGACAAAATCAGTCATTTACTAGTCAATTACACGTTATTAGCCACAAGATTAAAAGACTTATAGTAATATACTCAAACGTCACTCAATTTTAAGATTCTCTCAAGAATATTCATATTCTTTAATTTATTTGAATAATTATTTGTATGAATTGTATGATCCACAAATTGTTCTTTTTTTTCTGGCTGTCATGTGTATATGATCTTGTATGTTTGTACAATTATTGCAATTAAATAAAAATTCATTTCATTTTATTTAAATACTCAAAAATAACTTAATATTGAGTAGCGTTTCAGTATTCTCGCGATAGATACCTACATTAAAGTTAGCCTACACCAATTTTAAACACTACAATGTACACAAAACTAGCACACTTACTTGGCCGGCAGCTTGTAAAGATATCCCTTTCCTTCAGTAGAATACACTAGCACTCGATCTGGCGCTAGAAAGTCGCCCGACATCCAACGCTCGCCAGATGGCGCTTGGATCGAGCATAGGACTGAGAAGTCACCTGTAATAGGGTTGTTAAATATTGTTTAGTTGGTAGCAAGGTAATAATGAAAAATTATTATGTATAATTATGTTATTGCGACACACAACACGGCAATTACCGCGGAATGCTGCTCATGAATATGAGCCTCTAGCATTACTTGAAACTAGTCGAGTTCCTCGTCAAACAGTTACCTGATTGGCCCGAAGTTATAGTAAAAAAATATGATTTTCATTAAAAAAAATATTATATTTTTTTACTTAAATAATGCTAAATTAACTAAAAATCAAAGTTTCAAATCACAGATGGACTCTTCACCATGAGCAGCGTGCGCGGACGCGTCGATGTCGCTCAGCCGAATCAATGGACTTGAATAAAAGTAAGCGTCCAAAGATCCGCATCGCACGCATCGGACGGATCGCATCAAACGGATTAATTTTTCAGACTGCGTCCACTATATCGGTACGCATCGCATTCCCGATGACGGTCTGTACGATGCGGATCAATGGACGCAGTTGTATGAGTTTCTATACAAGACAAACTAAAATCCGTTGCGTGCGATGCGTACTACGCACGTATACGTACGCACGTGGCTACGCGTACGTTAAACCGTGATGTTTAGTTAATTTAGTATGTCTCACGTTAGAAAATAGTTTTGTCTCAAATATGAGTATTAAATTAAATATTAATTAATTATTTTACTCACCAGCATCGTATATCTGACAATACTTAGCGCATACAATAAGCACCGTCCGTTGATTGTACGCGCAGCAGTTCAGCGACAATGCGTTCAAACAACGGATTTGTTTCGACTCGTTCTCGTAAATAGGCTCAGACTGCTTATTCTCGTGGCCTAGGAGGGACCATACCTGTGGAATAATAAACAATAAACATGTAATAAAGTAAATGCAAGTTGTGGGAGAACCATGCTTCGGCACGAATGTGGCTCAAACCGGATTGATACCACAGCCTCACAGAAACCCGACGTGAAACAACGGTGCCGTTGTGTGTGTGAGGTTACCGGAGGCTCAATTACCCCCGCCCTTGCCAATCTTCCCAACCCCCATCCCCCTACAACCGTTAAGTTTTTAATCCCAAAAGGCCACCAACGCACTTATAACGCTTCTAGTGTTTTGGGTGTCCATTGTGTGTTTCGTTGTGTGAGTGAGGTTACCGGAGGCCCACTTACTCCCTTCCCAATTCCTCAACAACCCTTAAATTCCTAACCCCCAAAAGGCCGGTAACGCACTTGTAACGCTTCTAGTGTTTCGGGTGTTCATGGGCGGCGGCGATTGCTTACCATCAGGTGATCCGTCTGCTCGTTTACCGGCTTATACCATAATAAAATGCTTACCTTAACGGTCCCAGTAATAGATATAGCTAAAACTACATCGTCTTTCCTTGAAGATGGACGGAGTACCTGCAATACAAGACAAATAAATATTATATAATTGGATAAATGTACATTATTTTGGACGTCATCAGAGCAACACAGAGCCCAGTAGGACTGTTCCCCAATAGGTTGCCACGGAAGACTTGACGGGTCACCGTGGCTCAGGCTCGAAGAGCAGGATTAGAAACGGAGTAGCTTTTAGTCTGACACTCCTTCTCGTCTCACACAAGGCGGGAGAAATTATTAACATATTGAACGCTGTGGTGGTCACCGGTGACCGACGCTAGCGGAGGATTTGCCTTCAACAGTTTTCTATTGGCAGTCAAAGACTTAAATCGAGCCTAAAAAAAAGTCATTATTTGTATGCTCCTCAAAAAAAAAGTATTTATTTTTTAATAAAAGGAGCAAACGACGTCGAATCATATGTCGGTGCAACTTAATTTTAATTCATCATCTTCCATACGACATCCACTACCTTAAATAGGCCTTCCCCAATGATTTCCAGATAAGTCGGTTGGAAGCGGCCTGAACACCTTTTGCTACCTTTAAGATCTTTGTTTAAAAATAATACTTTACTCACATGTAAAGCAGATATCCAGTCAGGATTCATCTTAGAGCTGAGTGAGAATAAGATCTCCAACGAAAAAGGATCCATGATCAAGATCTCTGCGTAGTAACCATTGCAGAATAGGCGCAGATCTTCACTGTTACACATGTGGTAGGCCTGGAAATAACATAATGCGAATTATTAGAATATTTACTTAGCTCTGACTTTTCAGTCGATAAAATATTTTATTAAAAACCCAGTACATATGCTAACCAAATGCCTCTTCTTATACAGAGAAGGTTTGAGCATTAATCACCTCACCAAACCCTACTCAATGCGGGTTGGCGATTTCAAACTTATAATTAGAAATTATAAGTCCGGGTTTCCTCACGATGTTTTCCTTCACCGTTTATCAGTGGTGTCTAAATAATCTTAGAAAGTACCTACATATAACTCAGAAAAAGTTACATTGGTACTATTGCCATTGGTAGGTTTCGAACCCGCACTCTCATGCATGAGAAGCGGGCGTCTTAAACCTCTGGGCCACCACAACGCTAGCTAAATTTGGATATGATATTCAGCTATATATAAAAATGCAAACCAACCTGTATATTAGTATGTATCTGCGACAATTTGACACTCTCCCTACACTTGCCGTCCACCAGGTCCCAGGTACACATCTCACCAGCTTCCGATGATGATACTATGAAGTTATTGTCCTGAAAACATAATATAAAACTGTTATTTATTTATTATTATTAATTGTTAACACGGTTTAACAAACCAATTACATTACCAATACACAAAAACTATAATTATAAAAATAAAATTTAAATAAAAGGCAAGGTAAAACGTCAAAAAAGACATCACAATAAAATTGGTATAAAAGGTAGAGAAAATAATTAGTTAATTTATCAAATCTTCTAAATATGAAGCTACCGTTATAAATTGGAAATCAGACCTTAGTACGATTTTGTTTTACGTTTAATAAGATCGAGAAGTTTTTAGGCATATAGGGTGACTAGTAATTAGTGAACGATATTTCAACAGGTAATTGTACTCATGATTACAAACAACTTTCCCAAATAAACTTTTTTTGTATACTCATTAGTTTTATTTTTATCACAATCACAAAACGACAAAATTTCGGTTCCCTTTTTTGTTTTATCTTTCGTATCATTTTCCACACAATCCATACAATTCATAAATATAACCCGCTTTGTTAGCTACGGGGCGTTCGCCGCGTATGGCTTGAAACTAGTCGAGTTACCTCATCAAACAGACATGTTGGTAAGCCGATACATACGACGATTCATGTAGACAGACTCTTCCTAGAATCGGTACATCCGTAGAAAGTTCACAAATGCAATTATGACACAAAATTAGCATTACTTGGCTACTGAAGAAACCACCATGTTTAATGAAGAATAACTCTGAACTGACTAGGATTTGGAACTTGGCGACATAGTAACTTTTATTCAGTACAAAATTACCTATCCAATGATGTAACACACATAGCTATTGGAAAGTGGGACCAGATTTCTTAGGGACTCTGGCATCCTCTTTTGGTATCCTTACATCAACAACCTATAAGTAGCCAATGCTAACCTCGGTCAAAAATAAATTATTACAACTTTTCAATACAATAAAATATTCAAAAATAATCACACTCTCATTCATAAATTTGATGTGCAATTTGCACATTTTCGAGTTGTTCTAGCTAAATTTCTATTCCAAATAAGTCTGCAAAATTTGACGTCAAAAACTTATGACGTCATTACGCACTATTTCATACAAAATTCACAGAACAGCTATCGTTTATGACGTTTCGAAAAAAGTACAGAATTTGACTAGTAGGAAACTAGCCGATTACCTGAATAATAGAAGCTCTAGACAAACAAGTGACCGGCGCGGTGTGTCCCACCAGCAAACATCGAGGGGTCATCTTTAAACTGTCAGGGTCCACCTGCCAGATACATATCTGACCGTCGTAGCATCCAGTGACCAGTGTCTTCTGGTCTCTGGAGAGGTAGACTGATGAGACGCAATGGGTCGGGGCGTGTTTCCCCCATAACACCACAGGAACTATTAGATTTGTACCCGGCATGACTGTAAGAGAGAGAAAGAAATATTATTATTGCTGTACAGGATTTTGAATCTTACGGCTTTGTGTTAGATTTGAAAATGTGTTAATGAGCATTATAAACACGTTTTTGATTAATTTTCAACGTTATTCTTGTTGTGTTAAAATTGAAGATAAACCCCAACCAACCAAATAATGATATAACGAATGTTATATTTTAGCAACAGCTACAGTAATGCTACATGAATATTGACATTAACAGATTTGTAACCTATTTGTCAAGGCTTTATAACAGCTACAGTGAAAGCTTGATGCGCAGCATACATTTATGACAGTTTGCATTAATTTCTAGTCTAAGTAAAAGCTACAATAACAGCTACAGTAACTAGCTACCTAACAGCTACCAACAGCTACAGCTACAGTTACAGCAGCAGCTACAGCAACGGCTACAGTAACAGCTACAGTAACGGCCATAGCAACTGCTACAGCAACAGCTACAGTAACAGATACAGCCACAGCAACGGCTACAGTAACAACTAGAGCCATAGCAACAGCTACAGTAACGGCCATAGCAACAGTAACAGCTACAGTAACAGCTATACAGTAATAGCTACAGTAACAGCTACAGCTACAGCTAGTTTTAGAATATACAATGCCAAAACAGTGGAAAAGCACTAACAAACTTTATATAGAAAAAGAACGACTAGAGCTACTATAAGTTTATTTACTACTACATATGAGTAAAAGATAAGATTAGATAAAAAGATTAGCTATCGTAGGTCAAGTAGCTGCAAGCTTGCTATTTGTATTGGTATTGAAATTTACTTATGAGTATCAAGATATTTTTTGCATTTCTAAATGGTACAGATCTAAAAAAAAACATGCTATGGGATGGCAGACAATACTGGTCTAATTGGTTTTTATAAATAAAAAATAAGAAGTTGGTTCCTATAATTACTTATAAAAGTACAATTTTAAAACATTGAGTGCCTGTTTCACCACCTGCATATAAGTGATGAATAAAATTATGTTACAGATAGGGGCATAAATTTCATTCTTAATTCAAAGTTATATGATACATAGTAGCTATTCAGATTTTGTGAAACAGGACCTAATAACTAAATATATCTAACACCAATAAATTCAAATGATCACAAACACAATTTTAATTAGTTATCAGATCTTAATAGCTTGCTTGTCTCAAGTGAGTGTTAAATGTGTGATAAGCTAATGATTACAATATATTAGTATTGACAGTTCATTCAGATACTAGTAGCAGCGTGATGATTGATGCATTGTGTGTCGCGGATTGCTGCCATGAATATGTAGCGTCTAGATATAGCTTGAAATCTGGTTGTGTTCCTCGTCAAACATTTACAGTGAGTAAGCCGATAACAGCGCTAATAATTAATTTGTTTTTCTAGCATGTTTTTCTCCATATGAATCTTCATTTTGGTTTTCATCATATAAAAAAAAAATACATGTAGCAGGTTCAGTTTTTGGACTAATGAATGACAAGATAGATAGTTTCTCTACAATTTTACAATGAAATAATTATGTTGCACATTACATAATAACATAACACATATTTTTCGAAAAGAGGTGGTCAGAAAGCATCACACTACAGTAATGAATTGTTTAATAACTTTAAAACAAATAGGGGTGGAACTAGGCATTAGAAGATCATTTTGACACATTTATTTAATTAGGAAATACACAATTATGAAACATGATGTCACAATTAGACCATTTATAGCAGTCCTATTGGAACACATTTTATCTAGAATTCCATTTAAAGAATAATTAGAATTCATATACACTTGATAATATCATAGTCAAATTTGAGTTGTAGTGTTAATTGCTGACTATTATAACTGGTTGTGTAATAATACACTTAATATTGATATATTCAGTATTCTGGGTACATTATAGGCCCAAAAATGGAACTTAGGACTTCGGACCACAATATTCTTATAAGAAATAATGTGTATTACTGTTGGGAGAAAGCTAATTCATTTGTGGCAGACAAGTAAGTACTAAATTACAGATTTTCACACAAAATTATAAGTAAGAAACATTGAATTAGAGTAAATATAGTATATTACTAGAATATTATTCTAGCAGACTCTACGTCTATAAAATTAACAACAATAATCTATAAAATAAGGATAAAAATAAACAATAAAAATTCCATTTCAAAATGACATCTAAATGAGATTATTAATGGCCAGAATCATGTGACAAAGCGTATACTACAAAAGAACGTTAGGTAATAGCATAAACAGCACATAAATGTACCGCGAAGATGTTTTGTTAGCATAATAATGTGATAAGACATGAAAATCTAGGATCACCTGCCTCAAACCCAAGGACAAACCAATTTATTACCTGCCTAGTAGTCGTGGGCACTGATATAAAGGTTCCAACAGCTTCTGGACTACTATACGTCCATGGAGACCAGCGAAACTTCCACTGAAATGCACCTATGCAATTACAATTTAATGAAAACACGAATACTGCGACAAAAATCAATCGTCCCTGCTGTCAGCTTTTGACAGCTGATGAGATTTGACGTTGACATTAAATGTTGCAATGTTGGCAGAACTGTGCGTATTCAATACTCTGTTACACGAGATGAAATAAATCTTTCTAAAGCGATCGGGTAAAAAGTGGTTTATTTGATCTTTTTAAGCGATTTCTTTTGGTGTAGCACTCTCTCTTTATTAAGCCATTATGGTGGATAATGAAAGCAATCTTAGCTTCATCACCAACACCAACGAGAAAATCTGACGAAAGAGTTTGAATAACCAAACATTTATTCTCAACCTCACTGCGTTGAGAAATATTTCCCAGTTCATCAATTTTAAAACAAGAACGACCTCATAAATTAATGACGTATGGTTTTCATTATAGATGCAATGTTATGATTTTATATTTATTTCGATTACAACAATATTAATTACAAAAAATGTCTGAGAAACTGAAAAAGGGGCGAACAAAATCGGAAAATTTCAAAGAGGAGAAACTGTCGGACTTGGCTTCCAAGATTGACGAGACTGACGAAATGAAACTAAAAATGTTGGCCGCATTAGAAAAGCCGGAGCCAGATGACCTGTTGTATCCACCTGAACTTAATGCTCATTTACTTGAACAGCTCAAAGTAGGTAAAAGATTTATTAACGTAAATTAGGACTCCCAATTATTTGAATGTAAAGTAGTAAGTAGACCTTCAGTCTTGAAGGTCGCTATCGAGAAGAAATACGAAATCGACGACTTAATAATGCTTTCTCCTCCCGGAGACGTCCAGATTTATTCCGATTAAAAGTCGATTTGTCTTCCAATTCATAATTATGTAAGACTAAGTAAGAGTAAGAAAGTGGTGGTAAAGTCCACTAACAAAGTGGACAGACAACCTAATTAAGGTCGCAGGGATCGCTGGATACAGTCATTTCCAACCGGTCTATCTGGAATTCATTGGGGAGACCTATTTTCAGCAGTGCACATCTTGTGGCCAATATGATGAAGTATACAATTATTCATTTTCATCATTTTCAGGTGATGACAGCAGACAACAATGAACTCCGCAAATGCGTGTTCCTCAAAGACCAGAACATAGAAGAATTAAAGAAGACTATAGCAGATCTGAACCAGAGGATACGTGACATAATATCTGGTTCAGGGCCAGCAATATCCTCAAAATCCGCTGGAATTATCAGTGCAAAGATAACAGAACTTTGCAAACAGAATCGACATTTGGTTGCTGAGATAGAAGGCTATAAAACGAAAAATGCTGCACTGGAAAGGAAGGTTATGCAGCTAGATATCCTTAATAAAGAACATGAGAAACTAGACCTCTGTTTGTGTAAGGATGAACCTATTGACGTGAACCCTGACGAACTCAAAGAACTGAACAGCAAACTGTCTTTAGTCAACAAAAAACTTTATGAAAGTAAAAATAGGAATCTGGAACTGAAAAATGATATTCTGATGGCCACGAAAATACTTCAGCAGGAGTTAGGACACAAGTTTACCAGTATCAAGGAGTTGCAGAATGATGTGGCGGGTTGGAAAGGAAGGGCACAGCAGATTGTGTTGTTGCAAGCTAAAATTAGTGAGCTTGAGGATAAATTGAGTGGAAAACAGCAACAGCAACAGAAAGCAGACATAAACTATGCAGACGTGAAGAGGAAGGATCAGGGGCAGGTAATTTAGTCAAATCTTCACCTTTCTTGTTTTCTCTATCGATTGCATGGTTGGCGCGGTTGGCTGGGCAACTGGATGCCGTGCAACGTGTAGCTAGTACGATTCTCGCTTGTCTGGGTGCCATGTGCATATGAACTTATGTTTGTAAATGCACTGACGACATATAAAAGAGTAACAAATGAGGCAACGTTTAAAAGAAATAAATCATCTTAAAAGCGCAATTAATCTGGGGTTAAGTCACTACCACTGTGTTGCTTTAAAAGTGTAATATAGCAAAGCAAGTTATTAATTATTTCTTACAGATTATTCGAGAACTAGAACATAGAAAGAGGAAAGAAATGGAACTCGCGTTAAAAGATATCGATAGCCTTAGAGAAGAGAATCACGAATTGAAGAGAAAACTTGACGGTGCAAGGTGTCGAATCAGGAACCTTGAATGCGATGCGACAACGATCAGGCAAAAGATGCAGACGTTTTCGGAGAAAAGTAGCCATGATGACATGTTGATCAATGAGCAAAGGGTAAGTAAGACGAACTAAGGACTGGACTCACTATAGACAGCTGACCTACATTTTGTTTTCTTTATATCGTAATACTAGCTACCTCCGCGCGGTTTCACCCGCTCTACTCGGCTCCCACTGGTCATAGCGTGATGTATTTTAGCCTATAGCGTTCCTCGATAAATGCACTATCTGACCCAAAAACGAATTATTGAATTCGGACCAGTAGTTCCAAAGATTAGCGCGTTCAAAGATAATATTAGTATAGATTTGCTTTGACGTTCAAAAGTGCCTTCCCGGTCTATTTGAAATAAATAATTTTGACTTTGACATTGACTAAGTAAACTAAAAAATGTTTTTGTGTTGGCCTTGGCTAAATAACATACAATAAATTTTATTTCTACGCCTTAAAGAACGCACTATTCAAGTGTTAAACTTATTTATTTATTTCAGAACCAAATAAAGACTTCAGAGTTGTATTACCAAGATATACTCAAAGAAAACACATCGAAAATGAATAGAATGAACGCTGAAATCGGTGAATATAAGAAACTTGTCAAAAACACCGATGCCAAAATAGATGCTTTACGGAAACAAGCGTCAGAGAAGACTGCGAAAATCG
This sequence comes from Spodoptera frugiperda, assembly GCF_023101765.2. NCBI lineage: Eukaryota > Metazoa > Arthropoda > Insecta > Lepidoptera > Noctuidae > Spodoptera > Spodoptera frugiperda. The sequence continues at coordinate 6,909,146 of NC_064233.1, forward strand.
AAGAGTTGAGAGCTCAACTGTTGAGGTACGAAGAATGCTCTTTACAAAGCATATTCTTTACTCCAATGAAAACTGCAACAGACAATGAGATTAAAAAACTGTCAGAACTTGTTGTTATATTAAACACGAGACTAGACAACGAAAGACACAAATGGGAGGAACTAGAAGACACTCATAGAAAAATCAAAGAAAAGAAGAGACGGTTGGAAAGACGACTTTATTCCTTAGAAGATGAGGTACGACAGCTGAAAGAATCTGGATCGAAGAAATGGTCAAAGCATTCAAAGATGGGTTTAAAAGAACATTCTGATGGAACTAATGGGTCCTCCACTATTATGCAACGCCGACAGTCTTCAATTGGCAATGTGCCTGAGAAACCAAGTGAGTCTACTACTGATTCGCAGCCAGGAGAAGATAATCTCGACAAAGACGATCTGAAATACAAGCTGGAATTGACAGAAGAAAAGTTAAAAATATTAGAGGATAAACTAAAGATGATCGAAGAAGAAAAGCAATATGATTACAATCACTTAACCGAAATGATTCAAACGTCAAAACAATTATTCAATGAAGCGCTGTCTGTGCTTCAAAAGGAGAAGTGTTTGTGTTCGTAGTGCATTTTATATGTTATTTATTTTTGTTTAATTACATAGGTAGTGGAGAATAAAATGTTTTATTTTATTTGGAACTCAAGTAAAACTTATTTACTTATAGCAACATTTTTATTTAGTGTTGTATGTAGTTACTTTCGTGGAATAAAAAACTACCATTGGTAGAATCGTTTTGTTATGCTCGCCACCCAAACCGCCGCCATTTGTCATTTTTTTGGCATGCGCGTACGGGGATGCTACGAAAATCGTGCTCTTGAGTGTTTTCTTACAATACCGAGTTTTAAACTTTGTTTGTGAATCGTGAAAAACCGTGTTGCTCTGTGAAATACCAGTGCTATAATATATTAAGTGTGTTTTTGTGTTAAAAACATTCATCATGAATAAAACTTGCGCAAGGTGTGAGAAAACAGTTTATCCGACTGAGGAATTGAAATGTTTGGACAAGGTAATTTTCACTTGTATTCCTTTTAAAACCTAGTTGAAACCGGTTAACTTTTTTATGGCATATTTTTACGAGAATTAAATGATAAATGATAAATGATATTTATTTTGCAAATAGGTTATAAAATAACACTTTTACACGTCAATCTCTTAAATAACTAGATGAGGCCGGCATTTCCTATCCGACTACTCTGAGAAGAAATGCCGAAACAAACTCAGAGGTCATAGTCTCTTTTAAAGTCCAGACAAAATCAATTAAAGATGTCGGAGAACCGTGCAAGTTGATTCTGTAGTGGTCTTTTGAGGAAAGAACCACAGCAGTTTGAGCGGACCTGTTCAGATGGCAGCACGCATGTGTCAGTTTACAATCAGCTCAGCTGACGGCTGTTGCTGAATGATCCGACGAACAACACCAACCAAAAGAACATTTGGGTAGGCCACACAAATGCTCAAACTGTCAGAATATAATTTACTAAAAATAAAATGACTAGCAAAAGTCTCACACGGTCCTCAAACTAACAATTTTAAAAGGAAATATAAAAATATAAAAGGAAAAAAATATAAAACAATGTCAAATTAAGTTTATGTCAAATTGTATAAAAAATGTAACTATATGTTACAAACATGTCAGCAAGACCTGTGTGGACATTATAGCAGTTCATTCCCAAGCCTGACTATCCTCCAAGTAGTCTTTTATTTTATAAAAAGCTTTACTACAAAGTTTTTCTTTAATAACATTTTTAAATTTACCTAGGTTTAAACTTTGAATATGGCTGGGAACTTTATTGTAAAAGCGTATACATTGACATCTAAACGAACCACTTATTTTCTTAAGTCTAGTAGTAGGAACAACATATTTATTTTTATTTCTAGTGTTGATATTGTGTATATCACTGTACTTTTTAAATAACTTTATGTTTTTATGAGCATACACTATATTTTCATAGATATATTGAGAGGCAACAGTCATTATATTAATTTCTTTAAATAGTTCCCTGAGAGAATGCCTCGGACTAAGATTATAAATTGATCGAATGGCTCGCTTCTGCAGCACAAAGACAGACTGAATGTCAGCAGCATTCCCCCACAGGAGAATACCATATGACATGATACTATGGAAATAACTAAAGTATACTAGACGCGCTGTATTTACATCAGTTAAATTTCTAATTTTTTTAACGGCATATGCTGCTGAGCTGAGCCTTTTCGACAACTTATCTATATGTGGGGCCCACTGTAGCTTAGCGTCTAGAGTTATACCTAAAAAGATAGCTGAATCTACAGGGTCCAACTCCCCGCCCTTGATTAGCACGCTGGTTTTGACATGCCTAACATTTGGTGTTGTGAATTTAATGCATTTAGTTTTTGTTTCATTAAGTAGCAAGTTATTGGCACTAAACCAGCGTACTATTTTTGAGAGAGCACTATTTACATGATCACTGACTAATTGTCCACGTTTGAGTTTAAATAATAAAGAGGTATCATCAGCAAACAGTACTATCCCATGGTTATCCTTTACAAGGTAAGGTAAGTCATTAATATAAATAAGAAATAAAAACGGACCGAGAATTGACCCCTGCGGAACACCCATCCTAACAACAGACCCGGCAGAAATTTTCCCGTTAATCTCAACTCTCTGAATTCTATTACTCAAGTAAGAGATAAGTAGATCCAGAGAGTTGCCCCGCACTCCATAATGGGATAGCTTCCTGATCAGTGTTTCATGAAGGACACAATCGAACGCCTTGGATAAGTCACAAAAAACACCCAATGCGTCCCCTGAGTCCTCCCACGCGTCATATACTTGATTAAGAAGTTCAACACCGGCATCAGTTGTTGAACGACCCCTTGTAAATCCAAACTGGTTACCATGCAATAATTTATTTCTATTAAAAAATCTTTGCATCTGATTTAGAATAATTTTTTCAAAAATTTTACTGAATGTAGGTAGTACTGAAATAGGTCTAAAGTTAGTGGGGTCAGAAGTACTACCCGATTTAAATAACGGAGTTATTTTACTATTCTTCATGAGATCAGGAAACACACCACGATCAATACAGTTATTAAAAATTAAAGCTAATACAGGTGCCACAATAGTTATTACAGAGCTAGCAATGTACACAGAATTACCCCACAGGTCAGCAGTCTTTTTCTTATTCAAAGTATGGAACGTTTTAATTATATCTGTATAATCTATGTGTTCAAAATTGAAACTTGAATGGCAAGCTACAACATTTTCTTTTAGTAAAGATTCTGCGACAGTGGGTGATGAATTCAAGGACCTGGTAGTGGAAACAGGAATGTCCGAAAAGAAGTTTTCAAATGCGGCTGCAACTTCAGCATCTGATTTAATTACATTATTATCAATTACCAGATTATATTCACTACTTCTCCTTTTAGATCTTCCCGCTTCACCATTAATAATACTCCAGGTCGCTTTAATTACATTGGAACTGTTTTTTATTTTAGAGCTCAAATATAGTGATTTAGCAATAGAGCAAACTTTTTTGAACAATTTAGAATACTTCTTTACATATTCATTAAATTCAATAGTGTTTATAAATATCCTCTCGTTATAAAGCTCATATAGGCGTTTCCTACTTTTATAGATGCCAGTGGTTGCCCATTGATTGAAAGGCGCATTGCCATGAGCTGGTATGGTTTTAGGTGTGAAGGTAGATTTAAACTCGGTATGGTAAGTATTTAAAAAATCATTACACAAGTTATTCGTATTTTTATTCCTTAATAATAAAGGTAATTTGTCAGAGAGTTTAGATTTGAACGTTTCAATGCGTCTTTCAGTCTTTGGGTTAACAATAATATGTGGTTTCGACACTTTATTTACTTTATTTTCTATTGAAATTAATTGTCCACAATGATCTGAATCAAGCAATGATATAATTTGTTTATTAGTTGGTACAATATCAGTATAAATATTATCTAGACAAGTAGCACTAGTAGGAGTTATCCTAGTGGGCTCCAGAAACAGGTTCGTTAGGTTAAACGAAGCAAATAAACTTACAATTCTAGTACTTAAGCTAGAATTTTCCAACAAATTTATATTAAAATCGCCACAAGTAATGATGAATTTATTTGAACTACTGAGTTTATTTAATACTTCATCTAATACTGTTTCAAAACAGTCATACAAACCAGAAGGTGGTCTATACACACTCAAAACAATAAACCGCTCTAATTCCACACAGGCTATTTCAACAGTACGTTCAACAGAGTAACCAACTATATCCTTGCGTTCTTTGAATTTAAGATTGTTATTTATTAAAATTAGTGAACCACCATGTATAGCGTTTTCTCTGCTGAACGAGCTACCAATCTGATGATTACCAAAGTTGAACATTAGCTGATGGGATTTCAGCCAATGCTCAGTAATGCACAAAATGTCAACATTATTACAGTTTAAAAATAATTCTATTTCTAATTCTTTACTCATGAAACCTTGGATGTTTTGGTGCACCAGATTGATAATATTACTGTTAAGTATGCAAGAGGATGACTCTATTGTCTTGCAAATTACTTGCAAATTACTTTAGAAATAATGATTCGAAAGTTCTTGTTACATTGTTACATTCAATGTTCTAAATTCAACCGACTACAAACTTTTTTCGTAACTATTGTCGTGTGCCGGGCACATCAATTCATACAGCCGGACGCGTGAGTCATTAAATTATATAAATTGCTGCTGATATCATTGTGAGCTCTTTATAATACCGCATCTGTACTTGCATCGACCTTTTTACCTAATTAGAGTCGTCTTAGGCAATACGCGACCTTGTGTCACATTATGCATCGATTGTATTCAAATGATAACTAGGCAGAATGGAGGTGATACCTTTGCTAATTATTTGATTAAGATGAAAATGAGATAAAATTGGCGGCGGAAAGCCCGCGTACTGTTTACACTAAAATTAATTTTATCGCGCTATGACGGGCGAAATATTTTATCTCTAAGATAGTAATATGTACTAAATTATATTTAAAACAGATTTTAATGTCGGAAAAAGTATTTTTCTAGAATATTTTAAAGTTATAATCAAGTTAGTCTAGCTAAAATCTTTTGTGAAACTCTCAGAAAAGTTCCACATTTCCACAAGTATGTTGTTTTCAAGTTTTCTGCATCAATATCCTGTTTTTATGCTCAAACATTCTCTGGAAATACATAACAACATGTTTGTTACTTCTTTATAGATTTGCTGAAGAGTTTCCAACATTGGTACATAGCTATTTTTGTCAAAATTAAAGTTTTTAAAAGTTGCAGAACTTTTCTATTTAGCCTATTTTTAAAGTTTCTAGGATGCATATTAGTTCCTAAATAGTTATGTAATAACTATTATGAAACATACTAAATTAACTAAAAATAACAGCTTAATCATTATATTTTTCATTGATAAAAAATATACAATAAAATTTGGAACAGATTCCATAATTTGAAAACTGGTATTAAAAAAATATATTTAAGTATAATTCATGTGCATTTTTATGGCCTCCACCATTTCCAGTTTAACCAACTAGAATGCCTGTTAATAGGCTTAAAATTTGCTAATTTTAATGTATAATTTGCTATTAGACATAATTTAAATGAGCTACATATTTTTAGTCCAGTTTTTAGAATAAATATGCCTATAGATATCACTTAAAATAGCTATTAAATATTTGCCCATTTTAGGTTACATTAAAAATTCAGTATTTTCAGAGAGGAGGGAGTGTCAAACTGCTACTGACTAAAAAACACCTTGTTCCTACTCCTGCTTTTCGAGTCAGAGCCCATTTTTGATGGGATTAGGTACCTATTTTATACAAGGGGATAACAAACATAGGTATTTTGCCAAACCGAAACGAAAATAACTATTCTATGACGAATTGGTTTTCCATGACAATCATACCGTAATATTTATAGGTACATTAATTAGTGTTTAATACCATGTTGTTTCTAATTAAATTAAATTACTCATAAGGTGAAGTCATGCTATGGTTCATGACTGATTTATGAGGTAAACGGTGTTAAAGTATTATGTGCAAATCTGTCCAGTGATTGAATAAATATAGAAAACATTCTGCTAACATTGGTCACAGGTGACTTTATATGACATTTTTACTGGTCAATAATCTAACATCATGAATTTTAATTCCCTAAGACTGCAATCCAAAGCAGTTGGAATGGGGATGAATTTTAGTCAGTAAGAGGCTAACACTTTCTCGCCTTATACAGGGTTAAAGTTCCACTAGTTTCATGTCTGCACACACTGCTCATGATGATAAGTCCCTCTGTGACTCGAAACTAGTAGCATGTTTCTTCATTGATTTACGTGAATAAACTTTGATTTTTAGTTTAAATTATTTAAATGATAATGATAAACAAATGATAAATGATATTTATTTCTGTAAATAGATTATAAAATAACACTTTTACACGTCAATATTTCAAATAGCTAGATGAGGCCGGCCTTACGTTACCTTCCAATACCTAAGTTAGGTATAATAAAAATAATGAAATTAATCATGTGCAATTTATACATCAAATATATTTTTCCTGTACTTTATTATATTAGCAATAAATTTTAATACACCAATCAAGTAAGTTTTATAATAAAAAGGAAAAAAATTACAATACTAAAGGAAATAGTATGTATTATGTATTTTATTTTTTATTTGCATTGAGTTAACAAATTGCCTTTTTTTGTAGGTTTTTTTTTATATACTTTATTGTATTGTACACCATAAAACATACAATATAAACTGTAAATTATATAATAATGTGTACAATACGCGGTTTTATAGCAAAATGTGATTTCTTACAAGCAATATTTGTACAATTGTAAAAAGAAAAATACAAAAAATGCTGAAAAACAAGTTAATATACCTCAAAATTACGAAAAAATGAAAAACTTCAACAAAAAACCTACAAAAAGATATGATTCCGGCCAGGATCGAACTGGCGGCCTTCTGCGTGTAAAGCAGATGTGATAACCACTACACCACGGAACCAGTTGAGTGGTTGCCCCAAATTACTACCCACATACTACGTTCACTTTCATTCTACAATGCTATGACGTCATCGTAATATAATTGGCTGTACCTATTTTGTATTCGACATGCAACGTAATTTAACCTTTTGAACGCCAATGGCATGAATAGATGTCATGCGCAAGCGTGCCCTGTGCGCCACCGACATCTATAGATGCCAAGAAATAGATCACAGAGAAAAACAAAATAAACACATTCGATAACATTTTGGAATCCCTAATATTTTCAGGGTTATTTCGTTGAATTTGTGGCTTGGCGTGGGGGGCACAGCGAAGCGTTTATGCTCTGGCGGTCAAAAGGTTAACATACTAGCTACTGGCGCGCGGTTTTACCCCTAATCGGTTCTTATTCGGATGTTTTAAAGGATGCATTAGGATAAACCGATGTCATATTATTATTGACTTTAAAAAAAAATTACATGTAAAACAGCTCTGTTGTAACCTATTTACAAAAATAAGTTCATTGTTTCATATAGTCTATAACCTTTCTCAAAAAATGTACTATCAAACACAACAATAATTATTCAATTCGAACCAGTAGTTCCGGAGATTAGCGCTTTCAGTCGAACAAACAAACTTTTTTGTTATTTTTTTTATGTGTGGGAGAGCCATACTTCGGCATGAATAGGCCGGCTCGACCGGAGTGATGCTACGGCGTCACAGAAAACCGACGTGAAACAACTTGAGCGTGTGAAGTGTGAGTGAAGTTATCGAAGGCACAATTACCAATGCCCGTTTCCCCAAAACCCTTCAACTATTTAGGGTTAGGAACCCCTAAATAGCCGGCAACGCACGATTGCTTACCATCAAGTGATCCGTCAGCTCGTTTACCGGCTTATACCATCAAAAAATGTAAAAATTTAGCATAGAAAGATGTACCTTCATAATTAACTTTGGACTGTGTCTTAACTTATAATGAATGATATCAAAAAGATTTTATAAGATAAGACGTTTCGGCAAATTTTCGATAATTTTGTTTATGAATGTGATATCTTCAAGGTTATGCTTGTTTCTAGAAGAATCGTGAGTTTCCAATTTTCACTGTATTGTCAAAATATCGATGACTAGCTACTTCCGCGCGGTTTCGCCCGCTCTGCTTGGCTCCTATTGGTCATAGCGTGATGTTTTATAGCCTATAGCCTTCCTCGATAAATGCACTATAACTAATACAACACAAAAATAATTATTCAAATCGGACCAGTAGTTCCGGAGATTAGCGCGTTCAAACAAACAAACTCTTCAGCTTTATAATATTAGTATAGATTGTACTGAAACGCTGTGAAATCGTCCAATTTCGATGTTAAATCGCGTATTTGCGTCAATGAAAGTGAATTCACAATGCCTTCTATTTATTGTGTTCTCAAAAAGAAAAAAAAAGTAATCATTCGGCTAAATTACTGTAACAACCAATCATGTTACTACGTAAACACCTTTTGATATACGAAAATAAATCGTTCTGCTCATAAAATAAGTGTGGAATTAGGTAGTTTTTTTTTTTTTGAGGGGGAAAATCATCCAATGGCTTCTCCCGCCTTGGGCAAGGCGAAAGGGAGTGTCAGACTTTTACTGACTAAAAACCACCCCGTTCCTTCTCCTGCTTTTCGACCCGAAGCCCCGGTAAACCCGCTAGGTAGTCCGCAGCTCCGGATCAGCAATTAGATAGTTAGACATATTTTACAGAACGCTTTTTTTCGTCCCATGTTATGTTTGTCCTATATTGGAGTAAATCTATTAGCCAACTCCGTGCATTTTAGCATAGTGACTGCCCGGTTGGTGCGGTGGATAAGCAACTGACTGCCGTGCAATGCACGATTTACGCACGAAGCAACTCTTTGTCTGATCCACAAATTGTTGTTTTAGGTCTGAGTGTTATGTGTATTTGAAATTTTATGTTTGTAAACGCACCCACGATACAGGAGAAAATCCGAGTGTGGGGGGTAAAAAAAGAAAAAATATGTAGAACTCAATGTGTGCCTAAAACCAAAGACCCTTTTGCTTGACAATCGTAAAACCATTCTAGTTGTTAATGTCACAAACTTAAAACGATAACCACGTTCCAATAACTAACCGATACCTTATTGAATAAATGGACAGTGAACATAATATGGTATCAGTTGAATAATTATAACAACGTATTACATAACCAGTGATTAAAATATTTATCGCAACAATGCGGACTAATAAAGCGTGAAAGTCTTTAGATACCACTGCGGAGTTACCACGGAGTATTGGACGCTAGGAGTCCTATCTTGTGTGGAAATCGAAATTAAATCGATTAACTAATTATCGAAATTGGATTTTGGTACTGTAACAAGAGTTCTGCTTGCTTGGTCGAGTGATCGCAAGTGCGATTCCCGGGTCGGGTAAAGTACTGTAGGCGTTTTTCGGTATTTCGTAAACTCACGGAATCTGGATATGTGTCCAGTATATTGTAATCGGACTTATAACACAAGTGTTGAAAATTGGATGTACATTGTACAGTGGCATTACGTGCCGTAATATGCACCTCTGCCTACCCTTTCCGGGATAAAAAAGGCGTGACGATACGACGAACAAGGGTTCATCTATGGATGAATTATTATCATACTAACTATTTTGTAAAACGTTTAAAAGGGGCGTAAATTAAAATTAATAAAGGTAGTTATTTTACGCGAACTTTACAGCTACAAGAATTGACTACAGAGGGATTTACGAAAAGAGGAGTGGAAGGAAGAATACTTTCTAAGTCTGTGTGCTCCATCTTCGGCCATATCTTCGCTTCGCCGTCCTGGCAGTACGCGGGTTGGTGGCCAAACGCAGACTTATCAACGTTAAAAAGAAAAAAAATAGTGAGAGAGACCTTGGCCCCGCATTAGAACAGTCACGACTGAAAATAAAAGCATTGTTACTGTTACAGCTCCTACTAAACTATTACAAATAAACAGTTACTCCTTACCTCGATACTCTTTGCGAGTGACGTTAAAAATGGCGGTAATTAGACGCCATGTTTGTTACGATTTTGACAGTGACATAACTATTGGCGGGAAAGTTTACTTTCATAAAACTAGACTAGTGAATCGAGGAAATAAACAAAATTAATAGGCCAGTGCAGATACCTCTAATAAAGGTAAAAAGTAAAAGAAATTTATAGTAGAATGAAACCTATTGGAAATGGAAGAGAATATGCTAAAAATGGAAAAAAATAAAAATTCCACTCCATCCGAGTTCGGGAAGTGGGGGGAGGGAGGTTTTAAGAGGAAAAATCGGTTTATCGCAGTTTTCGGCGAAACTACAAGTCCTATAAAAAAAAGTTCAACGGCAAAGTTGTAGGTAATAAAAAGATCTACAACTTTTGTATTTACACTTTTTTTGTATTACCTCAAAATTTTGTGAAAAATTCAAAAAACTACGATTTCGGTTTTTCATTGTTATCTTCGTCAAAAATATTAATTTTTTAACGAAATTTTGTGAAAACGTGCCTTTGTATGTACCAAATACATTGTATTTTTTGGAATTGAAAAATTAATTTTTTTACCAATTATTGATTAAATACCGAAAAATTATCCTAATTTTCAATCGAAAATTCACGCGTCAAAATATCAGATTTTTTATAAAGTTCGGTGGGCTTTTTGTTCGTTGAAATCTCTATTTTCTGATAGTGTAAAAAAAAAAACGTTACTATGGAATATGTTCTTAAAAAACGCAATAAACTAAAAAAACTCGAATCGACAAAATTGTTTTTCGTCATTATGCACAAAATTGAGCTATTTATTACAATTAACTCATGTAGCGTAAGATTTAATGGTACATTGAGAATTTAAAAAATAAAATAAATTAAAACATTCTTCTATGATTAACAATCAAATAAGTTAATAATGTTTATATTTGATAAGACATCTACAATGTTATAAGAAAAATGTAGAATTTTGTTTTAATTAAATACGTAGATACTTATATATTCTTATTTGAAGATAATTTATAAACCTTTTTTATTTTTTAAGGTGGCAAAATCATCCAATCCAATCAAATGACCTCTCTCGCCTTAGAGGGAATGTCAGACTCTTAATGACTAAAAACTACCCTGTTCCTAGTCCTGCTTTTCGAGCTGGAGCCCCGGTAAACCCGCTAGGTAGTTCGCAGTTCCGGATCAGGCATCAGCCACACTAGACACCATCTGAGGTGGTCTGATGGCTCTTTGAGGCGCGCGTGGAACGCGACGCGCCGCATGCACGGCTTTAGTTCTATTCGGGCGGCAAACTACCCTTGCTCACCGTCTACAGACCCGTACTTACGGAGGCCAGAGTAATTTGCGCGATCCCCGACGCCCGGAGTATCTCTCGCGAAGGCTGGGGAGTGAGGAGGTTCGTTCCCTCACGTGCCCCGCATCCTTCTTTGCTAGCATGACTTCTTCGCAGAAGGAGGAGACGTCATCCCAGTGTCGCTCGCTCCTCCAGAGACACTCCGGGCGTCGGGAATCGCGCGACGATCTCCAGCCACCGTTCACTATCACCTGTTTTTTCAGAACATTTTCCATAGTAACGTTTATTTATTTTACACTATCGAAAAGTAGAGATTTCAAAGAACAAAAAGCCCACCGAACTTTATAAAAAATCTGATATTTTGACGCGTGAATTTTCGATTGAAAATTAGGATAATTTTTCGGTATTTAATCAATAATTGGTAAAAAAATTAATTTTTCAATTCCAAAAAAATACAATGTATTTGGTACATATAAAGGCACGTTTTCACAAAATTTCGTTAAAAAATAAATATTTTTGTCGAAGATAACAATAAAAAACCGAAATCGTAGTTTTTTGAATTTTTCACAAAATTTTGAGGTAATACAAAAAAAGTGCAAATACAAAAGTTGTAGATCTTTTTATTACCTACAACTTTGCCCTTGAACTTTTTTTTATAGGACTTGTAGTTTCGCCGAAAACTGCGATAAACCGATTTTTCCTCTTAAAACCTCCCTCCCCCCACTTCCCGAACTTGGTTGGAGTGGAATTTTTATTTTTTTCCATTTTTAGCATATTCTCCTCCATTTCCAATAGGTTTCATTCTACTATAAATTTCTTTTGTTTTAAAACCTATCTGCACTGGCCTATAAACGAAATAACAGATATTAGAAATCTCTTTTTTTTCGCTGTGGTTTCACTTGATTGCGTGCTCGTATTCTAAGTAACTTTTTTTTAGGGGGGAATATCATCTAATTACTTCTCTCGCCTTAGGCGAGACGAGAGGGAGTGTCAGACTCTTACTGACTAAAAACCACCCCATTCCTACTCCTGCTTTCGAACCGGAGCCCCGGTAACCCGCTAGGTAGTCCGTAGCTCCGGGTCGTTTATGAGATCCATTTTTCAGCTGCGATGTAATTAAAAGTCATTGTAATAGGAAGCACACATCAGCAGCCCTTTAAATGTCCACTGTTGACTAAAGACGGTCTCGCACGGAGAAGGTTTGGACATTAATATGCAACTGACAAATCGAAACGAAAACTAAATAGTTAGGTTATACCAAGACCTTGAGTTTAACAACTTCAGTCTCTGCCACTCAAGCAAGATGAAAAGAATATCGCAATACGTTTTCAAAATTCGTCAGACCTGACATTTAATAACGTAGTGCTTAAATACGTATTTTGTAATACTGAGGATTTGTTCAGCTATGTTTTTAATTACTCATATCTTGTCTGAAGAAATGAACCATTGTTTTGTCTGACAAAAAAATAATTGTGTGAACTGAATTTCAGCAATGTGATATTAATAATTAAGGTGTTTTTGCCGCTAGCAGAAACTAGGTGATGATGAATAATGTCCATATCATGGTGCTTTTCCACAAGAGATGTTCTATGCTACGTTGCTGTAGATGCGTTTGGCATCTACCAATCATATTCATTGGTACACATAGCTTAGCACTGGTGGAAACAGACTCACATAAGCTATGTTTTTTATATGGATGTGATTTTATTAGTGGTTTTACTTTCTATCAGGCAAACCCTAGCTTTTCCCCCACTTCATCAACGTCATATTGTCACAAGATGTCCACTACTGACTATAAGCCTCCCCTAAAGACTTCCAGATCTCCCGGTGGAAAGCCATGTGTATCATTGTCGCCACAATGTCCTAAAACAAACCGCTACAAGTAAATCATCACACAAAGATTTGCTGGAAATAAATAACTAATACAATTATGTAAAACTCTTCTCAAGAACTCTCCATTAGCGAAAATCATACAAAAATCCATTCAGCAGTTTTTGGCAATAAAGCGTCCAGACAGACTGACAAAAACTGAAAAGTAAACCATTGTCTTTTTAATAAGTTGTGATTAGCTAAATGGAACATAGTTACCTACGTTTAACCGAAAACTGGTGCAAGTATACATCTTTCGTAAAAAAAGGTGTTGACATAATCGTTTATGGACGTAGCAAGCTACAAGGTCATATGATAAGGAGTATTATGTATACACTGATAACGTTATAGGGTCTATCTCGATGTTTGCACTTGAATAAAAATGTATTGCATCATTAATGGAGTTTCATAATCGGGGTTTTTATGTAGTCTGCCATTTCAAGCATTTTTGAGGTGATTTTGGGCATTTACACTTAAAATCTACCCATCAGACTACCACAGATGGAGCCAAGTAGGGCTTACGCCTGATGAGGAGCTACGGATTACCTAACGGGTTACCGGGGCTCCGTCTCTAAAAGCAGGAGTTTTTAGTCAGTAAGAGTTTGACTCTCCCTTTCGCCTCGCCCAAGGCGGTCAAAAGTAATTGTATGATTTTCACCCCTCATCAATTATTACCTGCATTTCTTGTGCATAATTCTTCCTAATTTTTCTAGACACACGGTAGTGTGTCCGCCAAGTTCGAGCAAAAAAACCGACACACCGGCCGTGGGTTATATTACACGAACCATTTCGGGCCAAGTTCGACCCACCTATAACTCAAAATCTATTTTATCTACGCATATGAAATTTCTAGTATCTATCGAGATCTACTTACTTATCTAAAATACAAAATTTCATTAATGTACCTATTGTAGATCTTGAGATATTGACGTCAGAAAATCGCTATTTTTACTATACACTCACTGACTGACTCACTCACTCATCAAAAACCTAGACCACTTCCAATAGTCGTATTGACTTGAAATTTGGCATGGAGGTAGGTCTTTAGGTCAAGGTAAAGGAAAAAATCTGAAAATGGCCAAGTGTGAGTCGGTTTTAAAAATAATGAAGGTGTAAATTCATACCCCTAAGGAACTAAAACAAAAAAAATATCTATATCTTCCAATGGTCGTACCGACCTAAAATTCGTTACGAAGGTTTGTATTTAGTCAAAGTAAAGTAAAATAAGAAAAAAAGAAAATAAACCTTACAAAAATAAATGAAATCCCACCCAAAACATAAATGTGAAAGGATGCCAAGTTCGATAATATTGGAATGCTTCGCCTATAAAAGAAGTGAGATCTAAATAAGTACCAAGTTCCATACACAGACCTCAGTTAAAAATGATATAACTTGGCAAGTTTTAATAGAAAATTATATACTTGACTCATTGCGTTTAGTAGGTTTATAACAAAGTGTGTGAAAACTTGCCAACTTGTTATATCATTTTTAACTGAGGTCTGTGTATGGAACTTGGTACTTATTTAGATCTCACTTCTTTTATAGGCGAAGCATTCCAATATTATCGAACTTGGCATCCTTTCACATTTATGTTTTGGGTGGGATACATTTTAGTCTAAGCTGGAAATTCGATGTCCATTATAATTAAGCTATAAGCATTACAGCGTTCTTTTTAATGGACTTTATGTTATAACATTTTTTTTCAAGCTATAAAGAACCTTCCAATATTCAAAATCAACAAATCCACGGAAATCAGTTTTCCAGAAATCAGTTTCGTTTTCTTACAATCTGCATGCTTATAATAAGCTCCATAGCTCATAATCCACCTTATCTGATATTAATCCACTGACATCATAACCGTACTGTTTGTCTTTTACGTTAAAATTCTTCATTACTTATAGTCATATCCATAAATAGTCTGATTAAGGAAATACCACTCGTTCCTGTTTTATGTTTAATATATACGGTATGTACGGAAGCAGTGCTTCTTTGTAATGCCCCTATTCTGTACATATTTCCACGAAATTGACTCATTTTTGCAGCAACTAAAGTGCGTATTTTAGTCTTTACCGTACAATTTATGAATTGGTTTTCCTATTTGTTTGTGTTTAATGACTAAATTCTTGGAATTATTGTCCGTATTTGGAAATGTGTTATTTTATAGCCCATTTCATGGGGAAAACTTTCATATTAGATGTGATGAAGCTATGGTTTTTATAAGCATTTTATGTGTCATATAAAATTCCACGAGCAATCAATGTCTCATCATCATCATCATCATATCAGCCACAAGACGTCCATTGCTGAACATAGGCCTCCCCCAATGACTTCCAGATAGGCTGATTGGAAGCGACCTGCATCCAGCTTACTTGTCTAATTGTCTAACCAATGTCTAACTCACACGAATCCACAGAAAACTTAAACCAAGAACCAAAAACTTGCGTTTGATAAAACTAGAAGGCTACGCATACCTACGAATAGAAACATTCTTCATATATCACAAAAAATCGATACAAATTAAATGAAATCGGACCCTATTCAATAATTTTCGTGTGGATATTAATCCCTCATGGAATTATACGGTCTCCTATGTCACATGTGACTCCCCTATGCTTGACAATAAGCAGTGCCAAGGGGCAAGGGAGTGGTGCCCATTAATCTCTATCTGAGGGGAGTGGGTGCTTAGCTATTTTTGGTAAAGTTCTGTTTTTGTTATCTCCCAAAATGTGTTTGGAAATGGACTATTGTTGAGGGTAGCTATAATGATTGAAACGATGCGAAAGTTTGTCTGTATACTTGGTTAAATTATAAAATTTTACACCAAAAGGCAGTATTTTCCGGAAAAGGATCTAGATTTTATTATAAGTTTCGTGAGACATACTAAATTAATTATCTGGGGGCACGGCAGTGCCCCCGCCAAGTCGAGCAAAAAAAAAGCGGCACGGCCGTACCATCCTTTTCTCGAAGCAATTCGGGCCTTTTTCGACCCCCTATAATTCGGTTGTGGATAAAGCAAGAAACCTGAATCTTCAGTAACTAATCCGGCATTGTATAAACACGGAATATTTAAAATTTCAGTCAATTTGAACCCGTAGTTTAAGAATGACAACTTGTTAAAGTTTCTAAATTTTGTCACTCACTGACTCACCGATCATCAAAAGTCCAAGGCACTTCTAGCAGACTTAGAAGCTTCATATTTGGAATACATATAGAGTTTAGTGTCTTAATCATGGGAAAACTTAAATATTTTGTAATTTCGATCCAGTTTTCCAAATACACCAACTGCATCAATAACTTTGTAATCCCATATAAATATATGGGATTACAAAGTTATTTATGCAGTTGGTGGTTGGTGGTGGTTATAAATTTAATAGGTGCTCAAGAAGTAGTACCGGAAAAGAAAAAGAGGAAGACTACATATAAAAATAAGAAAATATCATAAGACCTTTAACAAAATTCGTTAGAAGTAGATGGTATCAAAAAGAAAGGCTACAAAGAAGTGAGATCCCATCAAAAACATCCTGTAAAAAACCCAAGTCTCGCAGCTCAGTCTTTCTACCGTCAAAAGTTGTGAGATCCATGTAATACCAAGTCGGTTAATCTATTTAGTGTCTACTTGAAGGACCTTCTGTCTTAAGTTATTACATAAGTTATTATCATGCCAATATTAAAAATATTTAACGTTTTAAACAAATAGATCGACTTGGACATCGCATGAAAACAAAATGAATATAACAATATTATATTAGATTATTTAGTCTCTCGCCCCCCTCACGCGATTGAAACTCTCGTTCCTGTTGGTCGCTGGCCCGTCGTGCTGTGTAGTGTGATACATACTAATAATCAAATCAAGCGATGTCCAAGTCGATCTATTTGTTTAAAACGTTAAATATTTTTAATATTGGCATGATAATAACTTATGTAATAACTTAAGACAGAAGGTCCTTCAAGTAGACACTAAATAGATTAACCGACTTGGTATTACATGGATCTCACAACTTTTGACGGTAGAAAGACTGAGCTGCGAGACTTGGGTTTTTTACAGGATGTTTTTGATGGGATTAAGTTGTCGGCTTACTTGCTCATGAATATGAACCTCTTGCATGGCTTGAAACTAGTCGAGTTCCTCGTCAAACAGTTACGTGAGTACATTTCTACGTATAAAATGTACCTAGAAATATAAAATACGTATCTAATATTTTAAAATGATCTACAAGACGGACATATTTGTTTGATGCGGATAGAAGGCTGCTGTCCAGGTGGGAAGAGCTTATCATAAATCTACAAGCGGATACCGTCGTTCTTTCCCACTCACTCCCATAACAGACGTTATTTCCGAAATTAATTAGTCATTTATCCTATTCCCATACATCATTAAAAAGAAGAAATCCTTTAAAAATTCCAAACTACCCTCTGCTAACGAGATAAAACACGATGATTTATACCCAGAACAGTAACTTAGTATGTCAACATTTGTGTTCGGTGAAGCGTCAAGAGTCATTGTGCTCATGTTCACAACTGTGACCGAATGACGGTAGTCGGGTGACGTCTATCGACAGTTTTGTAGGACATTCGGGAAGTTTGTATAGCTGAAAAAATGTCGAGCAGTTCTCTGTTTTTTGCGAAGAAAGTTGTGTATTGAAAATTTGATGTATGATCCGTTGTGCGCTTGTCAGTTTTTGCTCGTTTCTATCGGATGATATCGGTGTTCTGATTGCGTTTTTACGAAATGTGTTGATAATTTCGTTTTTATATTCGATAAGAGTTACATGTTGTTACGCTTTTTTATATTATGTCCTCATTAAGTAATAAAACGGATGGTAAGGGGACCCCGGTGCCTCCTTTAGGTATAGATAGTGGCCAACGGGGAGGTTTTAGTGAGGTAAAATCCCATAGTTTTTTCCCTAAAAAGTTGGGTGCCGTTTGAGGTCCAGGTTTCCCTAGCATAGGGGTCATTGAGCATATATTTGTATTACAAATATCTTCCAGATAAGTGTCATGATATTTTAATGTGTACTTATTTTCTTTGAAATTAACTATTTTTATATTTCATTGATGAAGTTACAAATTACAGAAGACACACTTGTAACTAACAACACCATAGTTTTAGTGGCGCTGATCTTTTACTCCATTTCCCCCATACAGTACCGAAACAGTACTTATTCAGTACAAAAAATAAAAGAATTGTTACTTTTAACTGACTTCCTAAAAAGGAGGAAGTTCTTTTCCATAGCCCTTTATTCAGTTTCAAAACAAAATTCTATCGAAGAAATAAACCACCAGTTTGGTATCCCCCTTGTCATCGGGCGCGCCTAAACACAATAATTGATTTAATAATTCAATTCAGAGCACTACGTCTTGCGATCACTACGCACTGCGTATGCGCAGTGTTTACTGCAACTCGAAACAATGACATTTGTAATCTGTACAAAGAAATCTTATCGTAATTGAATTTCTTTTTACGATTGACTATTATGATGTAATGTTAATTTTCTTTAGAACTCAAGCTTGGTAGGATGTCAAGAAAAATAGGGATTCTACTTGTTTTTTGCTTCTTATTGATATCAAAGTTATCAAGGATTTACTGGGTTTCTTTCGGTTTTTCGAAAATTTCTCAGTAGTAGCACGGTGTCTGGAATTGTGCCCAGTATATGGCAATAGGCTTAACCCCTATTACATAATGAGACTTTTAACACACATGGTGAAAAGCGGGTGTACATTGTACAGTGGCATTAAGTGCCGCACCTCTGCTTACCCCTTTGGGGATAAAAGACGTGACGTTGCTTTTGCTAGACCCCCTAAAAGCTAGTCCTAACGAGTGAATACAAAAGTTTTAAGTATTCGACAAATTAACTCAAAATCATTAGACTGACCATTTATCGAAGGCTTCGAAGAATAAGAGAGATATAAATATTACATAACTTTGCCAATTAAGTACACCTTACATACACACAACTGCTAAACAACTCCTTAAAAGGACCTGGCAACTGCTTCCACGTCACAATGTAACATGCAGATGGCCAACACATCAACACATGTACAACCAGTATAAACTGACCGTCGAATATGTAGAAAGATCATACATACAATCATCAAGTGTGGGAGAGCCATGCTTCGGCACGAATGGGCCGGCTCGACCGGAGTGATATCACGGCCTCGCAGAAAACCGACGTAAAACAACGCTTGCGTTGTGTTTCGCTGTGTAAGTGAGGTTACCGGAGGCCCAATTCCCCCCTTCCCAATCTTCCCAATCCCCGAACAACAACCCTTAAATTCCTAACCCCCAAAAAGCTGGCAACGCACTTGTAACGCCTCTGGTGTTTCAAGTGTCCATGGGCAGCGGCGATTGCTTACCATCAGGTGATACGTCTACTCGTTTACCGGCGTGTTTCATAAAAAGAAATACATAGGGAGATCATGATATACTGGTATTATATAGCTCTATGTATAGTCGTGTGTACAATGTAGAAAGTGGAAAATAAACTATAACTGCGACTCGTAAGGTTAACAGTCGATTGCACAATTGTAAGCCTTTGTTTAATTAACGTATTGACATTAAACGCCGATTTTAGAGGTGTGTGAATGATAGTATTTGTTATTGCGGCTGGTGCCCTAAATAAATATTTGGTTGCAAGTTTAAGTGTGAGAGAGCCATGCTTCGGCACGATTGAGCCGGCTCGACCGGAGTGATACCATGGCCTCACAGAAAACTGACGTGAAACAACGCTTGCGTTGCGTGAATGATCCGTCCGCCCGTGCGTTGCCGGCCTTTTGGGGGTTAGGAATTTAAGGGTTGTTGGGGAATCGGGGATTGGGAAGAGGGGTAATTGGGTTTCTGGTAACCTCACTCACACAACGAAACACAAAGCAAGCGTTGTTTCACATCGGTTTTCTGTGCTTGACGAAATCATTTACGATACGGTAAAACGTACCTGCTGAAAACCTTTTGTTTTCTTCTCACACATCTATTCTATCAATAAATAGGTAGTTTATTATCTTCGATATTAAAATATCACTATACTAAACAGCAACAAATAGAGACTAGCACATAAATAATCTATATATTGTAGAAAGTAGCAACGAAACCATAACTGCGCATGCGACCCGTTGCGGGTTCAGAGCCGGTTGCACAACGCTAATCTTTTGTTCACTAACGGTGGTTTGGCATTCAATTAACGTTTTTATTGTTGTCATTTGAAATATTATTTTCTTTTGTTGTTTTGTAGTTACTTGTGTCTCGTTTTTTTTATTTTGCAGTTGGTAGGTGTTTGCGATAATTACATGTGTGGTTTTGATGTTTTTTATCTACTGTTTATGCGTAATTTACGTGTAAAACGGCGGTTTATCAAGGTTAACATAAAATTATCCTTATTAATTTTTGTACTAGCACTATACCTTTGGTTTCGATTACATGGTATTTAAGAAAATCAAGATATTTATATGCTTATGTTATTCCATATTTGGACTGGTGTCATAATAGTTTTAAGATGTAGGGCATTTTTTAAAGTAATTTACTAGATTTCAATCTCTTTTTGTGCTGGGAAAATCATTCAATTACTTCGCTTAGCTAAGTGGAAACTATTCTAATTCGAAGTAATTGAATGATTTATGGTTAGGCGTCAGACATTTTCTATCTAAAAACCACCCCATTCCTTCTCCTGCTCTTCGAGTAGGAGCCCCGGTAACCCGCTCGACACAATATAATGTAACTTATAACATACATAGTACATAGTTACATACATACATAAAGTGAAATGTGTCTATCCTTATCTGTGTAACAAGTCAGTGTTACCTTTATAGGAACACAATGCGTCGTATACGTTATGTTATGTTATGTAATGTTACTTGTTTTGATAACCCTTGTCGTACATAGTAAGTTTAATTGCCACGCCTTTTGTGTCAAAGTGGAAGTGTAGCTTGTATCAAAATTTTGCATAGTTAACTGCCGTCCTCAGAGATTTTAATGGTTACTTAACTATTGTTTTCGGAATAAAATCATTATTCAAGAGCTGTTTAAGTAAACATTAAATGACTCTAAGTACGACAGTAAGTCTTAGTTACATTTTAAATAATAGGGGTTAATTTTGCTAAATTTCTAGTTCTGGCTGAAGTTATCTTGTTGAAGTTATTGATATGTTCTGAATTTTGCAGTATGAAATTTCCAACAATTGATCAATCTTTATCACGCGTTAAGCTCCCTTTTTTGAGGGAGGAAAACCATCTAATGATTTCTCCCGCTTGTTTGAGACGAGAGAGTGTCAGATTCTTACTGTTTAAAAACCACCTCGTTCTTACTCCTGCTTTGAGCCGGAACCCCGGTAACCTGTCCGCAGCTTCTCACGTTAAACGTTAATCCTGGGCGTCAACGAGAACCGACGTTAACCGAGGATTTGCTTCAACTAATTTCTATTGGAAGTCACAGCTGATTATCACTCAGGATGCACTTTTCGTTAGTATTACTATCCGAACTATTAAATAATCGGCTCTATTTTCAAACCCACTCACAATTTCATTACAACAAATAGAATGGCCTTATTAAAAAAACTATATAACTTAAACATTTATTTTAATTCGTTATCCGGATGCATACATACATATATTCTAAAACAGATGCTCCTTAACTTATGTTGAAATGAAAATAAAAGAGTTGGAAATCAGCTGTTGGACGTACAGTCAAACCAACTTCAGTTTTAGTAACTGTTTTATGAAATTCAGCTTTATTTTGTAAGAGTTAAGTCTGTGTGTTGAATGGAGGTAGTTTAACTTTCTTTGTTCGAATGCGCATGCTTCAATGATCGTTTTAGGCCAGAGAAATAATGTTATAAAGGAATAATGATAGTTTGGAAATGTTTAACAATGAGGAATTATTGTTTTTTCTCATGGTATTGGTATCTTTCGGTTTTATCTGTAGATTACATGGCATTATGAGCTAGATTCGATATTGAGAAATGATTAACATTTAGGATGGTTGTTTTGCAATTATGTTGATTTACCCTAAAAACATTTCGATCTAAGTAATCACGGAAAAAAAATGAATGATACGGGATATGACAGAGCCAAGCTTAGCCACTGCTAGGCCGGCTCGACTGGAGTGATGCCACGGCTTTGCAGAAAACGCTTGCGTTGTGTAAGTGAGGTTACCGGGGGCTCAATTATCCCTCTTCCCAATCTTCCTAATCCCCAATTCCCCAACAACCCTTGAATTCCTAACCCCCAAAAAGCCGGTAACGCCTCTGGTGTTTCGGGTGTCCATGAGCGGCGACGATTGCTTACCATCAGGTGATCCATTCGCTCGTTTATCGGCTTATACCATAAAAACATCATGTATTTCTTATAAAACGTTATTATACCATTTTAAATCATAACCAGCAGTTCACCTTAACCCGAGTTTACCTTCCTTCACCTTTTACGGTGCGACCGAACAGTTACGGTGACTCTTATCTCGGAATCTAAGCAAACTGTTCAATTGAACGCTACTTGCCTGGAAATTGGGTCGAATTGTCTTCGTTATTTATTGGTACCTACTTACCTAGATGAAAATGTACGTACTTACATCGTAAAATACATATTTATACCTAATGACAATAAAATAAATTATGTGTTTACAAATAAAAAAAGCCTTGAAAATAACAACTGCCTGTATTTTTAAGTAGTCGGTGAAAAATTACCTAGTTCATCTGTGATGTATTTAATGGTTTTGAGATCTGTATGCTAGAAAAATATTTTTTATAGATATTTTTTGTAGTTTTTCAAAGTCGAGATTCCTGTTTAAAGTAGTGATTGTTTCTCTTAAAATGATGGTCCCTGGTACTCCAGATTCAGTTCACCAGTTTTTAACATCATAACCTTTTAACCACCATGGATTTAAGCTAAAATTCCACCACTCTGAAATAACATCTTAAAATGACAAAATTGTAACAATATTCTAAGCGCATTTAGCTACAAACCTAAATAACAATAGCAAGAGTAATAGCCAGTTAGTGGTACGGTCAAGTACAGTAAATTGGCCTACTTACCTTCAGTTAAACGCACAAATTGCGCCGGCGCAGGATGGTAGCTCTCAGGGCTAGCCACGTGCCGTTCCGAACCAATTAAATGACGTCAGCTTACATTTTATTGTCTAGATCCTGTGGGAACTGGTTAATATCTGGATCAGTTTGTACATTAACTTAATAATCTTTTCTTTCTTTCTTCTTTTTTGAAAAACGTTGCCCTACACTAGGATTTTCTCCTGTGTCGTGGGTGCGTTTACAAACATACAAGTTCACATACACATGACACCTACACCCGAAACAACAATTTGTGGATCACACAAAGAGTTGCTCCGTGCGGGAATCGGACCCGCTACCCGTTGCGCGGCAGCCAGTTGCCCAGCTACCGCACCAACCGTGCATTCAAAATCAAAATCATACGGTTATTCTATGAATAAAGTTAAATCTCATGAGAAAAACCATTTTTTATGGTATAAGCCGGTAAACGAGCAGACGGATCACCTGATGGTAAGCAATCGCCGCCATCCATGGACATCCGAAACACTCGAGGCGTTACAATTGCGTTGCCAGCCTTTTGGGGGTTATGAATTTAAGGGTTGTTGTATGGGAAGAGGGATAATAGGGCCTCCGGTAAACTCACTCACACAACGAAACACAACGCAAGCGTTGTTTCACGTCGGTTTTTTATAAGGTCGTGGTATCACACCAGTCAACGGAAAGCCACCGTGAAACAAAGTTTTTCTTTGACCAATAGAAAGTTTGGCCCATAAATCAATTTTGTAATGCTAAACGTTGTAACAGAGTTGTTAACCAGTGTCTTAATTAAAAGGTACACTCCTAAACGAGGAAATGGAAAGTTTTTTATTTAGTCCGGGCTTAACTGGGGCATAGAAATCTTTTCACGTATACTATTTACCAATAGTTAGATACATACATACATAACCTCACGCCTGTCTCCCATGGGGTTAGGCAGAGAGACAATGGAACGCCAATTGCTACGAATCTACATGTACATGTAAAACAATATTTTAGGTCGTTATGCTGAAAACTATTAAAAGAAAACACGAGAATAAAGTCAAAATAATCAACATTAGCATTATCTTACAATAACTTCGGTAATATGAAGTAATACGAACTAAACCGTAAACATTTCAATTGCTAACGCGTGTATGCAATAAAAATATTGTAACGTTTGCCAACTATCGTAAACTATGTAAAATGAATGTTATTTGCTTTTGACACGACATCTAACTAACTAGTTAGTTTTGTGGTTTAGTTATAACGTAAACTGTTAGTCACGTAATACTAGATTCGATGACCGTATATGTATGTATAGGTAGTTGCGAAATTGCAGGAAAGAGATTCCCGTAATGGTTTTCCTGCAAATGTATTTTTTTATGGTGTAAGCCGGTAAACGAGCCATGCTTCGGCACGAGTGGGCCGGCTCGACCGGAGTGATATCCTCACAGAAAGCCGACGTGAAACAACACTTGTGTTGTGTTTCGTTCTGTAAGTGAGGTTACCGGAGGCTCAATTATCCCCTTCTCAATCTCCGATTCCTCAACAACCCTTAAATTCCTAACCGGTAACGCACTTGTAACGCCTCTGGTGTTTCGGGTGTACATGGGAGACGGCGATAGCTTACCATCAGGTGATCCTCTACTCGTTTATCAGCGTATACCATAAAAAAACAAAATTTAGGTGTATCACAAGGCGCTCCAACTTAATCGTGGTGTAATATTGAATTTAAATATGAATACCGAAACACTAAACGGCCTTACCGAGACACATTAGGCATTATTCTTTAAACAACATACTAAAAATTCCTTCGATCCAAACTTGTCAATAACCGGAAATCGAACACGTAATACAAAACTATTCAAATCTTCTTTAAATTCAGCCCACATCGGTGAAACTTTGCAGTCATAACAATGACAAAATCAAACCTTACAATGTTAAAGTCTGATCCGAAGCTGCGGACTACCTAGCGGGTTTACCGGGGCTCCGGCTCGAAAAGCAGGAAGCATGTGGTTTTTAGTCAGTAAGAGTCTGACACTTGAGTAAGACACTGACACTCCCTTTGGCCTCGCTCAAAGCGGGAGAAGTCACTGGATGAATTACCCCCTTAAAAAAACACTACACATCGAAAATTAATTGATTGCATAATTTTCCATCTTCAAAAAATAGTGTTAAATTGTTATTTAAAAATTGTTTCTCTTGATCTAGAAAAAGAATCATTTCACAATGTCTATTCATTTTTGGACATAAATGTTCTATCTAGTACAAAATAAATATGCTTTGAACTGAATAAACATCAGCAGGTTTAACTAACAATTCTGTTAAGTAGGAATGCCTAGTGAAAGTGACAGCTAAGCGCAAAGGTTGCACCGGTACGTTCGTCATTCATGCTAGATTCCAGTAGTCCTATGTGTAGTGAGGATACTTGAGTTTAGTGTTTGTCAGTAAAAGCCTAATTTGACGTCAGCGATTAAAACAGAGCATAACATTCAAGAGGAGTTCCATGTTTTAAGAGGAGATTCAGGAAAGTGTGGAAAGAAAAGTAAAACTTTCTGCCTCGCACAGCAAAACTGTGGAATGAGTTGTCATTGGCGGTATTTCCGAACCGATACGACCTTCAAACCCTCAAGAAAAGAGCGTATTCCTTTTTAAAAGGCCGGCAACGCACCTGTGACTCCTCTGGTGTTGCGTGTGTTCAGGATCGACGCTGATCGCTTTCCATCAGGGGAACGGGCTACACGGTTGCCTCCTATTTCATAAAAAAAAACCCGTAGTGGGTGATCCCGAATCTAAATGAATGAATGAAGGCATTAATTCAAATCGTGTGTTAAATCAACTCTCAGAAATACATTCCAATATCCTCATAAACCGAGCTACAAGACGTACTTTAAGAAAACAACGTAGCAACAAGGCATTGCATAACACAGCCAAAATTAATAATAATAATATGGCAACGGAAACACAAATGTTTACAATACTTGGTACCTAGCCGGCTGACTCATGATGTAGGAACACTGAACAGGCCATTTATAACACTGTTATTGTTTTTTGGCCTGATTCAGCAACCGTTTTCTGGGAAGAAAAGGTCAAGTCTATAGTTACATTTATTATAAAATATGTAGTTCATACTTTATCATAGTGTGTGGCGGATGCAGCATACTTTCGTTTCTCCAAGAACTTTGGTTCAGTCCATTACTATAAATTGACATAATTTCTATCTCTTTGCTGCTAAAGTAAAATGACAGACTACATGGTTTGTAAATAAACAACTCAACAATCAACAAAATATGAAATGTTTACTGTGGAACAAATATTTTTTTCTTCCTAACTCAGTTGTGAACTATTTAAATATTGATTTGAAGATCTTGAAAATCTCACAGTCAGCAGTTAGATCACACGGACTATTCGATCAACAAGGCTGTTCCTTTCATTTCATTACAAAAATAATATAATTCATGCCAAGATTAAGATATAACTATCGTGAGACATATTAAATTAACTAAAATTGGAGAAAAGCTCTACTAGTTTCGAGTCACAGAATGACTCTTCATCATGTTTGATAAAAATGCCTCTCTAACACAACACACCATTAAATTAAAAATTCATTTACCATTCTTGAAACACGAGATTTAGATTTTCCTTCTATAGCCTTTTTCTACAGACTTAACTGAATTCTTATCCTTTAAATAACACATATAACCAAACCATTTGCTCCCAGCATCTACCTATACAAACAACCTATTTATAAGCCATGACTCATTTAGCCCAGTTTATATGTTATGTCCGTTGCTGTAGTGCTATTGTCTGTCTCAAACTGGGTCAGGATAAAAATACTGTTTACTTTAGTCCGTCCACGGTTTTATATGCAGATGATGGGTTAATTTTGCCAAATATGGACATGGATGCGGAATTTAAATTTCAGACGTACCCATGTTTGCTAATTAGGCATTCCTTTGTCTTCTTTAAGCTGTGTAATTGCTATAGTTTTATCTACACATATCCGCGACACACGACAATCGCCGCGTCGTGTGTCGCGGAATGCTGCTCATGAATATGAGCCTCTAGCATGGCTTGAAAATAGTCGAGTTCCTCGTCAAACAATTACGTGAGTAAGCCGATAACATAATAATTAAGTCAAAACAAATATTACAATATTAAAATAAAGTGTCTGTCTCTGTCAGTCTTCTAGTGAAACTATTTCCAGAGTGTAGTTCCAAAGTGTAGATTCCTATGGAGAAGAACGAGCATGAAACACCATAGGCAACCACTATTTATGTAAAATAGTTCGTCATCAAATACTATCGACAAATTCCACCTGTATTTACATTATTAAATAGCAGTCTTACATTAACACCTATATTTGCAGTTACATGACTTTGTATGACCTTTTTGCAATAGGTATTTGAAATTTCAACTGCAGACGGTTTATTGACGTCGGAATGTTGGCTAATTGTTTTATTATGCACCGTGAAGGTGGTACCATATGGCTTACCATTCTTGGTGTGAGTTCTAAAAATAATATCATTTCGACTGTGAGTCATAGAGATGTGGACAATTACGAGGCCTATGTATTGTAGTCAGCGAAAATTGGGGTCTTTTGTCATCTGGGTTTTATTGATCTTGCGTCAGTCTGGTGTTGGATATTAGCGTCTCCCGATGCTCTCCAGGTTTTTTAGCATACTTATCACCTGATAGAAAGCAATTGCCGCCGCCCATGGACACCTGAAACACCAGAGGCGTTACAAATGCGTTGCCGGCCCTTTGGGGGCTGGGAGTTTAAGGGTTGTTGAAGCATCTCTCCTCTCTCACTTTGATTTAATCATCATAATGAACCACTAAACGACTGCAGAACGAATGCAGGATAATTTTGTAGTGACTACTCAAGGTCAAATTACGGATTAAGTCATTCCCTTTGACTAAGTATATTACTTTGAAAGAAATCTTATGCACATTTGAAACCAAAACTCATATAATTTCACCATCTCCCCTCCGAAGGTCAAACAAGACATACCCGAAAGCTTCAAAATCAACTTCACACGCAGTACATTGTACGAACGGGGCATCGAACGAGCAATTGACGCAGCATTGTTACCTAATTGTTGTATTATACTCTTGTGAAGTGGGCCAACGTTTGCAAAACGTTTTGCGCAACGCCCAATGGACTGTAGCCTGCGTTTTAGATGCGAATGATATTATTGTGTCTCTCTGGTTTCCAAAATTTTTTTGGTTGCACACGTACCTGTGTATTTTAGTCTCAAATTGTAATACTTTTTAACCGACTTCAAAAACTAAGCTTTTTGGCGTCAGCTATGTTATGTAATGTATTTTATACTTTAATGCACACAACATACATTAAATACGTTTACGTTTTTCTGTTTAATACAATTTTCTGGATATAATTGCGATTGTGTCCTCTTATTTTATTAATAAAGGTTTGTAACAATTTGCTGGACTATAGATCTCCTCTACATGATATTGTTTGCCGTAATCTCCACGCTTTTACAAAAACATCTAAATTTTTTTTTAAACATCGAATGACTTCACCCGGCTTGGGTGAGGGGCGTGCCAGACTGTTACCAAGTAAAAATCAGTCCATTCCTACTCCTCTTCAATCTGGAGCCCCAAAAATCCTAAGCCTAATAGGTAGTCCGTAGCATCTCAACGCTTGATAGGCAGGTATGAGATCGCAGTTTAAAAAAGTTCAGGTTCTTCAGAACCTTACCCGCGGCAAGACACGCGGTGGCAAATGTAAATTCTACGTTAAATAAAACCAATTCTAACACCAATAACTTACAACAAACATCAGCTAAAATCGTGCATAAAATGTAATTGCGAGGCAATTTTCCTCAATAGATTATTACCGTATTGAATACCTGCATGTAGTTACGTGTTGAATGTCCAATTTAATTATCATATGTCGACTTGCACTGGTCAGTCACCTCGGATGTGCATTTATAAGTTCATTAATCGTCCATAGTAATTGTCAGGCTTTTAATAAGTGAAATGAACATGAATTTTGATGAGATTTTTTCAAAATATGTTGTTTTGATATATGATTATTATTGACTATATCTACACGTATCTTAAGGTTGCTTTTCCACAGAGATGTGCTATGTAATAGCTAAGCTATGTGACCGTATCCACTGATACTAAGCTTTGTAGCGGTGCGAGTAAGATGCACAGCTCAAGTATGCGATTTATCGTTATTAGGGAAACCATCCAAAACAAATATCCATATCACCCATCCGTAGCACACATCACCTGTCCATATATGTATAAACCATATCTTAGCTTTATCAATGAATATGATTGGTGCAAGTCAAACGCATCCACAGCACATCTCTGGTGGAGAAGCACCCTCAATCTCGTGTGGCATAATTATTGTTTTACGGCTTACTCACGTAACTGTTTGACGAGGTAACTCGACTAGTTTCAAGCGATGCTAGGAACTCGTAAGTCCAAGAAGCTTAAAAAATTTTTGAAGAATTTGCATCCCATATTAAGGAACATTAATTATTTTTAACGCGTCTCATTAATTACAGGTATGGCACAAAGGCTGCTTCAAATGTCAAGAATGTGGCATGACTCTCAACATGAGGACCTACAAAGGATATGGAAAGCTACCATATTGCGAAGCGTGAGTATTTACACTGCCTATTTCAATTAATTTAATTTAAATGTTCTAACTTTAACTGCCATACTCAGAGACATTAAATGATTGCTTATGACTTTGAATGTTAACAAAAATCTGTTGAAGAAAATGGGATATGAAACCTCCCGAATAAATCTTCAATCGATTTCGATCACGGTAGCCAATCAGTCCAACTAGACTAACCCACTACGCAGGAGTTATTATAGTGCACAAGTGTGAGCGCAAAGAGTGGACCTATGCCACTCTCTCAAAGTCAAAGTCAAAATTATTTATTTCAAATAGATTTGAACGTTAAAGCAAATATAATATTAATAACGTCTGTCTGTCAGTCAGTCCTCTAGTTGCTCTATTTGCTCGTTCCAAGGTGTAGGTCCTATGGAGAAGAACGAGCAAGAAACTCCATAGGTTACTCTTTATTAATCAGATCCACAATACAATTCTTGGTTACATATGTATCGATTTCTTCAACTATGTGAGAACAATGAAAAACTAATAATCAGTCAAAGCGATAGCTCTAAACTCGATGGAACGGCAGACCGACACGACCAGAGAGAGACCAGGCGCAGGACAATGTCTTTAATCCGCTCTGCTTTTAAACCGCGTGAAACCTATACATCATCCAGACCATTAAGTCTTTGACTGCCAATAGAAAACTGTTGAAGGCAAATCCTCCGCTAACGTCGGTCACCGGTGACCCCCATGGCGTTTAAAGTGTTAAATTAGTGATATAAAGAGCCTAAAATCTTAACTTAAAATTCAAAACAGGCAGTGACAACAAAATTTTACTTTCATTCCATTATAATTATGTAAATTCACACCCATTACCAAATGTTAATCAGTAAGGCTCGCCCATTCATATCACGCACGGTTCAAGGTCACTAACACGTTTTACTTTATAGTCTTCTAACGAATTTTTATTTGAATAACTTGTTTGAAACGTTTTTCTAATGGGCTAACCTTGAAATAATTAAGATTTTTTCTAGCTTTTACGTGGATAGAAAACTACGAGTATAAGATAATTTATGATAACACTAGCTGCTTCACGCGGTTTTACCCGCTCGGTTCCTATTGATAGTAGCGTGATGATTTATAGCCTATAACCTGCCTCGATAAATGCGCTATCCAACACAAAAATAATTATTCTAATCAGACCAGTAGTTCCGGAAATTAGCGCGTTCAAACAAACAAACTCTTCAGCTTTACTATAATAAATATTAGTATAGTTTAGCTACTCTCACCCAGTTTCACCCGGTCCGCTCGGCTCCTATTGTTCGTAGCGTGATGTTTTGATCCGGAGCTGAGGACTACCTAGCGGGTTTACCGAGGCTCCGACTCAACAAACAGGAGGAACGGGGTTGTTTTTAGTCAGTAAGAGTCTGACACTCCCTCTCGCCTCGCCCAAAGCTAAAGAAGTCATTGGATGATTTTGCCCTTAAAAAAGCGTGATGCTTTATAACCTTCCTCGATAAATGGACTATCCACCTCAAAAATACTTTTATAATTTAAACCAGTAGCTCCAGAGATGAGCGCGTTCAAACAAACAAACTCTTCAGCTTTATATTATAATAGTCCAAGATTCTTCTTATGACGTCTTATCGTGATTCACATTTTCATTCAAGTTAGGACTTGTCATGTGTTTACGTAGGCGAACGAGACTAAACAAGTATTGGAGTCATCCAATCATTTTATTTCATTTCTTGTGGTCCAACTCTCGAATGGATGACAAAGAAATTGGTTTTCCTTCCTCTTCTATTGTCAATCTTATGATTCACAAAGACTGGGCTTAGTGTCGGAAAATACTATTGTGCTTTTCGATGTCAAAACAGAATAAATCCCACGGCATCGCTTTTTTATGGTATAAGCCGGTAAACGACCAGACGGGTCAACTGGTGGTAAGCAATCGCCGCACCCAAAAAACCAGGGGCGGTACGTTGTCGGTTAGGAATTTAAGGGTTGTTGGAAAATTGGATTGGGAAGATTGGGGAGGGAGTAATTGGGCCTCCTCACTCACACAACGCAAGCGTTGTTTCACGTGGGTTTTCTGTGAGGCCGTCACTCCGGTCCAACCGACCCATTCGTGCCCTGGCATGGCTCTCACACACTAAAATCCTATCTTGTGCCTATGCAATGTACCTATTATTTCCGACTTCAATATTCTCTCCCTCCAATTGTCCAGAATAATCGTAAATGTTCATATTCACCCCAAGCTGGAAAATTCGCGGTTGACGCAGTGGCAACCGGCTGCCGTGCAACGTCAATTCCCGCAAGCAGCAACTCTTGTGTGATTCACAAATTGTTGTTACGGGTCTGGGCGTCATGTGTATGTGAACTTGTATGTTTGTAAACGCACCCACGACACAGGAGACAATTCCTAACACTGACGATGATGATATTGATACTCCAAAGGTCTACAATTAACAACACAGTGTACCTAGTAGTTATATTAGTACCGTGCGTTACTCACACCAATTACTGAATTACTCATAAACACACAACGTAATTTGTTATGCTACACTGCGTTACGTGAATCATGCGTATGCGCAAATGGACATGTTTGTCAGTCAGTCTGTCTGTTTGTTTGTTTCTATGTTGTTTATGTGAAGGTTTGTGGTTTTTCTATCACTAGCATTAAATAATAATTCAATGGCATTCGTGTGTTTTCTAAACATATTAACTAATGGTCTATTTTCCTCAATGCTGTAGGCTTTTGCGAGTTACCTACTGTCCACGTTGCGTTCAAATTGATAGGTGGATTTACGTTATTTGTCACTAGCTACTTCCACGCGGTTTTACCCGCTCTGCTCGGATCCTATTGATATTAGCGTGATGTTTTATAGCCTATAACCTTCCTCGATAAATGAGCTATCCAACACAAAAATAAAATTATTCAAATCGGACCAGTAGTTCCGGAGATTAGCGCGTTCAAACAAACAAACTCTTCAGCTTTATAATATTTTATTTGTGTAACTGTAGGCATGAAGCAAATACAAAGAGGAGATGTCATAACTGGATTTACCTTTAACATAATGCATGACTTTAACTTAACTTTGGAGCGCGGGATGTTACAAACCACGCCCTTCTCTATTTTTCAACATTCAGTTAGTATGCATTCGTAAAATGACGTAACGTGGACAGTAGCCCTCTCCCTTATTGTTTTTGTTTTATGCAATAAGTTCAAATTCTAATTCAGTGCACTATTATGCAAAATTCCTAAAACTTTATTAGAAACCTATAATTTACTAGCTATTTCCCCGTTCTGCTCCTATTGATCGTAGCGTGATGTTTTGCAGCCTATAACCTTCCTCGATAAATAGACTATCCAAAACAAAAACAATCATTGAAATCGGACATGTAGTTCCGGAGATGAGCGCGTTCAAACAAACTCTTCAACTTTTTCTATTAGTAAAGAAAGATGTAGATAAGATAGGTCTATAATATGTAGATAGTTCGCCTTTTTTGAAACTGCATAGTGAAACTCAGTAGCAGCGCGACAATCGCCGCGTCGTGTGTCGCGGAATGCTGCTCATGAATATGAGCCTCTAGCATGGCTTGAAACTAGTCGAGTTCTTCGTCAAACAATTACGTGAGTAAGCTGATAACATAATAATTAATAGTGAAGCTTCCTAATTTTAAAACATACTTCTTCATACTCCAATCAAACAGGCAGAATGCTTAATAAACACCTAAGAATAGACATTCCGGTATGACGAAATGCGTTACAGACATGTTTGTTACGTGCGTTACGTCAAATCGGACTGATTTCAATGTAAATGAGTGGCCGGTCAACAAACAACTTGTTCGAGTAATTATGCAATGAAGTGCATGTTTTATCCTGCTACGGTATTGGTTTACTTAGTGTTGGGTGTTTGTCGATGTTTTCGTGAATTATGGTTTTATTTGTATACTGTTTTTTAATGGTGTTTTACTTTTTTATATTTAACGAGCAGGCGGGTCACCTGAGCCATCGCCGCCGCCCTAGACATCCGAAACACCAAAGGCGTTACAAGTGCATTGCCGGCTTTTTGGGGGTTAGGAATTTAAGGGTTATTGGGGAATGGGAAGGTAATTGGGCCTCCGGTAACTTCACTTACCTACACAACGCAAAGATTGTTTCACGTCGGTTTTCTGTGAGGCCGTGGTATCACTCCGGTCGAGCCGGCCCATTCGGGCCGAAGCATGACTCTCCCACACTTAAATCTCTTTTGCCAATAATAGATGTATTTTCGGTCATTTCATATAAATAAATATTACATTCCTGCAAAGACAAAATACAGCAGTAATAAAAACATCAGTAAATTGATACACATTTCACATCTCTACCTCATAAGGTCTGCAATACTGCATTTATTAGCACTTGCAGTCTGTTTGTCATCAATGGCTGGAATGTATTTATAGACCCGTCACTCACAAACCTTGGCCCGGTTCTCATGACGATTATTCAGTAAAAACTTGTTATTGTCCCGCCCGCGCCCGCATGGCGAAAAACGGCGCTAGTGTCGTTTTGTAGTCACTAGTTTATAGTGATGCTTATAAAAGGATGGTATAGGGATATTTTAGATATGTGCCCTTCGCAAATTGAGGGATGGATGAGGGAGAATCCACTCATCAATTAGATTATAAACTATCGGACCCTGTGAATGTTGTTTCGCCTTAGATTTTTTTGCGCACATTTTTTATTTTATTTTTTTCTTATATAAGAATCTAACAGAAAAAAAAACAATTATCGAAATTGGTTTAGCTGGTCTGGAAATTTGCTTGTGAGAATGTAGGTTCAGGCTGTTCTCGAGATTCGCGCTTGTTAGTATGTAGGCGTCTGCTATTCAAAAAGTACTGAACGGATCTACGGATCTGAACTACTACTTTTACCCTGATATACCACGGCCGAAGCCGCCACCTGCATCCACCGGCGATTAAAAGAATTAATTATATTTAACTATCTAATATTTAAACTCAATAACAAAACATACATATATAATATATGTCTGGTCTGTATATGCAAATAGCTAATGATTATTTAGCGTTAATATGCACGACGGTGTAATTATGACACGGTACGCAACACACGCGCACGTTGTGTAAGGTCAGGGACACGTAATCGAATGTTTACGCTTTCTCTGTAATTTTGATTGTGAATTTGTGATTATTTTACTTATTTTTATAAGTTGTGCTCGCAAATCCTGGGTCCATAAACAGTAGTCTTTTTTTTGAGGGGGAAAGTCATCCAATGACTTTTCCCGCCTTGGGCGAGGCGAGAGGGAGTGTCAGACTCTTACTGACTAAAAACCACCCCGTTCCTTCTCCTGCTTTTTGAGCCAGAACCCGCTAGGTAGTCCGCAGCTCCGGATCAGGCATCAGCCCTACTGGGCCCCATCTGTGATAAACAGTAGTCTTGGTTTTATTATAACTTTCTTGAGACATACTAAATTAATTATTATGTTATCGGCTTACTCACGTAACTGTTTGACGAGGACCTCGACTAGTTTCGAGTAGCAGCGCGACAATCGCCGCGTCGTGTGTCGCGGAATGCTGCTCATGAATATGAGCCTCTAGCATGGCTTGAAACTAGTCGAGTGTGTTTGTGTAGCTATGCTACAAAGATGTACCTAATAGCTAAGCTGTGAAACTATGTGATTGTTTCCACTGATACTAAGATATGTAGTTGTGCGAGGAAGATGCGCAGCTCAAGTATGCGATGTATTGATAGTAGGGAAAGCCATCCATAGGACGCATCTTTCCATATAAAAATTCCACCAGCGCTAAGCTATGTGTACCAATGAATATAATTGGTGGAAACCAAACGCATCCTAAGCTAGTGTACCAATGAATATGATTGATGGAAGACAAACGCATCCACAGCAACGTAGCATAGTAAATCTTTGAAATCTGGAAAATCACCCTAAAGTACAAATATACAAACATTTTCTAGATTTCCTACTATACGTAATAGTGACCAGCCTATCACCGTCCACTGTAAACATTAAACAATGTAATATTCCGTGCTTCTACACAATGACACGATGGCACGTAAAATGAAATAACTTGAATACCTACGTCACGTCACAATAATTAAAGTTACACAATAGATGCAATTGAACACACTTTTACTTCAAATGGCGAAAAGTAATCAGTTGTTTTTATTACGTTTAGGTTGGATTTCCATTTGTTAAAGTTTGCGAATGTTACGCTCTGTCGCTGTTATTTTTGTCGATAAGTGAGTTGTCAATTTTGTGTGATTGATTGCTTTAATATTATTACATCAGTATCGTAAGGGTCGATTATTGGCTCATCTGTAAATATGTATAGCCCTATGGCTGTATGTTAGATGGATCCCATTAGGGCTGATGCTTGATCCGGAGCTGCGGGCTACCTAGCGGGGTTTGGGGCTCCGGCTCGAAAAGCAGGAGAAGGAACGGGGTGGTTTTTAGTCAGTAAGAGTCTGACACTCCCTCTCGCCTCATTCAAGGCGAGAGAAGTCATTGGATGATTTTCTCCCCTCAAAAAAAAAGAGCTTCTTGATTCTTGATATACGGTGGAGGCTCATAACAGTGCATTGTTACATTTTGATGTGCGCGCCTCTGCTTTTAGGGATTAACACTTTAAACGCCACGGGGGTCACCAGTGACCGACGTTAGCGGAGGATTTGCCTTCAACACTTTTCTATTGGCAGTCAAAGACTTATTTGCTATGTTTATCATGTAACAAGATCTTTACTACATTGAACATTACAATATTACAGACATGTACCGAAAGCGAAGCACACGACGATGGCTGAGACGCCGGAGCTGAAGCGGATAGCTGAGAACACGAAGATACAAAGCAACGTCAAGTATCACGCCGACTTCGAGAAGAGCAAGGGGAAATTCACACAGGTAGACACATGCTTACACTTTGTTACTCGGCGGAGTATTATGGTACGGCGTGAAATGGGCTACTGACGGCCCAAAAAGGCTTTATATTCTTCGCGCTGTAAGCAATCGAAATTCGTTTGTTCTCCGTCTGTCCAAAAAATCCCAAAAACCTTAGAACATTGCTCCATCACATAAAACCACAAGCGTCTGCTATTCTCGTATTGTTCGTGATACTTCTAGACCAGGGATTCCCAACTTTTTCCTGGTGAAGGACCGCTAATATTATATCATTCTAGTTAGGTTAGGGACCACTATTATTTAATAGTGTATATGTTATTATGTATTGTGTACAGTGGTCCCTCACACACAGAATATTTATCATCATCTTCAGCCGAAAGACGCCCACTGTTGAAGAAAGGCCTCCCCAGAATTTGTAGAATAAAGTGTAATTTTTTTGTCTTCTGCTAACTATCATCAAGACATCTATATTAAGCTCGGTTTATCCTTAAAAAAAACTTTAATATCATAAGACTTAAACTTAAACCTATCTCCAAAAATTGCAGGTCGCAGACGACCCAGAGACCCTACGAATTAAAGCGAACACAAAAATCATTAGCAACGTGGCGTACCACGGCGAGCTTGAGAAGAAGGCTCAGATGGAGAAACAGAGACAGATCAACGAGAACGGTGAGATTGTCGGTGAGTGGCCAATGTTTGTCTAGTGTGTCATGTATCGTGGCGTGTTGGTTGTTGGCTGTTGGCTGTTGGCACCCAATGTTTGTGGGTTGGGTCTGGATATGTTACTTAGTGGCTAAATCTAAGGCATTACCCATTCTTTTAATTTTTTTATAAGTGTTCCTATTCAGACTTGTACGTTAGGATTTTGTCTTTTTTGAATTGTAGTTCGATTATGAGCCAGTTACTACTAGCCAGTGACTACAAAAAGTAAGAAAGTCAATTTGACCAATATAAAACACTTTTGAATGTGAAATAGAATGTTTAACGCTAATAAGTTATACAAGTTGCCAAATTATATACTTCTTTTTAAAACATTTAGCAAAATGACTTAATGTATTCCTGCCATACAATGAATCACAGATTCGATTTTTGTACGTTCTACAAATGTGTTGTATGTTTGTTTGTGTGTAAACGCAACACAGTAGAAAATCCTAGAATTTGGGCCACAACTAAAAAAGAACCCTGTACTCATGCAAAGCATTCCACTTGAAATAATGTTAAGTATAGTATAATTATACTTGTGGTTTATATTATATCGTAAAGTAAGATTAATTAACAAACAATTAATAAAGCATTATCCAGATCCAATCTACATCCCATTAATATTCAATACACAATGTTTTCAATAGCAGTGTGATCGTCAGAGCAAGTTCTTATTCTATTTATAATCAAACAATTTCATTTAACTATTTTATATGATATATCGAAATATCGTTTACATCAATACATACAATTTACATATAAGTATTGTGTTATGTCTTGTATCATATTCATATTGGCCCGAAGGATTAAGACGCCCTCTTCTCCGCTTCTCATTCACGAGGGTGCGGGTTCAAAATCTACCAACGACAGGAATCAATGTGACTTTCAAGGTATATGTTATTTCTAAGATTATTTAGACACCACTGACAGATGGTCAAGGAAAATATCGTGAGGAAATCTGTAATTTCTAATTATAAGTTTGAAATCGCTAACCCGCATTGAGCAAGCGTGGTGATTAATGCTCTAACCTTCTCCTTGTGAGAAGAGGCCTATGGTCAGCAGTGGCCACTTATAGGCTGTTGATGTTTATTGTTAAAACTTAAAAAAGTGCTCTGACAATCAAATTGCTATTTGAAAACATCATGATTGCACAATCTGTGTCTATGTTCAATCATAAGGTTTTTGTTCGACCATATGTTGCTAACTATCATTTATATCGAAATATAACGGAAAAATAACATTATCAGTGATTATACATATTTTTAATGACTTCATTGGTCTTGTGACAGCAAAATCCGGGATACGATTTCTGAGTGATTGCAGTTTCTAATTTTAATTTATTTTAATTAGGCTGGGTTGGGTAACTAGCGACTTTGGATGTTTTTTTTTTTTTGGGTAAACAGAGTGGTAGAATTTCATGTCATGCTATTAAATATAAAGTACTTTGAAATATTGTTGGGTATAATTTTCATTCTGGAGCTGCCGACAGTGTAACAGGTTTCCGGGGTCCCGGCTCAAAGCAGGAGTAGGAACGGGGTGGTTTTTAGTGAGTAAGAGACTGGCACGGGTTCCGGAGCTCTTTCTTTCTTGCCTCACCCAGGCGGGAGAAGGCATTCGATAATTTTCCCTTTTCAAAGAAAAGGGTTTAGCTTTCATGAAGTCTTTCAGTAATTAAATATTACAATTCATGTGCCTAAGAAATTAATAATGATCTAAGAAACTAGAAATTGCCACCTAAGCAAAACGAAATGTATCTAACTAAACAGACCAATGAAAAAATACAACTTTTAAAACAAAATGTTATTTTTCCATCACCATACATATGTTTCTAATACTTGTTCCTCATTAGACGTACCATCGGACAACTATCACCAACAAATCGACAACTACGCGACGGAAATGCTGCCTCCGAACTCGCCCCCACCCAACCTACCACCCAAAAACCACTACCAGACCCCGTCTACCCAATACCAGCCCCCTGTCCAACCCACCCAGACCCAGCCGAAGCAAAACAGGCAATATCAAGAACAACAATACCAGGACTATCAGAGTCAATACTATCCCCAGTATCAAGAATATCAATATCAGCAGCAATACCAGAATTATCCGCCGCCCCCGCAGCAACAGACTCAGCAACAGAAAATTGGCAGGATTCAGGACTATGACCCCATAAGTGACGGGCCTAGGGCTCCACCGAACACGCAGAGGGCCTCCGCTACACTTATATATAATAGCACGAACGATGGCAAGCGAGGTTTGTGGATTTTACTCTTTTGGATATTTGATTTTGTATATCGCACTCATCGGGTATATTGAGTGTGATATTTCCTTGTTTTTGGGGAGTTAGGGACCTTTCTGGGGTCTTACTTCTTGGGGGTTGTTTTATGTTCAGCATATCAGACATAAGACGTCCACTGCTGAACATAGGCCTCCCCAATGACTTCCAGATAGGCCGGTTGGAAGCGACCTGCATCCAGCGGCTCCCTGCGACCTTAATCAGGTCGTGTTTTTATGTTAGTGAAAAGTAATTAAAAATGTTGTTTTTTGTGAATTCATATTATGTTTTTGTCGTTGTAATAAATGTAATTTATGTATTATTTTTTGTTACAAGTCAGATATCCAAATATTCATTTTATTTTGTTGTTCTAAATGTAATCAGTGTCATTCCATTTTTATGTTTCATTAGTTTTCTGTTGTCATTACCTATGTGTCTGTGTTTGGTTTTGGGTTATTTTTTATACTCTAATTTCTATCTTCCTACGAATATATTAATTGAAATAACTCCAAAATATTTATTCCTACTTAAATCTAATTGTTGCAATACTCTTTAGTTAAAATAGAACTTAATATTCAAACTTTTCTTGAGGTCTACATCCAGTTGTAGACAGATACAGTCTAATGATGATGATGATGACTAACTTGTCTCCACGCTACCTTCAGGTGCTCACCAGCAGTCAGGCCACCAGCACCAACAGACGCGCCAGATCGGCCGCGTCACGGACCTCGATCCACTCGCCAATGAAATGCCACGCCCGCCCACTAATCATCATAATCAGGTGACTATAGCCACTTATA
Organism: Spodoptera frugiperda; assembly: GCF_023101765.2. Taxonomy (NCBI): domain Eukaryota; kingdom Metazoa; phylum Arthropoda; class Insecta; order Lepidoptera; family Noctuidae; genus Spodoptera; species Spodoptera frugiperda. The sequence continues at coordinate 6,949,651 of NC_064233.1, forward strand.
GACTAGCTCATGGTTAGATATACCTTTAAGATAACCCATGAAGTTCTATAAAAATAAAACTAATGAGTATACAAAAAAAAAAATCTTTGGGAAAGTTGTTTATAATCATGAGTAAATATCGTTTACTAATTACCAGTCACCCTTTATAGGCCAACAGTAATAGATGGTGATAATTATGTTCAGTAAATGTTATTCTATATATAAAACTTTAACACATTTTTTGTTTCGTTACAGCGAGTGTACGTTGCTATGTACGATTACGAAGCCAGCGACAGTGATGAGGTAAGCTTTTCTTCATATCTTAACTTATGCCTACGATATACAGATTAATTACTACAAGATAACTAAAAATGAGAGGCTACATTACGAATATTACAGAAAAAAATGAGATAAACTGAAAAATTTACAGAACTTTAATCGATCTGGGAACCGATTTAGGTGACTTGACAACATTTACGCTTGTAAATCGGCAAATCTTAAACGTCTTTAGTTCAAAAATATTTATTTTAAACTTTCCAGATGAGGTAAGGTTTTTTTTTTTACTTTCAGATCACAATTTTTAAACAATAATTTCCAGATCCAGTTTTAGTTCATCCGACTGAGTTACTTAACAACAGTGTTCTTGTGATATATCTACCAATGAGGCTAATGTTAAACTTCAAAATCTTTAATTTAAACAATACTTTGGGCACGTCAACAGAATAAACACCAACATTATTAACAAAATAAGATGAAGACACAGGTCATGTGCTTATGCCAATTTTCAACATTAATCTCTACTGTTCCAGGTATCATTCCGCGAAGGCGACCTAATCTCGAACGTGACATCGATCGACTCCGGCTGGATGACCGGACAGGTTCTCCGCACGGGCCGGACCGGCATGCTCCCAGCCAACTACGTGGAACTAACGACCCCTAACGCTGGACCCCACTACGACAACTGATTAGACTAGACCCCCAACGGCAAATTAATTGTTTTGTTGTATGTGGTTGGTTGAGAAAGTTGTACTTTTATAGGTATATTGATAAATGATAAATGATATTGATTTTGCAAATAGGTTACAATGTAACTCTTTCACACGTCAATCTCTTTAATAACTAGATGAGGCCGGCATTTCCTATCGGACTATGAGAAGAAATGCCGAAACAAACTCAGAGCTCATAGTCTCTTTTAAAGTCCAGACAAAATCAATTATTAGCTTTGGTCTCTTGAAAGAGCCTTTGTTGTTTTCCATACTCCAAACTATAAGGATTGCAAAATTTCACGAACATTGGCACTTGCAAATGCTTCTCTATAGAGGTACTTAGGCAGTATTATATCACATTCTCATAAAAAGTTAACATTCCAATTTTTCCTAAACAATCACATACCACAAAATAATTTATCACGTCATCGTATGTATGTAATTTCAAAACTTGCAATTTTATTATTAAGTCATTTTTTAACTAATTAAAATAAAAAAAAAAAAACCAATCAAATATTATGCAATCGTGCCTTTAGTATAGAAACACGAATTTGTCACCTTTTTATTAAACTTTTATAGAAATGTTTTTAAAAAATTGCAAGGTATCGTACTTTTTCACGTTTTTGGTATTAAAATTTTTAACTTATTTAATGTAAACTTTTGATGGTACTAATTACAATGTAAACTGTATTAGGCTTACTCCTTCCACATAACTGGTGAAAAGTGGGTGTTATAATATTGCATATGTACACCCCTGCCTACCCATTAGGGGAATATAAGGTGTAAATTGCCAGTTAAATGGCATCGAAACGGCACATTTTAGGATTTTAAAAAATATTTTAACATGGTTAAACGTCTCGATATATTTTTATATAAATAATATTTAAATATGTATGTAGTCTTATCATCTACAATAATTGTAGTTTTAACATTTTAAATTATGGCTGGACCAGATATTTTGCGAAAATTCCAAGTCTTATGATGTTTTTTATTGAAAATTGCCACGTAGCGTTGTTTTCTTATGTATATTATTATGAATATACATTTTTAAACACATTTTTGGGTCGAATGACCCCATAAAATATATCTACAACATATCTACAATTTGTAACGACTGAGTTTAAAATAAAGAAGTAAATAAAGCCTTAAATAATGACTGCTGTACAGAGGCCTTTATTTTTAATTAAAATAGAAATAACTAAACTTTGATATTAAAACATCTTATGAACATTGTCTCGTGTCAGTAATTCCAGATTCTTGTATTATTTTTTATGAAATATAGTTTATTTATTGAACATTTCCATTTACATTTTAAATATATGTTCGAGTAGAATCTTAGTATTTTATCTTACATAGTTATTTTAATTTATTTATGTGATGTTTTTAACTCCAAATTTTAGTAAAACGATCAAAACCAATATTGAGATTGTAAGCATTTTATTGTCATTCCATTTTATATAAAATAAAGCTTTATTCCACATATTTTTGCTTTAAAATATTTATTTTATCGATAGTCCAAATCTACCTAATGAGATTTTGACTTCAACAAAGTCTATGACCCCATTTGCCAATTGGGGTCGTTTAGATCAGAACTTAAAAATGAATAATGTCTGACGATTTCTTATGACCCCAAAACGGTTATTTTAGCGGTGAAAATACTTGGCATTGCTTTTTATTAAGTACCTATTTATATTTTGTTATGTAAGAGTGTTTCCGACATATTTCCTGACCCAAATCACTATCTTTCAGATAAAACTTAAATATTTTGACTTCACCACGAAATATGTCCGATACATGAAGAAAAAATATGAATTATTGTTATAATATTATGCTTAGAATTAACATTTTAAAGTACCTGTTGTCAGGTCGCTTGTAAATACACATTATATTGTTACTTTAAGTATATCTACTACACGAAATGTAAACGTTTTTGCATAATACTTGGGCACTGATCAAGACTAGTATAACATTCCATGTATCATTGACAATAATTCTGATAGAATAAGAAGCTTATTTTTAAATAGATAGGTATGCAAACAATATTTGAGACTGGGGTCATTGTCTAAGGGGGTTTTTGGGGTCAAATAGCCCCCAAAGGTGAAAGGATTTGCCTAATCAACCTGTATATTTAAATGTATCTTAAGTAATAGACGCAATAAAGCATTGTTACAATAACTGTTATGCCTAAACCATCACAAACGAACGCTAAATATTTTATAGGACCAGTATTAAGTTACAGTGCCTTTTGTAATATTTAATAAATTTTATAAGCAATTTCTTTGGTTTTATTTCTTGTTTCAAATATTTTCCTTGGCCTTATCCTAGCTCGCTGATAGTTCTTGCAATATCTATATTACGAAAACTATAAATTCTAGCTAACAAACAAAGATACTCGCATACCCCAATAAACTGAGATATATTTCCTAATTGGAGGTAGCTTCCATGCCAAGATAATTTTCTAAGTAATTCATAACACAGTAAGAAATGTGGTAGAAAATATCCTGGAATGTTATTTGATTTTGAATGAATATGTATCGGGGTAGCTTTTCTATTTACGGAGTCTTCACGTCTTGATACTGGTGGTGCTTTGCATTCGTCTCTCCTTAGCGTATGAGAGGCCAATATATCGAAAATTCGCATCCGACAAGGTGGTAAAAGGGTAACTGGTCATTAGTGATCGTTATTTAAACACGTGATTGTACTCAAGAAATTTTCTTTGTATACTCATTATTTTTATTTTTATCACAATAATAAAACAACAAAATTTCGCGCGCACGTGCTTTCGCATGATCAGCTGTTAGCAGCGAGGCGCCGAGATGTGTGAATGGGGTGACGCCAACTTGGTCAAGTTCAACGCTATCAAAAACCAGGCGTGTCTATTCTCCGCTAAACGGAGTCAATTTCCGCTGGCTGCTACTTTCCGAAAGGTAACCGTTCCAATATCGGATCATCGTAATCTTCTAGGCGCCTATCGCCTACACTTAACTTTGGCTCATTGGATGATTTTCCCTCATCAAAAAAAGAGGGTGAGACGGTACTTCACACCGAAACAGCTGCTAGGCCTGTACCAAACGCAGGTTCGGTCATGTATGGAGTACTGTTCTCACCTTTGGAACGGCTCGGCAGCTACATGCGCTAGAATATATTGAGAGGCGTTCCAAGTAGCTCAGCAATGATAATGCGCTTGTAGAGGCCCAACTTCTAAGCCTCGAACACAGGCGCAAAGTTGCAAGCCTTTCCGTTTTTTGTCGGATGCATTTCGGTAGTGTTTTCTCTCATAATTTCTAATTTAATTCTAATCTAATTCTCATAATGAAGCAGCCCTTGAAGGCTGCTTCTCTTCCTCGACTGGCGCGCGTGCAACACTACGCTAACGCCCATGCAGGGGACGCCGCCAGTCAGTCGCCCGCAGGCCTCTCCTATCAAGGTCGCAGATCTGCTAAGGACTCACGACGCGGATTTACCCCGCGCCCGCCGCGGTGGCAGGCCCGCAGCCTTTGTACAATACAGATATCTATATAAAAATTAAACCACAATAGACGACGCGTTTTACACCCGCGGCATCTGCGATTGTTTGCGGGTGCAGCGGCGATCATCTTGTACCAATGGGCGCGAGCGCGGCGGTTTGCACCCGCGCGCTCTGCGGTCGGTCAGCGGGCGACCACTCTGATTTAACTCATTGACAAGAATGACGAATTATCCTTAACGATCTCTTTTCGCTATCGGTGGATGCACCCAGGACCTTTTAGTCCTTATTTTTTTTTTTATATTCTGTGTATCTAGTAAGTACGCAACAGATCGTTTTTTGTGTGTATCCTTGGTGGTCTGGAACTATACTGATCGTTTAACGTCCAATCTTACAACCGCCAGTCTTGTGATAATCAACCGCTAAGTTTGCGGGCGATAATCACAACCGCTGCGTAAAAACTGCGATCTCGTGAGTATTGAAAACAAAGTATAAAACAAAGTCGCTATTTTTGTCTGTATGCTTAAATCTTTAAAATTACTTACTAATTACTACTATTTTTGTAATAGGTAGAGTGATTCAAGAGGAAGGTTTATATGTATAATACATGCATAATATATCACCAATGCACTCATGCGAAGCTGGGGCGGGTCGCTAGTTGAGAATAAGTCACTAACGCTTAGGCTAACGTGACGGGCGCGGGAGAAAAACGTTTCGTGAGTCCTTATCATAGATGAATATAAGTACTGACATAGTCCTTATTGCTTTTGCCAACATACTACACTACAAATCTTACCGTTATGGAGTCCTGGTACTTTGGACTAAATATGACATATTTTTGTTAATTATTGAAACTGTAACTACTGCTGCAAACTGCACAATCTAAGAAGTCAACTCCGACAGTTGAAATAAGTATTGAAATAATATTTTCTATGGTTAATAATGTGCAAGTTAATAGTGAATGGACAGGTTGTAGAAAAATGTGGATTTTAAGAAAATCAAACAAATGCGTCTTTTATACATTTATTTATTGACTATATACTTTCATACATTGACTAAAACTAATTCATGCAACATAATATCTTATTTTCAATAATAATATAAAATCTTATACAATATTTATTTTAATACTCCGTGAAGCAACAGCGCTGACCTCAGAGGTCGTGTTAGGCACTTTTTAAGGCACCATTTAACTTTACAAGTTGACAAACCAAATGTTTTGGGGGTCACAAGTCCCAAGTTATTGGGGTCATATAATCCCGACTTATGGGGGTCATTACTTGAAGAAAAGCCCCCTAAATTAATTGTAAATAAAATTAATTTGTAATAAAACAACATTTATGTTACTTACATACAAATATATCTAAATAACAATAATAATCTGTGATGACATAACAACCGAAATTAAAGCTAGAACTAAACATAAAATGGTGAGTAGCTGCCTAAATACATGACATCGACATGTAGCGAGACTTTCAATATATTATGTAACCCAATTACATTGGATTTGACATTACTTAATTACATTTGGCATGATTTTAATATCAACTGATGATACATTTGAGTTTTACATGTAGTGTAGAGATTGTCCGGTCAACAAATATACTTTAAATGTAGCGGACATATGTCTACAGTACTTATATAAAAAAATGCAGTCTCGCTAACATTTAAATAATACACTAAGCTCCTGGCTATTCACATTTAAACTAATTACACTAAAACATTGCAAATCCTGCTCAAATTATATTTAATACAGACTCCATTAATTAAATTAAACATAAACCGTCATACTCAGAGACATTTAATGATTACTTAAACTATTCCTTATATTTGAAGCTGGAAATATAAAAATCCTTACGATTTTGTATCGGAAGCATTTGCTAAGGACTGGGTTAAGTAACCATTAAATGACTGAGTATAGAGGAAAGTATATTTTTACAATAATGAAAACTCATGTTTTATACATTGACAATAAATTGCACCTGATTTTGAATTTTTAAAAATGTTATTACATCTACTTAAATACCTTTTATAGACAAGTTACATATAATTTACAAGCTGACGTTTTAAAAAAATACAAATACATCGGCAATACGGTATCAGATTTTTTGTAAAAACCAAGCTTTCACTATCGCAAAAATACATTTTAAAAATAGAGTATTTTTATCCTACTAGCAGTTTTATTAAACTGCGTGTAATAAAGACTTAAAACTATACATTTAGATAAACATATAGAATTATTTGTATAACATTAGACAAATCACTGCTGTACTCAGAGTCTTTTAATACCCAGTCCTTAGCAATTGTTTTTAGAACACAATTGTTACTAAGGAATAGTCAAAGTATCTCTGAGTATGGCAGTGAGAACTATTTTGACAAGAATTATCATCACTATATCAGCTACAAGACGACCACTGCTGAACATAGGCCTCCCCCAACGACTTTCAAATCGGTTGGTTGGAAGCGACCTGTATTCAGCAGCTCTCTGCGACATTATCAGATTGTCTTGATACCAATATTGTACAATAATGTTCTTTAAAAAGACCAGTAGTCTTTTTCAATGTAGGCTGTGTTCAGCACTGAATCTTAACTAGTTTCTACATATCAATATTATATGAATTGACTGACATCTGTCCTCCACTGCTCGCTAGAACTAAAAATATTCTTGTAAAACAGTTCCATTCAATTATTTGTCAAACATTATACAAAACGTTACTTACTAAAGATAAATCTACAAAAGATGAGTACAAATGACGTTAATGAGATGAAATTAAATGACAACAAATACTCCACATGGCCCCTTTCCAAAATAACCCATTCCTTTTATGTCAAAACCTAATTTTTAAACCTGGCTTTTGTATTTACTCGCTTTAGTATATATTAATGGGTATATATTGAGAGTGTTTATGTACTTTTATATTGAAAGACCAGCTTTTAATATAAAAATAGCCCAATATGTATTCATTAATCTATTTTACTCTGCAACTGACATCGTGATTGCTCTCTAATCACCCATGCCCAAAGAGTAACAATTATAATAATTTTATTACCAATTTCATAAGTCAAATCTAACAGATAATTCATACACAAATCCAATTTGTTAAGTTATCTTATAGATAGGACTGTGAAGTTGGATTTAAAAGCAAGTAAATATGCCATATTTAGCTTTAGCCAGGTTTTTATAGTCTTATTTAGACTAAAATAATATTAACAAGACAAGTCCATGTTCCATTTTACGTCTATCAGACGTTATTTTTGACAATCCCAATAATCATAAACAATATATTGATTAATAAATCAAATTGTTTGACAAGAATATCAAATCCATTTCGATTTGAAACATCAATTTCCTTTACTTGCGCTAAAATGCGCAAACACACGTCATAACTTGCGCAAACGTGCGCTAAATAGAAAAGATTCCATTTCAGTATATTTTAATTCTTTAAATATTATGTCACCTCACGCCTTTTATCCCCGAAGGGGTAGGCAGAGGTGCACATTACAGCACGTAATACCACTATACAATGTACACCCACTTTTCACCATTTTGTGTACGTTAAGTCCCATGTAGTAGGGGGTGAGCCCAATTCATTATCAAGTTTACAAATATGATAATTTCATTAAAATTTTCTTTATATACCCTTTTTAATCCCAAATTATTTAGGATGGGCACAATATATTATTTTTTTATCTACATAAGCCTATCATATTTATTTTGTTGACCTTATAGTATAGACTCGCTTTATTTTTATCTCTTTCCTTCTTTGAGACAAAGAGAGAGATGGACAGAAAGCATGATTTTACTATGTAGAGTTTATGTATTTGATCTTATATGTATACTTTTGTAGTAAGATAAATATGAAATGACAACTTTCACATGTTGAAAGAATGAACATTTTGTAAGACAAAATATATTAACGTTTTAAAATTAAGTGGCGTTTCAGCATTTGAAATTTTTGACGTTCAAAAGTGCCTTCCTGGTCTAATTGAAATAAATAATTGTGACTTTGACTTTGAACAAAAGCCCGACAAAATAAAATTTCCATTTATACAAGTTGTACATTTCATATTATACCTTGTTCTATATCTTCACGCTGCATTAGTTGTTGTTGGTAGCGCAGAGCAGTAGAGCGCCGCAGTCGTCGACTCTCTCTAGACGGTAGAACGAATTGTCCGGCATGTGACGCACGAGGTCGTCGGTGAGACGGACACGGGCCCCGTTCGGCCCCGAAACTAGTACGGTCTCACATTCCTGTTGGACAAAAGAAGGTTTGTTAGTTGGTTTTTTAAATTATTTTATAGTTGGTGTTCAAATCTGTATAGTCTGTTATTACTGGATTACACATATTGTTATTAGATTTGAGTTCCTTAAAATAATGCAAAATACAGGATAATATATTATAAATTAGTAAATTTCGTTTCCTTTTCTAGAATTTAAACTAAAAAGTACAGTTAGACTATACTGTGGTTACAGTATAATGATTATGCAATATATCCTAAACAAATCCACAGTCATTATTAGGCCCTTCTCGGGAATATAAGCAATCTTATTAATTTTATACACATAAATACAATTTTTAACACAAAATCATGAGAAATTTTCTAGTGAAATTACTATATTGTTACCTTAGAAGCATGCACGAGCGAGTTCAACTTCTGCAACAGCTCGTGTGCCCTGCAGTTGTGCAGATAGAGGGCGCTGTATATGTTGCTGCCGGCCGGGCACACGTACACCGTCAGCCGGGGCAAGATGCGTCTGCAATTTACAAACAAACAATAATTAACATTATTATAGTATCGAGTAATTGACGGAGAATACAGTAGAAATTATCGAGCGTAGAAATAAATCACAATATGTAGCATAAATGATAATTAATGATATTTATTTCTGTAGGTAGGTTATAAAATAACACTTTTACACGATAATATTTCAAAAAACTAGATGAGGCCCGCATTTCCTATCCGACTACTCTGAGAAGAAATGCCGAAACAAACTCATAATGGATGTGATGTGCTATGTAGCTATGCTACAAAGATGTAATAGCTAAGCTGTGAAACTATGTGATCGTTTCCACTGATACTAAGTTATGTAGCTGTGCGAGGAAGATATGCAGCTCCAGTATGCGATGTATCGATAGTAGGGAACCCATCCATAGCACACATTTATATCACGCATCTTTCCATACAAAAACCCATAACTTAGCTGAGTCCGTTCCCACCAGTGCTAAGTTATGTGTACAAATGAATATGATTGGTGGAAGCCAAACGCATCCACAGCAACGTAGCATAGCACATCTCTGGTGGAAAAGCACTGTTATGTTATAAGTCCCATGTAATAGGGGGGCGAGTCTATTGCCAAACTTTGTACACATATAGTACCAATGCGTGAAGAAATCTAGATCGATATAGAAGACTAAAATTATCCCAGCATCTGATATCTATTTGGAGATGTTTTGGAGTGTCGCCAAGTTGCAACGTCACTGACACATAATTAGAAATTGCAATTACTGTACATGAAGTACAATACAAACATAAAAGTACGATATTTATGCTCTGAAGGAGGCTTTCTCCCCGGTGCGGCGAACAACGTAACAGGTTACCGGGGCTCCGATTCAAAGTAGTAGAAGGAACGGGGTGGTTTTTAGTCAGTAACAGTCTGACACTCCCTCTCGCCTTGCCCAAAGCGGGAGAAGTAATTGGATGATTTTCCTCACTTAAAAAAATTACTTTTTTACTTCAACAGTCTATATGTGGCTACTGTTGACCAAAGGCCTCTTCTCACACGGCGAAGGTTTCTTCAAATCATCAATCATCCCACCTTGGGTTTCAAGAGGCGAGAGGAGAGCGTCAGACTGTTACTGACTTAAAACCACCACGTTCCTACTCCTGTTTCGAGCCGGAGTACCTCCTAACCCTCTTAGTGTTTCTGTCATTATCATAAAATTGAGATAACAGTGGGAAAATGGGATAATGATTGATAGATTATATTATAATAGCAAGTCTACTTACGTGGCATGCAGAGCGTTGAACAGGCGGATACCGTCGGGGAATCCGCAGATCTGAATGATTTCGTCACGAGTCAACCTGTGAAAAAAAAAACTTTAATACGGGAAAGACTAAGAGATGAGCTGTTAGGTGATAGGATACTACTTTTACTACTATTTTATGCCATGAGAACGCGGGCGAAGTCAGTTGCAGAAGCTAGTATGGAATGTAACTGAAATATTGCATGTATCCCGATTCATCATCATCATCATCATCATATCAGCCATAAGAAGTCCACTGCTGAACATAGGCCTCCCCCAATGGTTTCTAGGCTGGTTGGAAGCGACCTGCACCCAGTGGTTCGTGGTCCCTGCGAACTTAACCAGGTTGTCTATCTACTTTGTGGGTGGACGTCCTACGTGTTTTATTGATTTTTTTTTAATTTTGACGATGGAGCACGCCTGCCTATGAGCAACCTGTTCACTCGGGACTTGAAGACACCCAAGTTATATTATATAGGATTTAACAAACCTGAGCAGATCAGCTCCGGAGAAGTTGTTGAATGTAGCAGCGTAGTGGGAGAAGCGGTTTCTCGCCAACCACGCCTGAGTCTCCGAGGAGCTAGCTTCCTTGGACAAACCAGAGTTCTGAGGACAAAAACATTATTATTATTACATAATAGCCACACATACATCACATTACAAATGTGATAGTTTGTTTGTTCGTTCGTTCGGATGTATGTCCGTCAATGACGCTGAAATAACTGAAGGAATTTTGATGAAATCTGGTATAGGTACAGATAGGGTGTGGACTGACTTGGGCGACTTTTAATCCCACGGGAACGTGTCACATAAAATAAAATACCTTAGAGTTGGCTCAACTATGTCTAGAGATTCCATTAATTTTTAGAGCACTTCTATCGAAAGTCAAAAAGTCTAAATTATTTATTTCAAATAGACCAGGAAGGCACTTTTGAACGTCAAAGCAAATATAATAACATTAATAACGTCTGTCTGTCGGTCATTCCTCTTGGTCTTTGAACTTCGAGCCTGCACCCTCATGCATGAGTAGCGGGTGTGTTAAACCTTCGGGCCGCCACGACATTTATCTAGATACTAGATTTATTTATTTTATTTATTTACAAAATCTCACCTAAAAGCTTTGCAGTCTTCCCAATGCGATGCGATATTTAGGCCTTAATACTTAGTTAAACCAAAATATCAAATTCTGATGTCACTAATTTAGTTATAGTAGGAATCTGTCTACTGAGTCGTAAAAGGTTACATAATGAGTTGAATTCAACGTCTACTTTAATTAGGAAAGAAGATAATTGATTGTATAAGTTTCTAAAACTAGAATATTTGTGTGTACCTTGTCAGGATCTTCAGCAGGCTGCGGCAGGTCGGGCAGTATGGCGCCGGGCGAGTGGCACGGCGGCGAGTTCACTTTCACATCGTTCGTCCTGGGGACAATGCAAATTAATTACATTTAGTATAACACATATTTAAGTGTGGGAGAGCCATGCTTCGGCACGAATGGGCCGGCTCGACCGGGGTGATACCACGGCCTCATGGAAAACCGACGTGAAACAACGCTTGCGTTGTGTTTCGTTGTGTTCCCAATCTTCCTAATCCCTGATTCCCCAACAACCCTCAAATTCCTAACACCCAAAAGGCTGGCAACGCACTTATAACGCATCTAGTGTTTCGGGTGTCTATGGGCGGCGGCGATGGCTTACCATCAGATGATCCGTCTGCTCGTTTACCGGTTTATGACATAAAAAAAAAAACATGAATGACAGCCATTCTAGAGATCACATATCCAACAATGAAACGAATTCATAAAACTAATAAAAAATACAATTGAGTTTCTTACTCGTTCTTCTCCATAGGAATCTACACTTTGGAACGAGCAACACTTAACTTTAGCTTACACTTAACCTACTTTATATTATAACAATTAAAATATTATAATTTTAGAAATATGTGCACTCTTGTAACTTGTGCACTTGTCTGTGAAGTCCCGAGTTCAATGACTGAGCACGTGATTTTATATTTTCATCATTAATTTTGATAAAAGTATTCGAAAGTTGATTGTTTATCATAAAGGTAGATTCTATTTTTAGTTAACAACAAAATTAATTATATCACGCTTTTTATATCTAGATGAAACATGCTGAAGTTGCTTTTACTATACAATTACTTATTAAAATCGAATAAATTCATTGCTTTATCATCAGCCTATAAATGGCCACTGCAGACTAAAGCCTCTTCTCACACGGAGAAGGTTTTGAGCATTTAATCACCACGCTTGCTCAATGCGGGTTGGCGATTTCTTATAATTAGAAATCCTAAACCCAGGTTTCCACACTATGTTTTCCTTCACCGTTTGTCAGTGGTGTCTAAACAATATTAGAAAGTACGTATAACTCGGAAAAAGTCACATTGGTACTTGTCGTTGGTAGGTTTCAAACTCTCACCCTCTTGTATGAGGAACGGGTGTCTTAAACCTCCGGGCCACCACGAGACGACATCCATTGCTTATTTCAAAAACAATTCCAAATACAATGCAATTTGTTATTATCATTATTTGAGTTATAAGTCCCATGTAATAAGGGTGTGTACCTATTATATGCACAGATAGACATACAATTCCAACATTTGCCAGTAAATAGAGCAAACGATACGAGGATTGCTGCCAAAATTATTTACCGCTGTGTATTTAGAACCGGCCTTCCTGAACGACCGGTAAACGTCCACATAATATGTTATTTACGCTTTTATTTTAGAGCTTTTCCTGTTTCTTCTATTATTTTTTCATTTTCCTCATTGGTCGAGTGTAGAAGTGCGAATGCCAGGCAAGAGAAATCTCAGGGTCGATTCCTGGATCGGCCAAAGTACCTATTACTGGGCTTTTTTCGGTTTCTTGAAGAATTTCTCAGTAGTAGCACGGAGTCTGGAATTGTGTCCAGTATATGGCAATAGGCTCACCCCCTATTACATGAGACTTATAACACAAATGGTGAAAGTAGGTGTACATTGTACAGCGGCATTACCTACGTGCCGTAATGTGCACCTCTGCCTGCCTGAGATGAATCATGGGATCCCCTATCCTATTAAACGAGCAGACATTCATTGACACGCGTAACACAAGTAAATAAACTATGAAATAAAGTAAAATACTCACTCTTGGCAATACGACGTCTTCATTTGATTGTTAGATGCTAGTATAGCTGAAAAACAAAACATATTGTTAGCAATCTACATTATTTATAATAAACTAAATTGTTATTAACAACTAAATTCTTTATCCTTAACACGTTAACTGCCACGTAGGTCGCCGGTGACATATGTTAGTGGAGGATTTGCCTTCAACAGTTTTCTGATGGCAGTTAATTTTGGCTTAAACCTCCGGGCCACCAAGACAAGGTGTGATACTCTAGTAAATATGAATATTATTAGAAACTCACCATTGTGTGCTAATACTGGCTTGTTGACCACAATTGGGCTTGCAACTGACTTCGGGGCCACACTGTAACAAACAAACATACACATTTGTTATTTACTTGTTTATTTACCTACATAGGCACTAAATCTTATAATAAAAAACATAGTGAAATAGTCTAGGCAATTTTAAGTGTTCATAGTTAAATACATCAATCATCAACAACAATCTGATGAAACCCCCCTTTTTTGAGGGGGGTAAATCATCGAATGACTTCTCCATCCTTGGGTGAGGCGAGAGGGAGTGTCAGACTCTTACAGACAAAAAACCATCCCATTCTTTCTCCTGCTTTGAGCCGGACATTACCCACCGACCCCTACATTCCATTAGTATTTAAGCTATTTAAATACTAAACCACAGCTTTCTACAAGCAGTAGTTTCGGCTATATCAATCACTTAGCTCCTAAAAAAACCTATGTCTATTCATCGTCATACATAAAAAATTCATTGTTATATTTATACCAAGGCGGCATTATGAAAATACAGTAAAAAAAGAGCAAGTAATTGCGCCGTTGACTGCATCGTTGGCCGAATGGTTGCAAATGCGACTGCCGGGCAAGGTTTCTCGGGTGCGATTCCCCGATCGGACGAAGTACTGCTGGACTTTTTACGGTTTTTTTTAAATTTCTCAGTAGTTAGTAGCGCGGAGTGTGGAAATGTGCCCGGTGTATGTCAATAGGCTCACCCCCTATTACATAAGACTTACAATATAAATTGTGAAAAGTGGGTGTACATTGTACAGTGGCATTACGTGCCATAATGTGCACCTCTGCCTACCCATTCGGGGGTTAAAGGTGTGACGATATGTAAAGTAATTGCGCCGTTATTTTCTTTCATGCGATTGTTCAAATGATACGGAATTACGGAAAAGCAAACACGTTTTGTATTCAGAAAATAAATATAGATTATGTATAATCTATTGTGTCATGTTTAGATAAGGATATAAATAAATTCATACGAAAATACCTAGTTTACATGTTAAGTCAGTACATGTAGGTACATAGTATAAAACAAAGACGCTTTCTCTGTCCCTGTGTCCCTTTGTATGCTTATATCTTTAAAACTACGCAACGGATATTGATGTGTTTTTTTAATGGATAGAGTGATTCAAGAGGAAGGTTTATATGTATACTACATGCATAATATGAGCTTGAGCTTCGTATATTATGTGTAGGAGAGCCATGCTTCAGCACGAATGGGCCGGCTCGACCGGAGTGTTACCTCACAGAAAACTGATGTGAAACAACGCTTGCATTGTGTGAGTGAGGGAGTGTGGAGGCCCAATTACCCCCTTCCCCATCCCAGATTTCCCAACAACCCTTAAATTCCTAACCCCCAAAAGGCCGACAACGCACTTGTAACGCCTCTGGTGATTCGGGTGTCCATGGGCGGCGGCGATGGCTTACCATCAGGTGATCCGTCTACTTGTTTACTGGCTTAGAATTACCATAAAAAGAAAATCTTCCAACATTATTGCCAGAGTTTTTACATAGTTTAAATGAGCATGGTTATTAGAGCACATCTTTTGGGTACTTTTTTTGTTATTTAATTACATCTCTTTTGTTGAGAATTGTATTCGTTTTTAATTTTTGTTTTGGCTGTATAACGTAATGGCATAAGCTGTAATGTTGTATATGTAAATCTTTATATATATAATTCTTCTGTACGTGTGTATGTCACTGAACTTCTCTTAAACGACTGGACCGATTTTGATGAATTTTTTTGTGTGTGTTCAAGGGGATCTGAGAATGGTTTAGATTCACAATTTTGTCCGCTGGACAATGTTTTTTTAATTCATTTTTAATTAATTAGTAGTTGTTGATTTTGGAATGTTTTACATTGGATACGACAGACGGCGCTACCATCGCAGTGTCAAATATTAATGACGTTAGATATTGTCATAACATTTGAATAATAATTTTCATCAAAATGGTCCAGAATGTTTTAGCTTATTAATAAAATTTAAAATTTTCAAATTAAAGACGTGTAGACAGGACAACGTCTGTCGGGTCCGCTAGTAAATATATAAATCTTTTAAATTGGCAAACAATCTTTGAAGCTAGAACACATTTGAAAACAAAGGTATTTATTATACCTATTAAATGTTGAAACATTATTATAAAACATTTGATATCTGATATAAATGGTCTGATAACATCAGGGGAAGGACTCGATATAGCAAATACTAGTGTTATCTACTGATAGGCAGATACTTTGCAGTAATTATAGTATTGTAATCTGATTAGCATGTTCATGTGCTTAACATATACTATATAGCTATGTTGTATAACTAAAGGAAGATAGTAGATGTTATAATATTGAGCTATTAGCTCCTGCCACTGGTTTCACCCACATTCCTGTAGGATAAAAAGTATCCTATCAGCCAAGTTAGCTCATACCCTGTCTGCATACCAAAATTCATTAATATCTGGTCAGTAGTTTCAGAGTGATTGACAGACAAACATCCAAACAAACCAACTTTCACATTTATAATATTACTGTGATAAGTAAATAAATATTAACAGCACATTACTTATGACTACTGGCTCTTTATCCAAAAGGCCAATATAGAACAAACTTGCATGGTTCTCACACATAATGTTTTTATAAATATTGTATGTAAACAGTAATTTTAAGCTCGACTTATTATTCTATGTAAACAGAGCCAAAAAACATTGTATTATATGAACATAGTGAGCAATGTCAACATTGAAATATTACAATGTCCTGTGATCTATGTTAAACTATGTTTCAGCTACTAAAAACAAGAATAAAGTGAATGTTCACTGTGTATAATTCAAGTAAACAATCAGAGGATGTGGTACAGTGATTATTTTATCAATAACATTTATAATATTTAGTTTTCAAGTAAATAACAAATAGCCTTGACACAAATGTTGAATATTCTTTAAAGAATGATGTGGAATGAGCTAATATTAGGCTAGCCGCACACACTCAATAATATTGTCAATGCAAGATTGTCAATATCTTCATCAATAAAATGATCCCCGCACACTACACAATATTATTGTCAATTTTTCATGGTACAATCTGACTCAGTCGATCCGCAGCTAGATTCATGTGCGCACGTTGAACATAATGGAATGAAAAGAAAAAAGTCGGTGCAACTATAAATGCTAAAATAATATGAGACAACTATTGTCAGTACTTCTGCAGTTTAAATACCTAATATAATATAAGTTTTTTGTACTAACCTACGGAGAGTAGGTACTATTAATAAACTTATTAAAATATAACACAAACCTCTATTGTTTTCTTTTCTAGTTGTCTTACTGGTTGTTCATCATTTGATAAAAACAGCAATTCATAATACGTCCAGGCAGACGGGACGTAAACCTCATCGGTACCCTTTCCCGATGATTTCGATTTGTGAATCTTCTTTAATTCTTTCCGAAAATTTGTTCGTAGGGAATTAATTTTTTTCTTTACGTCTTCTCTTGTACTATTTGGTTTGATTTTTTTATAAATCTCGAGCAACTTATCAAGCGCATTATTTTTCTTAACTGTACCTATCACGATATGCTTTGCAGGATGTATTCCATAATTCTGGATAAGTTTCCCATGTTTTAATACACACTGACAAATAGTGTTTTTCCGTAAGGGTACTATTATCAACAGTATCAACACTATTTTCGCTTTGGATACTGTTTTCGTCTTCCATTTTGAACAAATAACACGAACGTCCGCCTGCCTTGAAATCTTTTCCTCAACTAAAATATTGCCGCGCGCCCGCACACGTCAATATAATTGACAATACCCCTGCCTCCCCCCGATATTGATGTGACAAAATCAGAATTTCTGGATAATCTACAATATTATTGAACAATACCGCAATACAGGTCGCACACACACAATATTATTGACAATACGTACTTTATTGACAATATTATTGAGTGTGTGCGGCTAGCCTTAATGTTTGAGACCACAAAATTATTACATATTATGTGTTTATAGGTACACTAGGTTAAAATCTAGGTTATGTTTATGTGATGTTTACAAAACTGAAAACCAGTTTTGTATCCAGCAAGATACTGGTTATAGGCAGACTGGCATTGACAACTAACCAAGAAAAAACCAACAGAAAAACTGTTGCAAACTGTAGCGGTAAATCAGAGCCTGCTACAACGTGATGCGTAGAATACAATGTCGAAATTACGTTCGTAGCACTAAAAATAAAAACAAAAAAGCATATTTACGCCAATCTCGGGCGGCGAGCGGGTCTGACGTGGACGTTAGCGGCATTCAACCTCCTTGCCAGTTCCCTATAGGTCGCCGGGTCGGCTTCGATCTCCACCTCAGCCTTCAGAAGGGAGAACTTCATGCGCCACCCTTGCGCCTCCACGCCGTGCACAAGACGAGCACTGAGCACAACCCCACGCCCCAGGTGCCGCGCACTCAGTCTCTGCTCGAGCACGAGCATATTACTCGTCAGCTATAGTCCTGCCTGGTTAGGTTGAAGAAGATGAAGGCACCAGATCCAACGCGATACGCCCGCCCGCGTGCAACCACCATAGCTGGCCCGCAACTCGCTTCAACAACCATTTGTCACGATTATATTCGCACTATGTACACCACAACACAAGGCTCGAGTCCTCAAACTGTTCCTAGCACTTTTTTACTTGTCCAACATATTTGAACAGTCGACTGCCCGCAGAATATTATACGCGAATGTAGATTATCGAACACTGCAATGCGTTATTACACACGAGATTACACTGGTCTGATTATTTGCAGTGAAAAATCCAACGAATATCAGCGGAAAATAATTGCGTTGAATAGAAACAAAGGAGTACGTGACAGACGACGGAGCGCGAGCGACTGGGCGTAATGGCCGCTGATTGGTCGCGAGTGAAGCGCGCACCTCGATTGGATCAAAACCGGTTGGAATCGGTTCGCAGAGGCTGCGGCCGGCTCGGGTCGGTGCATCGTGCGCTGTCGAGCGCTAGTGTTGTGACACGTATGTTTATATCGTGTCGATTCGGTTTTTCGTTTTATTTTTATTTTTAAATTGAAGGGCATGGAAGTTTATTTTATTCTTCTTTATTTTTGAAGACTACCTTTACGATTTGTGAAATATACCCAGGCATTGTGGACAATAGCGTAGGAAATTTTTAACTGTAAGCGTAGGCACATTAAATTGGAGCGTTGTTAGGATGAAAATTTAGACAGATCGGCAACAAACCGGATATAATAAACACTTTATTCGATTTAGCCCAATTGTGCGTCAATTCGATGCGAACTCATGCAATCCGGTTTCTGCAACCCGTTTATCGCTGTTTCTAAGAACAAGATTCTGTATGTTAATAACCGCTATTGTTCAGGACATTAATAGTAAGTTGTTTAGTTGCAAAGGTTTTTATTTCGTGTCATTATTCAAATTACGCGTCGCGATGAGAATAAATGAATAACAACACAATGAGTGTACTATAAATAGCTATTCGGTTGAGTATTTTGTTTACAATATAGTTGCCATCACAGCAAGTGGTTGACTAATGTAATAAATGTACGATGATTCGGTAAGTGGACATGGACATAATTTATTAGTAAACGTGATGAAACAATGTCCTTTTCATACTACGATACTGCTTATTTAATATACCTACGATTTATAGCAAAGAACCTGTCCTTTTATTATATTACAGACAATTTTATCCGACACCTAAACACGGTTATTTGACTGGAATTACTGAACCAATAAGAAAAATCAATCTACTAATACAATTCTACTTTAAAATATGACGGGCGCACTGTCCTCACTTTCTTTTCTTGTCATAAATCTAGGATACCTAGATATTTTGTGGCAAAGCTCCAGTCGGGTGGAAGAATGACATTGAATTATAAGTATGAATACATTATTATCGTGTATGACCCAAATATCTGTTTCGGACGATCCGTTGGTCTAAGAATCATGAGTTTATAACTTAAACCGATATTTACGTTGAGTATAATATACTCCACTTTATGATTTCAAGAACAATCACTGAAAAAACTAGATTTTAACACCAGTAAAAAGCAGATTTCCAATAGTTTCAGTCTTGACTACACTTTTTGGGAATAACCGGTATCAAAACCAATTCCATATAGGGATCGCACAGTCAAGGTAACAAAAGACGCAGTATTGTAGATTGAGGCCACACAAACTTGATAACAGATTAAACATTTTACTCGCGACTAAACGAAAACTTTCCTATTGATATTTTTCTTGATATGCTATTCCTTATCACAAGGATAGGTTTGGAACATAATTTAATTTGAAAAAATACCATTACAAAACATTTAACGAGAGTCTAATTTTGAGTGTAGTGTCTTTTTTTATTTGACCTGAATAAATTGGCACAGTAGTAAATAATATTATGCTTGTTATCAGGTGATTTTTACCTTTTGCTAGTGTTATTGAGAATCAATAGGGCATAGTCTGTAATTGCGCACCGTGTATTTCATTAGGTTTATCCCATATTAAATGGGACATTGTTTTAATTTTTTGGATAAGCTGGTAAACGGAGAACGGTAAAAACAGGCAGACGGATCACCTGATGGTAAGCAAACGCCGCCTCTCATTTACGTTGCCGGCCTTTTGGGAGTTAGGCATTTAAAGGTTGTGTATATTCTTTAAAGAATTAAAAAACGGTGTTACTTTATGTATGTATTATATTCTGCTTAATTATTAACAAACGAATTCTAAATATAAAATCGATTTCCCAGTACAAAAACAAAGAACATCACTATCGATACAGATATCGCTAAATGGTTCCGGACCTAAGACAACGTGGAGAGCTTAGTGATTGCTTCCTACGTCTCGTCATGGTACGGTAGGGTTGTGAAATGAAGTCATTGCAAGAAACCGTTGTTTCATATTTATCTACTTCCTCATTGCAATTGCTTAGATGTTAGATTAGATTCTTGGGTCGGGTAAAGAATAGTTTTCTTTTCGTTTTCCCGACGTTCAGTAAAACTATCTATTAGTGCAGTAGATGCTACGAAACGTGTCGCAGTTTCAATTTTCGCAAAGATCACTCTTTGTGAGAGCCACGTATTTCTGGGTCTCGGAGTGATATGTAAGTGACATTGTATGTTTGTAAATGAAAATCCTAGGGCTGATGCCTAATCCGGAGCTGCGGACTACCTAGCGAGTTTACCGGGGCTCCGGCTCTAAAAGCAGGAGTAGGAATGGGGCTTAAATTAGGCACAATGTAAATATATGCTATCGCGTACCATTATAAATGAAACTACGGCTTTTAATTATTGTTTTTTCAACAAAAACGGTTAATAAAAGATAAAAATAGCTCCTGTCATTGATTTCACTGACTATATTTAGCCGAGCTGTTTTTACGCTACACTGCTGTAAGATATAATCGGTTTTAGTCGGTTTCATCGGTTCAAAATGGATATTGTTTGTCTATTCAGTTACGTTGTGTTTGCTGACGTTTAGTGCCTTTTGTTTTTATTGGCTTTGGGTTGATGTTATTAGACAAATAATAGTTCGGGAAGTACACGTATTTCATAGTATGTCTATGTATAGATGACAGTTTTTTTTTGAGGGGGGAATCTGACTGAAATGTTTTCTCCCGCCTTGGGCGAGGCGAGAGGGAACGTCTTAAGTCATGCTTTTAGTCCGTAAGAGTCAGTGCAAGAGTAGGAACGGACCTACTCCTTTAAATCCAGAATTCTGTAATAGGACTGGTTCCTGTCAGGTCTTAGACACACGCAACTGATAACACAGTTGGAGATAAATAAGTATACTATGTCAATCCCTTCAGGTACCTAACAGAAGACAGATAAAAATTTATATATGCAACACAATAATCTGGCACCCACCCAAATCATCTACGTCCACATTAAATTTAATGAAATAACTAAATACCTACACACGTCATAAACTCGTGTCACATACAAATTAACAATAAAAGAGGGGTTAAAACTAACGCCGGTTTGGTTCATTCTGGTTAACGCCACCTTTGCACGACTTTGTGGCAAAAAGTAATCAGTTACGCGTTAGATCGTTTGTGGGAATATGAGGTGATTGATGCATGTAGTGCTGTTTTTGTGACGAGTTTGGTGTAGCTTTGAGCATTTTGTATAGATTTTGAAGACAGGATTTAATTAAAAAGAAGAAAATTGTATTCAGTTTTAACTTAGGGCAAAAATAAATTAGTTTATGAGAAATAGTAGTTAATTCTAAGATTCAAATTCGTTTACATATGGTTAGCAGTCGAACGCTAGAGGTTCGTGTCTAGCCGTTATTTGCGTATAGGAAAGACAAACAAAAATAGACTTTCAAAAGACATGTAGGTTACAGTGTCGTGTCGAATAAAACTGCGAGTTATGTGCCAGATATAAGTCAAAACATGAAAACAAATTCTTTCATTTTAGCAACCATGAAAGATATATTTTAAAACAAATCATCAGTAATTTTCCTTGAACTACGATAAAAAGAAACAGAATTCAACCTCCTCTTTTTTAAGTCAGTTACCTAATATAATAACATCTTCTTCAAGTGTAACAAACACTATTCTGAAAATCATATCCAAATCGCTTGGGCCAATCGCGAGATAATCACACACAAACAGACAGATTCCTTCTTTTTTGAAGTCGACTGAAAACTGCATGAGATGTAAGAATATTTAATAGAATAAAATCTTCAAACCATCAGTTTCCTCAGATATAAACCCAGTACTCATTCATCATCATCAGGCCTTTACAAAGAACCCACAAAAAAGGGAACTCCTGAAGCAAATACCATTTCTGCAAAGCAATGAAAACTCCATAAAACAGGTCATTACTGTCTTTCAGCAAGACCGATGATCCAAAATAAACGTAAATCTTTCGTTTACAAACATCGAAATGACGTAACTTATAGAAACAATCGTCTTTTATCTGGTGTTTACGTTCGAGACCTGTTTTATTGAAAACAGCTGTAGAATAGATCATCGCTATTAATTTTTCGTATTATTTACTTTCCTACTTTTATTGTCTTTTTGCGATATCTAGCGGAATTTATTTAAGAAACCGTTTATACGATGATCATCATCATATTGTACTAGTTACAAGACGTCCACCATTAAACATAGGTCTCCCGAACCGACCTGTATTCAGTGGTTCCTCACGAACTTAGATAGACTGTTAACCTTGACGTGATGATGATGATTTCTTTAAGAAAAGATAAGGGGAGGTGTATAATTTACAATTTAAATCACTTTTCATTACGTGTTATGAGTTCCGTGTAATACCTATTCATTTCATAATTTGGTTGCCACTGAGTTGAGGAAAATGGTCTCTTCTAACATGAATATTAACAACAACAAACCAATTTAGGAATATGTACCTAAATGGCGTCGCGAAGGCCATACTATATAGGTATTAAATAGATATAACAAAATAATATGTACTACCACTAGC
Organism: Spodoptera frugiperda; assembly: GCF_023101765.2. Lineage (NCBI taxonomy): Eukaryota > Metazoa > Arthropoda > Insecta > Lepidoptera > Noctuidae > Spodoptera > Spodoptera frugiperda. Next base: position 6,972,988 of record NC_064233.1, read on the forward strand.
GTCATCTGGTGTCTTAGTTGTAAACTAATAATGTATGTAGACTCCTTATGTATGTGTTAAGTAATCTCCTTGTATATTGTCTATAATAAAAAAGTTAGTTGATTGCAAACCATTTATAGCGTTTTATGTATAACTTGTAAACTGGATATGTGTCGAAATAACAGCTTTTTTTTTTTGATGACGGCAAATTAAAACTGCGCGTTTTACTTTTACTTGGTGATTGCCTCGTTAGTAGTAAAATGTTGGATTTGATTCCCGAGTTAGCTAAGTATTTTTGGGTAAAGTCAAAGTCTAAATTATTTATTTGAAATAGTCCGAGAAGGCACTTTTGAACGCCAAACGCCAAAACGTGTAACAAAAATGTCTGTCTGTCGGTCAGTTCTCCAGTTAAGCTATTTGCACGGTATCATGATTTAGAAAAAAATACCTATAATATTAAGAAGTCTCGATACGCAGTCTGTAATCAGCAATAGGCTCACATCGGGCTCCCATAACTCACCTGATTTGTTTTAGCATATTAATCGCAGAATAAGAGGATAATAAATATCTAGTATGTATCTGACTTAGTCAAAGCCGTAGTAAACACACACTGTTTGTCGCGCCATTCGACCTTCGGACGAGGTAACTATGCTAACTACCAAGGATTTAGATAAGAATGTCCTGTCGTGTGATAAGTCTGTTCAGCTATTGTATAACCACTCTAACGTCCAGCCGCGCACGGCATCCGAACCGCGCGCGACTCGCAAGTTCGTCGTAACAAAAAACCTATATAGCTACTGAACCGTAATGCCTAGAATAAAGAAAAGAATACCAAAAAAAAGATTGAAGAATACTGATCAATCTTAACGATTTTTTTAAATCTTTAGTTAATCTTTAAAATACAATAAAACGGGTTAAACATGAAACACAGAAAAAAAAACAGAATTATTTCTACCTTTTTAGAATATACGGCACAACTATTGCATATTTTATCAATAAAATATTTTTACAACAAACTAGACTCATTACCCTTTCTTTTGATGTATATATGATTATATTCGGTTAACTCTAAGTATTGTAATTAAATCGAAAGAAAACACTACTCGTAATTTTACACATCAAAAAACCTGAGGAACACATTGACATTATTATGGAATCTTCAATGAATTTAGTATATTTCTCTTTGAAAAATGTATTATTTTGCTTATTACGAAATGTATTTCGATATTTTATATACTATTGTAATGCAAAGTATGTAAAATATGTATAAACAAAACTAAAAGTGGCCAACACCAGACCGGCCATTTTTTTCGAAACAACAATCGTTTGAAGTTAAAATTAGACTAGATTTATCAGCTAAAACTGTGATATTTGTACATCATCGTAAAGCACAAATCTTCTAGTTTATTTTGATGTATAACACTTGCAAGATAAATTAAACAAAACTGTAGTATTTACGACATAATTGTTGGAACTCACAAAAACACTTCAAAAACGAGTCAACTAACTTTAAAAATTTATATTTTGTTTGTCAAAGCATATTACAACGCCATGTCTTATTTTTTCGTCGAACAATTTATTCAGCTGTATAGATAATCAGTCAAAACTCACCAAACAAGACCGTATTTTAAACTAGAGGGAGTTAAACAGAACTCGTCACTTTGGATACTATAGTATCCATGGACGCTAGAGTGGATAGTTATTGTTAGCTTTAAATCCATGAGGCGTAAATTATGACTGAAAATTTTTGGACCCAATATTGGTCCTTGGAACATTTTATGGATATCCTAAATGGTCTTCTAATGGGTTTAGTACTATCTTGTTTATCTAGACTACCTCTTAGTGTTCAATGATGTAATAATAGTGATAAATTCAGCTTCTATTACAAAAGCAAAGTGGCTGTTGTCTGTCAAATTCGTCATAAAGTTCCATCCTATACTATTACTTCCATTACTAAAAGATTACACACTACAATCAAACCTTAAGTAACAATTTATTCAACAAAAATTTTCAGTCAAACTAAAAACATACCAACAAATTCGCACAAAGTGCAACACACGAGTATTGCATAAACACAAAACCATTGAAAGTCAACGACCCGACCGGAGCCTGTATTCTAAATAGGTTACTACAGCTGAGAGATCACCAATAACAGCATTAGAACGAAACAGAGATACAGCTGCACTCTTCTACTGCCGTGGTATTGCAGTTTTTTTGCACCGACTTGGGAACGGAACTAAACCACGATTACACGCTGACACTTGACATTTTGTGCGGTCGTGGGAAGGCGGCTGGTAGGAATTTTAAAGATTTCTGCTTAGTGTTTAATATTAAAACAGCACGGTTACTTACGTATTGAAAGTCTTACATGGAATGAATGGGCAATGTTTTAGGAGACGATAAAATTCGGTTTCCTCAGGTAGAGATCAAAACTGGTTATAATTTCCTGAGAATCAGTTAAAATGAAGTTGCAGCATATTCAGATATTTCATATGTACATCTTCTAATAATAATTTAACTCGATTTGCCACCTTTAATCTCCCCTAATAGAGAACCTGTAATCTTATAGTAAAAAATTATCCGGAGCCGAGGACTACCAAAGTGAATTTACCAGGGTTCAGGCTCGAAAAGCAGGAGTAGGAACGGAGTGGCTTTTAATCAGTAAGAATCTGACACTCCCTCTCGCCTCGCCCAAGTTATTGGATGATAAACCCCATTCAAAAACAAAAAACAAAAATTGTCAAAAGTTGCATCTCCAAAGTTTTATTTTAAAAGAACCCCCAAATACACTTCCAAAACAATCTACACGTCTACAAAACCGAAAAAAATGTCAAAGTCAAAGGCCAGTCCATCATTACATCCTTTAAATCCAGTTCGAACCAGAAACCAGCATACATACAGACAGAACGATTCTATTTATAGCCGAGCACAATTTACTGTAATGGGGTCGGTAACTGCTTGGAATCGTCTTGCCTCTTCATTCAGGATGAATGATCATGCCAGATATTGTGTAATGTTCTATAATAGAGTGATGGATTCGCTTTTGATGGCCACTTTGTGTGTAGTGTGAAAATAGCGACCTTTTAGATCAGATGTTGTTGGGGATTTTGATAGTGACGTTGTAATCTGTAGTTTAATTAAATTATATATTTTGTTATTTATAACCTTTATTGTGATGGGCAGAGATGCACATTTACAATGTAACGCCCACTTTTCACGGCTTCACTACATAGTATAAAACCAAATCGCTTTCTCTGTCCCTATGTCCCTTTGTATGCGTAGTTTCAAATCTTTAAAACTACGCAACGGATTTCGATGCGGTTTTTTACCATTGCGCCCATGCGAAGCTGGGGCTGGTCGCTAGTAGATTATGAGTTCCATGTGATAGGGAGGCTAATGCCACACACCGGGCAAAATTCAGACTCCGCGCTATACCTCAATTATATTTCGTCTGACGCAGGAACCGAACTAAAAAACTTCTAACTCGACAGACGAACTTCCGTCCACTCGACCCACGAGGCGTAAACATAGATATTTGATACTACACCACACCAGACTTGTGTAAAATACACAAAAAACGTGCCAAATTTTTATCTCTAGTAGCCATTTCCAACTTTATATCGACTGATAAGATTAGTAAGTAGATGATTCAGACTAAATAAGGACGTCAATGATATACGAGGTTGTTAGATAAGAACTTAAGCAAAATTATTCATATTACGTATAACAAAATTATTATTTAACCACTCATATGCCGCATATAAGACTACAATAGAAAACACATTGTGTCTCGCGTGGATCCACGTTCCAAACATAAAATTTCCGCGCTAGAAGCAAGTCACAAAATTTCAAGCCTACCTACCAGCCTTTTACAACAACCTCAATTCTTTAGTCTCTTCCGCAGTTTCAGACCCTCATGTCATCATAAGAAAGTCAGTAAGTAAACCATTTATATGTGAAAACCGAAGATACTTCAATAATACTTTGCCTTTATGTCGGAAATACACACCCACATTTTATTTTTTGAGGGTTGAAAATCATCCAATAACTTCTCCCGTCTTGGGCGAGGCGGTAGGGAGTGTCAGACTTTACTGACAAAAAACCACCCCGTTCCTACTCATGCTTTTCGAGCCGGAGGCTCAGTAAACCGGCTAGGTAGTCCGCAGCTCCGGATCAGGATACAGACCCACCTAAATATTATTTTTACAATATGTCCACCCAAAGGTAAGGCCTGGAAGAAATTACTGTCAGTAATAAGACCGCCTTTGAGCCCATATCCTATTAATGTTTCTTTTTAATAATGGTAAACTATATACTATAAAGATTATTCTATCTATCTAACTTGATCTCAGAAATTCCACGACCAATAAACGAAGCAACAAAATTTCAAACGTAAACGAAATATCATTGTCAATTTTCATCGGAAACAAACATCAAATCATTTGTATACAAAAGGAAAATGTGTACAATACCACAACAAGCGGACGAATAAACAGGAGCCGGTTGCAAGTATTGCATTGCATAACACAAACATAATATTATCCAATAAAACAACTTGTAATTGCAACACGCTACGTCAATAAACCTACATGCACGTTGTTTTGAGTAAGTAATTAATAATATTCTTCATCACTATCCTGCTTGTAAGAGTCTACTGCTGGATTATAGACCTCCTCTATAAAAGATAATCTTTACGCTTAACAGGCGGATTGGAGAAAGATGAGACTCAGGGTGCTTTTCCACCAGAGATGTGCTATGTTACGAAGATGTAATAGATAAGCTGTGAAACTATATGACCGTTTCTATTGATACTAAGCTATTTAGCTGTGCGAGAAAGATGGGCAGCTTGAGTATGCAATGTATCGATAGGGAAGCCATCCTTAGCACGCACCTTTTCATTTAAAAAACAGCATAACTGAGTCCGTTTCCACCAGTGCTTAGCTAAGTTAATGAATATGATTAGCAGAAGCCTAACGCATCCACGGCATCGTAGCATAGCATAACCCTGGAAGATAGCACCCTTAACAGGTGGGTTGCAGAAGGATGATTTTTAAGAGAACGCTGCTGCCCGATCTCGGTTATAACGCCAAATTCAATAACCAATCTCAAATCAAAATCAATTCAATGTCGAGTTGTATAGTTCCTGTCTTACGACACCCGCGGAAAGAGTAAAGGTGGTGACACGTGCATCTAACTTTGCCGACACCACACGATAAATTGCAACACGCTACGTTAATAAAACTACACGCACGTTGCTTCGCTTAACTAATTGTTAGTACTAAAACATGTCGTTAAGACGTCAAGGGAACAATTGTCGGATATAACGACACTAATTACACCCAATAGGGCTTAGCATTGAATTAACGTGCAACGAACATGGAATGGAAAGAGTTATTTTTATAACCCTAGAGCTGTAGCGATATCGATAGATTTTTTTTATCGGTTTTTGTTAGTACCGGTTTTTGTTATGTCCCATCACTAAATTAGCGCGCTTTTATAATCTGTGGTTTTGTTTATTTTTTCTGTTTTTACTTTTTATAGCTTTTCGTTTAAATCGGAAATATGTAGTTAGAAATACGTAATATTATGCTATTTGACGCAAAAAAACTTTATGACATCATAAGTCGCGTACGATACTCCTACAAAATTCATAGAAAAGTATCATTCAGAAGTCTATGTATGAATCATTCATAAATTACTTAAAAATCAATTACTTGGTCTGACACGTACGTAACAAGTGTGAATAAGTGTTAAATTGAGACGAAACGTAATTATTTCAATTCTAAGATCATTTATCATCAAGTTCTATGACATTTTATTGTTCGGTGTTGCATTCTAGAAAACTGTAGACTCGTTGAGAATATGGCGGGCTGTTCAGACTGACAAATGTATCTTGTTAGACCCGGGAATGTTACCAAAAACGTTTTACACCCGTATTCACAAAGATTATGAAACTTTATGAATTTTATAAAATTTCGTCAACGCAGCGATGTGAGCAGCACCACTCCGCAGCACACCCGGACCAATTAGAGAGCTTTATTAAACCTGTGCATTTGCTTAGTCAAGGATCGAGAGAGAAATGCCTTACTTTGCATAGCGTTGCTACTTCACTGAGGAAAGTATTGTTTATGAAAGTCAACATCACGCCTTTTATCCCCGAAGAGGCAAGCAGAGGTGCACATTACGGCACGTAATGCCGCTATATAATGTACATACACTTTTCACTAATTGTGTTAAAGTCCCATGTAATAGGGAGTGAATCGAAAATCTGAAAAAAGCCCAGTAATAGTTTGCCTTTTTAATCTCCATATTATATAAAAATAATCTCTATGTATAAAAATCAATCGCTGTTCGTTAGTCTCGCTAAAACTCGAGAACGGCTCGACCGATTTGGCTAATTTTGGTCTTGAATTATTTGTGGAAGTCCAGGGAAGGTTTAAAAGGTGAGAAAAAATGTTTGAGGCGGTACGAAGTTTGCCGGGTCAGCTAGTAGGTAACATATAATTCATATAAATATAGATAATATACATGTAGTAAGTAAGTGTTGCCCGCATCAGGTTAACCAATTCAATTCAATAGTGTTGCCATCAATTGCCTCACATGACATCAATTAATATTTATTGCTCTAAATTCTGTGTGACTGTCATTTAAATTCCACGCTTGTCATACATAACGTCATGCTTCGTCATGTGGGGGTAGAAACCCAGTATTATTACTACCTAAAGATAATTGAAGAGAATTATGTGCCTACTAGTTAGTTTCGGCTAATTACAATGTATTTCTCAGTGGCAAGGTGGCAAAATCACGAAAAGTAATCTTGCTATTTATACCCTTAGTAGTTACGAGTTTGCTTAACGTTGAATAAAAACGGAACGAGAACGCGTTTGGTACTCTGATTGGCCGGCCCAAATGAATCAACCAATAAGAGAGCCAATCCCGCTCTCCTTTCGTTTTTATTCGATGATAAGGTAACTCGTACTATGCCGGTACTGCTTTTACATTTGATGGGTCGATGTTTGGCCGCTATCTCGCCTGATGGTAAGTGATGATGCGGCCTACGATGTAGCACGTCTGCCCTTAAGCAACCTATTCACTCGGGCTTTGAAGACACCCAGGTTATACCCTTCAGGAAACACAGACTCCGGCAAAGAATTCCACTCCCTAGCAGTTCGCACAAGGAACCTTGAAGTCTATCTAGATAAAGATACGTACTTATTGAAAACATCCTTATTACCTAGGAAATCACACACATATTGCTCCGAAAACACGTCTATTTACATAGTATTTGTACCAGGGGCGTAGCTAGCGTTATCCGTCCTCGAACATATGTAAGTTTCCCCCAAATATTTCCAACGTGCTTTTGTATCTATACAAAAGTCCCAATTTTTTATTCACGGTACTTACCACAGCTCTGGGGAATATGGCGGCGATGTGGTGACCAACGATGGCGGCGGCATTAAGGCGTCATTTGACAGCTGTCAACAAAATAACCATTTTAACATACATACATAACCTAACGCCTGTCTCCCATGGGGGGTAGGCAGAGGCGGAACGGAAAGGTACTTTTAATTTGGCCCCCTCTTTAATATATCGCCAATCTTTTCTTTATATGGTCTAGGATGACTTCGTTTCGCCTTGCATATTTCTTTCGTAAAGCTTTTATCCATACTTTCTAAATGTCCAAACCATTGTAACATTACCTTTTCAATCCTTTCCTATATCGTCTTTCAAGCCACACCTTTCTCTAATAACACTATTTCGGTCACTTGATCACTCCTACTCCGACATACTTCAGCAGGGCTCTTATTTCCACAGCATTAATCCTGGTTTCAACTTTTTCTGACACCCATGATTCATTACCATAACAATTTGAAAATTTTCAGAATAATGAGAATAAAGTTTCCTACGCCAATTAAAACTATAGGCAATTAAACATAACTAGGTTTTGAGAAGAGGCCTTTGGTCGGTAGTGGCTAATATAGCTGTTAATGTGATAAGTGAATATAAAATAATATGTTCACGTACCGTAGTAAGCACGGTGGCTTCACAGCCGGGCTGGTACTTCTCCAGGTCGGTGCGCGGTCTGCGCATCACTTTCTCGCGATCCTGTTTGTGTTTCCTGTCCGCTCCCTTTAGTTTGAACACCTAAGGACAAAGTTTCCATGATTATTATCAAAGTCAAAGTCAAAAATATTTATTTTTAAATAAACCGGGATGGCACTTTTGAACGTCAAACAAAACATAAAAAGGGTCTGTGTGTCGTTCAGTCCTCTAGTAAAGCTATTTGCTATGTTCCTCAAGGGTAGATTAGATTCCTAAGGAGAGCAACGAGCTAGAAACTTCATAGGTTACTCTTTTTCAATCAGGGTTACAATACAATTCTTGTTTACATTGCTTTTCTTTGCTTCGATTGCTTAAACTAAGTGAGAACAATATAACGCTAATATTCAGTCAAAGAGATCGAAAAGAGAATAACCTTAAGGGCAACAAAATAATACTCTTACTATTGTACTCAGAGACATTTAATAACTACTTAAACTATTCCTTATATTAGCAACAATTTTGTATCGAAATCAATTGCTAAGGACTGGGTTAAGTAACCATTAAATGACTTTGAGTACGGTGGTTAGTTTTGACAATTAAGTATAACTTTGACTCCTAACTCGACACCCACCTTAATCTGACAAGCGGCGGCATGCAGACGGTTATGTTCATCGCTGGCGAGGTATGTCTCCACCTGTATGCGGAACGGCACGCCCTTCTCGCCGCCATGCTTCTTCGCTGTGAACTCCGTCGAAATGCAGTTCACCTGGATAGGAGGATAAAAAATATATATAAATGTAGAAAGAACTTAGGTCTTTGGGGGTAGCTAGAACAACTCTATGTAAGGTGTTTTCCAACTGAAAATTCTAAATCTATTAAAATTATTAACAATGATCATCAAGGTGTTAAACAGGAACGTATTCTATAAGAAGTTTTAAAAGAATCTGCCACGGATTTAATGGGAGGTAGTTTTGTGTTTAAAGATTATCAATTATAAGTTTTTTTCATACATTACCTCTCATTAAAGCTGTGGCAGATACTTTTAGAAAACCTTATATATTAAATGTTAATGAGATACATAGTATAAAACATGTCCCTTTGTATGCTTAAATCTTTAAAACTACGCAACGGATTTTGATGCGGTTTTTTTAATAGTGATTCAAGAGGAAGGTTTATATGTATAATACATGCATAATATATCACCATTGCACCCATGCAAAGCTAGGGCGGGTCGCTAGTAATGTATAATGTGTACTGACCTTGATGTAGACGCCGACGTCCTTGGTGGGGTCCCAGTAGACGTGCAGCGCGTTGAGGCAGGCGGGCTGCTAGTAATGTATAATGTGTACTGACCTTGATGTAGACGCCGACGTCCTTGGTGGGGTCCCAGTAGACGTGCAGCGCGTTGAGGCAGGCGGGCTGCTAGTAATGTATAATGTGTACTGACCTTGATGTAGACGCCGACGTCCTTGGTGGGGTCCCAGTAGACGTGCAGCGCGTTGAGGCAGGCGGGCTGCTAGTAATGTATAATGTGTACTGACCTTGATGTAGACGCCGACGTCCTTGGTGGGGTCCCAGTAGACGTGCAGCGCGTTGAGGCAGGCGGGCTGCTAGTAATGTATAATGTGTACTGACCTTGATGTAGACGCCGACGTCCTTGGTGGGGTCCCAGTAGACGTGCAGCGCGTTGAGGCAGGCGGGCTGCTAGTAATGTATAATGTGTACTGACCTTGATGTAGACGCCGACGTCCTTGGTGGGGTCCCAGTAGACGTGCAGCGCGTTGAGGCAGGCGGGCTGCTAGTAATGTATAATGTGTACTGACCTTGATGTAGACGCCGACGTCCTTGGTGGGGTCCCAGTAGACGTGCAGCGCGTTGAGGCAGGCGGGCTGCTAGTAATGTATAATGTGTACTGACCTTGATGTAGACGCCGACGTCCTTGGTGGGGTCCCAGTAGACGTGCAGCGCGTTGAGGCAGGCGGGCTGCTAGTAATGTATAATGTGTACTGACCTTGATGTAGACGCCGACGTCCTTGGTGGGGTCCCAGTAGACGTGCAGCGCGTTGAGGCAGGCGGGCTGCTAGTAATGTATAATGTGTACTGACCTTGATGTAGACGCCGACGTCCTTGGTGGGGTCCCAGTAGACGTGCAGCGCGTTGAGGCAGGCGGGCTGCTAGTAATGTATAATGTGTACTGACCTTGATGTAGACGCCGACGTCCTTGGTGGGGTCCCAGTAGACGTGCAGCGCGTTGAGGCAGGCGGGCTGCTAGTAATGTATAATGTGTACTGACCTTGATGTAGACGCCGACGTCCTTGGTGGGGTCCCAGTAGACGTGCAGCGCGTTGAGGCAGGCGGGCTGCTAGTAATGTATAATGTGTACTGACCTTGATGTAGACGCCGACGTCCTTGGTGGGGTCCCAGTAGACGTGCAGCGCGTTGAGGCAGGCGGGCTGCTAGTAATGTATAATGTGTACTGACCTTGATGTAGACGCCGACGTCCTTGGTGGGGTCCCAGTAGACGTGCAGCGCGTTGAGGCAGGCGGGCTGCTAGTAATGTATAATGTGTACTGACCTTGATGTAGACGCCGACGTCCTTGGTGGGGTCCCAGTAGACGTGCAGCGCGTTGAGGCAGGCGGGCTGTTCCACGCGGATCACGCCGTACGACAGGGGCACGTCCACCTGCCGGAGAACATACTATGTTAGCTAATATTTCATGGGGATGGTTTCATAAACAGGACTCGAATCCGTGGTCAATAATTTTGAAGCTTGGATTAGGGCGCTTTTTAACAAGAGATGTGCTGTGTTAGGTTGCTTGGATAAGGGGGAAAATATTCAATGTACACATAGCTTAGCACTTGGAAACGGACTCAGGCTACACTGTTTTTATATGGAAAATGCGTGCTATTATGGCTTCCCTACTGTCATACATCGTATACTCGAGCTGCGGTGTCTTCCTAGCACGTACATAGCTTACCGCAGTGGCGGTCACATAGTTTCACGCTTAGCTATTACATTTCCTTACATAGCTACACCGTAGCATATCCTGGTGGAAAATCATCCTTTACACTTTCATGGACGTCTTACGTGAGCGGTCTATTAAGCAGGACCGAAGCGGTGCGGTGATACACGAATTCAAGCGATGCTTAGTGACGGCGGTTATGTCCACGTCCATGGAATCGTTTCGTTTTATTTCTGTTTCCGACATTAAAAACATCCGACATCGCGTCTAGTTCCCGACAATAGGCTAAGTCAATTGATTGCCTCTTGCACTCCACGTGGTTTTTCGGCCCATACACAAATTACCAGTGTGCCGTATTCCCGTCGCGTCGCACCGCATTGCCACGCGTCTACATTGCTTACGTAGGACGTTGCATTAAACCGTGACGTAAATGAAAAAAGTATTTTTACAAATGTATGACACCCAAGTATCGTACCTCGACGATCCTCTCTCCGGGCCTCTCGTTGTGCCACTGCGCTATCTGCTCGCGCTCCATGTACTGCAGGCGGCGCTCGTGGAAGCAGATCTTGATCACGCTCTGTAATACCACATTTTAATATACAATCATTGAATTAAATATTATTTTAAAAAAACTTTGAACCACACTAGGATTTTCTCCTGTGTCGTGGGTGCGTTTACAAACATACAAGTTCATATACTCATGACACCCAGACCCGGAATAACGATTTGTGGATACGACAAAGAGTTGCTTCGTGCGGGAATCGAACCTGCTACAAGTTAAGTGGCAGCCGGTTGCCTGGCCTCTGCATCAATAGAATATACTAGGAAAAATCTTTCGTTGTGTAAGTGAGGTTACCGGAGGCCCAATAATCGCCCTTCCCAATCTCCCCAATCCCCGATTCTCCAACAACCCTTAAATCCCTAACCCCCAAAAGGCCGGCAACGCACTTGTAACGCCTCTGGTGTTTCAAGTGTCCATAGGCGGTGGCGATTGCTTACCATCAGGTGATCCGTCTGCTCGTTTACCGGCTTATACAATAATAGAAGTTTTTAAACTGACATGGTCACTAACACTAAAATGGAACTTTTAACGGGATATTTACCATGTTTTTCAATTTCTATAAGTTTCCGCAATTTGCTCCCGTAAATATCCCGTTTCAAGTTCCAATAGGCTAGTTTTCTACTAGTCAAATTCAATATTTTTTCGAAACGTCAAAAACGATATTTTCTATGAACTTTGTATGAAATAGTGCGTTATGACGTCATAAGTTTTTAACGTCAAATAGCAGACTTATTTCTAGAAATTTAGCTAGAAAAAATCGAAAATTAAATAGTTCATCAAATTTATGAATGAGAGTGTGATTATTTTTTAATATTTTATTGTATTGAAAAGTTGTAATAATTTATTTTTGACCGAGGATACTACCCAATTGGAACTTGAAACGGGATATTTACCATGTCTTTCAATTCCTATGAGTTTTCGATATTTCGGCACTGTTGCTCCCGTAAATATCCCGTTTCAAGTTCCAATAGAGTATTATCCTACTAGTCAAATTCAATACTTTTTTCGAAACGTCAAAAACGACGAAAAACTTATGACGTCATAAGTTTTTGACGTCAAATAGCAGACTTATTTCTAGAAATTTTGCTAGAAAAATTCGAAAATTAAGTAGTTCATCAAAGGGGATTGACCATCTTGTATGGGACTTTGGCTATTTTTGAACAAGCACTTCAGCTAATAATATATGTTTGATTTATTAGTTCATATCAGTAAGAATGAAGATACAAACTTAGTTTTGTATCAAGATTTATATTTAGATATTTTTTTACATTTTATTGAAACTGATTATGCATGAAATAAAACATTTTCTTTCTATTAAATTGCATTATTAATCCGATTCATATGTAATTAAAATATGGTCAAGGAACTCGGCAGGTGGATTAATAATTTTCTGGTAACCTTGCCCAGCTTAAAAACCAAATAATAGTTATTATATGTGCACATCAACCTACTGTTCTATGACCCACCATGCAGTTGCAGCAATAATGTTTTATGGCTGTCCTGCCTTTAGTGTTATTTTCATATAATATATATACAAAATATGTTTTCCTACTAATGTGTCTACTTTGTATTTTCCCACGCAATAAATTGGAGTTTCAACACTCACAATGCAAAAGAACAAAGCGAATAATATCTGTCATTTTGACGAAAAACACAACAGATTGACAACAGATTGGCAGCACTAAAGTCAAATTCAAAGCAAACTACTACAAATACTTGGTCTTATCATAACAAATACCAATAAAAATCGATTTTTTTAAAGTACAAATTGATACAAAGTTATTAGCGTCAGACATTTACTAAAATATAAATAAAATTATTGGTAAATTACATTTTTGTTGAGCAGCCTGTTCAAAAATAGCCAGATTTGGACAATCTCCTTTATGAACTAGAGTGTGATTATTTTTCAGTATTTTATTGTATTGAAAAGTTGTAATAATTTATTTTTGACCGAGGATACTACCCAATTGGAACTTGAAACGGAATATTTACCATGTTTTTCAATTCCTATGAGTTTCCGATATTTCGCCACTGTTGCTCCCGTAAATATCCCTTATCGAGTTCCAATTATACAATAATGTGTACCTTGAGTATCTTCCCCTTGTAATGCGAGAGATCGCCGAGTTTCTTCAGCTTGATCTCGTACGGCTGGCCCTGGTTGAGGTACGTGAGCGTCTCTTCGTTCTGCTTAGTGGCGATAGATGTCGCTGCTGCTAGCACGTACTGGAACCTGCGGGGAGAATGTGTTTTTAGTTGAAAGGAAATTTATTACGCTTGAGTAATTTCAAACAAATAATCAACAGTAGGAATGGGTAGTGCTTATTAGCCTAAACTTTGAACAGAGAACAGAGAAAAGAATCGACTGTATTTTATCCCGTACATCTGCTTAAATCATGTTTAGAAATACTAATAATGTACCCATATTTGTTACAACAATATTCAATGCGTTTTATTTTTATTTTGCCTTTTTAGTTTTTTATATAAACTACTTAGTTCAGAAAAGTTGATAGTTGTGGTAGTTGTGTTGTCTATTCGCAAACTTTAGGTAAACAACACGAACTTATTCCAAATAACAAATAACATTATATTTTAATGTATTTATGTATTGTCCGGGAACAATACAATACTAAGGAAGTCTCCGTTTCTATTCTCTGTTCTCTGTTCAAAGTTTAGGCTAATAAGTACTACTTATTCCTACCACTGGTAATCAATTTCACACCCAAGTCTGTTTCACTTTGTCTGAGTAATCTAAAAGATGTGTCAGTCAAGATAGTGGTAACTTAACTGTCCATTGTAAAACAAAATATAATTAATTTACCTGGTGTCATCTTTGAAGCTGGGTTCGGAGCGCGTCTGTATGGGGGAGTGCAGGAACCCGTCCAGGGAGCCCACGGGCGAGCACATCAACAGCCCAGCATCTGTTACCAATACATACATACATCATACATATATTCATAACCTCAAGCCTGTCTCCCATGGGGCAGAGACAATGGAACGCTAACGGGCTGTCCACAATATAGTTTGTTAATTATGTTTCAACGGCTTTTTAACGAGGTAACTCGATTAGTTTCAAGGCAATATAGGGGCTCATAGTCAAAGAGCACCAGAGCGAGTAGTCTAACTGGGGTATTAGTACGAATTTATTTTTACGATTTAACGAGAGCGCGCACGGCGCTCTTATTGGTTTACTCTTTCACACCAGCGAATCAGAGCACCAAACACGCTCTCGTTTCGTTTTCGTTCAACTTAAAGCAAACTTACTAAACGTACTGAGCATCGGACGGGCTCTCGTTTCAATTACTTTATACGTAAACTAGCTGACCCGCGCAACTTCGTTTGCACGTGTATCCCGTTTACTTCGACAAATACAGTCAACGCACCAACACATATTGGATACTAATTTTCAATTCACAATAACTTCTTTCCCTTAACCGCGTTTAAAATATTAAAATGTTTTTTGGTTTCTGTGACTCATCTTTGCAGCAGCGCCCCCTATCAGTTTTTGGAAAAAATATTTAAGTAATGTACAGATTTTTTTTGTCTTATATGTATAGATCAAAGTCGTAGTACCTACTTTTTAATATTATTTATAGGGACGCTGCCCCCGCCGCCGCGGCCGGCCCGTACCGTGCCGCAATACTAATATCGTGATATCTCCTAAACTATATGTCTAAATAACACACTGTAAACTGCAAAAATAATCTAAATTAAATGCTCGTGATGATGAACTTACTTATTATGATAAGGATATATGTATTATTGGTTATATCACCAGTTAAACATCACCCAACGAATTAAATGTTTTTTTAATACAGAAAAGTAGTTTTTGTGACTTAAATAAAAAAGCTGGATATATGTCATCGCGGACTTTTTTGTAGAACTAATAAAGACCAATGTTTTTGCTATACATTGTTCTTACTTGTATCCAACGGTATAAGCGGCGCACGCACAAATGCAATCTTCAATTAGATTTTTTTCTGACTTCTTGGACATAAATCGCTATAACTCAGCTAATATAGTTTCAATGTATTTCAATTATATATAAAAACCTGTCGGAGAAAATACTCTTTCTATTAGTGAAAACCGCATCAAAATCCGTTGCGTAGTTTTAAAGTTTTATGCATACGAAGGGACTACAGACAAAATGGGCGACTTTGTTTTATACTATGTATAGATCAATGTCGTACTAATATAATAATATAATAAATCTTTATTCGCCGAAATATGGTACAACAAAGGCAGTAACAGTAATTATGTAACTAAGCACATTTCGCCTTCAGCAGGCATGCGAAAACTTTAAGTATAGGGTTACTAAGCATAAAATTATATTCTATACTTAAAAAAATCTTCTAGGGTATAGGTGTCTACTAATGGTACATGTAATCGTCTATATCATAAAGAAATCCCAAAAGCCCTACAAAACCACTTACTTTTATTCTCCTGTGCGTTTGGTGAGTGGTATCCGTTCATAGGCAACAGCGCGCCGGCTGCTATGGTAGGCTGGCACTGCATGCTTTCTGGACTGCCTGTGGTGGGAGAAAGGTAATAAATTAGTTCAGACACTATAAATTCGTAACCTACAAAAGGCCGGCACTGCACTTGTCTGGTGTTTCGGGTGTCCATGGGCGGCCGTGATTGCTTACCGTCAGGTGATCCGTCTGCTTGTTTACCATAAAAAGACACCATTATTGTTTGATGAATATCTTATATAGTCAGCCAGATAGAATATTTATTCTAATAAACCTGTATCTAAACAAAATCTAATAAAAAGTTATTTCATCTTTATATTTCTTACCAAAATGCGATAACTATTAAAGAATCATTAATTTTGTTACCTGTAACACACCATGTTTATTATTATTTATTATCAAATCTCACTTCTAACCTAACCAAACTTTAAACACTACCAACTCCATCTACCGGCAGCTTCCCGAACTACTTACTAACAAAAGTTTCGGGTGAACAATAAGAGATGTCGCCACTTACCATGCTGCACCATCATGTTCCCGTTATGTGTGGGCGACTGTTGACAGCTACCCTCCTCCATGGCATCGCGGTTGTTGTCCACAACCATGCTTGTGATCTGCAGGAGAGAAGTAATTAATTATGGCTTCTATAGAATTAAGAAGAAAAAAGATAAAAACTAAAACCACAATTAAACTGAATGGTGACTATCTTATATCACGCTAGGACATTTAGGAGTGGAAAACGAATTCAGCTAATTGATTAAACTTATTACTTTGTTTCATCCGAAATAAAATCTAACTAATTTTATACATTCGAATATTTGTGAGTATGTACGTTGGTATGTATGCTGAACGGATCGGGGAGTTATAAAATACGATTAATTCTTTAGAAATTAAATAGTAAAGTGTGTTTCTTTGTCTTTCGCGTCGCAATTGTGTATCTGCAGATATTATATGATTTTTTTAATGGGGTATAATCATCCTAGGTCTTCTCCTGCCTAGCTAGAAACTACCCCGTTCTTTCTCCTGCTTTGAACCGGAGCCTCGGTAACCTATTACGTTGTCCGTAGCTCCGGAGATAGTTAAGAGACCGGAGAGGGAAATAGACTACTTATTTTCCTCCGAACCATTGGTCAAACCCGCGAACGCGAAAGGTAGTTAGCAATAAGTTTAATAGTTAACTAGTAATCTTGAATTTACCTAGTACCCAACCGAGACACCGTTATCACCTTGTAATTCAATATATTTCAAAAACAATAACTGACCTTTCACCAAAGAAATAATATTATGCATTTCGTGCAATACTTTCATGCACTGTACAAAAACAACCAATTAAGGAGTTTTGACTTTGATCCAAAATATTTATATTTTAAAAGTATAATATTAATCATTTAACAAAAAAGGCTTTGAATGAGACACCGATATGTATTGAATTCTAGAAATAGAAATCTATAGGTACTTACTAACCCAGAATTTTCGTATTGCCTTCAATATTTTTGACTTCCACAAATAATGCAAGATCAAAATTTGCCAAATTGGTTCAATCGTTCTTGAGTTTTGGCAAGACTAATGAACTGCAATTGATTTTTATATGTAGAGATATTTTGGTTGTTTGAACGCGCTAACCTCTGGAACTATTGGTCTTTGAATGAAAATGATATGTTGTATGTCTAGAAACAGAAATGTGTTGTATAGTCCATTTATCGAAGAAGGTTATAGACTATACAACGCTACTATCAAAAAGAGTGGAACAGAAAATTAAGAATTAAGGCAACAGAGAATTTGATTTAAGATACCGTAAGACTGAGATGGTGGCAACATACCTAGATATTTTTGAAATATGTATTGTGAGCAGTGAGATATAATACAGCTTATTATTGTACACTCCAGTGTGCCTCGAAATTGCTCGAAGTGCCTCGAAAACAATTTCTTATTTGAAAATAGAACTAGATACTTTATAAACCTACACCACTAAAAAAGTAATGTAAAAGATTTTTCAGATTTTGTTTTTATTTTAATCTATTCTAATGATAGGCCACCATGACACTATCATTCATCAAACCAACGGTAAAGAAATAAATGTGACATTTTCCGAGCTTCATGTACTTTCTAAGATTATATCACTGCCAAAAAGTGAAGGAAAATATCGTGAGAAAATCTGGGTTTATAATTTCTAATTATGTATAACTTTGAAATAGCCAACCCGCATTGAGCTATCACAACATATAATGGTCAAAACCTTCTCTGTGTGAGAAGAGGCCTTTGCTCAGCAGTAGCCACTTATAGGCTGTTGATGAAGATGTGTATCATTACATCATTATTTTCTCTATGAAAAGAGTAAACACGACTACACTCTTACAAACTTCAACAACCACATAATAAAACGAATGAAAGAGACAACACGACATTAAGCTTTCTATCTCCCTCACACATATAACTTGCCACCATCTTGAAGACAAAGAGAAAGAATTAAAGGAAAATGAACATTAAGACGTTCGTAATAAGCACCTCCCACATATTCTTCATTTCCCTGTCAGCCACTCGGCCCTGTTGTAAGTCTGTATATTCCGCATTGATCTGAGAATTAAAAAAGAAACCATGGTATATCAGGTTTATGGAACACACTATATGTGTATGAAATGTTGGTTTTTCTATGAGACATTTATTGTATGAACGAAATGTCTTTGACATTTTAAACATCATGGAGTAGATGGTTGATGAAAGAAGACTCAATATAAGCCATGCCTTTAGAAACGTGCTTACAGACAGACAGACAGACAGACATACATTTCAATCTACAGTATAAACATTTTAATTATAAGATACTGACTAATAAAATACGAGCATTGAGAAAATATCGATTTAGTAACGTGAGTGAGATAACTTCGTGCAAATTACAATTTAAATATTTGCTATCAACGCCATCTTCATTTTGGAACTTAAACTAAAATGATAGGATAGTAAACGGAGCGTAATTTGAAGTTTGTAAAAAGGAAAGTAGTAGTAGTTTAGTTAAGATTAGAAGTTAACTTGCAATTTGCCTATTCGCATTCCTAGAGGTCGCAGCGTGATTTAAGATAAGCCTATTTATTTCGATGCATTTTGACAGGTATAGTTGAAATAGAAAATCATATGAAACTGATTGACAGTAAATGCAGCGAAGATGTTATTGGTAGAAGAAATACAAAATAAAGCGCGATTACATTAATTTTCCAACACTACTTTTAACATTTGCAACGTTAAGCCTTTTATCCCTGAAGGGGTAGGTAGACGTGCACATTACGGAACATATTAATAATATAGAAATTGTCTCCCTAAAATTTAGTATCAAAGACATTTAATGATTACTACTAGTCATGATTTTATTCCGAAAACGATTGCTGAGAACTGGATTAAGTAATAAAATGACTCTAAGTGCGGCAGTTAGTGTTGGAAAAATACAAATGTTTATAAAAGTTCAAATTTCTTTTTACCCGAGTATAAGACGGGGATTGTTCTTATTACTACTGTACCTGTCTCTCATCAGGTCTTCGAGGCGGCCAGGCACGACGTGGTGGGGATAACACGTTGCCAGTCGGAGACGGCGCCTCTTGTTTGAACACAGCCAATGATGGCAGCGACAGCAGCGCCTCGCTACGGTGAGGAAAGTTACTAATTGGTGAATGTTTGAGGGAATTGATAAGAGATGGCGCTGTTCTATAAACTTACAGTGATAGTACCTTTGTGTTCATTCCTTTTAAACGTGTTTGATGTAGATGATTGTCTATGACCTTTGGTGCTACGCAACGTCACGCCTTTTATCCCCGATGGGGTAGGCAGAGGTGCACATTACGGCACGTAATGCCGCTATACAATGTACACCCACTTTTCATCATTTGTGTTATAAGTTCCATGTAATAGGGGGTGAGCCTATTGCCATATACTGGTATATGAGCTTTGATATGATTTAAAACATAATAGTGTACTATAAAGTACATTTAATGTTTTGTCATTTATTGCTTTACGAGAATTCATTTGCGGTTCAAGCTTAATATATTAAAGAAACGTCTGAACAAGTAATGATTAGTGTTATTAAATACAAATTTTACTCACTTCATAGACAGTTCACCGGGCAAATCAAGATCGAGGTCGTTGACCTGCCAACCGGGTGACATGTGTGATGACGAGGAGCTGGTGCCGCTGCCACCCATATCGCTCAAGGCTGATGCTGGAAGAGATAAATAATTATATGACTTATTGTGAAAGAAATAGAATTTGAATTTGTACACACGATACGTAGCACTTGGATGAAGCAAATAAAAATAAAGAAAATCTATTACAAGGGTTTTTTAAGCAACTTTACATTCACTATTTTTAATTTCAGGCCCTAGATAAGAGATGGAGCTACTTGTACTTAAAAATGTATTCGACTTGGATAAAGCAAATAAAAGTAAAGACAATTTATTACAAGGGATTTTTTAGCAACTACACATTGACATTTTTTTAATTTCAGACCCTAGATAAGAGATGGAGCCACTTGTACTTAAAAATGTATTCGACTTGGATATAACAAATAAAAGTAAAGACAATTTATTACAAAGGTTTCCTTAGCAACTTTACATTCACTATTTTTAATTTCAGACCCTAGATAAGAGATGGAGCCACTTGTACATACCATCTTTTGGTTATTTATCGTGTATCTTTAAATGAATAGCAAGTTATATATTTACTTCTATAAATATATTAGGCCAGTGCAGATAGGTTTTGAAACAAAAGAAAATTATAGTAGAATAAAACCTATTGGAATTGGAAGAGAACATGCTAAAAATGAAAAAAAATAAAAATTCCACTCCATCCGAGTTCGGGAAGTGGGGGGAGGGAGGTTTTAAGAGTAAAATTCGGTTTATCGCAATTTTTGGCGAAACTACAAGTCGTATGAAAAAAAGTTAAATGGCAAAGTTGTAGGTAATAAAAAGATCTACAACTTTTGTATTTACACTTTTTTTATATTACCTCAAAATTTTGTGGAAAATTCAAAAACCTACGATTTCGGTTTTTTATTCTTATCTATGTCAAAAATAATTTCTTTTTTACGAAATTTTGTGAAAACGTGCCTTTATATGTACCAAATACACTGTAATTTTTTGGAATTGAAAAAAATATTTTATTACCAGATATTGATTAAATACCGAAAAATTATCCTAATTTTCAATCGAAAATTCACGCGTCAAAATATTAGTTTTTTTATAAAATTTGGTGGGCTGTTTGTTCACTGAAATCTCTAGTTTTTGATAGTGTAAAAAAAAATAAACGTTACTATGGAAAATGTTCTCAAAAAACGCAATAAACTAAAAAAACTCGAATCGAAAAATTCGTTTTTCATCATTATGCACAATTTTGAGCTAATTATTACAATTAACTCATGTAGCGTAAGATTTAAAGGTTCATTGGCAAATAAAAAATAAATAAAAATTAAAACATTCTACTATGATTAACAATCAAATAAGATAATAATGTTTATATTTGATAAGACAACTACAATGTTATAAGAAAATTGTAGAATTTTCTTTAAATTATATATTCTATAATTCTATAGATAAATACTTCTAAATTAAACGGTCACGTTTGCTTTTCTTGAAACGTGTATCTACTTAGTGTTAATAAAACTTTAATTGTGATTATAATAATATTAATTAGAACAAGACGATTAATCTTAATCAGCAAATTAGGTCGTGGTAAACAGACGTTACTTATTATTTAGTGTCTCGACTCTTTTATGCTGTAGGAAGACATTGGTATAAGAGACTTTTATAAACTTCTTTTTTCTTGAATATTTCCTTCCTTGAAATTTTATAGAAAAGGTTTTCGGATTTTACATAGAAGATTCGGTAAAAAACCCACCAAATTTTATAAAAAAACTGATATATTCATGGTAAATCTTTTTAAAATTATTATTTAAAACGTTGCCCCACACTAGGCCTTTCTCCAAAAAATTACAGTGTGTTTGGTACATATAAAGTGCACGTTTTCACAAAATTTCGTAAAAAAGAAATTATTTTTTAGATAAGAATAAAAAACCGAAATCGTATGAATTTTCCACAAAATTTTGTAATATAAAAAAAGTGTAAATACAAAAGTTGTAGACTTTGCCATTTAACAACGACAGTTTCGCCAACAATTGCGATAAACGAATTTTACTCACATCCCCCCACTTCCCGACTCGGATGGAAAATTTTTTTTCAATTTTTGGCATGTTCTCTTCCACTAAAGGTTTTATTCTACTATAATTTTCGTGTTTACCTTTATAAGAGGTATCGCACTGGCCTATATATTCTATAATTCTATAGATAAATACTTCTAAATTAAATGGTCACGTTTGCTTTTCTTGAAACGTGTATCTACTTAGTGAATAAAACTTTAATTGTGTTTCCTGACAAGGTACAACCTGGGTGTCTTCAAGGCCCGAGTGAATAGGATTGCCTCATGGCCCTTCGTAGGCCGTTTTCTTGAATCATTTCACTTATTTCAGGCTAAATGGCGGATTTTACATAGCGTCGACCCATCAAATATAAAATTTGTGTTGTCACACAAAGAGTTGCTCCGTGTGTGGATCGTACCCGCTACTCGTCGCACAGCAGCTGGTTGCCCAGCTGACCGCGTCAAGTGTATCAGTTCTATCAATAAATGGTCACAAAATCTAATATACTTCGGCCACAGAAATAAAAACAATGGAACGTGCAAGATGTGTCGTACCTGAATAAATTGGTTTGTTGGTTACTTCCTGACCTTAGTTAGATAAGATGGCGAAACAACAATTTGTGGGTTACACAAAGAGTTCTTCATAGTTTCAATCTGTTATCCCTACTGTAAGGAATTTATTTTTCGGAGTCTGTGTTTCCTGAATAGGTACAACCTGGGTGTCTTCAAGGCCCGAATCGATTGCTCATGGCCCATCGTAGGCCGCATCATCACTTTCATCAGGCGAGATGGCGGCCAAGCTTTGACCCATCAAATATACAATTTGTGGGTCACACAAAGAGTTGCTCCGTGTTTGAATCGTACCCGTTACTCGTCGCACAGCAGCTGGTTACCCAGCCACCGCGTCAAGTGTAGTCAGGTCTATCAATAAATAGGTAAAATCTAATATACTATCGGCCACAGAAATAAAAACAATGGAACGTGCAAGATGTGTCGTACCAGAATAAATTGGTTTGTTGGTTGACTTCCCGACCTTAGTTAGATAAGATGGCGGGCTTGTTTACTCAATCGTTCATAGATATCTGTTATCCGGCTTGTGGCAATTTATTTTTGGGGTGAAATAGTAAATATTGCGAATGAGATGGAGAAAGAGAAAGAGACAATGTCAATAGAGACTAAAACTTATCTGTCTACTCCTAAAATAGTGGTGGTTAGGCAACTGGATGCCGTGCTATGTGTAGCGTTTTCAATTCCCGCACGTAGCAACTATTTGTGTGATCGACAAATTCTGGTTTTGGGTCTGAGTGTCATGTGCATGTGAACTTGTATGTTTGTAAACGCACCCACGACTCAGGAGAAAATCCTAGTGTGGGGCAACGTAAATAAAAAAATAGAGACAGACAAACATCAGCTCATTACAAACACTAGACACAAACTCCCCCTAAAACGACACTAGCGCCACTATCAATAAAACTATTGGAACAAACGTAAAACAATTCAGTACTCTTGTCATGTTATCAGTTAAACTTTGACCGGGCCGAGTAAATAACTAGTTATAACTACTCCTTGTATCTGTTTTAGTCTGCATAGAATTAATGTCTGCATCCAACTGTTTATTATGGAAACTGGTATTAAAATAACTGTTTTATAGACATAGTTGCAAGGCCTAGAAATCTGTTGCTATACTAGTCAACATGTAGAACATTTGTTACTGATTGTTTTGATATGTGAATGGCTTCAAGGAGATAACTCTCTTTAATGCTTGCCTTGGTGCATATTATACTGTAACTTCCACTTTTTACCTTATGTTATGAGCCCCATATAATAGGAGGGTGGTTCTGGGGGTTCCTGAGCAGGTCTACAAAGAGGACTCTGTGCACCTTACAGGTGTAGAGGGTGGCCACCAGGGTGGTCTTAGTGAGTTAAAAATCTCACACTCCCTAGTCTTTTATCCCCAAAAAGCTTGGCGCTTTTATGAATACTTTTGAAGGTTTCGGTTCCTTTAAAACCTGGATTCTCATGTGCTGTAAACTAACGAGATAGTCTAAGTCTACTAGAGCATGTAGTATTAAAAAAAAAGATCTAGTTTCTAATCATCAAATAAATCTCCATTCGTTTCCAATTGCCCAAATCATGGAGCATTGAAAACCACTTCTGTAATTAGACCACAAATAAAGACAAATGGACAAACTGTCTTACTCAGAGACATTTAATGATTACTTAAAGTATTCCTTAGTAAAGGTTTTGTCCAGAAAACATTTGCTAAGGACTGGGTTTGAGTAACCATTAAATGACTTCGAGTGCGGCGGAAAGTGTCCTTAATATCAATATATCAATATAGAATATACAGTAAATCAATTGTCTTGATATAGTCTCTTTAGCCTTGATAGGAAAAGAAAGCCACGAGGCACTAACTACGCCTTACTTTAAGTATAAAGTATAAATAAATAAATAAACTACGCCGAAATTAATTCAAAGCAGAATTGCAACAGAATTAGCAATGTTATGACTATCAATAACAGACATAAAATTTATCGCATTGGCAGTTTTAAGTTGAACACGCAAGAAATCAGCCTTGTTTGTCATCTCATAACATTTTATATCTCATTTGGTACTTTATTAATGGAATATTCCATCTGGCACTATCTCTGTAGGCACTGGTACCGAGAGACGATTACGTAAGCTAGAGATAAGTACCATTCTGCCACTAAAAGTGCCAGAAGACATAATCAGACTTGTTACTACCTAATTTGTTTGTTAAAATACATTGAAATCGTTTAAAATTTAGGTTAATTGCTAGCAATTAAGAGATTTTTGTGTGTGTATCATACAGACAAAAGTTATGTAGTTAGGTCTTTTGAATGTACATGTTTAAGGAGTATTTTTAATTAACCTTTGGTGAATTTATCTAGAAGACATGCTTATTTGACGTGATCAACATTTTTAGTTTTCTTTTCGACAGCTATTCTATAATGCTAATTATAATAGCAAGTACATTGCGATACACTGTCTTAAATACTACTATTAAACATTTTGTAACGTTAAATTTATTCACATCAACCGCCTATAAGTGGCCGCTGCTGACCAAATCCATTTCTTGCATGAGAAGGTTTGAGCATAATTTGCTGATTCTCAAGAACTATTTACTCCCTTTTTTAAGCATCCCATATTGTAGCCTACAGGGAAAACCTTAAGGGTCCGTTCACACAGACCGGCTCGGAGAGCATCGGCGCGCATTTTTCTTTTCACACAGACCGGATGGTATACGCTTGCAGTCGGTCGCTTCGAGTCGCCAACTATGTCACATAAACCGGCTGGAAGCAGATGCGCTCGGAGCCGATCGGCTGCGCGAGCAACAAACAGCACACCATCGGAGCCGATCGGCTGCTCGAACGCACAAATTGGATCGTATACGCTTGGAGTCGGAGTCGCCAACTATTTCACATGCACCGGCTGGACACGGATGCGCTCGGAGCCGATCGGCTGCGCGAGCGAGAAAGAGCACGCGATAGGAGCCGGTCAGCTCCTTTTAATATTTCACACCAAGCGCCGTCAAGCATTTTTAATAACAAAAACAGTGCACATTAAAAAATAAACTTTAATACAAATATTTAAAACTCTGTTTTCAACGTCATAAAAATATGCTCTCCTCTCCGAGCCGGTCTGTGTGAACGGACCCTTACGAGGAGCTCAATCCACAATCGGAATGTCCGTGGGAGGAAATTCCTCTGAAGCCGAAATATACGGGACCATTTGGCCTCCAATATTTTATGCCTTCCTAAATATTGCATCAGGTCACGGTCGTGATACATAAAAAAAAACATAAACTATGTAATTAAGAAAACCAATCATGAGATTACCAATAAAAACATATCATTGTTTTTTGTTCGCCAAGCCTTGTCAAAACAGACATTGGAATTGCATCAGTTTCCATTAGGGGATCAAAAGATCACACATACATATGCTACAGCGAAACAATAACAATTTGAAGGTTCCAAGAGAGACAAAATGGATGAGAGACGCAATCTATTATCAAGAACCTAGTTCCAGTACAGTTTAATGTTTTTTTTAAGCTGAGATTTGAATTTCTGACTAGTATTTAATTAAGATTTAAAAAAACAATACGGGAGCCGCCTTACATTTTTCAGGTTATATCCGTAAAACCTTCTTTTAAGACTGAAAAATACTCTGCTGAAACAAAATCGATTCAGCCAAATCCGAGAAAATTGTTCACAACCATACATACATACCGGTCAACCAGAGAGCTTCTTTATTTTAAAGCGGTTAAAAAAGGGCTTTTCTCTAGTACGGAGAATAATATCTTTGCATTTCCACTAATTTGTGCCAATGCAACATTAAGTAGACGTATCTTATTACGCAGTAGATATTACAGTATTTCCTTAATTAGCACGTCAACAAAATGGGAAGTTTAGTATTTTCAAACTTCACACTTATTACGGTATGGGGATCGAACCCGGGTCACATGGCCAATGACCTGCAGCACTGGCGTTAAATTAACATTAATTTATATATTATTATAGTAAATACAGTTAAGGTATGTCCTATATTCATAAATCATTAAACAAAGTACCGTAAGCATTGTAAGTGATGCTGGCGAAAGCATGAGCTCCAAACTCGGTGAATCTCCTTCCCTCTCTCGCTTCTCTTGCAGCGAACTGCAGCACCGCAGCCGCGGAGACCCGCTCCTGCTGCGGCGTCGTATCCTCAACCATGTTCGACAGTTTGACGTTGCCCACCGATAGATGGCGCTACTAGTTCGCTAACGTTTCACGAGCAAACCGCTAGATGTCGCCCGAAAATTCCGTTGCACTTTCAAAGTTTTAACAACCGCACTGAGAGATGGCGTTGTTTCGTTACGTTTCCGGACAATAGAGGGCGTTGTAAATGATTTTCTTTAGTATTAATGAGATTATCACAGCCGTTGTTTTTTAGTTTAAAGCCACTGTCAGAAGTACCAGTTACAAAACGAACATTTAAACGTCCATGTACTTGATTGGCTGACGATTATGTTTCTGTGGTACTTCGTCGCGCTTCTAAAGTGTTCTAGTGTCATTTTACTGAACAAAGTATTTTGTTTGCACTTCACTTTTTTTGGGAATCAACCGCTCAACGTCCACAGTAAAACATCACTCCGCACTGTTATACACTACGTGAATCCGATTTTACCATCGGCACTATGACATCAAATTGTATCAAAGAATTTAGTTAAAATTGTTTTATCTGTAAAATTATAACAGTGATGAATTATATTATGTGATTTTGAGGAAGAAACACAATGGTAAATGTGCAGGGATACCAGTAGGTTAGCCTTTCGTCTGCGGATATATGAGAAACAATAGAGAACACATTGTGTCTTGCACTGATCACTTCTCCAGCATACATACGACGGATTAATACACCTACTCTGTTTGTCAAATATGTGCAGTAGATTGGTCCTAGATAAATAGATATCCACTTTAAAAGCGTATTAAAGACGTTGGACAGATCAGAGTAGGTCTATCAACTGGCATCTGCATATGACATTATAATTATTATTCCCAAAAAACCATAACTAAGGAGTCAAACTTGCTACCAGCTGGTGTTATCGGTGCTACAGTCAAGTAACTTACAGTAAAAAGATGGTTTAGGCTTGATGGTGAAAATCGCCACACAATCAAAAAATTATTTTTAGAAAGTGCCTTCAATTTTTAAAGCCAGGTCCTGTCTTAAAAACCTCCTTAGTCTGAAAAATAAATACTATGCTGAAAACGGTTCAGCCCAACCCCAGACAAACGCGCAATAAACGTACATACATACGTACAGGACAAACAGAGAACCTCCTATTTTTGAAGTCGGTTAAATTAAATTCCATTTATACATGAAGCCAGTTATAAATACCACATAACCGGCCTGATATTAGATACGAGTGACAACCGAAATAAAGTAAATAAAGAAGAATGGCTTATTTACATACTGAGTGTTATGTATACTGTTTCGTCACTGGCGATAATTGAGCGTGATGATACAATATGTGATAGCTTTACGTCTTTAAATGTATCAAAGGGAGAGATTGGGATGGTAATAAATAGTACGTGTAGCCACTTTTCGCTAGTTATGTTATTTAGTGTTAGTTTTATAACAATAATGCGTATTTAGCAGTAATAAATAATGCGTATGAACAGAGAGTAAAGTTCCCTAAGAAAAGGAGGATCCTCCGACCAGGCGAGGTGATCAGCCTGGCGGGCTTTCTGCCCAACTGTTGTTCGTTGGGATTTTCTATCCGTGTTAATTCGCATGCAAACTTAATATGTGCGATGCAGGATATTTGTGACGTCATCCATTGATTTGCTCGTCGATAGTCTATGTGCGACTTCTGTCATCTGTCATCTGTCAAATCATCTGCCAAAATACTATAGTACTTATCAAATACTACGAGAAGGAATGATGATTGTTGATGGAACGAAAGAGGTAAGAATCGTAGCAATTAGCATTGTATAGTCTCTGCCTACCCCCATGGGAGATAGGCGTATGGATATGTACCTATATATTATTTTACTGCTAGACAACGGACGCTTTATCGGCCGAAATAAAAAACCAATGTCAATCAAATATCTGTGTGATTAAGATCGCTTTTTGACACCGTTTTATAGAGACTAGTGGTCGCCTAGTGGTTGAAACTCAACCATATACGATTTAATTTACAATACCACTACAATTTTTTTAATTTACAACTCAAACTCAAACAATCTCTTTTATAAAACTCTATTCATATGAGACGTCAATATCATCGCAATGTCTATCGATTTTGACGTTTTGTCAAATACGATCAGATACTATGCATGTGTGTGTAATGTTTTATTTATTGATTTAATGTACTTTATAAGCATTATTTTTGAAAAATATTAGCGTTCTGAACTTCTCCTACACATAAACTATAAGTGTACGAAATTTTATGCTCCTACGTCTGCGCAATTTTCGTAAAAAACGGTCCAAAGTTTTTGCATCACGTATTAATATATAGATTCCGTCAATAACAGACATCGACCCATATATTTTGGATTAAGATACGTAATCAACAATCGTATATAAGAGGGATTTGCCATAATCTCCTCAGTCGGTTAGCGACTTGGAGATTGCAGTTAACAAGGTATCTCTACTTTGTGTAATCCTTAAACAGTATCTAAGTACTGTATTATGAGTTTAAAATGGATTTTGTATGGGTAAAACACAAATGACTGACGAAAAGTAGACCAGTTCCCTTAATCTTCCTTGAAAAATAGGTGTGATGAGAGAATAACATCTTTATTTATACCACGAGCTAGCTGAGACTCGTGTTAATATATGACGCGCGACAAATGTGACAATTTGCACAATAAAATGTACAAACACAACTCGGATATGCTGTTTATATTTGAATCCAAGCTGCTTGCTACTGCTCTGATTTCTGTATACATGTTAGATTATGTTTATACGGATTTTGATTGATAAAAATATCAACAGTTAATGACAGTTCATAGCTGGTCTATGTGCCTCATCTACACAAGTGTGAGAATACCATGTTTCGATACCAATGGGGAATGGACCACGGCCTCACAGAAAAGTGGCGTAAAACAACACTTATTTCGTCGTGTGAGGTTCTCAATCTCCTCAATCCCCAACAATCCTCAAATCCCTAACCCCAGAAGGCTGGCAACGGACTTGTAATGCCTCTTGTATCCATGGGCGGCGATTGCTTACCATCAAGTGACCCGTCTACCCGTTTAGCGGCTTTTACGATAAAAAAGATGGTTTGTCCAAAATCTGGCGCTTTGAAGTTCGCAGTTTAAAAGGTTCAGGTTTATCAGAGAGCGCTGCTGCTCAGTCGCTGTCAAATATGTAGTCCCTTAGTCGGGTATATGACTACTGCAGAATGAGTAGGGGTGATGACAATTGTAGGTAATCTACTCAGCAGGTTGTATATGCAATATGCATCTATCATAGGTATCTCACGTGATGGCAACACGTCAAAACACAATCAACCTTATCACGTAACCTATAAATTGCAAAATTGCTTCACAACCAGTATGGCTGGACTGAGGTCTTAGGGTTAACCGATATCAGAGTGTAATACCGACCGTTTTAGGGTTAAGCAGACACGCGCTGGGTCATAGGCCATATGTTGTGTTTGTGGCTATCTGAGGCTGCTGATTGGGTATTTGGGTGGCAATTAGGCGTGGTCTAAATCTGGGGCGGTGACTAAAGATTGTTTCTATATAACATTATAGATTAATCATTTTAAAGTAGGTAGGTAGAGATGCACATTGAAATGTAACATCGATTTTACGAGGCCCATGTAATAGGGGATGAACCTGTTGACTCGGTTTACACTGGGTTTAATTCCAGCCTCTACGTTAAAACTTTAAAATCTTTTGGGAAACCGAAAAGGCCCTGATAGTAATCTACCAAGAAACCTAGTCTACCCTGGTTTAGATTCCTGGGTTGGGTCTTTACCGGAATCTAACCCAAGAACTCTTGCTTGGCCGTCCCGCTTGAGGACAGTCGACTAAAAAGGTAGACAACCAGTAATAAAGTAATTTGGTAAAAAGTGATTACATTTAAGCACCTCTCCCTAAAGTAATGTAACACCTATCGGTAACACATTCCGGAGCCGCGGACTGACTAGGAACTGCGAACTGCCTAGCAGGTTACCAGGAGTAGGAACGGGGTGGTTTTTAGTCAGTAAGAGTCTGACACTCCCTCTCGCCTCGCGCAGGGCGGGATAAGTCATTAAACGTTTTTTTCTTTCAAAAACAAAACCGGTAGCACATAATTTCTTTATACACACAAACAAAATAAATAATATCTACACAAGATAAAGAGCATACACAATCAGAATCAACATGAAACCGGTTTCGATAATACCCCCTAATTGATAAACCAATTAATCTATTCTTTTATTGATATTAGTACCTACAGAATGACGACATACATATTATTAGCTTCTAAGTACCTGGTTTCAAGGAATTTGATAACTTAAAATCACGCCATTTAGTGTTATAATACACGCTACACACCTGACTATTGAACTTATTTTTTTATGGTGTAAGCCGGTAAAAGCAGGCGGATCACCTGATAGGAAGCAATCGCCGCCGCCCATGGACATTTGAAACATGCAGAGGTGTTACAAGTTCGTTGCCAGCCTTTTGGGGGTAAAGGATGTTCGGGAACCGGAAATTTGGTATATTAGGAAGGGAGGTAATTAACTGTGCAGTTTTGGTATGGACCTACGATTTAACTGTGCAATTTAAACTGTACGGTTAGAGTATCCAGTATCTCCTTGCCCCCGATCCGGAGCTGCGGACAACGTAACAGGCTCTAGCTCAAAGCAGGAGGGGGATGGTTTTTAGTCAGTAAGAGTCTGACACTACCTCTCGTCTCACCCAAGGCAGGAGAAGTCATTGGATGATTATCCCCCATCAAAAAAGCCGGAGCCCCGGTAAACCCACTAGGTAGTCCGCAGCTCCGGAACAGGCATCTACACTACTGGGACCCATCTGTGGTGGTCTGATGGTTCTTTGAGGCGCACACGGAGGATAGACACCCGCCGATGCGGTGAAAATCATTGGGGAACACATTTATTCAACACTAAGCCTTTCAGGCTGATATGACGATGATGATGATGAAATTTGAACTTCGTACCTTCAGTTATTAAAGAAAACAAATTGTATACTCATTTGTCCGATACGGAGATTCAAGGACTTATATTTGGCTATCAGTCGTATCAGCTATCAACAACAAAGCAGAAAATATTGGATTTCGTCAACTAAATAACAATGACTAATGATAATGTTATCAAAAATCTTCACACTTCACTGATAAAGCGGTGCATTAGATAATTTTCATATTGTTTATGTTGCTCTTTTCTCTTTTTATTTTTCGATGCAACACATAACTATTTATCGCCACTCTTTACATCCCCGAAGGGATAGGCAGAGGTGCACATTATTGCACGTAATGCCACTGAACAATTTACACCCACTTTTCCCAATTTATGTTTTAAGTCCCATGTAGGTGGTGAGCCTATTGCCATATACCGAGCACATTTCCAGACACCGTGATACTACTGAGAAATTTTCGAAAAACCGAAAAAAGCTCAGCAATACTTCACCCGACCCGGGAATGGAACCTGAGAGCCCTTGGCGTCGCACTTGCAACCTGTCGGCCAGCGAAGCAACGATGTTACACATCTTTATTAATATTGTAAAAGCGAAAATGTAGAATTATAAATTGTAATTGGGCCTCCGGTAAACTCACTTATACAACGAAACGCAACGCATGCGTGTTTCAAGTGGATTTTCTGTGAGGCCGTGGTATCACTCCGGTCGAGCCGGTCCATTCGTGCCGAAGCGTAGCTCTCCCACAGTTATTTAATAAAAGTTTAAAAAAATGCAACTAGTGTATGTTTTTAACACACATGTGTTTGTCTTTCTTTAAAGTTCCAATGTCCAAGTCTGCTAACTGATATGATAATAATGCAGTTTTGGACACTTATGTAACATTATGACATAAAAAATAACAAGCTAAGCGTTATCAAAAATGTTATTCTTATATAGAAATGCACGGAATTGTCTACAATACAAGTTTACAATGAATCTGATGAATAGAATCTGCAACAGCCCGTGACTCGTGACAGTCCTGTGCTGTAAAATGACTCTCGTTTACACATGGGTGTGGTATAATCCCCTCGCTTTGCAGAAGGGTTGGAAAATACAGTTTGAAAGGTTCATGTTTATCAGAGAGCGCTTCTACCCGGTCTATGTCCAATGTGTTTTTTTTCTTGAGCGAGAAAATCATCTTATGACATCTCCCGCCTTGCGAGACGCCAGATGAGTGTCACACTCTTACTAACTAAAATCACTCGGTTCCTACTCCTGCTTTTCGAACCGAAGCCCCGTTAAACCCGTTAGGTAGTCTGCAGCTAAGGATCAGGCGTCAGCCCTACTGGGGTCGATAGGCTGCGAACTAGACCTAACTCCGCAGACCCTCACGGTGGCCGGAGATCGTCGCTCGATCCCGGACTGTCTCTAGCGATGTCTGGGGCGTGAGGAGATTCGTTAAATCTGACGCTTCGCCTCCTCTTTAGCTAGCATGACTGCTTCGCAGAAAGCGGGGGGGAGCTACCCTTGCTCGCCGTCCACAGACCTGCACTTACGGTGGCCAGAGATTTTTGATCATGTGCCGATCATGGAAGCATGAAAACCAGACCCTGGCTTATAAAAAATGACGAGGCCATACACCGGGTAGACGTCAAAGTTAACAAATATTTTTGAAATCGGAATCCAAATATTTCAAGATTGGCTGTCATCTAGTGATAGTGTAGTTGATTGATGAGGCGACACACGCACTAAGGTAACTACCACAGTCATTAGCTAATGTTCACATGTAAACAGCAGCTCATGTAGTGTAGATGTCCAGTCAACAAGGATGTAGCGTAGACTGTCCAGGCGATACACGTACTTAGGTATCGTCTTGAGCTAATGTTCACATGTAAACAGCAGCTCATGTAGTTAAGATGTCCAGTCAACAAGGATGTTGCGTGGACTGTCCAGGCGACACACGTACTTAGGTATCGTCATGAGCTAATGTTCACATGTAAACAGCAGCTCATGTAGTTTAGATGTCCAGTCAACAAGGATATTGCGTGGACTGTCCAGGCGACAAACGTACTTAGGTATCGCCATGAGCTAATGTTCACATGTAAACAGCAGCTCATGTAGTGTAGATGTCCAGTCAACAAGGATGTAACGAGGTTGACTGTCCAGGCGACACACGTACTTAGATATTGTCATGAGCTAATGTTCACATGTAAACAGCAGCTCATGTAGTGTAGATGTCCAGTCAACAAGGATGTAGCGAGGTTGACTGTCCAGGCGACACACGTACTTAGATATTGTCATGAGCTAATGTTCACATGTAAACAGCAGCTCATGTAGTGTAGATGTCCAGTCAACAAGGATGTAGCGAGGTTGACTGTCCAGGCGACACACGTACTTATGTATCGTCATGAGCTAATGTTAACATGTTAACAGCAGCTCATGTAGTGTAGATATTCAGCCAACTGATGGTAGCAAGTTTGACTAGTCAAAACGACCGACATATTTAAAAATAAATTAAGTATTAATAACATTATGAAATATGACTAAACAATACGAATCACAATAATACCATTAGAATATAAAAGAGAAGTCCAAAAAATCACGGTTTAAATCGAAAAATCGCACTGATACGGTTTAGAAGACACAACACTTTTTAATCGTGCGACAAAATAATCGCAAGCACGTTTGTCGTTCGCGACGCGTCTTATAGAACTGTTTTCTGTGTTATATTTTATAACTCATTACTATTATCAGTTGTGGCACAGATTAAGACTAATAGCCTACTAATGTATTCTGCCTAAATTGTGATTGCCTCTCTGAGGTTATCAACTGTAAATAGCTACTTGTACAGACTATGACACGGTTTTGAGTTTGTAAACATTTATAAACGTTTGGTTAACAGACAATTTTCTCTATCGTGACGCGTTTTATTCCAGATAGGCAGAGGTGCATATTACGACACTTAATGCCACTGCACAATATACACCCGCTTTTCACCATTTGTGTTATAAGACCAACTGGGCACAATTTCTTACTCCGTCCTACTACTGAGAAATTTTACAAAAAAACCGAAAAAAGCCCAATAATACTTTGCCCGACCCGGGAATCAAACCCGAGGCCCCTTACCCGGCAGTCACACTTGCGACCAACTCGACCAACAAGACAGTCCCAAAACATATAACAAAGTCCAACAGAGTAGGCAGAATACCATAACAAAAACTGTCCTATCTACTCATACATAATCTATGGCCAGTCATCGCTGATTGGCAGGCTTGTATCAACAAATGTCTTCTTCTAGTTAAATATAATAACTTATATCAGTTACGTTGTAATTTCTGTGAAAATATTTAAACTGTTCATCATTCATTATAACTACAGCGTAGATCTATGCTTTGACACTATGCTTTGTATCGTAGTTAGGTTAAGCAAAGGTAGGCAAGGTTGGTTTTGGATGGGTGGTTATTTTACAAAATGTTTTAGTGGTTTCGTTTAATCTTTTTGGAAAACTACCTGCCCCCCTGTCTAATAAGGGGAGGGGAGAAATAAATATACTATGTATCCAAAAACAATTCGATTTAGTGTTCGACCGACAGTAAGCCTTACTTACCAATGAAAACATCTCTTACATTGCTGTAAAAATTTCGAAGACTGTGGCTAACTAGGGTTGGTTGTCACAGTTGATTGTCTGAGTTTGTTTCGGCATTTCTTCTCAGAGTAGGTCCGATAGGAAATGCCGGCCTCATCAAGTTATTTAAGAGATTGACGTGTAAAAGTGTTCAATTGTAACCTATTTGCAAAATAAATATCATTTATCATTTACAGGTAGTGGCTACATCGGTAATTTTTTGGCGATTGGCGGCGAAAAATCGCGACATCTCTTTCGCCGCAGACTTTTTTACTCCTATCTACATAATTTCATATTTCATTCGGTATAGCTGTATATCTTACCTCTGTGAAAACGAACCCCGTTTTACCACACCTAGAATAACCAAAAAAAAATGCTCCAAGAAACACTTACCCATAACTTTTTTCGGCGGAATCTTCCTCTGCTCCTTTTCCTCGCTCTCATCCCTCCGCATCATCTTCCCCTCCCCCTGCCACTTCCGCTTCCGTCCCTCTCGCTCCTCCAAATACATCCCGAGTTCCTCTTCCCTCCCCACAAGAGCCAACCTCACACTAGATTCCCAAATATAGTTATCTTCTTTCCGGCTATCATGCATAATATAGTCCTTTTCTTCCGAGTAAAATTCCATCACAAATTGGCCATGCCAACACAATAGTCACTGATTGATGAATGAAATGAATGAATGGATTTTTGACAGAGCAAAACTTTCGAACACGTTAAAATAGAACGAAGAACGAATTGTATAATTTTTTGATACCAGTCGTTTCTCTTTGACGATGACTTTGCAGTAATTCGTTTTCTATTTTCAATAGCATGTTTGAACTAGACCGACAATGGTGATATTGCAGATGTGGCAAGTTTCCCGGGAAGGATTTCTTCGTGAAACGGTTTCCAATCAAATATGTTGGGTTCGCGAGGATGGGCTCCATGTGGCACAGGGGACGATGGGTGAACCTCTCGATTCGTGGGGTAGCAAGCGGCCTGCGGGCGGGGCGTTGTACTACGGCTCCTGGAAACAATTCACAATCTGGTTAGTTTTAACATTCACAGCATTGTAGAGCATATTTTGAGTCTAAAATTTTAGGTCAAAATTAATGGTAGTGTTCTTCGTTTCGGAGCAGCGGACTACCTAGTGGTTTTACCGGGACTTTGGTCCGAAAACCAGGAGTAGGTTAGGTAGGGGTGGTTTTTAGTCAGTGAGAATCTGACACACTTCCTCTCGCTTCGCCCAAGGCGAGAAAAGTCATTGGACGATATTCCCCCTCAAAAAGTGTTATTTTGTGAGTTAAGGAGGCAAACGAGTAGACAGACAGTGATGGGAAGCGATTAACGCCGCCCATGGTCACTCGCAATATTAGAGGAGTAACAAGTGCGGTGTCGTTTACATGTCTTTGAAATGACCTTTGTGAAGATCTAGAAAGATGTAAAGAGCTAGAAGAGTTTACGAATTAAGTTAGTTCTTCCACATAACATACTTCCAAACGAATCCATCTCATTTATACAATCTATCTGCACAATAAAATTCACAATCAAACGCTTCCATTTCATGATTTCTCGAGCGCTCGGCAGCCATTTTGTCACGTGGCATCAATTGGCGACCACAGTGTGCGAATAGAAATTGATGTCCAAGGCCCCTCACATATAAAACTAAGTGAATAATTTAGTACCAGTCTCAAGACCTTTGGGAAGGTACTTGTTGCAAGGGATAGGGGGTCATGAGATAATGGTTGAGAGGGAGCCAGTTTAAACAGGGTCTTGTATGGAGTAGATTTTGCAAAGAAATGGGAGATCTAGAATTGTTGGGCATTAGATTATGTCTGTTTTGTTCTAAAGCACAGCGTTGCTCGAGTCGTTTCAAGTGCGACAGCAAGAAAAACTATATATCAAATTTTCTTTCTTTTTAAGCAAAAGTACGGAGACCATAATTGTGCCTGGTAATGTGACAAGATTTTCCTCCAATAAATTTGCGAAAAATTGATGCTTAGTCCCGTTAGGAGTAAGGGGCTTGATGATGATGGTGGTGGTGGTGCATAAAACCGAACAAAAAATTGCTAGCCTGTCTGATGCTCATGAGAAAATAAGCACATGCGTGCATACGCATTTGAACCTACAAAAAATCAACCTGAAGAACCTGGTGGTTGCAATTCAGATTAACAGGAAAATACCACGCGGTCTTTCACATATCCGTTGGCTAGATGTTGGAAAGAACCTCACGGGCCTGAGACGACCAAGAGCTATAAAGACTGCAGAGGATGAGTA
This sequence comes from Spodoptera frugiperda, assembly GCF_023101765.2. Classification (NCBI taxonomy): domain Eukaryota; kingdom Metazoa; phylum Arthropoda; class Insecta; order Lepidoptera; family Noctuidae; genus Spodoptera; species Spodoptera frugiperda. The sequence continues at coordinate 7,010,697 of NC_064233.1, forward strand.
CATCAAGTGCAATGGTGAGTGTCTCGTACATCAAATGCAGTGATACGTGCACCAGACTAGACACGACCATCAGTAATGAATAGGAGAAAGATAAAAAAACAAATGATAAAATCGGGTTCGAACCCCAATTTTCTAACCGCTAACCTTCTCTGATCTGGTTAAAGTAATATTTAGCTTTCTCTGGACACTTGTACACACATAAACATTGGGATTTGCGTCATAAAACCGCAAACAATGTGTTAAAACAATGCCCATTAGTTATGCTATATTAAGATAAAATACACATTCTTTTGGTTATAATAATTATGTTTGGTTTGTAATTAAATATATTTGGAAATGAATAATAAAGTATATATTATCAAGGCTGTTTAAGTGCATTCATAATTAATGACCTAGTCATCAAAAACTAGTACGATAAACGGTGGTAGACCGATACAATTTAAGTGTGGGAGAGCCATGCTTCGGTATGAATGGGCCGGCTCGACCGGAGTGATACCACGGCCTCACAGAAAACCGACGTGAAATAACGCTTGCGTTGTATGAGTGAGGTTACCGGATACCCAATTACCCCGCTTCCCAATCTTTGATTCCCAAAAACCCTTAAATTCCTAACCCCCAAATGGCCGGCAACGCACTTGTAACGCCTCTAGTGTTTCGGATGTCCATGGGCGGCGGCGATTGCTTACCATCAAGTGATCCGTCTGTTCGTTTACCGGCTTATACCATACAAAAAATATTATTAGTATTTATCCGCAAAATCATCGATCTATAGCAGTCCTACTACCCCCGGAAAGGATGGCAAAGGTGACAAATGTGTTGTACTCTGCGAAAACGCCAACAAAATAAAAATATACGTGTCCAATGTTTTAAAACCATCTACAAGACGGACATTGCAATAAAAATTAGTCATCTACTTTATTAATTAATTTATAGGGCCTCTCAATCCCCAGCAGTGAGACAACAATCACACCACACTTGTCATGGAGATTTCCCATAAAATTGTCTTAATTCATTAATTGAGCGACAACAACACTCTGATGGCTGCCAGGAAATGTTTCATGGCTGTGTTAATTCGTTTTAACTTGCGAAAAACGATTTTGGAATTAAATTGGAGATTTTTGTTACATGATTTTTTATCTCTTTCAGATTCTGAATGCCTTTTTTTTTTGGGAGGAAAATCTTTTAATGGCTGCTACCGCTTTGGGCGAGGTGAAAGAATATTAGACTCTAATGACTAAAAACAGCGTTCCGTTACTCCTGCTTTTCGAGCCTGAGCCCCTGAGCCCTGAAATCGATTCTCAGATGTCTAGTCGCGCTTGGGAATCTTCTTTTTCGTCTAATAATCGTCTTTTTCCATTGTGGTAGTATAGGTGTTTTTTTTTTTTTTCTAGTTTAAGCAACTGTCGCATGCGCTGAAAAACTTTTTGAATTTGAGACGGAAATGTGGTGTAACTGACCAATCAAAAAATGACTAATTATGTGTTAGGGATCAGGTTAGGTTAGGGCTGCGGACTACCTAGCGGGTTTACCGGCTTGTCCGGCTCGAAAAGCAGAAATTGGAACTTGGTTTTTGTCAATAAGAGTCTGACTACCTCACGCCTTACCCAAGGCGGGAGAAGCCATTGGATGATTTTCTCCCCTCAAAAAAAGTGATCAGGTGAGTAAAAAGCACAGAAAAAAAGGAGATATTAAAGATAAGTTTCAAAAACTACTTAACTCTAGAATAAGTGTAAAAAAAAATCTGGACAAAAAATAAACCTGTTTCACACGAAACAAACCACATAGAACCCACGTTTCCTCACCTTTAAATAGAGTCCTTCAAATCACAGTAAAAACAATAACATTCAAAGAGGTCCGAATAACACATCACAGTTTTTTTTACAAAGCCATATTGGCGAAACACTGAAAAACAATCACCCCGTCCCCGTCCTTCAAAAATATCATTTCAGTCCACCATTTTAAAAATAATAAAAAAAAAAAACAAAACAACAATAAACAAACAAATTCGAAACGGTTAAATTCGAACGAAAAGAAGGAAAACCGTTTGATGAATTTTCGAAATTCAAATCAAATTGGCGCGGGCAGCCGGTGCGCGCGGACGTGAGGACTGTGAGCGTCTATTGCTAAATTGATGGTACGTATGTAGACGGTCAAACGAATAAGAACGCAATATTGTCATTAATTCCCTGACCAATCGGGGACTGAGACGGCGTAGTGTGGATGTCGAGAATTGGGTCCATTTGCCTGGCACAGGGTCATGCAATCGTCGGGTCAAGATGGTGCTGGGTTCTGTACTAAATTGAAAGGGTTCTGCCTGATCAAACAATGCAAGAGTGACATTGCGAAAATAAACACATTTTTGTTTAATATTTGCAACAATTTTTAACTTTTAAACATCATAACAGAGATATTACTATGTAGTGATATAAAATATGGAATGACGTCAATCTATTGTATGTATATTTTATACGATAGTATGACGTCACAATCAACCCATCTATCTATCTGATATCTCTAACGTTTTCTAATTAATAAAGATAACATAAAAAAAATTAGAGACAACAATTTTGGTGAACTTTTCGCAAAATGTTGCGATTTTTTTTCTGTTTCCTACTTTATTAACAAAAAAATCGTACATTAATGGAGAAAAGCTCTACTAGGTTCCGAGTCACAGAGGGACTCTTCATCATGAGCAGCGTGCATGTCACGCAGCCTACTCCAAACTTACTTGAATAAACCGTGACTTTTTTTAGTTAATTCAGTATGTTTCCCTACTTTGTCATCTTTCTTTGTCAGCTTTCTGATAGTCGTAAGCATTTATTGTCGATATGAATTGGGCAGTTTATGTGACCCTCATTGAACTTTGGACCTAACTACAATCAGTTTAAGGTACACTTCAAAACGATTGCGCGTACGCTTGTCGATGAGTGTGAAACTTTTCCATAGAAAGGTTTAAACATGAAGAAAGAAAGATAGATATGATAGAGGAAGGAGTTAACAAACTAGTTTAAAGAAGCGAGTACATAGGATACACTTTAATTATCACACAAAAAGAAATCATAAAAGTGAACGAATGAAATTATTTTCTGCCATCAGAATTAAAAAGTTGGAGCGTTTCATTTAAGTCTTTCACAATTCACAATCACAAACAAACACACTCTTTTTACAAGTCCCATTTAAATAAAAGTGAGAGAGTCTATTGGACAGTAGGCTCCTAGAATGATTCTAGACTCCAAGCAATATGTTTACTTGATCCGGAGCTGCGGACTACCTAGTGTGTTTATCGGGGCTCCGGCTCGAAAAGCAGGAGTAGGAACGGGGTGGTTTTTAGTCAGTAAGAGTCTGACACTCCCTCTGGCCTCGCCCAAGACATGAGGAAGAGACTGGATGATTTTCCTCCATCAAACAACAGAAATATACTTTGGTTATGAGTTGTTTATAGACAAAGAAAAATAAAAAATCTAATGCAAAATAAATAAAATCAAGATAGTCGCCATTTTATCAGCAAGAGAAGCAATAAATTAATCAATTGTTGCTATCAATTGCTGTTATAAATACTAGTTAAGTAATATTGCTGCATTTGTCCGTCTGCCATTATACTAGTGCCGTGTGATAATAGTAAAGTAAAATACATCACTCTCTACCCCTACTCTTCCCGCGGGTATTGTAAGAGCAGGAACTTTGGGGACAGTTGATAGAGACCGGGCATCAGCGCTCTCTGATAAACCTAGGATCAAGTAGTAGCGCTGTCTGGTAACTATTTGTGAACCTTTTAAACTGAGATCTCCAACCCGCCTGCTAGACGTGGAATTTTGGTAAATTCTCTCACGTAAAGGTGGCAGAGATTAACGACCAGACTCAATCGGTAGATTTGGAAGTCAAAAATCAATGTCAAAGTCAAAATTATTTATTTCAAATAGACCAGGAAGGCACTTTAGAACATCAAAGCAAATGTAATAATATTAAAAAGTTCTGTCTGTCGGTGAGGTCTCTAGTGAAGCTATTATAGAGGCGGTGATGGATGGCCAGACTCAATCGGTAGATTTGGAAGTCGAAAACCAAGAAAAAGTAAATTGTGGATCCTATACAGTTGCATCTGTCGACCAGGAGAGCATGCGTTAGTGCACGTACGCACGTGATGCAAATATACGCATTGCATCCTCTTATGCGCAATTTAGTCAATTGAAAACATCAATATTGAATATATCAACCATATAATATTTGGTTGAAGCAGATCAAAAAGTATGAAAAATTTAGAAAGACTTGATCTGTTCGACACAAAAAAAACTTTTTCATCCATTTTAATTTTTTTGATCTGAAACTAATAACACCAAATATGTTTTTGTGATTTAGTCCCTGTTGACAACACCTAAAAGGACGGGAACCCCCAAAATTCCTTCTAAAAATTTTATGCTAATCCAAAATTTCCAAGAGCGGAATCGAAGGAGGGTCTTACAATTAAATACAATCAGGCGCAATAAAGAAGCGTGTACCGCGTACAGTACGAGCAATCATTTTAATTGTCGCTCATTGGACACAATTAAAGAGTAGCGAGACTCGCGAAATTCAAGACTGACTATGTTTGGAGGGATTTTTGCTAAATTCTTATCCCTATTAACGAAAGATTTGATTCTTTACATTGAATATGCTCCGAAACAAATCAACTGATTTTGAAAATTCCTTCACTTTGGATACGACTCGCGAAAAAGAGGAAAGCTTTGATTCTCACAGAATAATATATGCTCCGAAACAAATCACACGATTTAGAAAATTCTTTCATTTTGGATAGTTCACCTTTTGGGGTGCAGAAATGTGCTATGCTACGTTGCTGTGAATGCGTTTGGCTTCTACCAATCAAAATATTAATTGATACACATAACATAGCAGTGGTGGAAACGGACTTAGCTATGTTTTGTTTTATATGGAAAGATGAGTGCTATGGGCTAAGGTTAGTGCAGTTGCAGCATCGGTTGCTTGCCTTTGTCCACTTATACGAGGGCCCTATTAACCTCCGAACTTTACTTATTATTCTGTGTCCGAACAACCAAAAACGACTCCAATACAGAGATTGAGAGCTATAATAATCTTCCATGATGAATCAACAAAAGATTTAGCCAATCCCTTCATGAAAAAAAAAAAAATAGCACAACAATACATACATGGATTCACTCCAATAGTCCAACCAACACATCTCAATCAATTCACACATACATACATACACATAGGTACAATATTCAATCAATTTACACACACAGATGTAAGAATGACACGTGTTTGGTCATCATGACATCATGACAAGGGCATGGTACAATGGCCAATGGTGGACTGGACAAAGATGGGATTGCCATCGATGATAGTGATCTGAATGATGGGTGCGACTGGGTAATGTGAACTGTGTGTTCTGAAGGTCAAGGTCATGGGATCGGAGCTGCGGACTGCTTAGCGGGTTATCAGGGCTCCGGCTAGAAAAGCAGGAGTAGGAACGGGGTGGTTTTTAGTCAGTAAGAGTCTGACACTTCCTCTTTAAGTTAGAAGTCATTGGATGATTTATTTACCCCTCAAAAATAAAGGTCATGGGATCTTTGTGGTCCAAAGTAACATTGCGGTTATCATTACTTCTATGGAGAGAGGGGCAAAGTTTTTGCAGCTTGAGGCTACATGTTGGAAAATAGAGAGGAGTGTAGTTTAAAACGTGTTGCGCCTCTCGTAAAGTGTTACGCATTATGTTATAGGGAAATCCAGTAATGACATATCAACATACATCGAACCTAAACTATGGTCTCCAATCCGGTATCCAAGCGAGGAGACTAGTGGCAGGGGTTTGCCATGCTTTTTTTATGAAAAATGTCGGTAAACGACCAGACGTATCCCCCGATGGTAAGCAATCGACACTTGATACACCAGAGGCGTTACAAGTGCGTTGCCAGCTTTTTGGGGGCTAGGAATTTAAGGGTTATTGTTCGGGAATCGGGGATTGTGAAGATTGGGAAGGGGGGAATTGGGCCTCCGGTAACCTCACTCACACAACAAAGCGTTGTTTCACGTCGGTTTTCTGTGAGGCCGTGGTATCACTCCGGTTGAGCCGGCCCATTAGGCCCCTATTAGTCCAGCCGGCATAATACTATCACGAGCTGTTTATAATACAAAACTGTCACTGAAAACTCAACTTACCATTAACGACGTAAAGTCGTTTATCAAAAATATCTCCAACGGTCAGTATAATGTCTTAATAACAGCCAAAATATTCTTCATTCCACATTCAAGACAGCAAACACCAATAATTTCCATTAATTGCTATTCTGTGTAGCTGAGAGAAATCGTGATATCTCTTTCTAATTCGTGCGTTTTCGTATCTGCTGTCTCCTTTTGGTGGAGGCTGTGTTGATCCCGTTGATAGGTCTGAAAAAGAAGAGAGTAGATGTTTAGACTTTTTATAGAAAGCATGGGCCATTTTTAGAAGATATTTGGGAACCTTTGCAGTTTTTGGGATATTTTATTTCGTTTTTAGGGAAAAAGTAATGCAAGTAAATTAGAACAGTAACACTGAAAGACATTATGATCAATTTCACTTGAATACAATCTAATTCTCACTCCAGAAGTATTATTACCTATTTCTCACTATCACTAATGTTTTTGGAATTGTCAGTTTTTTGCGAGTAAACCTATCTTTAGCATCCCCCCCCCCCATTAATAATAAATGACGAAAAGAGACTGAACTAAACCAAACCCCTTTTCAACTCTTCATGTAACAACTCAAAGAAACAACAACCTTAATCCTAATAGTTATAAAGGGCAAATTTCGCAGCACATCAGTCACTCCTGGTCTCTTGACGAGCGGTTGACCGCATTAGCTCCAGGTTGGAACCAGATAGAACTGGTTTAGCTAGACGTCACATTCCTAGAGTCCAATGCTAATTAGGGGGATCCTGTTGTCCAGAGTTACGGGCGTAGACGTAAGAATTAGTCCTATGTAGTATTGCAAAATTTGAGTAGCGCAAAAACCGCTGAACGAATTTGGATAAAAATTTTAAAAGAGAAGTTGATTTTATACCCTTAGTACGAGTTTACTTGACGTTTAAAATAATCGAAAAGAGAGCGCGTTTAGCGCTCTGATTAGCCAGCTCGAATTAAACGACTGCGCTCGAACTGCCTTTGCAAATGCAACTTAAGTATGAAATTGCTCATGAGTATTGTCAAGTATCGCGACATTAGGCTAACGCTTATACCTTATTAGAATAGCGGACTACCTAGCGGGTTTACCGATGCTCCGGCTCGAAAAGCAGAAATAGAAACGGGGTGGTTTTTTAGTCAATAAGGGTCTGACACTCCCTCTCGTGCGCCCAAGGCGGGAGAAGACATAGGATGATCTTCGTCCATCAAAAAAAAGAGTTATTATAACAAATGATACTTCACTTTTATCGATATACTTAAGACAATTTTAGGTTCTACATTCATAAAGAAAATATACCCTAAATAGAAAATGGACTCTTTATCCAATTTTAGACCTTGAATGATAGACACAAGCCACATAATAACAAGAATAATCTAGTTTATTAAGTAGGCAAGTGGCTAGAAGACAATGTAGACAGTAATTTGATAGCACTACGTATCTAGACATGTGATCGATTGTTGTAATTATGAGCTGAAATTGATTGTAAGATAGTAATTTACTCGTGTGACATACAAAGGGTTCGAAAGATATATTTCCAACTAGCGACCCGCCCCAGCTTCGCATGGGTACAATGGTAATATATTATGCATAAATGCATGCTCTTGAATCTATTAATAAAACCGCATCAAAATACGTTGCGTAGTTCTAAAGATTTAAGCATACAAAGGGACAGATACAGATAGATGTAGTTTTTTTTTTGTAATATATAGATTTACCTGATCCAGAAGAAGATTAATTAATAATACTATTTTAAAGGACTTTTAACCTGTGCTTTTAACCGACGAGCATGCATGACAATAATTCAAGCAGTCTCTTGATCAATTCCAAAATTGTATCTCAAAGAGGATTTTGTATTGAAAAGCTTAAGTTTGGTGCATAAACAATGCATAAAATTCAAAAAATAGTATGTCAATTATATTTTTTTCATTTTTATCGAAATAAACTTAAAAACAAGATAAAGTTAAAGATTTACATATTTTTCTTAAAATTGAATTTTTGCACTTTTAAAATTATAATGACCCATTTCCAATTTCTTTTTTTAAAACGATCTGTCAAAGCATTCAGCCTAAACTGTCACACTACATCATCCCAAAGACCTAATATTCCACATTTATTGTCCACGTGAAGGGAAGGCATGAGACACATAGTAATTTAACCGATGGCAAGCTAAAATATACCTTACACACAACGTAACAAGATCCACGGATGTCTGCAAGCGCGGAAGCAAGCAACTACGGTCCGTTTAAAGTACTTTAATGACAAGATTTATTGTAATAGAATTCAGTATGAACCAGTTCCCTCCGACTGGATACGGTTGTTTCGATTATTTTTCTAGTATTTTTTTCTCCCAAAACTCTTCAGTGAAATGTAGGTGTACAATGTACAGTGGTATTACGTGCCATAATGTGCACCTCTGCCTATCCTTTAGGGTATTGTAGGCGTGACGATATACCTATATATAAAAAAAAACAATTTTGACAGTTGGCACTTTTAAAACTTGTCAAATCACTGTTTACATAAAACGCGACAATACAGTAAAAACAATATTAGTCCTAACGAGTAAAAGCGATTAATTTTAATCTGAATAATATTTTAATTTGAATAAAAATAAACTACAGCAGCTGTGAAAATATTGATTCAGAAAAAAATTCGTCCGAAAAATCTATTAATTATTATTAAATCTTTGAATTTAATCAACTAATATTCAAAAAGAGAACTCACCAAATCGCGTCACCGGCTCGACGAGCGCAGTGAAAGACGGCCATTTTAAATTCTTTAACTGTCAAATTTTTTTTTCACAATTTTTTTTCTTTAAATTTTTTTTTAATGCATGCGTGTGGCGCTAGCTGAGTAGAAATCCGACAACTGCCTGGATTGCAGCGACCGAGTGGGCAGTGAGGGGGGATCACAATTGGGAACATATTGAATGAACCAAACTATGTTGTCGTCATGTCATTTGGTGACTCTAAATTGCTTTTTTAGAGTAGACCGTGGTGATTTGTTAAGTCAATGTTATGGGTAATTGGTTAAAATATAGTGTAAAACCATGTCATAAGTCCTAAAAAGGAAAAAAATCGCGACAAAAAATATAGTTTTCTTGAAAAATTACGTCCAATAATCCAAAAATGTTTCATTCGAAATGCTCTATTATGTATTTTTTTTTTTTGTTTTAATATTGGAAACTGAGATAATGTTTTACAACAAAGAATTAATAAAAAGATAGAATTTGTGAAGACTGCTTCGCTAGCTCACCTATAAGAGCGAAAAGTAAAAACGTTTAGGATATTTTTCCTGTGTCGGGTGCGTTTACAAACATACAAGTTCACATTATACAGTTGTAATGTATGTTACTAACACACCTTTGCCTAACCATTGAACAAAAAAGCGTACCATTATGATGCTGCATTTAAAAACCAAACAAATCACTATAGTCGTATATCTTCCTGTCCTACCAAAGTAACTTGAAATCAGACTGTTTAATCTATTCTCCTCCCTCAAACATCTTTACATTTCAAAACTCTTTCTTCCTCTTTCATTAACATTCCCTATAAAATTCTCAATTTTTTTAATATTTGATGCTCCACTCGCCTGGTGGTAAGCAATGATGCGGCCTAAGTTGGAGTACGTCTGCCCATAAGCAACCTATTTACTCGGGCTTTGAAGACACCCAGGTTATACCCATCAGGAAACACAGACTCCGGCAAAGAATAAAAACCACCCCGTTCCTTCTCCTGCTTTGAGCCGGTGCCCCGGTGAGCTGTTGCATAGTCCGCAGCTCCAGATATACATATGTAGGTACGTATTGTATTTGTAAGTAACCTAACACTTGGACTGTTATGGATCTGCTGACATAATCTAAGGCGTTACTCATTCATGTAACTTTAAACCTTTATTGTGACATCTAATACGACTTTAAAGATACCTATTCTGTTGTTTGACTTGAAGATCTTAATTAGCTGACGCCCTACTGCATGTTACTTATGCCAAAACTGGGGAGAAGTGTAAACATTTGACGGCGATCGGAGACCGCTCTCTGAGAAGCCGAAACATTTTAGGACCAAAACTAATAACCGATTGTAAGATAAATTTCTGGATAGAGTTATTGATTATTCTGATTGTGTATCTGATTTAGTACTATAGTTTCTGTTAAAACTGACTTCAATACTGAGATTCACAGACAATCCACCTGCTAAACAGGGTATTAGTACGAATTTGCTTTATGTTGAACGAGATCTAGACGAGATCGTGTGATTGGTTGGTTCGTTGAAAGCAAACTCGTACTAAGGCAGGTACCCCTGCCAAACATAAAGATTGACGAATTTTCTTAAGTCAAAGAGGCAATATAAGTTTTTAAACTGGCATGGTCACTAACACTAATATTAGAACTTGAGACGGAATATTTACCATGTTTATCTGTGTTTATGAGTTTCCGGTATTTCGGAATTGTTGCAAGCGCCCTAAATAAACATGGTAAATTTCCGTCTTAGGTCTAGTGTTAAAAGAGGCAGATTCATAAGACCATCGTTTCATCAATACAAGTGGTATAGCGTGCTATTACGAAACCGCCCTAGCGACAACGTGATTATAGATAACAAAACATACCTAATCCTTTCCTCAAACATACAGAATTTGTATATTTCCAACTAACCTAGTCATCACTACATAGTATAAAACAAAGTCGCTTTTTCTGTCCCTATTTCCCTTTGTACGCTTAAATCTTTAAAACTACGCAACGGATTTTGATGCGGTTTTTAATAGATAGAGTGATTCAAGAGGAAGATTTATATGTATTTATAATACATGCATAATATATCACCATTGCACCCATGCGAAAATGGGGCGGGTCGCTAGTTGCTGATAAATTCCCAAAAACAGAAAATACTTTTAAAGGCCATCGAATGATGAAGCGTAAGATTCATAGCAATTGGCGTTCCACTATCTCTACTTCAGGAGCTGCGGACTACCTAGCGGGTTACCGGGGCTCCGGCTCGACAAGCAGGAGTAGGAACGGGGTGATTTTTAGTCAGTAAGAGTCTGATACTCCCTCTCGCCTCGCCTAGGGCGAGAGAAGTCATTAGATGATGTTCTGTCCGTTAAATAAAAAAAATGTCTCTGCCTACCCCCACGGGAGACAGACGTGAGGTTATGTATGTATGTATCTATGTATATCCCACTTCATGTTAAACAAACAAACACGACAACACATAGACACCAGAAATCACCAAACTAAAGAAAAAAACACCAAAATCAAATGCCTTATTCGTTTTTCTTCGCACTTCCTTGCGTATTAATCAAAGTGTGTACCAGTAGATTCGTATGTATGTATGTAGTGTATATAAGTGTCGTGTATGTGTATGTACAGTCGCTGTACATAGTGTCCGGTCAATTTTCGCAAAGCACTCAAGGTTAATTCATTATCGTCGTATTTGGTGATTGAAAATGACAAGCCTTGTTTATTAGCTTCTGTCTATTAAAGTACGTTGGGTGCTATCACGCTAATTGTTTAAATGGGGGTAAGCTGAGTTGTAATGTTGTTAATATATCGAAATAGTCAATGTGCAATATTGGCTGGGCAACTGCTGACGGTGCAACGTGTCGCGGGTTCGATTCTCCGCACGGAGACAACTCCATGTGTGGTCCATTAATTACCACGCTTGTTGCGGGTATGGCTAATTATTACTTTAAAAGTTAGTTGAAAATGTTGTCAATTTAACGAAATACGAATGTGCAAGTACATGCATGTCGTGGTGGCCCGGAGGCTACGGGCCTGCTTCTCACATGTCACCGGTGTGAGTGTGAAGCTTATCAACGGCAAAGTAGCAATGAGACTTTTTCTGAGTAATATGTACTTTCTAAGATTACTTAGACACTCGGACTTATAGGTTTAAAATCCCCAATACGCATGGAGGAAATATGCTTAACCCTTCTCTAGAAGAGACCTTTGGTCAGAACCACTACGACAATAGCAAAGTACTAGTTTGTTTTACTTTTAACAAGATCGAAACGACACTGCGTTCGGCGCTCTGTTTTGTTGGTTCATTGGAACCTCGTACTAAGCCCTCATATGCAAGCAGTTTTGATAGTGAAATAATTTCCCAACTTAACTATTATGTCAGCGCCTTACTCACGTAACTGTTTGAGGAGGAACTCGACTACTAAGCCATGCTAGAGGCTCATATTCATGAGCAGCATTCCGCGACATACGGCGCGGCGATTGTCGCGCTGCTACTAGTCGAACGTATGTAATTTTGAATGAACTATCTGTCACATAAGTTTATCGGATACTTATAAAAAGGTGGTGAAATAGGCGCTAAAAATACTCCACTATTCAAGATAAAAAAAAATCGTATTACAGATAATTATTTCTGTTGTTTACGATCCTAAGTCCAAAATAACGATAGCCAGTTATTCCCCGGAGTAGAAATGATTAGATCTGGTTTACACCGGTTATGTTATTTGGTAATGATAAGCATAACCTAACATAAATTACGTCACGTCTGGGTCGGCAGAGGTGCACATAGTGAAATGTAACATTCATTTTTCACCAGTTTTGTTTTTATGGTGTAAGCCACTAAACGAGCAGACGGATCACCTGATGGTAAGCAATCGCCGCTGCCTATGGACACTTGAAACACCATAGGCGGAGTTAGTGACACAACGCTTGCATTGTGTGAGTGAGGTTACCGGAGGCCCAATTAATTCCCCATCTCAATCTTCCCAATCCTCGATTTCCCAACTATTCTTAAATTCCTAACCCTCAAAAGGTTGGCAAAGCACTTACAACGCATCTCGTATTTTGAGTGTCCATGGGCGGCGGCGATTGCTTACCATCCGTCGATTGCTCGTTTACCGGCTTATTTCATAAAAAAGAATTTTTTACTACCGACTAAACAAAAACACGAAACAATTCAAAATATAGACAAACTTTATTGATCACATCATTAAAAAATCAAATTACAAAAATAAAAAATGTCTAGTTACGTCAAAAAATTATCTATAAAAATTCTGTAAACACTTCAAAGTGATGATTCAATGATGGCACACAGTGTAGCTTAGTTTTAGAACTTAGTGCTCCTTTGAGGTTATTTTTAAAGCAGAAAAATACCCTGTTCGCCCTGGCGTGGACTAAACCCATAGAACACATGACACAGGGCTCCCTAATCATGTAAACATAATACCCAGTACACAAATACGGGCTCTCCGAAGCATTTTTCTTCTGTTCATTCAAAACCTCCTTCGTCAAATAATTTCTGGTGCCAAATTTGACGTTTGCAAACTTTTTTTTAATGTGACTCTGCAACTCATTGTCTATTCCCGACTTGTCAGCTGTGTTCCACGCGCCGCCATTTTGAGTTTTCGCTACATTATCTATGGCTAGCATGGCTGAATGTTGGGTTGGATGGTTTTCTCTATTATCATAAGAAATTGCTACTACTGACTTTATTGTTGGATCTACCACTACAGTAGCATTAACATTGCTCTCGGAAACATCGGACATTAATAAATTGTCTTTTAATTTACTTAAGTAATAATTGGCTACTTCAAACGCAATGGCCATGTAACACCGATGTTCTATAAGTTCATTTATTGAAAAGAATTGGTCTCCGCACAATTTCTCTAGATATGCATTAGGATGAAAGTTACAGGACCAAACTCTGCTGAATTCTTGTTGTTGTTTCTTTAGTTTCGGTGGCACTGCAGGCAAACTCGTAACTTTGAAATATTTAAACGCATCCTTTAGTTCATATACATCTTCTTTGATGTATTCTTGAATAGTTTTTTGTGTTTGCGTATTCAAATATTGTACGGAGCACAGGATAACTTCATGTTTGCGGGCCCTTTTGAGGTGCTGGAGTTCTTTAAGAGGCAATTTCTCGTTCAAAGTCATTATAATCTTAGATAAATCTTGGACATTGTTTACGCCGCCAACGTAAACTTGTGTAAACTGAGTAGGTTTGGTGAATTCATCGCTTAGGATTGCCATGAGGTTCTTTTTTGAATTCTTGATATTTTCTATGAAATTTTCTAACGAAGCTTCTGCCATCTTAGGCTTTTTGGTGGGAGGTTCTGTTACCTCCGTCATATCAGACTTTTGATAAATTATTCTTGTTCAATGTCCAGTGTTCTAGTTAAAAGTATGTTTCGTTAAATTGGCATTGTTTTCTTGTGTCTTCAATCTTGATACTCTTCAGTAATGACTGCAAATAAACAAAGAACAACACTATTCATAACACACACACTGTACTTCAACTGAAATTCATGAAAAACAAACACAAAAGTTACGAAACATGAACCGCAAAGTTGTATAAACATATTTTTTATAATGTGTATTACCAAATTTATATTCAATAATTAAACCAACGAAAAAAGTGTAAGAACTTAAGTCAATGTTTATAGTATTCTTTTTATAACTAGTGACATAATTTGTTTTGTTTATATTTCAAATCCGTTTATAAGTATTTTAATCCTTGTCCAAATCAAGTCTTATTAGAATGTATAAAGAAAGAGGCTTCTACATGTAATATTAATTTAAACGGAAAAGTTTTAAATACTCAAGCGCCTTTATTGAACTTTGCCCCTCACCAAGTAAGTAAATAAACAAAGTGACGTCACTTAAGATTTCCAAGAAATAAAAATATGACCGATTGATATACACAAAGTTATGCAAAATATTTTGTATTTCATAACCAATGAAGATAATGATAAAATGTCTATATTTAAAGTTTATCTATGGTCAGCATTATGGAACAAAACTCCATAGTCAAACCTTCATACAGTTAAATAAACATAAAATACCTATCTTTCTCTCATTAAAATGTATTTATAGAATAACAAACAAGATAAAATAAGTGTATTCCTTGTGTAATGCATTGTGGAAGAAAAATCAAATATCTATACATATGTATAAAGCTATGTATATGCATATTTGCGTAATGAATTAACACGAAATATCAAGATTACATGCGCGAATATTTCCTGATAAGAGGCTCACAAATAACAGTTAGTTACTAGAGAATTTACTTTATTTTCAATGTCCCAACTTCACTAATTACTTGACGACAATTTTACTAGTTTTAGTTAATCGCTCAGCCCCGTCAATTACGTCCTATTGTTGACAAAAAACTGATAATCATACCTTTTAAGTTACCACTTAGAAACAATTAAAACATGACGTATTTCTTGTGACACGACTTCCAACTTATAAATAAACGAACCGGTAAGTAATCTACGCTATAACTGCGCCGGAACAATACGGATCTAATGCAAAATGCGCGTTAAAATCAAATAAAATGATCATAGATTTACCTTAAAATGGACTTCGGATTAAGACGTCAAATTCTCTCCAAGACGAATGTTTTCTCTGATCTTATGAGAAAATCACACGTTAGGTACTCGGTCAACACACAGTTTATAGCTTCCAAATAATAATTTAGCAAAGAAAATTTAATTTGCCACACACGTAAATCGCAAAAATGTAGCAGCCATTAGACAGATTAAGATTTGTTTTCTATGAGAAAACGTGGTTCTAATCAGAATATTGCTATTGGTCAATTACTAATAGGTATGTCAGAAACCAATGAGAGTGCGTCAATACTTGACGTAAACAAACCACAGATTCGATAACATCGTGGACTGTCAATTTTACATCGTTTCGTAATTTAGAACGCACTGGTACGAAACGTTCCATTTCATGAATAGTTACTAGCGAATCTACAACAAGAAAAATATTTTTCGCTTTCAATATTTCCATTGGTATCTATTAAAAAGTCAAAGTCCATGGGTGAAGCCTTCTTCATCCTTAAAGTCCCTAAACTATTATTAATACTTTTTAGGTAACTCGTTAGGCAAAACGGGTAGGGCGGGATTACAATCATTAACTTTTTTGAAAATTATATAATATGAGCCTGGAGGAATATGAGCCAACGTAAACTAGGCTAGTTGATATCAACTACGCATATTAAGTATCCCATATTCGCACTTCGTTTGGAAGACCATTAGTAGTAATCCGTACGTACACACGATGAAATCTCAGGGTCCCTAAAGCAATTTAGCTGCTGGACTACCAAGTTGTGAGATGTTTACTTTACTCCAAGTTTACGCAGCGTTAAAATATCTTATCTAGTTATATCCTGTGGATTCGTTTCTGTCTAAACATTTTAAAAAACATTATACACTTCAATTCTACTCGAAATGCTATGTTTCGAGTCAAATTGAAGTGTATAAAAATTGAAGTGTATAAAGTGTTTAAATCTTCTTTTCGGCAGTTTTGTTATGGTATAAACTGAGTCCAATTTAAACTAATGATTTCAAATAAAAAAGAAACATTGTAATTGTAATATGAAACTTTATTACGATTATTTAAGATTACATAAATTGTCCATTATCACAATATAATCTGCTATATGTTGAATAGTACATAAATTGAAGCATTATTTAATTAATTATCCAAAGTCTGGTACCACGCCTGGCATGTTTCAGCGGCAATTTCGCACAACGCCGACAAAGCTCTGCCAGTAGAGTCGTACTCTGAAATACAGAAAACAATTTAATTTTGAAATGTAGTAAGTACTATTATAAGTAATTAACATGATTCTAAATGGGTAAGGAGGTATTGCATATAGAGTAGACTTATTTATTTATTTTTAGCCGTGGTTATTTATATTGTAGAATACAAAATTCTCTACAACTTTTGTCTAATTTTTTTTTACATGGTGAACCGTTGTCGAGTTAGAGGGCGGAGAACGCACGGTCAATTTTCCACTTTGGAAGCGTCTATCTTTCAAACAATTGAATTTGACGAAAAATGGTTTTAGAAACCATAACGTCTTTTTTAATGTCCTATCCATAACCAACCATCACGGATAGGTTAGCTGAAAAAAAAAGTCTGATGTGATGCAGTGACCGTGCGTTCTCCGCCCTCTAACTCGACAACGGTTCACCATGTAAAAAAAAATTAGACAAAAGTTGTAGAGAATTTTGTATTCTACAATATTGATAATGAATACAAATACCAAAAACCCATAGGAAATGAGTTATTTCCAAAAAACCGCAAAAGAACGATTTTTGGGACCTTTGACCCTGAATTTTAAGAGTTGCTTACACCCTACCATATATACCTACCATGGTTTTGAGACAAGTTTTAGGGTGTCAATATACAAGTTTTTACAAAATTACAGCTGGTCATCTCGCATTCCGAGATTCTTACCTAATTTAAGCTTATTTGACTGGACTAATTTGACGAACCCGGTTAACTTCGGAGCGCTGTAACTGAGTTTCTAATGAATGAAATTGAAAACAGTTGTAGGGAAAAATTTTTCTCGAAAAATATTCTACAAGATTGGTCTGAAGCCATTTATTTATAAAATGTAAAAAAAAGTTATAGAGCAAAAGAGAAAATTTTATTACCAAAATTTCACTTTTTTACTTATAACTTCTTTAATTGTTAATTTAGGGCAAAAAGTTATTAAACATATTTGTAGGCAAAATAATTTTCTACAAATTATGATTTTAAAAATTTTATTACGATGCATAGTTTCCGAGATATAGCAAAAAAAGTGTTTCCATCCCTTTTTCCAAGATGGCGGCCGAGGGACAAGGGTGGCGACCCCACAAACTTCAAGTTAAGCTTCTATTGACCCCCCTACATGATCAAAAAATAAAATTGCGTCCTCTAAAAAATGCATAATTCGGCCCTCAAATTGTAACATTTCAATGGACTAGTTGTTATTGGATAAAATTGAACGTCATATAACTTTTTAAAAAGATAGGTAGCTACCATGCTTGTTGTTTGTTCAGCGGTCAGCGCCGCATATGCGTCCGCAACATGAGAGGTGTTACAAGTGCCTTACCGACCTATTATTTGTACAGAATAGGTATAAACTAAGTTTCAAACAAATAAAAAAATCATCCGTGATCATGGCGCTTGCAAAGTTGCAACAACAGTCTCAAATTTTTATGTTAGTGTTAGAGACATGTCAGTTTAAAAAAATATATCAAATAAAAAAAGCCTGTTAACTTACCAACAACACCCCTCTTTCCGAAAATGGAGCCATTGAAAGGCGGCTTCCTGTAAGTGGCAGCATCAGCATGGTGGATGCAGTAGACGATGGCGAGGAAGAACAGAGCCAGGATGAAACGCATTTTTGTAGAGAGCTGGAAAACAAAGTTAAATAATTTATTCCAATTAAACCATATATACTTAGGTACTTTTGAAACGTCAACAAATAAAGAAACAAACAATAGTCAGTCAGTCTGTCCATAAGTGAAAAACGAGAACGATTAAGATAAAAATTAGTTAATTTATAATGGGATCGATCATTAAATGATCGATCTATCGATCGATAAACGATCTATCATAGAGATAAATTTTATCTCTATGATAGATCGTTTCCTTTTAAACCCAAAAGATACCAATAACCCCTTTTATCCTTATGTCCTATCTCTGGTGGTGGTCTCTTAGGTTTGTCCACATAGATTCTGGAAAATCTGAGTTTATATTCTAGTAACTATAAGTTCTTAGAGTGAACTAACTAGACCCATAGTCAACTGATACAATGGCGAAATTCAAGGTCTTAAGAGATTGACTTATTAGAGTGACACCTACGAGCATTGAGATTTGGTTTAATTCAATGCGTACGAGTATTAAAATGTCCGCAAGGTGGCTGGTAGTGGTTGGATGCGTAGAGCTGACGATCGAGCTTAGTGGCGTGCCATTGGAGAGGCCTATATCCAGCAGAGGACGAAAACAGGCTGATAATGATGATGAGTATTAAAATAGTTAGATGGGTAGTAGTACCGAGAGGTTTTGCTACCTGAACGAATGATGACTCTGGTACCTACTAGACCAAAGTTCTCAAAAACTTACTTGATAGATAGATAAAATCTGAAGAAGTTGTAGAAGATCGTAGGATCGGAAGTCAACTGATGCATCTGTCCAGTTTCAGCCCCCTTTTATACAGGGACCAGCATCTAATTGAATTTCTAACCAATACACTGCAATTTTGTGCCCAGACAGAGATAATAGGAAAATAATGAAAAACTGATCGTATTAGAGAAGTAGGTTAAATTATTATTTTTATTACTCTGCTGTATAGTCTGTTAATCTTATGACTGATTGAGTTATTCGATCGTAATGTGTTTTTCTTGAGATTTGGCAAAGTGCCTGATATGTTTTTAATGGCAAATGTTTGTCACGTTTTTGACTCATAAGAACTATTCTTTAAAACCATAATTGACTGCAACTTCAAAAATAATTCGAAATCAATTTTGACTTTCAAAAGACAGTATATGTATTTATTTATTTAATAAAATCGTAGGTAACACTGAGGATTTTCATTGGATACAGTAAATTGTCATCAATCATTAACAGCCCAGGGCAGTTTACAGATGGCTTATGAGCCGATCTACCTAAGGGAATTTGCCAAAATGTCCACAGTCCACGCTCAGCAGGTGGAAATCCTAGCTTAAGAGATTCAGATCAATCATAAAATGTTACGTTAGTCTCGGTATTTTTCCTCCTCTAATAATAATTATCTTCTGATTTATTTCGTTGCGGGATCCAAAACAGCTGGGCCCTGGGACGCACCGGACTTCAGTGTTCCGGTGTTTTCATGGTTGTATCTACTGTAGATCCTGGCTTACAGAAGTTGCTGCGGTTTTTTGGGAGGTTGTGGCGGGCTTGCCCAGTCTCGGGTAAATATGTAGTTCCTTAGTCGACATTTGCAAAACCCGCATCTCATGAAGAGTGGGACATTTACTAAACAAAACCCTTCAGGGAAACTTAGCTGTAATGTTGTGGCCACACTGGATCTGTAACGTAACAGTTGATAATTTCTGAAGTCGTAACTGCTTATAACTGGCTGCTATCCAAACAGAAAGATCTTATTGTAGCTCCATCGTATCAGTATGTATAGCTTAATGGATCTTTGACCACAAAGAAATATTTAAAAGTACCTATGTGACTTGAATGACGCCATTTTGCAGTTTCAGATTGATAGAAAAAAATGCTAGTTCTTACCCTACGGGTTTTTCGAATTATAAGTACAGGGTAGATAGAGACATGGCTAATTTTCCGGGCTCCAAGGTAAACGCTTGTCTGATGCGGGAATCAAACTCGCATAAGATGTCACACCCGTTGGACGTTATCCAGGCCTTGGGCCAATCTTGCAGTCTAATTAAAAAACATCGAACTTCTTTATCATATTATAAAATATCTAACAAAAGATGAAAGCTTTGTTTAAAGTCTTAAGAGACCAACTTCATTAGAAATTCTCATCACATCTCATGATCTGAGTTTGAGTATGTATAACGAAACTGTGATGGCGTACCACTCCGCTCAATTCCAGCTACTAATCTTATGCACTAACGAAGTTATAATCTCGTGGGATCACTCGGGCACTGTCAATATGCGGTCAGTATCCCTCTAATCCAATAATTGGGTGGATAGCCGCCATATTTCCTCTCACAGTATAAATTGCCGGGAAAATCACCCTTCAGCATCAGTTGACATTCAACCATTTCGGTGTTAACAGTAAAGAAAAATCTCGCTTAACTCAAGGTAATTTTTCTTTTTTGGGTTTTGTTTTCATTGATTTTTTAGGAAATCTTCTAGAGTTTGTTATTTTCTTTGATGATGTTTACTGATAAATTTTTGAGTCTTTTATATTGTTGATTTGATAAATATTTATCGCCACAGGCCCTTTTCAAGAATGTTTGACGTGATCGTAGTTTGATTTGGGTTAACTGCCACCAAAACATTCGGCAGTTCAGTTTAAATTAAGTCGGTATATTATGAGCAAACAGAATGCAAGCGTTGTTTCTCATCGGTTTCCTGTGAGACCGTGGTATCACTCCGGTCGAGCCGGCCCATTCGTGCCGAAGCAAGGCTCACCCACACTTGAATGTTAATTTCAAGAGTTACCACCAGTCTTACCACTGCAAGGAAGGCTTACTTTATTTTAAATCCTTTACAGATGTCCGGAGACATGATGCGTTTTACCATTGGCGTCGTCTGCGTGGTGGCTGTCCTTCTCTCCCTGGCTGAAGTCAGCGAAGCCAACTACAAGAACGCACCCATGAATGGCATCATGTTCGGCAAAAGGGGACCTACTGGTATGTATCCATTAAATATTACAGCTTATTATGCACTTTCTGATACCTTATATACTAACAGTTGGACTTCCAAGTCCATCTTAAAAACATCTTGAACTGCGTCAGCCTTCACGACACTCAATGAAATCATCATATTACTATTTTCTGACATTTTTGAGTTAGCATTTGCCGGAATCTGTGTTTCCTGATGGGTATAACTTGGGTATCTTCAAAGCCCAAGTGAATAGGTTGCTTATAGGCAGACGTGCTCCATCGTAGGCCGCATCATCACTTACCATCAGGTGATATAGCGGTCAAACGTTGACCTAACAAATGTAAGAAAAAGCCTAGCTAATGTCGAAGATGTATACTCAACGACACTTAAGTCCGCTAATATTTCTTAAGTTCTCCTGTGGTCCGTGTGGCACTTTTGAGTCAGCATTTCACGTAGTCTGTGTTTCCTGATGGATATAACCTGGGTATCTTCAAGGCCCATGTGAATAGGTTGCTTATGGGCAGAAGTTGTCCATCATAGGCCACTTCATCACTTACCATCAGGTGAGATAGATAAAAGCCTAGCTAATGTCCAAGATGGATACTCAACGCCACTTAATTCCAGTCATAATGTTTAAGTTCTCTGGTAGCCTATTAGGCACTTTTGAGTAGATCATTCATAATACATTTTCTCATCGATTGTTCTCAATTTCATACAGGTACTAAAACATTATCTTTTTTCCAGAATACGACCAACGTAGCAAGACCTTCACGGCTCTGTGCGAGATAGCTACCGAGGCGTGCCAGGCATGGTTCCCCTCTCCTGAAAACAAGTGAATAAACATATAAGCCAAGCATATACCCATTTACGACAATAGCATTTGACTTATGGATTATGGCATAATATTACAATAATTTGTAGGGACATTTTGTATCAAGCATAGCAACACCAATGCTTTCTTTTTAATCTTTTTTTTTATTTAATTGTATTTCTTAAAGGCTGGAAAAATTGTATGACTTAAAAATGTAGAAATAAATGCTAGTAATCCAAGAACTGCTTTCTATGTATAACTCAAACGTCCTTCTATCTTTTTCCACACTCCTATGCCTTCTGAGCACATGATGGACCGCAATTTAGGTAAAACCTAAAAAAAATCTAGACAGTGTGATGAGATGTACCTACAGCTGACTTTTGTCACGAGCTCTAGTTTTCCTGTTTAAACATGTCGACTAAGAGTAAGCATTCTACACATTTTTGGAGCTACGGACTACCTAACAGATTACTGGGGCTCCGGCTCGAAAAGAAGGAGTAGGAACGGGGTGATTTTTAGTCAGTAAAGGTCTAACAATTCATCCCATCTCGCCCAGGGCGGAATAAGTCATGTTGCATGATTCTCCCCAAAAATACCTACACATTTTGGAAAAACCAAGCAGTAGCTCTCTCTAATACACCTAAAACCTTTTGAACTATAATCAAATCATCAATCCACCTGCCATGTACAGAGATTATGGAAATCCCTGTTATATAGAGGAATCTCATATTTCAGCATTATTAGTAACAGAACAGTAAAAAAGTGGAATGTGCATTTTTTGTTTGATTATTTTTATTCAAACTGATAGCTAGTCTTGATCTTATCAGATAGTATAGGGCTTTTGCTCATAAAGTAGCTCATAACCAATCAGTTTTAAAGAAAATTTGGGTAAACATTATTCTTGTGTTACATAAATAAAATACTTAACACTATACGTGCAAACAAATAATAAATCTAATTGACGACCGACGTAACTACTTATACTAATTGGAATAGGAACTCATTCAGAAACCAAAGTTATTAAAAATCGATTAACGCATTTCTAAGTCTGCGTGTAATGAAGCGTAAATGTGTCCTCAATCCGTATATTTTATCATGGCAGCCCCAACCGTGGGAACTTTATAGATAAGCGTAACTTTCGATTTGTATTGTTGTCATATGTTTTTGTGAGACAATTAGATTCCAATAAGAATTCATTTTCTTGTGAAAATCATGAAAAACTTTCACATTGACAAACCAAACAGTTCCGTGTAATAATTTAATTTTGTGATATTGATAAAAAACTGATAACACTGAAAATAAAATGTCAATAACATTGTAGTGACGTTTCGCATTCGGAAAAATCGTATTTCGAATCTACCTTACATACTTTAAAATTTAACTAAAATAAAATGTATTATTTAAGTTCTCAACTCGTGGTGAAATAATAAATATAATTTATTCATTTGTTCAGTTAAAATAATTATAGGATTTGAAGATGACGACGAAGGAGCTATACACAAAGGTAATATTTTATTGTGAAATATATTTTGCATTTACGAAGCCTTATT
Organism: Spodoptera frugiperda; assembly: GCF_023101765.2. Classification (NCBI taxonomy): domain Eukaryota; kingdom Metazoa; phylum Arthropoda; class Insecta; order Lepidoptera; family Noctuidae; genus Spodoptera; species Spodoptera frugiperda. Next base: position 7,034,315 of record NC_064233.1, read on the forward strand.
TTTGAATTCGGAACTCAGTGATAATTAAAATCTATTGTTTGTATCGTAGCATATAATGCCAACGTTGATTGTGTACGTAAAAATTAAAGATTTTAATTAAATATAATCGTAATTGGTGACTGTTTATAATGTTTGACCTTCTTCATGTGTTTAAGTGGACGTCATTCCAATTCATTTAATGTTAGAGTTACAATATTGTAATATTTTGTTAAATATTTCGCGTTATAAGGAATATCGGTAGTTCCGGGATGACGTCAGGCTGTATGTCGATGCATTTCGCCCTACAGTTCCATTTTCAAAAACATTAAACAAACACAACTTTAATTGACTATTCTTTCATTCAAGATTATTGGAATCATTTTTCGATGATCAGAAATCAGTAATGGATTCCAATATATCCTTGTTTGCATTGTAAAATGACATAATCACTTTTACTATCTAGATTAGTGAGATATATTCATGCTCATAAATTATTTAAATCATTATTACTTCACAGTGTTTAAGCGTGCACTCTATTGTAACATGTTGGTTTAAAAAAAATTGTATAAATTAAATAAGACTGTTATCTTGCACTTAATATCTTAAAATAAATTAACTTATCTAGTTCTTGATGCATGTATTATTATCTTATATATCTTGATAGTAATAATATACGGCCATTCTATATAAGTGCCTATTCTTTTTGTTTCCAATCTTTTGAAGTTGTTTGTAAATATTTTGTCAGTATTGATATTATAATAAATTGTTAAATTAAAAATCAATTAGTAACAAAATAAACTCAGTATTAAAATAAGATGAAACTCAAAAAAAACAATAATTAACAGTCCGTAATGGTCTATCTGATGAACGGAGATACGGCTCTGTCAAATCTGTAGTCCCTTAGTCAGGTCTATGAGACCCGTTGGAAGAGTAGGGGTTGTGACAAATATATTCTACTCTACTGGCAACACGTAGCAGAAATAACAAATAAATTAATTTAAGGTTTAATTTAGTAGTTCTAAATTGTCAATGCGCCTTGAGCAAACATGGTGATTAATGCTGACACCTCTGTGTGTGGCCACTTATAGGCTGTTTATGATGATGAATAACTAGCTATTGTGCCCAGTAATTCCCTTATGCCAGGCACTCATATAATAATGGGCAAAAAGTGGGTGTTACATAAAGTATTCACTTTGTTATCTATGGAATTTGCTACTAGACAGCTAATAGTGTTAATTTGATGTTTAATCAAATCAAGGTTTGGAATGTTAAAGTCATATTATCTATATATTATAAGTGTGGGAGAGCCATGCTTCGGCACGAATGGGTCGGCTCGACCGGAGTGATACCACGGCCTCACAGAAAACCGATGTGAAACAACGCTTGCGTTGTGTTTCGTTGTGTGAGTGAGGTTACCGGAGGCCCAATTCCCCCCTTCCCAATCTTCCCCATCCCCATTCCCAAACAACAACCCTTAAATTCCTAACTCCCAAAAAGCCGGTAACGCACTTGTAAAGCCTCTGGTGTTTCAAGTGTCCATGGGCGGCGGCGATTGCTTACCATCAGGTAATACGTCTGCTCGATTGCCGGCATGTCTCATAAAAAAAAAAACTATATATTATATAGTTTAGGTTGAGTGTATAAGTTGCTCATGGGCAAACTTGTTCCATCGTAGGCCGCATCATCACTTACCATCAGGCGAGATGGTAGCCAAACATTGACCTAAAATATAAAAAAAATATATATTTATTTTTGTAATTGAATAAAATGGTGCAAAAACCAATGTCACTACTCAATACAAGTTAAATTATTAACATTTATTTTGTTGCATTTTTTATAACATTAAACTCGGGCTTACTGACACATTTATTTGATTCACCTATCTATTATCCTTTTTTCAAAGATAAAAATAACTTGGTATTTTCAAACATAACAGTATATTGTTTTAATTTAGTTGCATTATGCAACTCGAAGATAATATAATGACACATTTATAAAATAAAGGTGTGCGGTCCCCGTTTAATAAAGATTATAATACTCGTCGACATAGGCAATTAAAAGTCAAATCAAGTCAATTTAGTTACATAATTAGGCATATGTTAATGTAATAGGCAAGTTTCCTTCTAGTCAAATTCAATACTGTTTTCGAAACGTCAAAAACGATATTTTCTATGAACTTTGTATGAAATACTCTATTATGACGTTAGATTTTTACGTCGTCGTCATAGCAGACTAATTTCTAGAAATTTAGCTAGAACAAATCAAAAATTAAGTAGTTCATCAAATTTATGAATGAGAGTGTGATTATTTTTGAATATTTTATTGTATTGATAAGTTGTAATAATTTATTTTTGATCCAGTCATCATCCCTATTGTAAGGAAGAAACAGCAATTTTATAATACTTGTATGACATATATACATATGAAGATACAAAGTACATAATACATAATGATGTCATATTATATGTTTGGGCATTGCTAAAAACAAAGTAATCAACTAACATGTTTTTCTGTGATCATAACTAGAAATGCATGAATATTGAATATCACATCACATCAACAGCCTATAAGTGTCCACTGCTGATCAAAGGCCTCTTCTTACATGGATATGGTTTGAGCATTAATCACCATGCTTGCTCCACGCGGATTGGCGATTTGAAACCTCCACCTCCTTTTAGGGATTGGGAATCCCTAAAAGGTCAGCAACGCACTTGTAACTCCTGTAGTGTTGCGGGTATATGGTGCTGATTGCTTACCATCAGGCGATCTGGAAATTGTTTTAAAATCGTCATAGGAATAGGAAATAATTATAGATTTTTTAAAAAAGTGTCGGAGAGCCATGCTTCGGCACGAATGTGTGGTACCATGGCCTCATAGATGAACTGATTTTCGTTGTGTGATTGAGGTTACCGGAGGACCAATAACCCCCTTTGCAATCCCCTATTCCTCAACAACACTTAAATTCCTAACCCTCAAAAAGCCGCTAGTGTTACAAGTGTCCATAGATGGCGGCGATTGTTTACCATCAGGTGATCAGCTCGTTTACCGGCTTATACCATAAAAAAAATGCGCGGAAGACAGAAATCAGTAGGTAACATAAAAGATAAAAGACCTACATAAGAAAACGACTTGTTCTTAATTAATTTATGCAATCCAAGCGAATATTGTTTGTGAAATAGTTTTTGTATAATACTAACATATAAGAAACCTGCTCCTAACACGGCCTTGTTACACAATATCGTGGATATTTAAATTTGTAACACATTATGGGCCTCTTGGTTTATTTACTTTGTGGGATAGAAGAACCTGTATTAAATATCTTAGGTACTTAAGTCTTTGACTGCCAATAGAAAACTGTTGAAGGCAAATCCTCCGCTAACGTCGGTCACCGGTGGCCACCACGGCGTTCAATGTGTTAAGTACTTACTTTATAAAAAAAACTGCTTACAATCACTAGACCAAGGGTCCCCAACCTTTTTCTGGCTAGGGACCACTTTTATACTAACTGCCTCGTTAGTCGAGTGCAAGTGCGATTGTCGGACAAGAGTTTTTGGCTGACTCCCGGGTCGGGCAAAGCATTTCTGGGTGTTTCGGCTTTTCGAAAATTTCTCAGTAGCAGCACGGAGTCTGAAATTGTGCCCAGTATATGGCAATAGGCTCACCCCTATTACATGTGACTTTTAACACAAATGGTGAAAAGTGGGTGTACATTGTACAGCGGCTTGTATTAACCAACCAATCAGTGCGCCGAACGCACTCTCGTTACGTTTTCGTTCTAAGGGTTTCGTTCGTTCTAAAACTCGAACTAAGGGTATAGAAATCTTATTTGTGATTTTAACACGCTATAAGCGTCTTTTCCCTTATCACCCCATCCTAGTGGGAATATCGGATAATCCTTCCCCCCTCCCTATATTCTCTAGCTAACTACACGCAAAAGGTGCGTGCGTCAGTCACTCATTCAGTAATATAAAAATATAAAAAATGTCTTAAAACCAACATTAATGAATTCACAGTTCACCTAAAACTATTTGATTTTATATAAATTAATTCATACTACATAATTATGTTAATAGCGTATAGGAAATGATGATAACTATTTTAAAAAAAAGAACTTCATATATTTATGGCAAAACCTTTTAAGGAAGACATAGTAATATAAAGATAGATCCAGTTATTCAAATTCCAATTTGAATTCATTAACCAGTATCTAAGTTACGCAACATTTATTTGTTTTAAAACATTATTTATTTAAAGTGGTTTTGTAATACATAATAAAAAGAAAAACAAAATATTAATTTGACCTACTCTCAATCTTGTTTGTTAGGTGACTAGAAGTGGTCTTTATTTTTACCTAAGTATACATAGATTTTTTTGTATCTAAAGTAATAATTTTTCGAGCATGTTTCGTCGTTGGTCGAGTCGCCAAATCATAAGCACGCCTATCGAGCAATGGCTATTTTTTTTAAGGGGGGAAAATCATCCAATAACTTCTCTCGCCAGGGCGAGGCGAGAGGCAGTGTCAGACTCTTACTGACTAAGCTGGAGCCCCGGTAAACCCGCTAGGTAGTCCGCAGCTCCGGATCAGGCATCTGCCCTACTGGGCCCCATCTGTGGTTGTCTGATGGCTCTTTAAGGAGCACGCGGAACGCGACGTACGCACGAGCCTGGTTCTGGTCAGGCGGTGAGCTACCCGTGCTCGCCGTCCGACCCGCACTTACGGTGGCCGGAGATCGTCGCGCGATCGAGCTATGGCTAGATTTAATACCCCGGCTGGCCCGGTTCTATTTGGTCATATTATTGCGATTTTCGAAAATATCATCTGGTATGAAATTTGATATAATAAAAATTAATTGCTGTTCGTTAGTCTCGCTGGAACTCAAAAACGGCTAGACCGATTTGGCTATTTTTGATCTTGAATTATGTGTAGAAGTTCAGGGAAGGTTTAAAAAGTGAGACAAAATTGTTTGATGCGGTACGGAGTTTACGGAGTCTGGAATAGATATTTTAAGGTGACAGGGTTATCCCTTATTGCTCAAGGCGGAGTCACACTAATATTATAAATGTGAAAGTTTGTTTGTTTGGATGTTTTTCCGTCAATTACGCTGAAACTACTGAACGGATTTTGATGAAATTTGGTATATAGACACGGTATGAGTTGACTTGGGTAATAGGATAGTATTTATCCCACGGGAACGGAGACAAACTCGCTGGCGAAAGCTAGTGACTAATAAATTGATAAAAAGTCTGAATATTATAATAAAATCTATTATTCGCTATTCGGTTTTGTTGCATGATTTTTGATGCTTAGTTGCTTACTGTTACCCCTCCAAAAAAACAGAATTGATTTGTTTACTAAAGATTTTGAAAAAGGCAGGTCTGTAACCTTTTACTCAAATAATAATATTGATCTAATGATGTCACTCCTCTTTAAAATACCTAAAAAACTTAGTTCGTTGTGTTTGTTAATGCATTCGCACATTATCATTATATGACGTCATCGTTTCAATGAAGGTCATAATTTCTATGTTATTAGGACAACTACAGGTTCTATATCTTGGAACTTAATTAACTTTATAAACACCATTGTTTTATTTGCGACTTCTTCGTATCCGATGGTATAAGTCGGTAAACGAGCAGACGAATCACCTGATGGTAAGCAACCGCCGCCGCCCATGGACACCCGAAACACCAGAGGCGTTACAAGTGCGGTTGCCGGTCTTTTGGCGGTTAGGAATTTAAGGATTGTTGGGGATTCGGGGATTGGGCTAATTGGCAAGGGCAATTGGGCCTCCGGTAACCTCACTCACACAACTTTCTGTGAGGCCGTGGTAACACTCCAGTCGAGCCCATTCGTGCCGAAGGAGATGGGGGAGCCATGCCCCATATTTATCATGACTATAGATAACTTTTTTGGAATAATTTTATCTAAAAATTAAAATAACCTATTAAGTATCGGTTTAGTAATTTTTGAGATAAATGTGAATAGATAGGTAGACAGACGACGTCTTTATTTCATCAGGTTTTACGGTACCAAAAACTTACGAAGATAAATTGATTTTAAATTAATATTGCATGATGTCATTTTGTTAGCAAATTATGTAAAAGTTATGCAAGTTTCCACTCTTAAATAATGTTTTATCTAAGTTAGGTATCTATGTCTTATCCACAAATTATTGCTTCGAGTTTGGGTGTTATGTGTATATAAAATTGTATGTTTGTAAACGCACCCACGACACAGGAGAAGGAGAAAAATCCTATTGCGGGTCAATGTTTCAAAAAATCCTATCTTTGTTAAAATAGATAAACTGTGTTTGTCATAATTTTTATGGCATGGCCTCAAAAAGCCATTAGACCACCACTATGGGGCTAAGTCGGGCTGATACCTGACCCGGAGCTGCGAAATACCTAGCGGGTAACCAGGGCTCCAGCTCGGAAAGCAGGAGTAAGAAAAGGGCGGTTTTTAATCAGTAAGAGTCTGACACTCTCTCTCGCCTTATCTAAGGTGAAAGATGTTTATAGCCTTCCTTTATAAATGGGCTATCCGAGATAAAAAGGAAATTGCAGTTCAGTTCTCTGTTAAATATGTGGTTCGTTAATGGTTTCGTACTACATAAAATACTAGTACTACAGAAAAACCCCAAGAAATTACATAGGTGATAATAAATTAATCAAAGGTAATTTAATTCATTGTTCCATTACCAGCTCCTAAAATGGTGTATCTTTGTTGCAGGGTGCCCGAATATGGGTAGAGCACCCAGAGAAGGTATGGGAGAGTGCCGAGGTGACGTCAGACTACCGGTCTGGCGTCCTCATCGTGAAGATCGACCAGACCGGAGAGGTTCGCCAGATCAAGGTTCGTATAATTATGTTAAGTGTGTGTGTGTGTTTTTTTTTATGGAATAGGTGGCAAACGGGTCACCTGATGGTAAGCGATCAGCGCCGCTCATGGACACCCGCAACACCAGAGGTTTTGTTGTATGTTTGTATATATTTTTCAAAACAAAAACAAAAATAAATTTTTATTTTGAAAAATATGCAAATAATAGTAGCCAAACCTCGACAGATCAGATATTTAAAAAAAACCTGTCTTGCTGTTCAGCTGGTGTGTTCCTCCTAAAACCTTGATGTTAGGTCACATTTTGATTTTTTATAAATTCTCTGCTGTACAAGAGTCGACAAAGGCATAATAATATTAATTGACTTGACGGTTGGTGAGGTTGCTGGGCAACTGGCTGCCGCGCAACGGGTAGCTGGTTCGATTCCCGCACGGAGCAACTCTTTGTGTGATCCACAAATTGTTGTTTCGGGTCTGGGTGTCATGTGCATGTGAACTTGTATGTTTGTAAACGCACCCACGTCACAGGAGAAAATACTGGTGCGGGGCAAGATTTAAAAAAATTTGCAATCCGAGCCACACTACCACAATTCTGCCTATCCTTTAATATAGCAAGTTTGATAGATTCGGCATGACGGACTTTTTCTTGACATAACCATTTACCTATGTCAAAATTGTCAGTGTGCTTTGTCAAGCAAAAACAAATTCTATCGTAGTATTATGAACCAACTGAATGTGATTAGCGAAATATTTAGTCCATCGAAATATCTAAAACGAGACAAAAATGAACAGGTAACATTATTATTTACAAATACTATACTTCTAAAGCATTTATCTAGAGAATTATTATAAAAAATGCAGCATTTTTTAACGGTTAAAATTTGAAAAGTTTGACAGCTGACAGGTATAACAAACGTCAATCATTTTCGTTTTTTTTTAATTGAACAGTTTGGTTAATGGCTTTTGGGGTTGTTTAAAAGAGGCTGATGAAACGTTTCTTTATGGTTTGGGAGCAGTCTACAGAATATTAATGGTGCTTTTCCACCAGAGATGTGCTATGTAGCTAAGCTACGAAGATTTAATAGCTAAGCTGTGAAACTATGTGACCGTTTCCAATGATACTAAGCTATGTAGCTGTGCGAGGAAGATGCACAGCTCTAGTTTGCGATGTATCGATACATCGCAAACTAGAGAGTAGGGAAGCCCTATAGCACGCATCTTTCCATATAAAAAACATAGCTTAGCCGAGTCCGTTTCCACCAGTACTAAGCTATGTTTACCAATGAATATGATTAGTGAAAGCCAAACGCATCCACAGCAACGTAGCATAGCACATCTCTGGTGGAAAAGCCCCCTAAAAATAGCATAATATTTTCCTTTCCACGCTTGTGTTAAACGCGTTATTTGCCCTAACCTACCTCTACTTATACCTACATTTTCCTATATGACCTAGAACTATACTAAAACTAGACTAAAGGGAATATTTGTAATGACATCGCAAACACGCCACATCGCTATTCATTTACCTAATTGGTGAATACAGCGGTTTTTATAGAGAATTTGATTAATTAAGATGTTTGACTGCCAACAAAAGTCACTAATATGGCGTTTAATGTGTTTATTAAGCGTTCGCTGTTTCCCTTATCCACGAGAATGGAACCCGAAACCTCTTAGGCATGTCGCACTTGATGACGGATACCATGAGTGTGGCGGGTTTATGGAATTGCCAAACTTTATTCCCCCTAGTCCTTTCCATCAGACGAACCACAAGACATCGGTGAGGCGTCACCGTTTTATTTAGATATCCCAACCCACTCGCACGAAGTAGCTTCGCTTCAAGCTTCCTTCTTGGCTACTGGAACTGCAGGGAGTGGTATTCTTTGCCGGAGTCTGTGTTTCCTGATGGGTATAACCTGGGTGTCTTCAAAGCCCAAGTGACATATGAATGCCTTATGGGCAGACGTGCTCCATCTTAGGCCGCATCATCACTTACCATCAGGCGAGATAGCAACGAAAGGTCGACCCATCAAAAGGAGAATCTTGCTAAAAGTATAAGATAACAATTCAGAAACTCTACTAGTAAATCACTCCATTCTCCCATTCTTGTAGAAATTTAACTCAAGTCTTTCTGCTCAGCAGTTACATTAGGAACGATAACTACTAAAAATACTAGAATTGGACACTTACAACGGGATATTTACCATGTTTTTCAATTTTAATGAGTTTCGATATTTCGGCACTGTTGGAAGCTTTTGCCATGATAACGGATAAACTTTACGGACGGGTTTAAACGGAGTAAAACATGGTATATATCCTGTTTTAAGTTCCAATTCTAGTGTTAGTACATGTCAGTTTAAAAACTTATACTTAAAAATGATCTTAAAATGAAAACTTAAACTTCTTTTTCCAGATCAAGGATGAGACGAAGATGCCTCCGCTCCGGAACCCCTCACTCCTGATCGGGCAGAACGATCTGACTTCTCTCTCGTACCTTCACGAGCCAGCTGTGCTGCATAACCTTAAAGTTAGGTGAGTAAACGGTCGTATTTTCGTACTTACGGTTTGATTATGAGCCCCGGTGTGGTTCGAAATTGGTCGGGCATACACGTATTGCTTACAACGCTATGTAGGTTGTATAGCTCCATCCCTCTTGCACTGCTCAATGATCGACCATTCTGACACAATTGTAATAGCAGACTAAGGCCCCAGGTATTGTTATTTTGTATATGTATATTTATCCATCCCAATCCCCGATTCCCCAATAACCCTTAAATTCGTAACCCCCAAAAAGCCGGCAACGCACTTATAACGCTTCTGGTGTTTCAAGTGTCCATGGGCGGCGGTGATTGCTTACCATCAGGTGATCCATCTGCTCGTTTACCGACTTATACCATAAAAAAATCTATTCAACATAACTATATTACTATAATCTAAGGATTTCCTAATTCTTTTAAGCTTAACCGGGCCACGAATAAACTGACCGATAAACCAATGGTTTCCGTACAAAGCTAATATGATGAAATCGTTGAGTCATGCGTATGCGCAGATAAAATACTGATAACGCCAGTACCACTACAATAGTTGTTGCATTAAATCACTACTATGATCACTTTGTAAGTGGTATTTTGTAGTGTAGACTATAGATATTTATTATATATATATGCCTTTTATCCCTGAAGGGGTAGGCAGAGGTGCACATTATATAGCTAATAGTTTGAGGTAGTCCCATGTAATAGAGGGCGAGTCTACTAAATGCTGTTGTCAACACAAACACAATTCCAATGTCTGAAATATATGAGAATTTCCGAAAATTGAGAGAATTCGGCACGAATCTACCGACTCGACCGGAGTAATACCACGGCCTCACAGAAAACTGACATAAAATAACGCTTGCGTTGTGTTACGTTGTGTGAGTGAGGTCAGCGGAGGCCCAATTACCATCCTTTCCAATCTTCCCAATCCCCGATTCCCCAACTACCCTTAAATTGCTAACCCCCAAAAGGCCGGCAACGCACTTGTAACGCCTCTGGTGTTTCAAGTGTCCATGGGCGGCGGCGATTGCTTACCATCAGGTGATCCATATACACGTTTACCGGCTTATACCATAAATAAAAAAATCATGGGATATTTTAAAATCTAGAAATTCGGAGAATATCATATAACAATATGAGTTCTTTTCACATAATCTGTCCTCCTTTATATACATACATATAATACCTAAGTATGTACATATATGTTGCCACCTGTTCAAATATTGTGTCACCTATTACATATGAAATTAGTTAAAACTTGAATTATACTTTAATGATAACAGTGGAAGGTTCAAAATTGCTTGCCATGTCAATTTTGGTTAAATGACCTTTACTTTTACTTGTTGTTATGAGGGTCCAAGTTCGATTCCAATTGAAAATTAGCGTCTAAGCGTCAAATCATATATTTCTGCAGAAAATTGTTGTTTATAAGATAATGGTATTAATTTTGAAGTATAAATTGTAACATTTATTTAACTAAAAATAATGGTTTACTCATGTAAATATATTGAGAAAAGCTCTACTAGTTTCGAGTCACACAGAGACTCTTCCACATGAGTAGCGTGTGCAGACGCGGCGTGTGTTCGCTCAGTAAACCTTTAGTTAATTTTAATCAAATTACTTATACACATCCATAGTGTACAGTGTGGTCTACAATTTTAATACAATGTCATATTATGTTCCAACTATGTATTTAGTATGTCTCTTATGATAGTTAGGCCACACAAGCCCTTGCCCAAAACAATTAAAAACCAACTCTAACTCACACAGAATACAGCTCAAAACTCACTACACCCACTTCACGTAGGTTTATAAAAATGTAACATTTATGTTGTCCACAGATTCTGCGACCGCAACGCCATCTACACATACTGCGGGATCGTCCTAGTAGCAATCAATCCCTACTATGACTTACCAATATACGGTAGGTTAATCTTAAACGTTTTTATTTTATTTTATTTATATAACTAGCAACACGTTGCGCAAGAGCAGGATTTTTTAAATGTAAAAAAGAAACGATAAAATTAATTTAAATAATATAGACTGCCTCGTTGGGTTCGATTCCCGGATCGGGCAAAGTATTACAGGGCTTTTTTTTTCGGTTTTTCGATAAAAATCTCAGTAGTAGCATGGATTCTGGAATTGTGCCCTGTATATGGCAATAGGCTCACCCCTATTACATGGGACTATTTATCCCCCCTCCTATTATGGTGAAAAGTGAGTGTACATTGTTATGGCATAACATGTTATTATCACCTCTGCCTACCCCTTCAGGGATAAAAGGCAAGACGATACGATATGTTATTCAATTCAATTTGATTCTAAGACTCCACCAATTTCCAAAACACACAATAATCCAATTTTTCTTCACGCAGGCGATGAAACGATAATGGCGTACCGCGGGCAGGCGATGGGCGACCTGGACCCGCACATATTCGCCGTATCAGAGGAGGCTTACACCAAGCTGGAACGAGAGAGGAGGGACCAGAGTATTATTGGTGAGTCTCATTGTAAAATGTACCTTAAAATCTTTAGTAATAGAGTTTAAGTTGTAAAATATACCTTAAAATCTTTAGAAATAGAGTTTAAAGTCCTTGGTCAGGTTTTTTGGTTAAAAAATTTCTATAACTCTAGTGTTTCGGGTATTATTGGTGAGTTTTATTGTAAAATGTATCTCAAAATCTTTAGAAATAGAGTTTAAAGTCTTTGGTCAGGTTTTTTGGTTTAAAAAACTTCCTTAACTCTAGTGTTTCGGGTATTATTGGTGAGTCTCATTGTAAAATGTACCTTAAAATCTTTAGTAATAGAGTTTAAAGTCATTGGTCGGATTTTTTGGTTAAAAAACTTCCGTAACTCTAGTGTTTCGGGTATTATTGGTGAGTTTCATTGTAAAATGTATCTTAAAATCTTTGGTAATAGAGTTTAAAGTCGTTGGTCAGGTTTTTTTAATTAAAAAATAGAGTTAAAGGATCTGAATCCGCATCAAAATCGGTACGGCCAATCGTGAGATAATTGCGCACATACATACATACAGGTTGAACAGAGAACCTCCTTCTTTTTTAAACTCGGTTAAAAATAATATAATTTTATTTATTCAGCAAATGTAATATTTCATTCATATTACAATTTCTCATCCTACAAGTCGTGGTGACCCCGAGGTTTAAGACGCCCGCTTTTCATGCATGAGAGTGCAGGTTCGAAACCTAACGGCAAGTACCAATATGACTCTTTTCCGAGCTATATGTACTTTCTAAGATTATTTAGACACCACTGACTAACGACGAAGGAAAACGTGAGGAAACCAGAACTTATAATTTCTGATTAAAAGTTTGAAATCGCCAACCCGCATTGAGCAAGCGTGGTGATTAATCAAACCTTCTCCGTGTGAGAAGAGGCCTTTGGACAGCAGTGGCTACTTATAGGCTGTTGATGTATGTGTATTAATTTTTTCCTATATATTTCCAGTGAGCGGTGAATCAGGTGCCGGTAAAACAGTGTCAGCTAAGTACGCGATGCGATACTTCGCGGCGGTCGGCGGCAACGCCAGTGAGACGCAAGTCGAGAGGAAAGTGCTGGCATCCAGTCCTATTATGGAGGTAAAGTGTTATGTTAAAGATAGATGTTGTAAAATGTCACCGTCAAAGTTTAAATTGAAAATCAAAGTTGATAGTCAAAAGTAAAAATAAAGTCAAAGTGAAAGTTGATAGTTAAAAGTAAAAAGAAAGTCAAATTCAAAACTCAAACTCAAATAATTTAATGCATTCATGTGTAGGTAGATAGGTATTACATAAGTACATTAGTTTTAACATGAAACCAGCTATGTTATGTTAACACCTTTTTCTAGATATAATAGGGTAGATGACAAGTTTGGATTTTAATGTCCGTCTTGTAGATTGTTTAAAAACATGAGATACGTATTTTTTATTTTCTTGTGGAAACGAATACTTTCGTAGATATATTGAATTGGAATCTCGCGTAACAACACTTCTAGGCACGTTTTAATACGTAGAAATGACGTATTTGCTTGCTTGACGGATTAAATAGATTTTTAATCCTCATATCTCATCATCCTATTGAAAATCAAGCGCTCAAGTCAAAAGTCAAAATCAAGCAATTACATATGTGGGGACACTAGACACTTATATTTGTAATTGTGTGGAGTCGCACACATGTAATTGTATTTACTATATAATGCGCTTCAGTAATAAATACAGTTAGTTGGCATTCGAACATCGCACGTTTCATTTCTCTCCTCACACACGTAACCCTTACATATACTTATACCTTATAATTTCTACTCCAGGCAATAGGCAACGCTAAAACCACGCGCAACGACAATTCCTCCCGTTTCGGCAAGTTCATCGAGATCCACTTCGACGCCATGTACCGCATCTCCGGCGCCAGCATGCGCACCTACCTGCTGGAGAAGTCGCGCGTGGTCTACCAGAGTGCTGGAGAGAGGAACTACCACATATTCTACCAGCTCTGCGCTGCCGCCAGCCAGATGCCGGAGTTACAGTTGGGTTAGTGTACTACTTTTTTAAATTAGTTGAGTGACTAAAATGTGTGCGTTTCTCGCGAAACTTTATGCCTCGCACAGCAAAACTGTGGAATGAGCATGTCACACAGGCGGAAATCATTTCCATACTCCGTGATACGACCTGAAAGACATTCAAGAAAAGAGCGAAAAAAACCCAGCATTACTTCGCCCGACCTGGAAATCGCACCCGGGACCCCTTACCTGGCAGTCGCACTTGCAACCACTTGGCCAACGAGGCAGTTAATCCAAAAAATATACATTTCTAATCTTAATTTTTTAAATTGTTTTTTTTTACACCTATTGCTTGAACGGTCTAAAAATAATGTTAAGCCTACCTTTAATTAGTCTACTCACGTTAATACCGTATTGGGAAGAACCTCTATATGTATCTTAGTTGGTAAGCCTGGCTGATAAATACACGAATAACTCTACCGATCTAATCCAGGCAATAGGCAACGCTTAAGCCACACGCAAGTGTATTACTCGTCCCGTTTCGGCAAGTTCATCGAGATCCACTTCGACGCCATGTACCGCATCTCCGGCGCCAGCATGCGCACCTACCTGCTGGAGAAGTCGCGCGTGGTCTACCAGAGTGCTGGAGAGAGGAACTACCACATATTCTACCAGCTCTGCGCTGCCGCCAGCCAGATGCCGGAGTTACAGTTGGGTTAGTGTACTATTTCTTCTATATTAGTCGAGTAACTAAAATGTGAGCGTTTCTCGCGAAACTTTATACCTCGCACAACAAAAATATGGAATGAGCTGTCGTCGGCGGTATTTCCGAACCGATACGACCTTCAAACCTTCAGGAAAAGAGCATACAGCCGCGCCGCATGTCCGTAACATTCCGCCTTGGATGAGGCGAGAGGGAGGGTCAGACTCTTACTGACTAAGCCTTTTTTAATCATCAATTCCTGATTGATTACTTTCCCCCTTAAAAAGTCTGGAAGGCTGTGGTTTTTTTTTTGAGGGGGAAAATCATCCATTGACTTCTCCCGCCTTGGGCGAGGCGAGAGGGAGGGTCAGACTCTTATGACTAACTGGTTCATCGTACCGAAATATCGGAAACTCATAGACATAAATAAACATGGTAAATATCCCGTCAAGTTCTAATGTTAGTGTTAGTGACCATGTCAGTGTTGAAAACTTTTCTTGTGGCTGATATTATGATGATATTTTTTTTACAGATCATCAAGAGTCCTTCCACTATTTGAACCAAGGCGGCAGTCCAAATATAGATGGCGTTGATGATCTCCGTACCTTCAATGAAACTAGGAGCGCGTTAACTACGCTAGGTAAGTTATTGGAATATAAACCTTATTGTATATGATCCCATACATAATAAGGATGAAACTAGAAATGAATTTAATGAAACTAGAAATGAATTTAAAGAAACTAGAAATGAATTTAATGAAACTAGAAATAAATTTAAAGAAACTAGAAATGAATTTAATGAAACTAGAAATGAATTTAATGAAACTAGAAATGAATTTAATGAAACTAGAAATGAATTTAATGAAACTAGAAATGAATTAACCATGCTAGGTAAGTTGTGGGAACATAAACCTTATTGTGTAAACTTCGATCAACAATACCAACTAGATAACGGGTCACGTACAAAATCAAAGCCAAATGATGTCCGCGTGAATTTATACCTATATAGCTGCATTTGTTTTTAACCTACTAAGAGAAAAGTTTTAAAACAGTTTTAAGTTTAACCTAATTTCAACCATCGCACCTAGTAATAAAGTCACAAATCTTCAAGTTGGTATTGTTGATCGAAGTGTGTAAATGATAAAGACTAATCTACAGTTTCATAGAAAAGACGACATAATTTATTTTAGATAAATATATGACTAATTTTTGTTATTATGCCCATCTTGTAGATTATTTTAAAACATTAGACACGTATTTTTTATTTTCTTACGGAAACAAATACTTTCGAAGATAATATATCGATTTGAAATATCGCGTGACGTCACTTCTAGGTATATTTTATACGTAGAAATGACGTGTTTGCTCCCACTCCTAAACTTTGATTCGTTTTATCTAAGTATTGTTATCATATATGACAAAATAAAAAAACGTGTCTAATATTTTTTCATTACCTGACTGACTGACTAAATATATTATTAATTTTCATACCCCGTCATCATCCCTATTGTAAATCTTGTAAGCAAATTTACAGCCTTCTAAGCACATTATTGAAACTGTCGTATTACTCTACAAAATATATAACCCCATCCCCCTCTACCCCCCAGGAGTGACAGAGACGGAGCAGGACGACATGTTCCGCATCCTGGCGACGATCCTCCACCTGGGCAACGTGGAGCTGCTCGCGTGTGACCCAGACGCACCCCCCACCCAGGACACTGATGATGGTGCTTATATTAATGTGAGTATCTTTTGTGATAACTATCGTGAGACATACTACCGTGACATTTTACCGTGGGAGAGCCATGCTTCGGCACGAATGAGCCGGCTCCACCGGAGTGATACCACGACCTCACAGAAAACCGACGTGAAACAACAATCTTCCCAAACCCCGATTCCCCAACAACCCGTAAATTCCTAACCCCCAAAAGGCCGGCAACGAACTTGTAACACCTCTGGTGTTTCAAGTGTCCATGGGCGGCGGCGATTGCTTACCATCAGGTGATCCGTCTGTTCGATTACCGGCTTATTCCAAAAAAACAACACTAAATTAACTAAAATTCCCATTTTACTCACATACATTAATGGAGAAGTTTCTAGTTTTTACTTGTTTTGGTGTTATGTCGACTGACTCGTTGGTCGAGTGGTCGCAAGCGCGCCGGGTAAGGCGTCTCGGGTTCGATTCCCAGGTCAGGCAAAATATTACCGGGCGTTTATCGGTATATCGAAAATTTCTCAGTAGCAGCACGGAGTCTGGTATTGTCCAGTATATTATAATAGGCTCAGCCCCTATTACATGGTACTTACAACACAAATGGTGACAAGTGGGTGTACATTGTATAGTGGCATTACGTGCCGTAATGTGCACCTCTGCCTAACCCTTCGGGGATAAAAAAGACGTGACGTTGTTATATTATTTTGTCATGCAAAATATAACCCTATTACAAAGACGTAACGTTCTGTTTCAGTCTACAGACAAGCACCTGGCCATAGTATGCTCGCTGCTCGGCATATCTCGCGCGGAACTGTCTCGATGGCTCACACACAGGAGGATTGCGTCTGCGCATGAGGTAATGTATTATTTTTTATACTTTATTTGTGTTACATTGTGAATTAGTGAGTGTGTTTTATTCACTCACCCACTCAGTCAAACATCATTCACATACTCACTGACACGTACCCACTCATTCACTCTTACTCACTAGCATATATTTATCCACAGTTTTTTTCGCTTATTACGAATATAAATAAGTAGCCTTAGTACGAATTTGGTTTACGTTTAAGATAATCTAAACGAGAGCGCGTTCGGCGCTCTGATTGGTTGGAGTCACTGTACACTATGGGTGAGATTTGAAATGAGTGCATTTCACTCAACCCATACCCACTAAACGTAAACCAAATTCGTACTAAGGCTACTTATTTGTATTCCGTAATTAAGCAAAAAAAAATCATGGATAAATATAAAATTATAGACCACACTTATACACTATGGATGCATTAAAGTGATTTGATTCGATTTGAAAAAGAGTGAATGAATAAAGTTTATTGACATTGACCGTACTATCTCATTCTCCATCCATCTCTAACCCCCCAACCCTCCCCCGCAGGTGATAGTATCCCGCATGGACGTGCAGCGCGCGTCGTTCGCGCGCGACGCGCTGGCCAAGCGCATGTACGGAGAGTTGTTTGCTTGGCTCGTGCACGCCGTCAACCGCGCGCTCGACACCGGACACGCTAAGAAACACTTTATTGGTACGTATTATGGTCTCTTTTTGAGTAAATTTACCTTTAAGAGTCCGTTTCTAATCAGGAAGACAGTACCCCTACTGTCTGTCTGTGGTAAGGCTGTGCTAAACACTACCCCACGGTTTATACTAGCGTGATTGCAGTTTGATTCTTGAGTAAAACACTGTATGTTATGTTTGTGTACAACAAACAACAAGAATCTCTACATATAAAAATCAATTGCTGTTCGTTAGTCTCACTAAAACTCGAAAACGGCTGGACTGATTCCGCAAATTTTCATCCTGAATTATTTGTGGTAGTCCAGGGAAGGTTTAAATGTGAAAAAAAAATATTGAGGCGGTACGAAGTTTGCCGGGTCGGCTAATAAATCAATAATTATACCCAAAAAACGATATTTAAAAACAAGCAATTTTCCTTTAACCCACAGGTGTGCTCGACATCTACGGTTTCGAGACGTTCGAGATAAACTCGTTCGAACAGTTCTGCATCAACTACGCGAACGAGAAGCTACAGCAACAGTTCAACTCACACGTCTTCAAATTGGAGCAGGATGAGTATATCAAGGTCAGTGTTCAGTTCAACTCACACGTCTTCAAATTGGAGCAGGATGAGTATATCAAGGTCAGTGTTCAGTTCAACTCACACGTCTTCAAACAGTGTTCAGTTCAACTCACACGTCTTCAAATTGGAGCAGGATGAGTATATTAAGGTCAGTGTTCAGTTCAACTCACACGTCTTCAAACTGCAGCAGGATGAGTATATCAAGGTCAGTGTTCAGTTCAACTCACACGTCTTCAAACAGTGTTCAGTTCAACTCACACGTCTTCAAACAGTGTTCAGTTCAACTCACACGTCTTCAAATTGGAGCAGGATGAGTATATCAAGGTCAGTGTTCAGTTCAACTCACACGTCTTCAAACAGTGTTCAGTTCAACTCACACGTCTTCAAATTGGAGCAGGATGAGTATATCAAGGTCAGTGTTCAGTTCAACTCACACGTCTTCAAACAGTGTTCAGTTCAACTCACACGTCTTCAAACAGTGTTCAGTTCAACTCACACGTCTTCAAACAGTGTTCAGTTCAACTCACACGTCTTCAAATTGGAGCAGGATGAGTATATCAAGGTCAGTGTTCAGTTCAACTCACACGTCTTCAAACAGTGTTCAGTTCAACTCACACGTCTTCAAACAGTGTTCAGTTCAACTCACACGTCTTCAAATTGGAGCAGGATGAGTATATTAAGGTCAGTGTTGATTTTTTTTCAAAGGGTTAGGTAGTCTAATGCCCGAATACTCAAACGCTACTCAATTTTAAGACGCTCTCAAATGTAGTTCTGTCACTATCAATTCTTTATAAAATGACAGAGATAGCACGATATTTAAGTACAACTTAAAATTGAGTAGCGTTTGAGTATTTGGGCGTAAGTCACTATTATAAAGAAAAGATGTCGTGGTGGCTCGGAGGTTTAAGACGCCCGCTTCTCATGCATGAGGGTGCGGGCTCGAAACCTAGCTACCAACAGCAAATACCAATGTGACTTTTCGATTTGACTGCCTCGTTGGCCGACAGGGGGTATCGGGTTCGATTCCCTGGTCGGGCAAAGTATTACCGAACTTATTTCGGTTTTTCGAAAATTTCTCAGTATTAGTACGGAGTCTGGAATTGTGTCCAGTATATGACAATGGGCTCACCCCCTATTACATGAGACTTATAACACAAATGGTGAAAAGTGGTTGTACATTGTATAGCGGCATTATGTGTCGTAATGTGTACCTCTGCCTACTCCTTCGGGGATAAAAGGCGTGGCGTTGTGTGTGTGTTACGATTATTTATTTATTTATTTATTATTGGAAACTCAACAGCTTATTATTAAAGTGACATTATTAGTGAATTTTTCACCCCATATCCTATCAATGACCAGCGCAATGCAGTTGCAACAAAGCAACTGTTATAGAATTTTACGTATACACTGAACATTGATAGCGAGATGATGACAGTAATTTCTTAAGCCAATAACAGAGTTTCACCACATTTATAAAGAAATTATAATATCATAATAATTCAACACCCCCCTCTTTTAACCACAGGAAGAAATATCCTGGGAGATGATAGAGTTCTACGACAACCAGCCGTGCATCGACCTGATCGAGGACCGGCTGGGGGTGCTGGCGCTACTGGACGAGCAGTGCCGCGTGCCGCAGGGCTCCGACCAGGGCTTCGTGGCCAAGCTGCACCAGGCCTGCGCCGGGTACCATCATTTTATGAAGCCTAGGTTCGGGAATGCTGGTGAGTTGGTTTAAATTTTGTTAATTAGTATTTTTTTATAATAACCAGAATTCGGAATCAGGTAAAGTTATTCATGTACTTGGATATGCCTCAAATCCCGAAAATAATTGTAAAGAACAGAAAAAATCCCGTGATTTTTTTAACAAAAGTTTATTTACCTTTACACAATATAAACTACTGCACGCACGACGTTGCCAAACTTTCATCAATAACGTCGGATGTCCAAAGTTGCAATTTATTTATTTATTTATTTATTTGGTCTACCAACAATTATTTATACTAAAATCTTATTTAGAAACATACATTTTAAACTTAAAACAGTATAACAATTACTTAAAGGTACACCACTTGACAAAAAAAATAATCACACTATTAGCTACAGGTACTTACCAGTAAAATATACAAGAAAACTTATTACTAAACTTACGCTAAACATCTGAGACATATAATATACCAATACGCGCTATTTTGCCACATTTGTAGTTATGTCTATCTCTGACTTCTTAGTTTTCATATTGTTGGCCACGTGGGATTGTCCATTAGAAATCCCGGCAAGGTCCACATTCATATCAACATTTCTATATTCTAATTCCGACCTCTGATAATAACTATCGTGAGACATACTAAATTCACTAAAGATCACAGTTTCAGAGGGACTCTTCATCATGAGAGTCTGAAGAGTCCCTCTGTGGTTTGAAACTAGTAGAGCTTTTGTCCATTAATTTACGTGAGTAAACCGGGATCTTTAGGTAAAATAATTGAATAAGCGTCACACGAAAGTTATAATAAAATTATAGTTTTTTGTTAGTTGCTAGAGAAACAATTTTGACGCGCTTTGTTTAGAAAACCCCGTAAGAATATTTGTTGAGCTAGTATGGCAATAAAAAATCCAATCTCCAATTCCAGCCTTCATCATCAAACATTTCGCGGATAACGTGGAGTATCAATCAGGAGGTTTCCTGGAGAAGAATCGTGACACGGTGTCGGAAGAACAGCTGGAGTGCATCAAGATGGCCACCAGTTGCCGTCTCATCCACGCCATGTTTGCTGACCGGGGGTGTGACCAACCCGTGTCTAATACTCTGCCTCCCCCCTCTAAGAGGAGGACTACGCCCTCTGTGCCGCTGGGGAGTTTAACTGTGAGTGTAATTTATAGAAATTTATGTCATTTCATAATTTTATTTTTATTTTTGGGTTTAGCTTAGTGCCTGCAGTTATTATTCTTATTCTATTTGAAATTATGAGGTAAAAGAGCTATGGTAAGGGGTTTCGAAACTTTCTCTTGATCAAAAAAAAGTATGAGTTCCAGATTTTAATCAATAATATAGAAAGAAAGAAAAGAAAGAAAATACGTTTATTTTGCACAGACAGGAGACTAAAATTAAATATCTGATATATCTTTATATAACGGGGAAACCGGACCATTCGGATTTTTAGAAACCGTGACGTCAGCAGAGCTGACGTCACCATCCGCACTGTTAGGTTCACTCATTGCAAAAATGAATACACAATTTAGATTTCACGATACAACCTTTTATTGTTTACACAATCAATAATCAACACTTTTTAAATAACATTAAAACATAAACCAAAATCAGTAATCTAAAATTAATAATTTAAAATTCGTACTCACAAAATATTCTGCTCACGGTGCAAACTGCCTCCACAAAAATCCTCGTTCAAATGTGGCTTCGCAACGACCCGCCGTTTCAATATTAAAAAGATGGCGTCGTCGTTGCGAAGTCATTACACTTTTTATTTTCACAAATTGCAGATAACTTTAATTATAAAAACGAACTATTATTTGATAATTAGTTTTACTATTTTTAACACTCAATTTTAGTATTCAATTAATTCTCTATTGTTAAAAACATTTACTTGAATATTTAATGCGCGCCATATTTATCGTTTGACACAAGGTAGTTCAATCAACTATTTATTAAACAATATTTAAACAGAAATCATTTTAAAACTATCGCTTATTAATCAAGAAATGAATTTAACAATAGATAACTTGTTTTAAAACCTAAGTTTTCATAAACCAAAATAAACCTTCAGTTATGATTTGGCGTTACAGTAACTGCGAATCATAACACAACTTTTTACATTGAAAAGTAACAAACTGAATACAATAATCAAAACAAAACTAATTTAAACCTATCGAGTAATTTATAACTGTTAAATTTGAACTTAAAATTAATGTTTTTATTGTTTACATAAGCCTTGCGTCGACACGGCCATTCTGCGAGACGGTGTGCGTGCCCTGCACCAGTCGCGGTTCTGAAAATGACTATTATTTGAGCTAGGTATCCATTCATAGGTACACTAGCTGACAACTTATTTGTGGTCGGAGCAGTGGTTGTTTCCTTGGCAAAATATAGCCTGGATTTTTCAATGATAACCGATTCCAACTTACAATCAAGTTATCAGCCAATATTTTTATACCTTGGTTTAAAACATAGGGTTATGGTTAGACTATCCAAGTTATGGATATCAAAGTACATGTGAGAAGAATAAAGTTCATTTCATAATAAATAGTATTTGCTGTACACAGGGAAGTGAGTGAAGTAATTAAGGCGCTTTACACGCTTTATCGATGCATATGCTCCACGCATACATGCATGATTTTATTTCTCGTAGACAGGGATGTTGCTGTGGTGCTGGGCGGTATTGTACGCCGTGGTCCACAGAGGCTCTAAAGGAAAAGGGTGCTAGGGTGGTGCTGAGGCCTAGACCTTATATTTATGACCGTGGTCCTCAGAGGCTCTAAAAGAAAAGAATATAGAATTAAAGTTCTTACATAGCTGTTTTTACAGCTTGTTAGGGTTTGATGCTGTGGTGCTGAGCGGTCTTGTACGCCGTGGTCCACAGGGGTTCTAAGGGATTTGGGAAGGACGATGCTGTGGCCTAGGCCTTATTTTGACCGTGGTCCACAGGGGCTCTGAAAACTTATATAGTGATTTTGTTGATAAAACTCACGTGAATAATATGGTGTGGTGCTGAGCGGTCTTGTACGCCGTGGTCCACACGGGTTCTAAAGGAATGGGGAAGGACGATGCTGTGGCCTAGGCCTTATGTTTTGACCGTGGTCCACAGAGGTTCTGTAAAGAGTGTAGGAAGGAAACTGGGAATACGGATTGTACAGTCTTATTATTTTGTAAATTATGTCAGCCCGTCAACAAAGACAAAGGCCGACAACAGGTTTGTGTGTTATAAATCATTCAGACTCAAATACACAGGAAGTATCAAGATAACAATAAGGAGAGGGAAACTCACTCTATTTAAGGGTCCAGCTTTCGTGGGCAGCTTGAGAGGTAGACGGCTGTGACTCCTCTGACTGCGGCGTACTGATGTTCTCAGATGTCTTTTGTTGCGATGAGTCTTCAGCCAACCGGACAGCCACTTGTTGAGGGTCATCTTCGTTATTCGTCGACACGGTTTCCTGCTCGCCTGGCTGTGGTGCTCGGCGCAGCTGGTCGTGAGCAACCTTACGTGGACGCCCTCTACCGCTCACGCGCTTCACTATGTATCGATCGTTGTCCAGGATCCTATATACCTCGTATGGCTCGCTGTATTTTAAGTCTAGAGACGTCTGGTTTCGAGGATTATTCTTGACGAGTACGTAATCTCCACGCTGAAATGGACGCATTTTCGCTTTGCTCCTGTCAAATCGTTGCTTGTCATATTGTCCTGCAGCTGTAATTTTTTCTTGTACGTGTTGCTCGAGCAAGTCAAAGTCTATGCATTCGTTATTAATATTTACTAACCTTAGTAGTTCTGGTGGTACACTGTGTTGGCGGCGGGTCAGTAGTGTAAGTGGTGCGACACCCGTTACTCTATGAGGAGTGCAATTAAATGCGAGTTGTAAAGCTTCTAGTGCCGTTTGCCATACTTCAGTGTCATAGTTTCTGATCATCGTTAATGCGTTTTTCAGAGTGCCCATGATTCGTTCCACTTGCCCATTTGCTCGGCTTACTCCTGGTGCAATGGAATGTATGTCGATACCGAAACGGTCCGAGTAGACTTTAAACTCACCCAGAAACTCTCGACCTCCATCCACTACGACTTGCACTGGGGTTCCGAACAGGTGCACGACACGTTTCAAAGCTGCGAGACTGCTGCTTGGGCTCTTGTCATTTGAGTAGCTAAGTAGGATATATTTAGTGTATGCGTCAATCGTAACAATTACATACTCATCTCGTCCCTCGGCATTTTTGGTACCCAACTTGCCAGTAACATCCATGTGGACGACCTGGAACGCTGCAGTAGGCTTCCGAATCGGATGAAGTTGGGCTTGGATAGCACCCGACGGCCCTTTCGAGGTCCTACATACAACACAATTGTCCACAAACCTTCTGACGATTGTACTCATTTTGTGGAACCAGTACGTTTCCCTCAGCTTCTGTAACGTTTTTTCCCATCCTGGGTGTTGCAGAGCGAGATGGAATGAGTTTATCAGGCTCCATTGGAATGACCTAGGGACTACAATTGGTTTATGTATACCGAGTATAGGATCTGTGAGAGTCTTCTTAAGCACGCCTTCTTCCAGGACATAGCCTTCAGCCGGACTGTCGCCGCTCATGGTGTCTATAAGCGGGCGCAGCACGTCGTCCCGGCGCTGCTCGATTTGCAGCCACTCTGTGTCTCTGGTCATGAAGTTGACAGATATTTCAGTGGATGGATTCCTACTGAAAAAGTCCGCGTGCTGTAATCGCTCACCTTTTCTATACTCGACCTCGAACTCGTAGTTTTGCAGGAAGGCCCACCACCTATGGATTCGAGGAAGGAGATCCTTTTTGTTCTTGGACGCCTTTAAGGCGTTACAGTCCGTTATTACCTTAAATTTCCGGCCGTATATGTAATGCCGAAAATGCTTGATTGCCCTCACCACCGCCAAGGTCTCGAGCTCGTATGAGTGGTAGCGGCTCTCAGCGTCGGTGGTGCGCTGGCTCATGTACGCGACTGGATGTTGGCGACCACCGATGGTCTGCACGAGCACCGCCCCGTAGCCGATGCTGCTGGCGTCGGTGTAAAGCTCGATTGGTGCGTCTTCCTGAAAAAGTGTAAGGGTAGGCGCAGTAGACAAGTGTTGTATGATATGGTTTCGAGCCTCATCATGCCTTTCGTTCCATTCCCACTTTGCATCGTTCTTTGTGAGTTCATAGAGAGGAACCATCACACGCGAGAAATTGGGAATGAAGCGTCTAAAATATCCGGCCAATCCGTTAAACTGCCTAACTTGTTTTACGGTTTTTGGGATCGGTGCCTTCGTTAAAGCCTCCACCTTTCTTGGGCTAGGACTGACCTGTCCGTCTGCAATGATATTACCCAAATACTCGATGGAGCGTTTAAAGAAGGCAGTTTTTTCGACATTGATCGAAAAACCGGCCTCTTGGAGGGCGATCAATATACGTTCGATATGGGCTAGTCCCCCAGCAAAATCCCTACATTTTGATAAAACATCATCAACATAGACCTGGCAAACCTGGTCTACCGAAGTCAAGAGGTGAGCTAAGGCCCTATTTATACAACGCTGATAGACTGACACCGCGTTACTGAGTCCGAATGGCATGGTCAAATATTCATATAGACCATCCGGTGTAATAAAAGCCGTCTTCTCAATCGAACCTTCCGAAATCGGTATTTGATGGAACCCAGCCGCCATGTCTAATGTCGAGAAATAATAACCCCCTGCTAATTGATCTATTTGATCTGAAATGATCGGTAACGGGTAGTGGTCCCTTAGAGTATTCCTATTTAATTCGCGGTAGTCCACGCACATGCGGTCCTGTCCATTTTTCTTTTTAACTAATATTATTGGGCTCGAAAATGGCGATTTACTTTCGCGGATAATTTTATGCTCGAGTAATTCTTTAACTATATCCCGAACTTTTTCGCGTTCAACTGGGCTCAATCGGTAAGGCCTGCGTTCGACCCATTTGTTATCATCTTTTAAGCGTATTTCAAGCTCACCTGTATTGACGCGGGTGCGAGGGTAACCGTGAATAAACAAGTGTTCAAATTTGTTCAATAAGATCTTCAATTCGTTGATTTGATCGTCATTAGTCAAGTCACAATCTAGATTATCAAACTTTTCATTTTGGGATCGCACGTGGTAAACAACCGGTTGATGAACCAAAGTTGCACCTCGAGAGTTCACTAGCACGCTTAGGTTGTTTTTATCCACAAGATTCATACCTATCAGAATATCTGTGCACACTTCGTAGTCCGGCACCACGTGAAATTCAAGTTCTATTCGTAAACTATTGATGACACAAATAGTCGTCAATGTTGATAAAGATATCACCGTAAATTGACCTAATCCTTTCAAGTAGCTTACTCGATCAACTCGTTTCCCGGGTAGCTTAGCAGCCACAGACTCGCGAATGACCGAACATTCGGCTCCACTGTCAAAAATCGCAAGTAAGTTTAAATTTCCAACTACCACCGACATTGAATTTAATTTAGACGTACCTACACAGTTGACGTTGGAAACTACTGCGCGCTCTCGTTTATAGCACGTTTCGTAAGTGTGACCTATCCTTGAGCAGAACGTGCACGTAGGTTTACTATTTAGAGATGCGGTTTTATTATCCTGCTGACGCGGTTGAGAATTATCATTTTTGTCACGGTAACGACACTCACGTGCATCATGACCTGGCTTCTTGCAGATTTGACAAAACAGCGAGGGTTTATCAAAACGTGGTCGCTTAGCGGAACCTGGATGAGCACCTGATGTACCCGGCTGAGGGCGTTTAACACTTCGTATAGAAGACGCGACCGAAATAAGCTCGGGTACTGATGTAGCCCTGGCATTCAACAATTCGATTCTCAGTCGTTCATCTCCAATGCAACCAATAACTGCCTCAACCGCGTCATCATTTGATAACTTATCTTTAGTAATACGTCTCCATAATACCCAAGCTTGTGACAAGAACTGCGCGATGTCTTTAGAATTATCATAATTATGTTCTCTAAATCGTACTATGTCCCGAGAGTACCGATTTTCCGGTTCAAAAGTCGTAATCAGGACATCACGCAATTCCTGCCACGTGGTGGTGGACACAAGCCAATTTTCAACCCATAGCCTTGCGCGACCTTTAAGCAAACTACCAGCTTTCATTCTCACTTCATAATCGCTCAGGTCATAAGTTTCCATGGCTGTGGTCACATGTTGGCACCATTCTCTAACCCCAATATTAGTGTCCGGGTCGTAAGACGGTAAAAACACCTCATTTATTTTGACCTTAGGCGTATCTGGTTGTACCGTGATGCGATCGGACATGTGCTTCATCATTTGCAACATCTGAGTGAAAAACTCCGTAGGTACCCCACTAACAGAAGCAGTCGAGTCTCCATTATTCAAGTCAGATGGACGGGCAGGAGTGGGAGTCAATCCCACTTCTGATAACGGGGAAACCGGACCATTCGGATTTTTAGAAACCGTGACGTCAGCAGAGCTGACGTCACCATCCGCACTGTTAGGTTCACTCATTGCAAAAATGAATACACAATTTAGATTTCACGATACAACCTTTTATTGTTTACACAATCAATAATCAACACTTTTTAAATAACATTAAAACATAAACCAAAATCAGTAATCTAAAATTAATAATTTAAAATTCGTACTCACAAAATATTCTGCTCACGGTGCAAACTGCCTCCACAAAAATCCTCGTTCAAATGTGGCTTCGCAACGACCCGCCGTTTCAATATTAAAAAGATGGCGTCGTCGTTGCGAAGTCATTACACTTTTTATTTTCACAAATTGCAGATAACTTTAATTATAAAAACGAACTATTATTTGATAATTAGTTTTACTATTTTTAACACTCAATTTTAGTATTCAATTAATTCTCTATTGTTAAAAACATTTACTTGAATATTTAATGCGCGCCATATTTATCGTTTGACACAAGGTAGTTCAATCAACTATTTATTAAACAATATTTAAACAGAAATCATTTTAAAACTATCGCTTATTAATCAAGAAATGAATTTAACAATAGATAACTTGTTTTAAAACCTAAGTTTTCATAAACCAAAATAAACCTTCAGTTATGATTTGGCGTTACAGTAACTGCGAATCATAACACAACTTTTTACATTGAAAAGTAACAAACTGAATACAATAATCAAAACAAAACTAATTTAAACCTATCGAGTAATTTATAACTGTTAAATTTGAACTTAAAATTAATGTTTTTATTGTTTACATAAGCCTTGCGTCGACATATATAATAGATCAAAATACTACAATGAATTAAAACATGTTGAATAAAGCAGGTTATTGAATTTCAGTATGCATATAAAAATGTTCATATACAAAGAACCATAATATGGTAACGTTTAACACAATATCATGATATGTTTATCTAATACTTGATTTTACTTACTTTAAAAAAAACCTTTCTAGAGAATTACACAACATAATCTAACCCTCTTTCTCCGCCAGCAACCGCCCCGCCGTACCTCGGGCCAGAAACAAACAGTAGGCTCCCAGTTCCGCGCGTCGCTCTCAGCGCTGATGGCGACGCTGTCGGCCACCACGCCTCATTACGTGCGGTGTATCAAACCCAACGACACCAAGGAACCTTTCATGTTCGATAGCGCAAGGGCTGTTAATCAACTCAGGTAAGATTAGAAGATTTTTGTTTTATTACTTACAGAGTACTAGCGGGTGTACATTGTACAGTGGCATAATATGACATATTGTGCACCTCTGCCTACCACTTCAGGGATAAAAGGCGTGACGAAATGAAAAAAAGACATATAAACCTTCCTCTTGAATCACTCTTTCTATTAAAAAAATCGCATCAAAATCAGTTGCGTAGTTTTAAAGATTTAAGCATACAAAGGAACATAGGGACAGAGAAAGCGACTTTGTTTTATACTATGTAGTGAAATGGGGTTACTTATGTCTATTTTTGAATTTTAATTCGTTTCTTTGGCTTTGGCATATAGTATCAGAGGTTATAAATTATTTTTCTAAAGAAATTCAATAATTACATTTAATTTAAATTGTAAATAATAATGATAAATTATATTTATCTCTTAAATAACTAGATGAGGCATCTACCTACCTATCCGACTACTCTAAGAAAAAATACCAAAACGTATTTAACGACGCTCAAATAAAAATCGAATAACAATATTCCAGCCTAAACAAAAAGAATAATCGTCAAATGAATGAAAGTACGATTATTTTGGGATATTTTATTGTATTAAAAAGTATTTTTAACCCCCGACGCAAAAAGAGGGGTGTTATAAGTTTGACGTGTCTGTCTGTCTGTCTGTCTGTGGCATCATAACTCCCGAACGGATGCAGTGATTTCAATTTAGTTTTTTTCGTATGAAAGGGGACTTATGTGCGAGTGTTTTTAGACATGTTTGATGAAAATCGGTCGAGCCGTTTTAAAGTTATGGGCGGTGAAAGTGGGGAGAGTAGCCGAAGGTCTGCAAATATACTGGGATAGGGTCTCAAATTAAACCGCACTGAAAGAATATATTGAAAGATATTATTTTTTCGTATTAACAAAAATAAAAAAGTAAATAAAAAATTAAAAAAAAATAAAAATTAAATTAAAAATGTAATAACAAAAATATAAAATTTTTAATTTTATACTAAGCCTAACTTAACCTAACCTACCTATAAAAAGTATAAAATAAAAAATTAAATTAAAAATTTAAAAAACCCCCGACAAAAAACTTAATTTTCCTTTAAAAAGTAAAAAATAATAAAAGAAACTTAATCTTAAAGTACCTAAAAATGTACTAATAATTCTAAAAAAAAATACGTCTCGTTGGGGGACCGCATGAATACGGACTGCACACCGCCGCCCGCGCCGCTATATTTCTATTTTCTGCGTTATAGTTAAGTACTTAAACATCAATTTACTTTAATGTTAACACCAAGCATGTGATACTTATGAACAAATCGTAGATAAGTAAGAAATAATTAGGAGCGGTCCCCCAACGCGACGTATTTTTTTAGAATTATTAGTACATTTTTAGGTACTTTAAGATTAAGTTTCTTTTATTATTTTTTACTTTTTAAAGGAAAATTAAGTTTTTTGTCGGGGGTTTTTTAAATTTTTAATTTAATTTGTAAATGCTCTTTAGTGAAACTTTTAGAGGCTGTTTTAAAAGCATTTTGATCGACTGCACAAACACCAAAACGAAAGAAAAAAAAACACAAGATCACTTATGCTATAGCAATATTAATACAATTTGTTTGCATGCCACTCACTTATGTATGTGTGGGTAAATATCGTTTCGAAATCATATTTTCCGGGATAAAGTGACTTATTCACTTCCTCACAAACAATCCCTATAAATTTGAACCACATCCATCATGGGACTCCCGGAGCGTGAAAATGTTCGAAGTTACGAATACAATGCTGCTTATTTTGTTTAACTTATTTATACTTTAAGAAAGTAATGTTGATATAGAATGTATGTATAGTACCTATTTTTTTATTTTTTTTGAGGGGGAAAATCATCCAATGGCTTCTCCCGCCTTGGGCGAGGCGAGAGGGAGTGTCAGACTCTTACTGAATAAAAACCACCACGTTCCTTTTCCTGCTTTTCGAGCCGGAGCCCTGGTAAACCCGCTAGGTAGTCCGCAGCTCCGGATGTATAGTACCTACCTATGCGTTAGGAGGAATATTTTGCTAAAGAAGTTATTGTATAGTTTACATTGGTCAATAACGTCAAATGTGTGTATTAGCCAAAAAGTTCTCTAATACTAAACATTGTCCAAATCTATTCAAAACTAACTATTATATCATCTTTGTTTAACTTACGCTACGTATCTACGATTGTGGCATTCACACACTTTTTGTATCATGAGTATGACTTTTTACCGCATATCTTGTTTATTTTGTTCCAAAGTAAGGTAAGAAGTATTATACAATGTGATAGGCTTGGGACTTCTAACCCGTTAAGGCTGAGTACTACATCTAATTTTATCGACAAAAAAAATAATATGAGGGGTTGAACCCCTAATTGAAAATATTGGAAAATAGTGATTTTTTCGGTAAAAATAATTCACAAATGATTTTTTTTCTCACCAAAACATTATCAAACATATGAAAAAAGTAATGAATTAGTTAGCCAAGGTTATTAGCTACCGTTTGTCGTTTTTTTTTGTTTCTACGACGCATACAACCTTTGATATCAAAAAAAGTAAAAAAAATATTAAAATAGCCATAATTTTTAGGGGGAGGGGATTCGACCCCTTCGACCCCCGACTTTTGTCTTTATAATTAGATGTAGTACTCAGCCTTAACGGGTTAGAAGTCTCACCCCTATCACATTGTATAAGTAAATAGGTAATCTAACTGACATTTCTAAAGGCATGGAAGATCCCACAAGGAAAAAGGACATGCCTACGCATTTATTGGGGTAATCAACACGTTTTATTGTTACTTACTCGTATTTAAACAAAAATGATTTTGTCCGATTACCTAACTTATCTTTAGTTTTATCAATACTTAAACTACGTCAGTTCTTGTATTCCATGTATTTACATTGCAATATAAAGTCGATAGTTATGTTCAAAGTTAAGTAACATCACAATGTTAAGACATCAATCATTTCCTAATTTGAAATCACTTTCATATCGGAAGATCGATCCATACTTTTACTAAGGCCGCATGAGTATGTGTCAAACTCATATGTGGTTCCGTACTATTGATAGATGACAACAAAAAGTATATTTTGTGAATGAATGTCAGAAAAACTACTTCTTTGAGGAATATACTTTTTTTCAGGCTGCTCTGTTATATAAGTATTATTTTAGTATTGTCTGTATAACAAACGTGTGAATAGTGAATATATGTACAAAGAGACACCGTTGAATTTCTTTCGGAAATTACCAAAACTAGTGTTGCGTACATTTTGTACTTAATAAAATGTATAAACGAAATCAACATAAAATTGAAACTAATAATGTAACAATTAAAAATATATAGCCGTGTCCCATTGCCGATTTAATCGCGGGTGTGTTTCTTTGCCTACAGAACCCTAGAACGAATAGCTTTAAAATGTAATTTATTAAATCACTATTCCTAATTGACACTCAATTGTTAGTTGTTTTTTTTTTTTCTTTTTTTAACCACAAACAAGCAGATGTTTCTAATGGAAGGTTATTATGGTTTGCAATACTATAAGTAACGCGTATAATGTATATTTATTTGCTTACTTTTAAAAACAATTCGTTGGGCAAGCTTTGTTAGTGTAGGTAAGTGGGACTGGTGTACTTGGAATGTATATTTTGATTATCATTCTTGTTCTCTATAACATTAGATGAGATTTTAAAGTAACATTAACAGAAAATCATCATTATTAGTCGATACCCTCATTGCTGAATAAATCGGGTTTGTTTGACCGTACTGGATAATTTTGACCCAAACTATTAGACCAATGAAAACTAATATACGTTTTGTCCTGGATTCCTATTGAATTTGTATCAACACCTGGTCGGAACCCCGGTCTTCTCTCTGAAGAGAAGATATTTGACATAATCTCTGAGACCGGCTTAAGCAGTTAGGTCAAAAATACAAAATGTCAACAATAAAACAATTAATCGTGACTCCAACTACCTATGACAAAACTATTTTACATTTATTTATTCAACTTATCTATTAATTGCATAAATCACCATTCACTAAAAGGAATTTCATACTTTATTTGTAATTGTAAATATTGGTTTATCCTTCGCCATAATTCATTGTCTTATTAGTATACGATTTGTTAGCTCGTTCGTTAATTCATACACCTAAC
Source organism: Spodoptera frugiperda (assembly GCF_023101765.2). Taxonomy (NCBI): domain Eukaryota; kingdom Metazoa; phylum Arthropoda; class Insecta; order Lepidoptera; family Noctuidae; genus Spodoptera; species Spodoptera frugiperda. The sequence goes on from NC_064233.1 coordinate 7,067,174, forward strand.
TTGTTGTTTCAAAAGATTAAACATAATTAATGTAACTGCAGTGAAGTGATCTAAAATGGAATCAACACATTTAAATCCAATTAAGCACTTCACAGTCACTTAGATCAATCAAGTCACAACAGTTATACTTACTTCAAACTTTCTAAATATCATAGGTACATAAGAAAGCATACCGGCTGAGTTCAGAACTTCGTGCTAATTGGGAAGTTAGTTAAAAAACACCAGCATGCTAAGCAGCAGTAAAGACGAAATAAATCAAAATTCATAAACTGTAGACACTAATTATTCGCCTGACACAGGAACCGAACTCCATACCTCCTGCCTGACAGTCGCTTTTGTAACAATCTGTTGCAAAACTATTATTTATATTTTGTCACAGTCTGCCCTTGCTATTTACCTTTAGTGACGGTATAGTGCACTATGGGGTCATAGACCTCTCAAGGACGAGAGCTATGATTTGATTATAATCTATTGTTATAGAAAAACATACACACAAACAAATAATACGTCATAGTAATCAACTTCACTTATGTGTTGTTCTAATTTACGTTATTGTATTTATTCATAATTATGTATTTGTAATATTTGTTGATTTATCTTTGCATAATAACGTCAAGCCTTTTACACACTGAAAGACTAAAGCGTTTTTTTTTAAGGGGGAATTATCTTTCAATGACTTCTCCCGCCTTGGGTGAAGCAAGAGGGAGTACGTGTCAGACTCTTACTGACTAAAAACCACCCCGTTCCTACTCCTGCATTTCGAGCCGGAGCCCCGGTAAACCCGCTAGGTAGTCCGCAGCTCCGGATTAAGTATCAACCCTACTGGGCCCAAAAAAAGACTAAAGCGTAACAATACTGTGTTAATTTATCGCCAGTTATAATATGAGTTAATTACCTTACATTGTAATCAGTAAATTGGAGCAAACCATTTGCGATCGAGATTATCAAACTAAAAAACAGCCAATGAAAAGGCAGTCAATGAAAAAATGCTTTTTTCGACAAATGATCGAATTGAAGACCTCGTGATTGTCAGTAAACTACTCGACCAACAAGGCAGCCTAATTACTAATTAAGGTTAAGGTTTTAAAATATTTTGTAGGTCAATTTAAACGCCATATCTATGATAAAGCAAATCAGCACAAATTAGGTACACCCCATAGATATCACATTTAGTTACAAGTACCGTACGGTTTTAAAAGAAACCTCTTTTAAAATGTAGCAAATCGTGACGTCACACGATATTGCAAATCAATGTATCGTCAAAAGTATTTAATTTTGTAAGATAAAAACAATGCGTGTCAAATTTTTTTTATTAATCTAAGAGACGGACATTAAAATTAAAGTCATGGGATTTGTATGGTTTTGGTTGTGTCCTGTCAACAAAAATCAAGATAAATGACACTCGCATGAGAGTGAGTCTTGATTTTGAGTGCTTTTGAGTGTCTTTCATTAATTGACTGACATAACCCAGGCAGATTTCCAACGCAACTTGTTGTTTTCATTAAAAAAAAAATCTGGTATGCATTTTTACGATATTCACCTTCATTACGGATCAATGAATGTGAGTACAATTAATTACATAAAAAGATGTCTAGGCATTTATGTATAACCTCGTGCTAAGTCAACTAAACCGTAGGACAGTTTTTGAACACGTTACAAATTGATTTTTATCAATAATTTGCCACTTATGCCGAACACTATATTTAAGAATCAATTTAAAATAAAACTATTTAAAAAAAACCTCTTCCACAAATTGTCTATTTCTAAAAACAGCTGCGCTTAAAAGAAAATCGTCTATGAAATATAAAAAATAAAGCTGTTCCATACCAAATATAATAATATATTTCTACTGCAAACTTGAAAATATATTGGTAAATAAAAACATTAAATTAAAAATTTAAAAAACCCCCGACACAAAAACTTAATTTCCTTTAAAAAGTAAAAAATAATAAAGGAAATTTAATCTTAAAGTACCTAAGAATGTACTAATAATTCTAAAAAAAATACGTCGCGTTGGGGGACCGCTCCTAATTATTTCTTACTTATCTACGATTTTTTCATAAGTATCACATGCTTGGTGTTAACATTAAAGTAAATTGATGTTTAAGTACTTAACTATAACGCAGAAAATAGAAATACAGCAGCGCGGGCGGCGGTGTGCAGTCCGTATTCATGCGGTCCCCCAACGCGATGTATTTTTTTTTTAGAATTATTAATACATTCTTAGGTACTTTAAGATTAAGTTTCTTTTATTATTTTTTACTTTTTAAAGGGAAATTAAGTTTTTGTGTCGGGGGTTTTTTAAATTTTTTGACCTACCCAACAATTATTTTTCTCTGTTATATTTCAGAGCTTGCGGTGTGCTGGAGACGATCAGAATATCAGCTGCCGGCTTCCCGTCTCGATGGTTGTACCAAGATTTCTTCGCGAGGTAAGAAATACATTAAACTGGAAATAAGAATGCACTGTGTTTTTTAAAGAATTCCTAATTATTACTTTATTATTTTGAGTGTACAGTTGATGCGGTGGCTAGGCAACCGGCTGCCAAGTAACGCGTAGCTTGTCCGATTCCCGCACGAAGCAACTCTGTGTGTGATCCACCTATTGTTGTTTCGGATCTGGGTGTCATGCGTATGTGAACTTGTATGTCTGAAAACGCACTCACTACACAGGAGAAGATACTAGAGTGGGGCAACGTTTCTTTTAAAAAACTATATTTTTTTCTCATTCGTACGTTGTTTTTTGTTTCACAGCTTGAATTGTTTTTCTTTCCTCTGTATTATCCATAATATTATTACCTCCCCCCCAGGTACCGTCTCCTGTGCCTGCACCGCGAGATAGACCGCGGCAACATCAAGGCGACCTGCAGCCGCATACTGACTCGGCACGTCAAGGACCCCGACAAATACCAGTTTGGAGCCACCAAGATATTCTTCAGAGCTGGACAGGTGAGCATACAGTGCTGGCTTCTTGTCACCATTGGTCTTAACCCTTCTCTTAGGACGCCTGTAACTAATGAATTACATTAATTATTATGTTATCGGCTTACTCACGTAACTGTTTGACGAGGAACTCGACTAGTTTCAAGCCATGCTAGAGGCTCATATTCATGAGCAGCATTCCGCGACACACGACGCGGCGATTGAGTAAGCCGATAACATAATAATTAATTTAGTAGTTACAATAAAATAATGGATTACATGTTTGACTGAATGAAACGAACAGACGGATCATGGTTAGCAATCGCCGTCTCTCATGGATACCCGAAACACTAGAGGCGTTACAATAACAAGTGCGTTGCCGGTCTTTTGGAGGAATCGAGGATTGGGAAGGGGGTAATTGGGCCTCTACTGGCCTCACTCACACGACGTTGTGGTAGTTTCACTACGGTTTCCTGCTCGGCCGTGGTATCACTCCGGTCGAACCGACACATGGCGAGCAAACACTTGAATTATGAGAAAATCTCTTAGGTCGAATCAACTAAAGGTTTTGGGATCTATAACCGAGTCTTATTTAGTATTTGCCTTTATAATTTTAAGCCTGATTTGTCCAATCATTGTCGTTACTCTCTGTCGTACTGGCTAAAAGTAGGTGTCACATTTAATATACTCTTATGTCCGAATACTCAAACCCTACTGAATTTTAAGACGGTCTCAAATGTAATTCTGTCACTATCAATACTTTATAAAATGACAGAGATAGCACGATATTTAAGTACAACTTAAAATTGAGTAGCTTTTGAGTATTCGGGCGTTACTCTGTCTACCCTTAAAGTAAAGAAAGGGTTATAATGTATATTCTTTATTCTCTACCAGGTGGCGTACTTAGAAAAGATCCGCGCAGACATTCAAAGAGAGTACTGCGTTCGGGTGCAGAGCTGCGTGCGACGATTTGTCGCCAGACGCAAGTATCTGCGACTAGTCGCTGCGATTCGAGGGCTGCAGGCGAGAGCCAGAGGTTTTCTGGCTAGACGGTAAGTTTTATTATTATTTAAAATGCTTAACTTCTGTCAGCGGCTTCGCCTGCGTTCTCCTAGGCCATAAAAAGTATCCTATATGTTATTCCAGAATATAATCTACCCCTGTTTATCCTAATTTCATCCTGATCTCTTCAGCAGTTTTGATGTGATTGAGTAATAAAATAACAAACATACACACAAACACATCAATTCACAAATATTTCCATGTATAATATTTACTTATCCGACAATAGGCTAGTTTCCTATTAGTCAAATTCAATACTTTTTGCCAAACGTCAAAAAAGTATTTTGTATGAAATACTCTATTATGACGTCATCAGATTTTAACGACAAATAGCCTTATTTGTAGAAATTTAGCTAGATAAAATCGAAAATTAAGCAGATCATCAAATTGATGAAGGAGAGAGTGTGATTATTTTTGTGTATTTTATGGTATTGAAAAGTTGTAATAATTTATTTTTGACCCAGTCATCATCTCTATTGCAATTAAAAACCATCTTCCATTTTATTATAAGTTGGTTAAAAAAAATCGGTCTATAACTGCCGGAGATATCGATTAACATACATAAAAAAAAAACGGTCGAATTGAGAACCTCCTATTTTTTTGAAGTCGGTTAATAAGACAAATACATACATATATTATATCTCCCCACAGCCGAGCCCAAGAAATCCGTCGCAAACGCGCAGCCATTAAGATACAGCGCAATGTCCGCGGTTGGCTCGCGCGCCGCAAGTACTTGCGCCTGCGCAGCCTCGCCGTCGGTCTACAGGCACGTGCTCGAGGGTTCTTGGCTAGGAAGCTGTATAGAGATAGGAGGAAGGTTATGGCTGTGAGTATTAGTTTTATTTACTATTTTTTTATACGCATTTTCCACTAAATCGATTGGTCGAATGTCCAAGTTTCGATTCCTGGGTGTGAT